>NW_027176372.1:19418679-20081179 GCF_023349555.1 Cebidichthys violaceus | reverse complement strand
CGACCAGTGTTTGAACTGCATTAGAGAAAGAGAAATCAGTGCAGATGCTTTTATCAAAGCTTTTGACTGTAGTCTCAGCTTTTGATGAGCACAAGTAACTAATTGCACATCTTGTTAGATAAACTGAAATGCCAGAGAGGGGTTTATTTTATTTTTTTTCAAAATGTGGTAAGCACTGTATCTGACCAGACAATGGGAACGGCAAATGAAAAAATATAAACCCTGACCCTTACGTACACTTTGTGTTTAGTGAGGCTATAGTACGGAAGCAATTAGAGCTGCAGTCAACCAAAGAATATCTTGGTCGACTGAAATTCTACATAACTACTCTTCAACCAATCAATTGGTCGTTGGGGGGAAAAAAAAAAATCTACACGTCATCTCTAGATTAAGTACACAGTGCACTAAGTGCTCTCTACCTTGTAGCCTAAATGAATTATAAGTGAACACAAAAAGCCATTTGCGGCATATTAAATTATTTTTAACCTAATTATTTTATACAAAAATGATAACAACGGACTCAATGCCGACCGGCTTGCACCTAATAGTCATGATTTTAAAAAAATGGAGCGAGCCGTCGAAGCAGAGCTTGCGGAAGCCTCTGTACACACTCAAAGCATATCAAGTAGTGATGCGAGGGTCCGGGTTTCTAAATACCTGCACCCACCTGACTCGTTATGAGCACCAATGCACACTGCCAAACCCACAAAATATGTGCAAATCAACTGCTTGAACCCAACTAGCAACCGTAATACATCATAGAAGCACGATTGTCAGAACTGAGACAAGGACAGGGGGTCTTCTCATTTCTCGATTTTGTGCCTCCTCATCTGCTCGCTCCTCCGACTTGTGACCCAGAAATCTATCTCAGCACTCCATCTCGAACAAAGTCCCAATTCATAAAATGCATCTCGAGGAGCAATGAGGCTTTGCGGTGCTATAAGCGTGGATACACAAGTGTATCCTTTGCTGAAGTCTTTTCAGGCACCTGTGACATATAAAAGAGGCACGACACACAGCCGGAATAATCTCAAACCACTCCACAAATCAACCAATCCACCATCAATTAAGATGATCAAATGCACGATCATATTTTCTATATGATGATATATAAATATAAACATTTGAAGTGCTTCACATAATATACATTACACATAATGCCGTGTTGGAAATTGAATTAAAAGGAAATATATAAGTTGTCATGAACACTTATGCTCATGACGGAGATAAATTTAAAAGAAATTCAATGGACAGCTGATGCAGCTGTGACCCACGTCACGTTTAATTGAAGTCACTTCAAAATCATGGCTCAGAGGTAAGGATGTCTCATTTTGTTAAATGCCTGTTGCATCGACTCTCCTCTCCACGCATCTCTGGCTCGCCTCTTTCGCTCGCATCTCTCATGGGAGGAGCGGTAAAGGCCCAAGGACTGAGCAGCGCGGCGCGTACCGAGTCGCTCTTCGGAGCCCCGCCTGAAGGGAGCCGCCATGGATCGGGCCAGAGGGCTCTCTTTGTCCCCCGCCCACAGTAAAGGGAAGAACTAGGCTTAATAAACATAATAACCGTTCCAACTGTGTTTATCGTTGAATAGCAGCAAAACAAGAAGCCCTTCATTAAAGACGTGAATTCTGTCTCTCTGCCCACCCTGAATAATAAGGGATGAATAAGCACTTTTATCTTATAAAAGTAACACCAGGAATTAGAACAAATGAGAATTTTGTTGCACAATAGCATGTTGACCAACAAACCGACCAGAAGGCGTCAACCCGACTAACAATGAGCAGCTATGTTTAATTGAAACCACTTCATTAACTGTTGGCTTAAAAGATGGTTCTAAAATGGAATAAAAGCTGCAGATTAAGACGACAATTAAATGAATCGTTAGTTGCCGTCCTAATTCACCGCACAGCATATTTAGCTGCATTACATTGCTTGCATATCTGACAATTTCTTATCAAAACTAGGAATTTAACGCTGCTCCACTTCTTATGTAAGTGTACTGAATATATTTAGTATACCCTGTAAAGGTCCTTTTGGCAAGTCATGAGACAACAGCCCGTACAGTTCGATACCTGCACAGTGTGGCTGTAACAACTATGAATAGATGCACCCAGGGAAATGTCTGGTCCATAACACAGGAGGAGGCCCAATAGTATCACAGTATCCTTAACACTGTAGCCTATACTTAAAGCTTCATTTAGCTATACTTCACACTTTTCACATTGGATCAAATGAATACTTATACAAGCAAACTGTAAGAAATATATGATTCATCTCAGCAAATCATAAATATATTCATACACAGATTCTTCAATATTCAATTAACCGAATCTTTCAAGTTCAAATGCTCAAAATCAAATCTCTATTCTTACCATCTTGTTCGATACTTTCTGTATCTGCCACTAAAATGAGATTTCATTTTTTTTTTTTTTTCTGGCCATCAATTGAAAACAAATAGACAATAACACAATTGATCTGATATCTAAAAGGTTTCACAGAGAGACGGCATATGTTCTCAGTCGCCCCTTTAAGTTTTAGATTACTCACTCTGCAGCTGTACAATATGACCGGTTTTAGAGAGAGGAGACGGGCACAATCAAAGTCTCATGAATTTGTCCATTCCCTCCTCTGCTCTTCACTCTTCCTTGATATTGTATCTGAGCAGGCAGTTTCCATAGAAACATAACTTTATTATCCAACTACCCTTTTACTACCTTGTGGGGAAATATCTTTGTCCACTCACGTTCTAATTATGTTTCAATGAATACTAAGGTGGCTCTTGAATAACTACAAGGTGTCAGACAGCAATATCGCAACTTCTCATAAAACTATTGAAAAAAGTTGTACAATGTGTTTGTGTGTGTGTGTGTGTGTGTACATTTAGTATGTGGAAAGACGTGTCTCTTTGTCTTCTTTTCCCTCAAGAGTTTATCATTTTGATTTACCCTATTCGACTTATTTTTGGAATTTGATTAAGTTATTTTCTCCATCACACAGCAGAGACTGGTTGGAGGTTGTGGTGCCGCCATTTATCACCTGTAGCAACAAATATGAAAAGTGTGAAAAAACAACATTCATATGACACCATGAACTGCACGAGTGAAGTTTGCTATTTCCGTCTAAATCAACAGCTGCACAGAGACTTGCTATCTGTCGAGTATGGTGGCCCCCGAAGGACAAAACACATTGTTGGAAGGCACAAACACTAACAAGAAAGCACTCCAATCCAGAAATGCTGCAAATAATCACAACACAAACGACAGAAGTGTGCAGAAAAAAATAAAGCAACATGGAGGAGGGGAGGGATGAGCATAATTTGACGGAGCAGCAGCACACTAGTTTCCTATTAAGGCTCAGTAACAGGCAGTGAGAAGAAAGAAGACCAAACGAAGGGAGCCAGATGTACAAGAACGTCCCAAGAGGGCAGCAGAAGGCTTCTGACTTCTGAAAAGTCAACTTCTGCTGCCATGTTCTCTCTCGGCAGCACTGCTAAACTATTTCCCCGTCTACTTGCTGCAACGATGTGAATGTGATAACATTTTATTCTTCCAGACCACATCAGAATTTTTTCGGAAGGGTGTACCATCTCAGAGTGTTGTGCAAGGAAATATGCGGAAGAGCTCTGTGCTACATTCATGGCAGGTGTGTGTTGGAAGTCCAAATACTTTCATTGGAAATTGATGGCTCAGCGAGAGACAGGCTAGGTTTTGATCAAAGAGCAGCAACTGACATCTCAACATATGCTGGATGAATTATTAAAAATACAAGTGACCCCTTGTGAAGAAATAAATTGCTGCTCCTCCTGCATCCGCATATGCAATATGTCAGCTCTGGAGGCAAAGTGGAGGTTATTTTTTATTATCTTAAATCAGAATGGCAGCCTGTCACTCCAAGCGGATGTGCCATGGAAGGCTGAAGCTTGGCTCTACATCTGTAAAGACGTGCTACCCTTCACTTACTGAGGCTAGGGAAGCGTTTCAGCAGAGATCCTTAGTGTCAGATAGATGATCAAACACATTTGTATTCACAAAAATGAAATGATTAAAACAGAGTTGGTTAAATGATCGTTAAATTGATGAATTGTGACTCAAATAACAAGGCTGATGAAAATATAATTGAAATTCTAAAGTTGTTCTTAAATTTGCCTTGTTTTAATAAACACAACAAAATGAACTGACTTTGATTTAAACAGACATCAATAGATGAAGCAAAAACAAAAACAGACTAGATTGGATAAATCTCATTACTCATCACAAGCAGAGAACCTGCATTTATTCGCTGACGTTTGCACTGAGATCGTTTATCGTTTCACATGTGCAGTGGCATATCAATCATAAGCCACACCGAGTGACTCCTTACAGTTTGCCTGATTTCACATCTGATGTAAACTGGTGAAATGTTATTAGTGTTGCTTAGCTATTCAGTTTCAGTGACCACACCGAAGCAACATTAATCAATAATAATGAAATCTCTTCATTGCTCCATCACCTGTATTGTGCTTCAGGTCAGTATAACAAAACAAAACATGCAGGCCAGCAGCAGGGAAGAAAGGGAGTGATCCAATAATATGAGAAGCTGAGGGATTATAGGCATGGTCTTTGTTTTACATATTGATCAGCGTAGGTGTTGGATAATAAATGCTGTGCAGAGTTGACATAAATAATAAATTATATATTTCTAAAATTTAGCTCGTTCTCAAATCAAAATAATTCCTGACTTTCTCAAAGCATGTTAACAGAACAAGCTAATTTATTCACTTTCAGAGATAATTTATCAATTTAGTTATTTATCAAAATCGTTGAGTTTATAAGTTACACCTCTCATATACAGCTGAGCTTTGGTGTAAAAGCTGCAAGTGATACATATTTAATAAACCTGAACTTGTATGTCACAGTTGTCAAGTAAATCGGTGTACCCTCTGTTAAGTCTACTGTTGTCTTTAAAATAATGATCAAAATCCTTTTTGGAAACTTTGAATGGTTTAAAATATGAATTAAATGCACATCAAAAATGTAAACTGCGATCAAGTGAGCTGTGGTTTAGAAGTTACTCATGCTGAGTTCTGCATACCTGCTGAGGTGCAAGCTCCTCACAGTAATGTGCGCAGTGAAAGCAGAAATCAGCAAACATTTTCCAGTCCTAATTATTTCGGAGCAGTGGGTAGTCACAGCCCAACACCAGGGGACCGACTCTTGGACTTTCTTGGCAGGAGTATTCCCAACACATGTCTTTTGAGGTAGGAGGATACAGTTTGAATGGAGCACACAAACTCATGATCCTCTTGCTGTGAGGCGACAGTGAGTCTCAATGCAGCCAAAACCATGTCTATTTATTTATACCTTCACCCAGCGAGTGTGACTTCATGTGGAGTGACGCGGTAGTGAAGTTTGAGAAGAGGAAGGCTGTTTTGGAAAAGAGCCACAGTCAGAAACAGAGGAGAGGAGACTGAGAGAGAGAGAGAGTTGGCAGTTTTACAGTGATCACTTAAACGTTCAGACAATCAGAGCTTTAATTCAGGAGGACGAGGAGGTGTTTATGTGCTGCTGGTTATGATTTACACCTGAGAGTATCCTCATACAGCTACAGTCTCAGCAATTAGCCAGTGGGAAGGTCCATTGGAACACCTTGGCAGTGGCTGTTGTAGGAGAGTTGAGTGTCACTGTTGACTGTACCAGACTATGTGAAAATACAGATTCACTTCCTTCTAGTTGCAAGTCCACATTTTGGCTACTTGCAGACTGCAGGGTAATCTAATTTGTTTCTCAAATCTGATCTTTAAGACAGAGTGTCCACACTGATGTTTGAAAGCAATCAAATCGAATTTTGCAGGTCCAGACATCACCAAACTATCTGCATGGTTTGCTGTGTTAACGACCTGGACGTCAGTAACTACGTTTACGCTACGTGGCTTTCCAACGCATGAAGAATGAGAAATGGAGGTCCATCATTTCACCCTCCAAAAACAATCGCGTTGTCAAGTCGCGGTGCAGAACCCCTCCATCACACCAGACAAACTAGCGACGGAGGCAGGGCTCCAGAATAACTTTTTACATCGGTTGCCTAATTTCAGAGCTACGATGCTCCAACAGCAAAAGCACTGATCCAGGTAATGCTTTGGCCGTATTGCTTACAAACAACACAATGCATAATGTTGGCCGTTGGGCCAGGATAATCTCACCGGGGACAGACAGGTGGTGGAGGTACCTCCGCCGATGAGGTCTGGTCTGGGCTCTGCCTTTCAGGGCCGGGTGTAACGGGCATTGCAGCATTTTGTCTGATGACAAAACAATCAATAGTTTTCTACATTTTGAATTAACAGTGTGTTTTAAGGTCGTGATATCGCTCAAGGAGGAGTACAGGGCACAGATGGAGACAGGGCCTGCCATACTGTGAGTGTGTGTGTCCTATAGCCAGACCCATCTTCACACTCCAGTGCTGTGGGTGTGCCAGCGCTGCTGGAGACGTTGCGAGTGGATGCAAAAAAGACACACAGACGCATCTGTAGAAATCTGATTCGAATCGCACTATAAACCGCCACCAAATGTGGTTTAGATCCAGTTTGAAAAGGTCTTGCTGTCCAGACTTTCCAGGATCAATCTGGATATACCAAAAAAAAAAAGGAAACAGAGACCAAAATGCTGAAGTACTCAAGTGTGAAATGATTCCTGCTGCAGGCAGTGAATAGTTGAAAAAGAGCCGTCTCTTTTTTTTATGACTGATTTGATCTGAGCAGAAAGGAGGTCAGGGATGATTAGCAATGTTGATCAAGACTAAAAAGTGACATGCCACCTTTGACATTTCGCTGAGTTGCTCAGTAAATACATGTCTTAAACCTAATGTTGAGCATTAATGCAGTGTGACAAAACCAGTAGCAGACCTCCGGCACAGGCCCGCACAGAAGTGTACTAGACCATAATTTATGCTAAGTGAAAAAAATTACCATATGTCTGCCATAAGAGCAATGGTGAATCCTGAGCTTGCTCACAGAGGGAATTGATTGGCCTTCTGTTGTTAATCAGCAGTTGTTTTTAAGGTTGTGTCAGATGGCACAGATTCTGGCGTCCTGCTGGACAAAATATGTGCGTGTGCATATAAAGATGGCTTCATAATCCACACCAAGTGAACCTAGCAACTGGATCAAAGGAAGCAGCTGGTTCAGGGTGTGCAGGATCACCCACCCCCAGCCTCTCTCTCTCTCGCTGCATTTAAAGGGGGCGGAACAGCTAAAAGATGCCTGACAATACTAGAGCTGCCAGAAGCACACCTGTCTCGGTGGACTCAGGCAGACTCCTCTTAGGCTCAGACAGTGGGCTTACGGAGATATGAGTTTAAGTGGGTGCAATTTGTAGCCTTGACTGCCATTAGTCTAGAATGCATCTGAAGCCTCCATCACAAATGATCTGGCTCGACTCATCAAATCACTTTCACAGGTTGTGAAACCGGTGTGAGAATTGTTCACTTCTGCAGCTTCTCTCGGGGCCTCCGTGGGAGGGAAGGCACTTCAACAAATAGACATGCCATAAATTGCGAGGAGAAAAGGTCTGACAGATGAACAGATGGGTTCAGTATATTACTCTCTCTGCCCGTCCACCTTCAGCTGATGAAGTGAGGTGAGGAGCGAGAGAAGAGGTGAAGGGAAATGATCTGTGTCAATGCATTAGACCAAATTGCTCCTTCACCTGAACATACAAATGAGGCCCAATGGCGTGAGCAATGTCAGAGCGATTAGAAATCCTGTGTTTAGAGGTTAGATCTCTTCCTGCATCTGGTCTCTCCTGAGTGCACAACTCCAGCAGCAAAAGGCACAGACACAAGGCAATCTTTAGTGTAATTGATGTTAGCAACCTTATTAAACCAAAGGACTGAAAACAAACAAAACACTTTGCATGGTCCAGAATACAAATAGTTTTTGAGACAGAATCGGAATAGCAGAAGAGGAAGAAGGAGAAGAAGAATTAGTACTTTGTTTCATGGAGTGCAGATTTTTTGGAGGGAAACAGCAGCTGTTTGCAATTTCATTTTATCATTACCCGACTTTCCAGCCTGTGCTAGTGTGCCTTCTCAGTTGAATTTAAAACAACTTTTGTATTAAAGCACGCAAGTAATGTTATTCTGCGTTCGGTTTATTTATTTTACATCATTGGGTTATTCCCATTAAGCACTGGCTGTTTACGATGCTGAATGCAAAATTAAGATTATATTTATTGTCCCCCAACGGAAAACACAACGACTCTTAGTTTCAGGTGATTATGCACGAATAAAAACATAGTTATGAGTATTATATTCCCTTTATGCCAATAAATCCCAACATCCTTTACACTGGTCCTTTAAGTACTTCACTTTGTCCAGGTAAAAGTCCCGCTGAACGCGCACAACCTTTTTTTGACCCAGACCGCTTCGCAGCTATGGAATGACGTCCATTCACATCTGGGAGCTGCCACGTACAAAGATAGCCTCCTGAAATCAGCCACCGAGTCTTTTCACCTGAACACATAGTAGTTAATTGCTTTGCTCAAGGGCACTTCAACATTAGCTGGTGACAAAAGGAGAGCACTACTAGTTTATTCTTCCCTTCAAGGTGTTGGGGATGTCAGGGGCTTAAACCAATAACCTTCAAATCACAGACCTATTTCTATATCCTTTAGGCTACTACTGGTTCCACAAATCTCAGTGCAATTATCGGGTCATGAAGATGTGTCTCGCAGAATTTTGAACGGAAATCAAATATGCTTCATTTCTGTATTTTGTCATTAATTCAAGGAGGCTACGAGGCGGTGACTTTAATCTGCTTGTCACAGAGAACAGTTTTGCTGATAGCTTTTGACAAGGGGAACGTCTTATCTGTAGCTGAGGAAAAGGGTCATCATCAGTGTTAATGGATTCTAACAAACAGGAGGTGGTAAGAGGACGCTTGCATTTGGCAACAGGTTGGAGATGTTCTACCTGTTTGAAGTGACTAAACTGCCTCTGGGGGAAATCAAGGTGAAACATAAACGTAAGCGTGTAATAGAGAGTTTCCAGACAGACGCAAAAAAAAGAAGTAGTGACATTTATTTTAACTTTGGGATCATGAAACACTCTTTAGATTTGATGATTTTGCCTACATGTTATATGAGAGAGTGGTGGAACGTGGTTTGATTAACCAGAATGACCTTCTTCAGAAATGAACAGTACGGTTCTACTATTATCAGATCGCTAACAAACAAGGTTATCCACAATTTCAATGCTTATGCACCAAAAATAAATAAATATGCAAATTAGGTGGGTTTTTTGTCATCAATTCTCAATTTGCAAAAAAATCGGCCAAAGTTTTGATGTTGTGCAATAAATTCCCTTCCTGAGATATATCGCATGCATGAGAATGGACCACATGGACGGACAACCTGAAAACATAATGTCTCCAGCCACAGCTGTCGCACACGCGGAGGCATAAACACAAAATAAAAGTTCAAATCGAAAAGGGATTTCTGACAGAATGCCCCACATATTTCCTTACGAACTCCATTTGGTGAAGAACGTGGCAGAGCCTGTACCTCAAAGGTAAACGCTGCAAACGTCACGTAAAAGACAAATGAAGTCATTCACTCGCTTGAAAATAGGGGCATGCGGTCTATTCTCAAACGAAATCACTTCAGTCATGTGCAAATGTGTCTGTGAGTATTGAAGGCAGTTAAGTGAAAATGAAACAGTGAGTGTAAACAAAGGAGGGTAAATATCTGAAGGTGTCCAGAACAACACTGTCTGTCATAGCTAGGCAGTCGGTTGTGACTGATTCCTTGCTGAGTGATAAAGGGAATCCAGCGGCGCTGAAGAACCCCACATACAGCATGCTTTGTGTTTTTACACTCTATCAGCAAACATGTCAGTTCTCCTCAGCACTTATCGGAGCACCTTGACAGTGAATTAGAAGTCTGTTTGTACAATTTACTTTTCAACAGAGAATTATATTGTTTCACAATTTCTACAGCAAACTGTCACATCCTCTAAGGTCAACGACTACAATGACGCTCAGTATTACGTAAGTAACGGGACAATGAAAAAAAAAAAAAATCAGTGGGCTGGCATGTTAGTCGCAGAGTGGCTCAATGTTACAGCTAAAGCCCCTGTACTCAGTATTGAATATTTAATTTGAATTATCGTCGCCTCTTGTATAATTATACCATAAGATCCTTCAAAACATCGGGTACACGTGATCTTCCCGTTGAGCCTTTGCAAGCTCTGAATTATTTCTCTCTCATTACCACGGCAGATTGATATAATCACAAGCGCTTCTTAATATTCAGTTTACTGCCGTATATATCTGCATGTCATTGGGTAATGTAATAAGAGTCCTTGGATTCACTTAACTGAGAGGATAACTCAATTTTGTAACTTAATATTGTCTCTGTGCTTACGCACAGCAGGAGCCCTACTTTTCAACATTAAAACGAGCACACTTTCCTCGAGCACACGCATAATGAGCACGTTATTAAAGTCGTGGGTTTAATGGCGGAACCAGACAATGACGTAGCATTCTCAAATTCACATGTGGCACGCATAATGGTAATTGCTAAATTACATCCCGTATTGCCATCATTTAACACAAGATTCCTGGTGCCAAAGATCATTTATTGGCATTTATTTGTGGCTTTGTTAAGTTCAAATATATTGTTTGATCTAATTGCAGTGCATGTCAGTCAGCACTAATGAATACTGGTCTAAGGAAGTGGAATGAAACTCTCGGATTGTTTATTCCTTTGGGTGACATTTACCTAAATGCCACGTTTCTGTGCCGGTCCTTCCACGAGATGTGTGGTATGTAAATGTGATTTCCGTATCACTGTACAATTGTCTGGAAAATATCACTAAACAAGACTTTCTCCTAATTAGGAGGTTTTTCAACTCAGCTATTGTGAAGCTGACCATAAATAGGCATTGTGTTTAAAAAAAAAACGCCTTTTTTGGACAACATGTATTAGTGTATGTAAAACTAAATCTGCATAACTGCAGTTGCCAACATGTTTTGCTTGTTCAATCAGTAACATTTTTATTCTCCTTATTTAGCATTTAGCAACATAATATAAGTACTTATCTAACTGTTCATAACACACTGTGATGTGGCTATAAGCAGATATAAGAGTAAATGTTTATCAATGTGCATTGTCTGTCGACAATTATAAATTCAATAAAGACGAACTGTGTTTCACTATCTGCAAGCACCAGCTTCCAGTTACTGTACTGGTGTCCCCAGGAAGGATTTGAGTTGTTGACATATACATTAATAAATGCTTATATGGTATTTGTTGCCTTTCAGATTGTTTTATGTGAATCATTTTTAGAGACCTAAAGAGGCAAAATTAGTGTGAAAAAAGCAGCAATAAGGAATGTTTATTAACCCCTTAAATTAATCTTGTGAACCCTTATATGGAACCACTGGACTAATTCACATATTAGAAATCATCAACAAAACACCCTGAAACTATAGCAAACTGTAAGACATTACAAACAGCTCTTTGCTGTGCATTGTTTTAAGGACTGATCACCTTACTTTGACATTTTGTTCCAATATTTCATCACCTGACTCATTTTAACAAAATTGTCATATTTGAGGCAATGACACAAACACTCCAAAGGCTCAGCTGATGTGCTGTGCTTCACCATCCGACAGTCTAATAATATTTTATTTTGCTCCAACCTCTAGCCAACCGAATAATGCGTGGTTAAATGAAGTAATCATTTTTACTGGAACATCACTCACGGAAAGATAGCAGGTAGGTATATCACTTCCCACCATATGGTCATGGCTGTCAAGCGCGGGCCAATCAGAAAGCAACAATTTGCCACAGAGTTCCATGTTGTGATTAAATAGTTCCAAGGACGGCTCCGGCACACAGGAAGGCTCTTTGACCACACCGATACTCATCTCCGGCTACAGATTGGAAGTGGTGGTGGCACAGCTATGTGGCTCTCTCTGTCTGTATTTGTTATGTTATTCTTTCCCATTTCCCCCCACAGGCTCACTGTGCAACAGACTGTTATTTTGGTCTCATGAATATAGAAAAGTTCAACTTGACTCTCAACTCTGTTCAAATCATAAAAAGTACAGAAAAGCGCGAGGTATGAATATATTTCCACGATGGTAAATCACAGAGAAGTAGGCTGAGAATAATGAAGTCCCAGAAAATATAGGCTATTATACCGGCGCTAGTTACAGGTCTTTGATGTAATAAAAATAGATCAAATCGGTGGCCGTGTCTTACATTTTTACATGACGCACATTTCTTACATGCTTTGTGTAGAATTCTGGCTTTGTTGGTATTGCATGTTATTTGCATTGCATGGTGTGATAACGTGCAATGCCATAAAAGGGAAAAAAAAAAATGTATCTTCTCTTCTGTTAATGCAAATATTAGATTTATTGAAGATACTGTGGAGATATAGCCCCCCTCTCTCTCTCTCACACACACACACACACACACACACACACACACACACACACACACACACACACCTTAGATTGCATTTCAATTCACTGGTTTTAGAAGAATAGAGATTAGTTATGAAGGCAGTGACATGGGGAAAACCTACTTTGAAAAGAAAATGCTTCTAGATATTTACCGCTATAGCAGCATGATGCATTGAATGAATAATTGAGTGCACACTTTGTCTGCATCAAAGGATGGTGGGCTTTCTGAATTCACTACTTATCGAGTTAACACTTATAAATTTAAGTATTTACGCTGTTTGAATTTATAAATACACACCGTCACACCTGGTGCCAGCTTTCCATTTTCTCAGTGTGTGTATATAGATAGATACCTTTATTTTTGATATATTTTATCTTTTTACTTACTATACATTAGCAAACATATCTTTTCATATTTTGGAAACACTACTACAACGCTATCATCTGTTACGATGATATCCAAATGGAGGTTACACTGACAACAGTGACTTAAAAGATTATGTTTCTTCAAAGCATACCAATGCATGTACCGAATACATGGCTTACAGTTGTATCTATATGTTGTGCAGTCGGCATACACAGCACAGCCTTCAAGGCCTGCAGGCCCTGATAACATCTCATCACTCATTACACAATACAGTTAAAGAAGGATGAAGAAATTCTCACAAGCAACAAGCAGATCTGGCAGACAGGTTCATTCTCAAATGACAGACAATCAACAGGTGACAAAGCAATAACGAATTGACATTTTAAATGACTGATAGCCATGGCAGGCTCCCCACGTCTCATGTCAACACCTTAGGTCATCAGACAGACAAACAAAGTACACAGTTCATGATAAAACATCAACAACCACACATCTAGGTCAAGGAGATAAATAGGCTCAGGTTACAAACACACTGCCAGAGAGAAATTCAACTACAAACAAACTCAAACAGACTCACGTTATGTTGCAGTGAAGCTTGTTCTTCTCCCTTTTATGCAGGTGAAAAGTGGTCGATATCCATGTCATATAATACACCTCTGCACGTGCTGATTGCTGTCATAACTCCTCCCCTCCCTCCGTCGCTGCAAGCTTGCTACCTAACTAATGTGAAGTTATTCCTACACAAACACAGTGGCTTAACGTGCATCATTAGCAACACTGGAAAACCAGCAAACCCTCACAGTTGTTTCACTTAAATTATGTTGTTAACTGTCTTACTGTTAGTTGAGAGTTCAAAGTATGACAATTCAATTTGTTTGCAACCAACGTGAGCTACTTCATTGTAATCAACGTCATTAAGCTTCCCTTTGGCAGTGGACGTGGCTGCAGTGCCATATTTGACCACACGGGGCCGTTACAACCCAGTGAGGCGCTGTTTCAATCATTTGACCTCAACAACGAAATAAGAATCGTACATAGTGTGAAAGATCTTATATCATTTTATTCAAATGACAGTAATAGCTCTTTTGGATATATAATTAATCCTGGCTTGCCTTGTTTTCTGAGAGAAAACGCCACATCCTTTTAGAAAGTAGGCTAGTAATACCACAGTGTAGAAATGCTTTTTTTTCTTTTTAAATAAAGGTACAAAAGTATTCAAAAGCATCGAAATATCATTATCAATAAGTACCAAAAGTCAAAAGGTACTCACCATGCAGAATGGGACAAAGTATCTGCAGAGACAAAAGCTGTAAATACAGTAGCGTAAGAAGTTTAATATTAGCCTCTGAAATGTGCAGACTGTACAAAGTAGTAGAAGATGGAAATACTCAAGTACGAATCCCTCCAAATTGTTCTGAAGAGCAATACTTTGCACTATACCACGGACCCCCTACCCTCCAGAACCCCCACAGGTTTTTATGTATTCGTCTGAGATTTATTATAAACCACACGCATACTGTGTTTCGGGTGCTAGATAATGATTGCTTGCTTTATGCAAATGTTTTCCTATTTGCTACGTGCAATGGCTATTATTTTAAATGGCTGCGCTTTTGTTACATTATAAGTGACACCAGCATGGTATAGTTGTGACACTGATGAATGCTGGACCTTTCTCTTGTCATCATTCTTTTTACCACCCACAGTTAATAATCTTGTTCGTGTTTGCTTTCGTGTTTTAACATTTCTCAAGTCCACATTGAAATGTCAGAGTCGTGAAGCAAACCTACAGTGCACTTGTCACTGGAGGAGGGTAGTCACTATTATTTTAAATATGTCTCTGCCTAAATATAACATTAACAGTTTTGGAGAAAAGGTTGTCCTTAGATTTTCATTTAGAAAAATGAATATTCGAAAGAGTTTTGTGTGTTGTATGGCTCTACTAGTTCCTTGAGAGACATCAAAAGTTTTCAAAACACCAGCCTGGATTGGTTATCTTAATGATCTATAGTCGCCTGAGACTATTTGATGCTTGGATTGTGATTTCATGCTCAAGCTTTGACAACAAAGAAAACTCCAGATAGTGGCCTTGTGGGTGCTTCATTTTGAAAGGCAGTCCAGGTACTTTGTTTAAAATTGTAAAAATGTAAATGATTACCATATCTTCCAGCAGCTGGTGTCTTTATGTCAACATATAAATGATGTGAGGTCAGTCACAGGAACGATTTATTGCAATGGAATGCACAGTAAATGATAATCATTGAGATGGTGGCAGATTTACAGTACAAGAGCATAAAAAATATGACAGACTGAAAAACACTGGCTGGTATTATCATTCTGTGAAATCCAAGGATGAGATAAGTGATGTATACTAAACTGTACCCACAATGTGTGTTTGTGCCCCCCCCCCCACCCCCTCTCAAAATCTATCAACTGGATTTTGCAGATAAATGGGGAACCTGCCTCTGACACTAAGATAAATGATTAAAGCTTTTATTGTGGTAGTCGCTGTGATTTTTAACCTCTGTAAAGACCTTGCTTAATGTTTTAGATCAGATAAATAGCATTAGCTTGATACAGCTTAAAAGATTCAGACCCATGTTATTGGAAATTAGTTTCAAGATGATAGGGGCCGGGAGGGAATATAGGGATACAGTATATCTGTGAACCTCGGGTGTTTAATGGGCTGCCTATAGGATTATCGCTAGCCTCGGCAGATGTTCATTTCCAAAAACATATGTCAAGGCTTAAGCCTGGTGTAAACACTACCAGTGGACAGAGTTTATCAGTTTTGGAACAGGCTCCATATTTACAGCCCCTAAGCAGCAAAATGTCAGTTACTCAGGCCTCTCCAACAACTGCCCCATCACTTTGGCATGGCAGGGCATTGTCGAGGGCATGTTTCATGAACACTAATATTTTAAGTAACAAACCTGGTTCAAACCAATCATGGCGTGTGTGTGTGTGTGTGTGTGTGTGTGTGTGTGTGTGTGTGTGTGTGTGTGTGTGTGTGTGTGTGTGTGTCTGTCTGAGTTGAAGTACCATACAGACTCCATCCGTTTCCAGTCCCGCACAAGTTCCTACTACAGAGCTTTCTAAAACTCAGTTTCACATTTTTTATCACAGGAGCCACTTCAGTCTCATTAAAAAAAAAAGGCGTTGTGTCTGTTTTTTGAGAACCGATTTGTGATTCCACAAATAGATGGCGTTCTATTAAGCACATCAGACATGCTGCTTTTACACGGAGAAGCTAAATGTTTCAGTAGAGCCTTCATCGATCTTTCAGATAAATTGTCTGGCTGCTCAAAACAATGCTCTATATGATACAGAAATTGTAGCCTGCAATCATCAGATATACTGTATGAGCATCTAAACCTAGGGAAATCTGGCTTAAAAAACATTACAAAAATCATGCATGACAGTATATAATAACAGCATCAGTGTTAGGGTAAAGCTCATGAAAACACATCCAAAATGGGGTCTAATGGGTGATGTCTCTATGAGGAAAATGAATTGGGTTATGATATAAATATTCCTTTCACTGTCTGCTTTAAACACAGGCTTTTCTGCACTGGGGCCATTTTGACTCTCTAGTGGCACGAGGTTCATTGACTTCGCTAACAGTGCGAGTTCAAGTAACAATTTGACAAAATTTGGCAAACAGCAAGCAACAATAACACTAGAATGAAACAAGTAATATCCATTCAACTGGAGCAATTTGTCAGCCTATTTGTTCACCTTTGCCATTTGCTTTTTACTGTTGCTGATGTATCTTTATACTCCATTGATACCACTGCATAACCTTATCTATCAGTCTGGGGACTGCAACAGAATAGTTTTATTTTAAATGCTTTCAGTCTATGTCTTATATGGCCATGGCGAATACTCATAATAAGTTAAGAGTGTATGGCTCTGATGTAACCACTTCATCATAAATACAGACGCAAATACATACATACATAGATTTTGGTCATTAAAAGGCCACTGTTTCTATTAGTGGTCTGCTGTACATCTATGAGCCTCTGCAGCAGCAGAGCTCAATACGACTGAGACTGCGTCATTGCAAAGCAACATCACTGTTTGACTGACTGAGAGACAAATTGAGCTGAAATTGTCTCCTGAAGAGCACATCTTGTGCTGTTGGGAAACTAACTTGTTTCCTTGCACAAGTGTCTTCCAGCTCTATTTTCCATCATGTTATTGTTTCTGTCTTCGTATGTAAACTTAAATTAAAGAAACAAACAACTAGCACAGATACAAGGCTCCTATCAAGGCTTTTATACAAGTGTGTCTCTCTAAATGCAGTGTCAGGAGAGGTTAAAGGATATTCTTTACTTTTCTTATTGTCAGTCCCAAACCAATGAGTTGATCCGATAACGAGTATTGTCTGTGCAGCCAAAGCCTGACACAGATTATTCCTCTGTGCCATAGAGCTCCATTGTTGTTCATAAACTATTAAAAATGCATCAATGAGCCACATTGTCGCACTGGGTGACATGTTCCTTTATTACACTGAACATCGCCACTGTAGTTTATTTTGAGTTGTGACTGCCAGAAATACTTACTAGAGCACCAACTGCTTATTAATCTGCCACTGAAAGAACTATTTACTCCGATTTGAGCTTTTAGGAAATGACTGAGCCTTTTCCAAAATATATATATATATATATATATATATATATATATATAAATATATTCATATTATATTAGATTTACATCTCCAATAGGAAGCAAATGGGCTGAGAGACACTGTAAAGCTGAAGGTTGGAACATATTGTAAGACAGATGCAGTTTCTGTTCAGATATATTACAAAGGAATTAACAATTTTGGTCCATTTTTCCATGCTCAAATTTTAATAAAATAAAACTATTACCAAGTATGTCAAACTAAATGGACAGCTTGACTGTCAGGCTGATAAGTAATATAAACAGAAAAAAAAATAGTCGGAGAGTGATTCATGCACCCATCGGGAGCGATGAGTCAGGTCAATATCAATTCAGAGATTCTGAGAAGCAAAGGAAGGAACTGAAGTTATCAGGGCCAATGTAATATGATCTCTGTAGACACTGAGAAGATTAAGAAACTCAATACAGGCGATATGATCATGCAAGAGATCCTTCGTCCAATAAAGTTGACAACATCGGATCGCTGCTCAAACAGCAAGCACAGTGGATTTCAGTCACTTGTCTTCTCGATGGTGTTATCACTGAGCTCGATCTTGCAGTTTTTCCTGTTTCAATCTGTCTGCGAACAGAACATCTGTGTCTGTCAGGTTCTCTAAACTATTATTTATTAACACTTTTGCACTTTTAAAGATTCTGCGTCTCAATGGATTTTGTCCGTGTGCCGTCGAGGCCCATTGGGGCCAACCTGACTTCAATAATTGGTAATTATTTTTCTGACGTGATGTGTATGTCTCGAGTTCGAATGATGTAACTTTGGGCTGAACGCTGACTCACTGATAAAGAATACATATTCTCACTTATTCTGTGTCTCAGTTCTCTCTTATCTCTTTTTGTGTTTTGGCGATTGCCTTAAGACACGCTGGGCCTTGTTTTAGAGCAAACATGGCTGACTGAGATGAAGGAGCTTTGGGGCAACAATTACTAATTTAAAAAGAGGGGCACTTCAATGGGATGAAGCCAAAGCTCCCTCATGCACTCTTTAAATACCAAAAAAAAAAGGCTTCGACAGCATCAATTAGCTCTATGTATTTTACGCATTAACTCTCTGGTGACTGTGGGCCAAATACAGACGCATTTTGTATCACGAGCAATAGTGAATGTGAAGTTTTTAACCAATTACTCTGTAAGAAAATCATGTTTTCAGACCACAAACCCCACGTGTCGCAGTTACAGAATATTGGTGTGCCCACAGAAAGTACTTCTGTATCTGCCGTTCTTAAATTTATTTTGAATGTATTCAATACTTTACTTACTTAACTTACTTACTAATACAGTGCATAGCCTAAATTATTATGATGTTATGTGAAAATCTTTTAGTAAGTTAAGTTAAAACAGGCAGAAATCATTAAATACCTATTATGGTTTCTCTCTAAAAGCCCACTCAAAAGATAATGATACAAATTAAAATATAAGATGTAAATCTGTAAGTGTAATATGAAGATGTAACAAACAGAACAGGCAGAAATGATAACTAGTTTCTGTGACAGAAGTCAAGACAGAGATGATTTCACTAATTTAAATCAACATTTATAGATTTTAAGGACGTGCAATGTATACAGTGCAATATATTAGAAATATGCTGAAGCCATATACAATAATGCATTTATTTAAATATTATCCTCACTAGCTCTGAAACGAGAAATCATTTTTGACTTGTGCTGGCGCGGTTGCGGCAGAAGAAACTCATTATTACATGAACTGTGGGAGGGCCCAAAGGTGAGAGTTTTTTGGTCTGAGATATTTCAATAATAGGTGTTATTTAATCTTTAGATTTTCCCATTTCCTCTATTTTGGGTGCGTTAGGTCAGGAACCTGAAGCAATTTTTTTTTTTTTTTGCTTTATTGGATAGTCACAGCTTGAGGAGAGGCAAGAGAGAGTGGGGATGACATGCAGCAAAGGAATCAAACTAAGGTCGTAGCGGTAAGGACTCAGCCTTGATCCACGGCGAGCTCGCTCTACCAGGTGAGCTACCGGGGCGTCCTGCTTCATTCACTGTTAAGAGCCCTTACACTGGGCATCTCAGCCAAAAGAGCGATCCTGATGAGACGGAAGAAGTCAAGACACTTAGAGTCATCTTTCTCTGCAATAAATTGATGGCTGAAAGGCTACCTTGGTTTCGGAGCAGTTTTGAACACTTTCCTAATTCGATTTTGTATGCGTGGTATGAATGGTGTAAGTTAGTGCCGATGGACAGCAGTTAGAAGACCAGAAATGCGCTATACAAGTAAACGGCAATGTAAACCACTCCGACCACTCAAAGTGCTTTTAACGGTACATGTCATTCACACTCATTCATAGGATCACAGGCTATATGGAAGGTGCCACCATCCACCAGGGCTGGATAATCATTCAGACCCATTCAGACACCGATCCAGCTCTACCTCTCAGCCACAGTGAAGCCCGGTGAAGTACAAGACCAATACCATTCACCAAATAGTGGAGAATAAAATGAGAATACATTAAAATTATTAATATATATATATATATATGTATTAAAATAAATGATAATAATAATAATTTCATCCCAGCTTACTGTCAGCATAAACCAATGCAGAGGCAGTTGGCCTTTTTAAAGATTTTAAAGACTTTAAAGTGTAACTTCATCACCAAGACGGGGGCTTAGTCCACCCACTGCATCATCAGAAGTGGGCAAGGGGCCTTGAAGCAGCATTGACAAATATGACAGCTACAGTAGCATGGAAAATAGCGATATGGCATGGGGCACTGAATTTTAAGAATTTTGTGTTTATCAGACCACAAACGAGACAATAATTACACCCCGCAGCTCCGTCGCCTCACTCCTCGCTGCTGGGACCCTCCTTCTAAAGGAGAAGGGGGGGGGGGGGGGCGACTTTGGAGACAGACACGTCACGGCTGTAGCAACTCGAGTTCAACCAACACCAGCGCCTCTGAGTCCGGAGCACGGAACACAAAACGTATCCTTTAAGACTGCCCAATAAATGAAGGGATCTGGAAACGTTTTAAGACAGAAATTAATAATATGATACAAGTGGATGTCCCTTTAGAGCCTCTGTTATTTATGTTAGGTTCCATACATGAAGATATAGGTGACACAGATCTGAGGTATACTTTTAAACACAACTCAATGGCTCCGGAGCAGGCAACTGAAAATGGAAGGTGGACCTGATTTACACTGTAGATGAGCACAGTTTGTATATATTTAAATGTGTATTTATTTGCCAATTTATTAGTTCATTAGCTATTGCTATTATTATGATTTTTATAGGTCTTGTTTTTGTGAGGTTATGTCAGGGAATGCTCTGTCTTGTCTATTCAGTACCAGCTGCCGTTCAGAGCCAATCAGCTAGTCGGCTATAGCTGGATGATTACAGAAATCCACGGAAGTGTAGAATTGGACAAATTGGAGTGCCTTTTCACACGGCTCACTGCTTCTTATAGTGTCAGGCTAAAATTGAACTACTCCAAGGCTAATTGCGTAACAACTTGGAGTGCCTGCACCCAAGAGTTATGCAGAGAATTGAATGTTACCATGAACAAAGACACATAATGACAATCAATTCCAGAGCGCAAAAGTAAAATGGAGCTGCTTTCTGATCCAAAGCAAAGTGAGGAGACCATGGCTGAGGACATTGAGCCCTTTTAACTGTGTTCTACTACAAGATGGCATTAGCGAATCCTTCATCAATATCTATTGTTTGTACAATATGACCCTTTCCAACATTTTCAAATGAATTCCACAAAGGCACAGTATCAATAATAGCATTTAATACACACAGGTACAGGCTCATTTTACTGGAGGTGCCTACAATTACTTAAAAGCTGCTGATTTGTGTTAAAAGAAAGAAAAGTGATAATTTCATTTTAAGGTAACATAATTGGAAAACATATAACTTCAGAGGTATATGGCAATTCTTCAGCAACTTCGTGAGGACAATGTCAGCCATACAAGTGAGTGGAAGCTTTGTCAGATGAGTGTATCTATACTGTACATAGTGTCATTAATTTGATATAAAAGCTCTAAAGATCAACTGAGAAATATTATTAATTTTATCATTTGGTGCTTTTTTTGCTGTCATTTACTGAAACAAATCAATGACTGTACCTAGCACAGGAACAGTGGTACAAATGCACATTTACAAAGTGCTGCATATCAAGGCTAAAAACAATAATGGTGGTCAGTCAAGAGATGCACAATTATTAGTTGAAATATTTATGAGGATAAAGGCAAGATATGATTCACTAAAATCCGACACTCTCCATTTGTGTGTCAATTGCCCTGCAGTGTAATGGCCTGAGAATCTGTTCTCTCCTGAACTCAGCTGTGAAAGGGTTAAATATGTATTTGATAAATAATTCAAATGTTAAAGAGGAGTTTGTACGTGGTTAGGTATGCATGCAAAAGAGATACAAAATATGCAACATATACTGCTGGTTGCCAAGCAATACCAATTTCATATCCCGCAGCTGTTACTGCACACGGAGAAATAGTGATGTGTTTCCAGCCACATTAATGAGAAAAGGACTTTCATGGTATTCCCAATTCTAATTTCTAGATTTAATTCTTATTTCTGTTGACAGGCTGGATGAATGACATATTTGCATCATCTTAAAGTTAATGTACTGCAGGTGATATGATTTCACCTGTGGGTATTTTCCTCCGAAACCCCAGTGGTCATTTAAATTTGACCAGCATATGTGCCCTCGTACTGTACACCCAACCCCTCAAAAAGAACGCAGCCCTATCTAATCACTGACTGGCATTTCTATAGAGCGATATTATATTTGCCTTCTCAGCTTGGCCAGTATATTATTAAAGCACACCTCCCTGAAGACCACTTCGGTCACAAGGTTTCTATGGTAACCACCATTGTACCAATACCTTTTATGAGTTCTGTGGACATCACCCCCTAATTACTTTCAGAGAACAAATCCTCATTTCAAATATATCCTGCTTCATTTCTGTTCATTATAAGGGAGGGAAAAAGGTGCGAACAGTCAAAGGGGTAAGTACCACAAAACACAGAATGCCCTGTGGTTGTGCTCAGAAGTGAGATCAGGAGTGATGCAACTAGAAAGAAACTTCTCCGGATAACAAGCGTTGAGCTTTAAACTACCCTTCAGATAGTCAATATTACATGAAGGATGCAGCAGAGATGATGTGTGTCCTGCGCGACGACCGTCTGAAGGAGAGGCCAAAGTCTGCTCCAGTTCAGTTTATAGAACTTCTTCTTCCTATGAAATACAGCTGCACTCGGGGGGGAAAGTATTTTTTCTTCCCAGTCACACCCAGCTTGACCCAGAAAACCAAACGGATTGATTCCATCAGCACCTGTTCCATATTCAAACATAACGCTTACATACAAACCACATTAGTTTTCTTTCTTTCTTTCTTTCTTTTGTTCTTTGTAACGTAATGTCTTATGCATATTTTACTTTATGTTGTTTGTAATTTTGTAAAATTGTAATATTATATAGGTGGAGGCTTCAAATAAGCCCAGTTGAGTTTCTGCCTCTTCCTGCACTGTGATGTTCATTTATCTCTGTTGTTTTTGTTTATTTTTAATTTTATTGTTTGAATTGTGCAAAATAAAATGAAATGAAATGAAATACACCTGAACCGATAAGTGGGACGTTGCGTTTATACTTTACATTAGTCACAGAGATAATAACATGCATTTTTATTTATTTAAGAGACTTGGTGGCCTGGTGGTTAAAGGATGAGTCTAGTGATCTTCTTTTGCATTATGTTTTTGTATTACACAAAACAATACGAATAAATAAATTATCCTGCTCATAAGTATTGCTTGTGAAGCTGGATAGCTAAATCTTCTGTGCCATAGTGTTTTAGTTTGAATCAGACTCACATACACCATCCTGGGGTTCAAATGCTAGCATATTAAATCTGCAGATAAGTTAACCGCCCAGCAAATGCAATATTTACCCTGTTTGAGTAACATTTAGAAAAAAATCGTTGCATCTTTAAGGAATGACAGCATATGTTTGTGACCACTTTTTCAAGTATTATTACTTATTATTATGTCTTCAGTAGGGACGAGATTTAGTGGGAGTTGCGATGCAATACCACAATCAATAGCCTAATCACTAAATATGTATATTGTATAACCTCAATATTCTCTGTTTAATTGTGTGACATAAGCTAGTACTATTAACAAAAATGTAAATATAAATCAGACCATTAAATCTCGTCAGCTAACCAGTTTCCAGAACGTAAAGGCCCAAATTCAACTTCAACCTCAGCTGTGACAGGACAGTATTGCAAGTTATTTCCCATAGAAGATGTTGTATCCAGAACAGCAGAGGTCACAACTCTCCACATGTTTATGTTTGCAAGGGAAGCCAATGGTTAACCTCTGCTGAGTATCAAGTTGGCTGCCAACACAGAGCTGCAAAGTTCTGCTGAAATCTGCTGACTTTGCTGAGCTCTGTAATGACTATTTTGTCGGGCTACGGCGTGTGAGGGTCGTGTGCTGGCCTGGCCTATTGGAAGAAGTCTCTGACTGGATCTCAAGTCTACACAGAAATTGCCTCATGGACCCACAATCTGCTCTCCCGTAATACTGGTGTTACCACGCATAAACAGAGTTGCCAATCACACCATCACAGCACATTTTCAATTAAGATTTCCATGACAGTTGTTCTTCATGGTGTGACGCGCGTGCATTTGTCAATTCCGCCAGAATGTGAGAAAATCAACAATCAGCATCTTTTAATTAACAGACTCTAAATTGGTCTAAACTGTTGACATTTGCAGGTGTTTCCATGCTTATTTACTGTGAACACTCGTGAAGTTTGGTGAGCTGAGATCAAGCTGAGATCGAGCCTGACGAGTGATATATCCTGTCCCCTCCTCCGGCAGGTGCTGGCGAACGCCGCAGCTGTCTCTGCAGCTGGGCCTTGGTGGTTGTAATGAGCGAAGACAACACTCTCTCTCTGCGTCCTCTGATGTTCACATCACGCAGAAAGTCAATCACAAACCATCATTGCTACTTAGGCTTTCTGAATACATTTACAGCATGTAAAACCCGACACAGGAGAATAAAGTGGGAGGCATGAACGTGTGGCTGCGATACGAAGGCAGGATGAATATTCAAGGCGTGTTGCCGTTTTAGAAATCTAAGAAATGACAGTGGTAGCTGGATTATCTTGTAGAAATTCTCAGACGTATTTGGGGATGTTTTTTTCCTGCTCCTCTGTCAGCATTTAAGGCCGCCGCTCACACATACCAGACCCCCTTCCAGCCTCTACAATTCACATTGTCTACATAAAAAAGCAGCTAATGTATGACTAATCCTCTTGTCTTCAAAGGCACGCATGCACCGCATGTACAGGACAAGAAGTAATAACCTTTAGGTACAGTCCATTTTAGAAAAGTACATTTCTATAAGCATACGGTGCATTCAAATTTCAGTTTACTTTATAAACTGAATGTCAACAAATTAAATGTGCATCTCTTCTGTAACAGTTGGACTTAATCTTTTTTTATGAAGGGTTGTCAACATTAAAAAAAAAGAAGTAACAGGATTACTGAATACAGAATCAACAACCCAGGAAGTCATGGAGAATAAATTAAAAAAGTTGTCATTATTTACAGTTTTCTCCTGTGTGGAGTGTGGAGGAGGCCGAGAACAAAAGTAAGGAGAAATATTTGAAATCATTATCACGATGTGAGAGCTCCCCCTTAGGGAATGATAAATAGTCTGTGCGGATAGGTTCGACCTGTTACCTGGATTTTAAGGAGCCCAGCCCATCTGCATGCACAAGTGGACACTTAACTGGCATATGATTATGGACCAAGGATATGGCAACCTTGCCTGGGAGTGTGTGTATGCTCGGATGATGTGAGACTTGTGAAAGTCAAACAGCTACTTATGAGTTAAAGGTGCAAGCCAGCTGACATGATAAATCTGGTTTGTTGGCCTAAGGGCAGCAAAGACTGTTGATGGGGGAAGCTGGAGGTTTGTGATTACTCCCTGAAGCATGCAGTGCTCTGCATGACGAGCTACCTCCACATGACTCGGACATCCACAGTGACCTCTAGACAATGGTTACACATTAGCCTCCGTGAAGCCAAGAGACAGAAAGAGGGAGGAGGGAGAAGTGCTATAGCAAGGAGATCAGTCAGAAATGTGGAAAGCTCTATGCTCAATCCACCTATGTGCATCTAATCAATTACTGTACTTGTATCCGCTCCAGCTGTACCCCCAGAGTAAACATTGAGCGAGGAGTAAAGCAGCTAATGATGGTACTTCTTGGAATGTGATTATTTTTTTCACTTCTCACTACATTTTCATCATTTTGTTGTTGGCCTACAATAACACATGACCCCAAAATCAAAAAGCATTTGTGTCTTCAGAGTAAAACATGTTGTTGGGTGTAAACTTAGAATTCAATTTTGGCATCTCCAGCCGGTTGAAATGTCAACATGCTCAATGAAGCTAATTCGTTTGGATTGTTTATTATTTGACTCACTTGCTTCCAGTTCCATAAAGTAACAGCATATAACATTTAGGGGGATCAATTGGCAGAAAGGGAATAGAATATCAATTCTTTATAATTATCTGAATTGGGATTCCGTTACTTTAGAATGAGCCGTTTATATCTACATACGGAGCGGGTCCTCTTCACAGAGCTGGGCAGCATGTTTCTACAGGAGCCCAGAAGGCCAAACCAACCCACTTTCGGCTTCCTGACTGTGGTCGAAAAACACAGAGGGGGAATCTTTGTTTTGGTCTCCATTATCAGAAAAGAAAAAAACGGGAAACCTCTGTTGGTCCTGAGGAGCTGCAGCGTTTATCTTGGCACCAACTGCAACTTCCACTGTTCATTCCTATGAAATCCTCCCAGCTAAACTAACTCTCTTCTGCCCCTCTACCAACTTGTTCGCTTACACACTATCTTGCTTCAGCACTCACTTCCCACTGCACACACATACACACACACACACACACACACACACACACACACACACACACACACACACACACACACACACACACACACACACACACACACACACACACAGGGTCTGCCATTATCCAAATAACTTACGCTTCCTACTACAACAACTGGCTCTGGATTGGTCCATGCGCGTTTCCGTTTTGCGTTTAGTTCTCCTACTCGTGTAGCACACGGGAGAATTTTCAACTGGTTTGCGATCTGTAATACACAGCAAAATGTTGCCAAATCTAACACCAAAACCAATTCTGATTTTCTGCAAAAATCTCAGCCAGCGAACACATCAATAAATGTTAAAGTTGTTCTGGTCTCTTGGCTCTCGATGTTTAAAAAAAAATGTGTCAAATCAAAAACACCCTCAAGACTCTTTGGTTTCTGTTTCATCATTGTAAGAAGTTCTGCCTTCAGTGTTGTCCAGCATGATAGCTTACTTGTGCTCACAGAGGAAATAACTCAAACGAGGAGGGGTAGGCATACAGGTAGAAAACTGAGTCTCATGGGAGTATTTTAGATGGATTGTGGATCGTGAGTCACTAGAGTCAATCTCAATCCAAAGTTTCTGACAAGGTTCTGGATGGAAGTGAAGTAGCTGGCTGGTGGTTTAAAACCATGAAGACATTGCAAGCCATTTAAAAGGTAAAACAGCTTCATGTTGTCTCGGTTAAGGCTTTCTATACAGGAAACCGTCCATGATTATTTGTGTTTTACCTTCACTTTTAAAATTCTGTTATACGCAAACAAATAATCCGACTGACAGCTGTTGAGTATTGACAAGATAGCAGTAAGAAAACAGAAAACAGGTTGAGGTTTAACTGGCTTCCTTCGGTTGAGATGTCTCTTTGGACAAACATCTCTGTTTGCCTTACACAGGGAAGAAAAAAAATCTCTGAAAATGGTGGAAAAAAAATAATAAGTGCTTCAATAAATTTTGCTTGTGTCGTGCTAATCGTGGTCTAATTATTTCACAAAGTAATTAAACAACAACTATAGCTCCTATTATGTCTGAATGAGTACATCTAAAAGAGAGAATACATATGAGTCGATTAAATTCTACATTAGGTGATTCAATGAGGAAGTGTTATAAAGTAAATTACTTTGTTCCCCTGCATGAAATATAGTTTTAATCAGTTTAGTTCCATTTGATTAAATTCACGGATAAATCGGTATTGTGTTCCTTGTCGCATGTTCCCACTCTGTCTTTGTGTCACAGTAGAACATGACCTGCGTTAAGAGCAATGCACTACCTACTGGAGTTAATTATATGTGCTATATATTTTTATGTTGTGCATACTGGACAAAAAAATAGGCTTTTCAGCGATTTCTGCGATGTTTATGGGTCTGTACAATGAGCTGCAGGCAAAGCGAGCAGACAGCTGGCTTTCAGGGAAGTCAAAGGAACTACAATGAGGGAGAGCAGGAAGAAAGAAATTCACATCAGAGCTCCAGATACAGCAGAAGAGACCTCATTCAAAAACATACTGAACATCAGCATTAGTGTTTTCTTGCTTCATGGATGCAAGATGCCGCAGCCTTCATCAACTTTATCAGCCTTTACCCACTGAGGAGGAGGAGGGCAAGACAATACACTTCCTGCCTCAAGGCAAAAATGCAGCGTATTACAGCTGAAGTTTTGATTTCCTTATAATCAAAACCTTTATTTTGTGGTGTGTAGGATGTTGGGTAATGTTTTATTTTAACCCAATTATTAGGCATTTATGATTAAAAAAAACAAATCTTAAATGTTTTTTTAAACACATTTTTTTTCTCTTGATCAAAATAAGAACTACAAACACCAAATACAATTTCCCAGAAAAGAAGGTGAAATAGCTTGGAAGGTATTCAAGTTGTTATAATATGAAACTGAGTAACATTCTCCCATTAAAAAATATGGAAGAAGTTTGGCATTTCTGCGTGAAAAAAACAACATCATCAAATTAGTTGCATATCAATTTTCTGTTGATTGACTTTTCATTTGATGGGTGAATTGTTTCAGCTCTAAAATTGCTTATAACACACTAATGTAATTGATAGTATATTGAATTAAATTTGTAAGTGTGTGTTGGTGTTTTTGTCAATGACTACAACTCTAATAGTGAATGATTGACAATATAAAATAACAGTTCTAATTGTGTAAAATATATTGACTTACTGACTTACTTATTGAAGTAATTGCATTAATAGTATTTATTTATATAACATTCTCTCACTCGTCATATTGAGCAAACTCCATCCATTAGAGTTCAACACTTTACAAACTGTTTTTTTTACCTGTCTGAAAATGATTTATGGACGTGTATAAACCGTGAATACATGTCATTAAATATGATTACAGCTAAAATGACCCTGAATCTGCTCACAACCACAATATATAATTTGTGTTTATTTTCTGGGTATAAAATTGTCATTTGATACTACAGATTTGATTCAATATGATAAAAATATAGTGATCCACAAGCTTTTAGTCTTGCTTTCATTGAACACGCAGCAGACAATGATCATTTCAACTTTTCTTTAAAATGATGTGTTTATGTCAGTGTTAGCATCATTTTCTTGCTTGTTCTTTTGGCTTCAGTGTTGCATCAGATAAGATATTGGAGAAACACCGAATTTTCTGTTGCTGTTTCATCACTAAAGTCTACTATTACTGCACTGCTGCCATTCCAGACACTTTATTACCTTCTTGTAATAGCTCTACGAAGGTCATTTTGATCAAATATTCATAACCAATGTCCATTAAAAGTTCAGGTAACACTTTGATAGTCTAATACAGGATCTGACAAAATGCCATGATTAAGTAAGTGAGTAAGTACTCTCTGTGCATCCAAACTTCTTGGTGCCTAATAATTGCTGAGTTTTAGGTGAAAACGTACAGATTAAAATAAAGAAAACAGAATTATTGGCTATAGAAAGCATTAGATGAGTTTTCTTCTTTTTTTACTAGTGTCACACTTCAGCGAATTCCCTGATGTTGGGAAAAGCTGAACATAGATACAAGAATAGCAAATATTTCATTTTAACTGTGTGCGTGATTTAAATTGATGAGGGGAATTATTCCCCTCCGGCAAATTAAAATACAGTTGTGTGCTGTCTTTGGCTTCTTCTGATGAAAAGGAAGAGAAAAATGACTACATTAAAATAATTTAGAGCCCTTCTTTTAATTAAGGTTTTCAGAAAGTAAAGGTCCATTTATATAGTCCACGGTCTAAAAAATACCTTGTCTGTAGCAGCAAAACATGATAATTAATACATAATGAATAGGTCTATTTTGCCCCACTGCTTATAAGCACAACGATAATGAAGGTTTGTGGCCTATTTGTCTCATTCATCTTTACAGGTTTTTAGAAAAGCATGGCCTACATTAATTACATTTGATTAATAACTTTACCAATGCCATTGCAAAGAAAATATGGATATTTTCTTTTAATCAAAAGAATGAAGAGATAGATTGACATTTTCAGACCACATAGTGAAGGTGCGCTACACTACGTGTAGAATTGATATGGATAGAAGCTGATATCCACAGAGCTCTGCCTGCTACGGAAGCTCTTTGCTGGACAGATCTGAGTTTCTGCAGATGCTTTCAATCACAGTTGTAGGAAATCTTTTAACAGATGTCACAGGAAAGACAGAGTTCTCTGCCAAAAGCAGTGCCACATTCATACAGCACAAAATCCAAAGTACTAAAGAGCAGTGCTGTAATTTCTGAGGCCAAACCGTAAAAAAGCTAAGTAATGTTAAATCATCCAATTTTTTTTTTTACAATTTTTATAGTATTTAATATAAAGTTGCATTAAAAAAGTTCTTGATTGATCATTTTGGTTCTGCATAACTTCATAAACTGGCCTCTTGATAGAAAATCAAAACACTTAAAAGAATGTAGCACTCAAGATGTACTTGTATATCTAAATGTCTCTAAAACAATCATACTTTTTCCTCCACTACATGTGTCTGACAGCTATATTCATGATTTTATGGACAAAATATTTCATGAGATTATAGGTAAGAAGGTAAAGTAAGACAATTTGCTTCACCTTGACCAAATACAACAGTTAAATTCCTTTCCTTTGTGAGTGCATTGCTATGTTTTTTTTTGGCACGATATTTACTGCCACCAACAGCCAGTCAAATACTGTGAATGTGAAGATTTCACAGTTCAAGGAGGATCCAAATGCAGGACACGAGGCAGGCAGGCCGAATAGAACAAAAGGCAACGCTTTAATGTAACCGAGCTGGAACCAAAAATAGGCAGGCAACAAAAAGGAGGCAACAAGCCGAGGTCAGGCCAAGAACAAAGGATCAATACGAAAACTAAGTAAGAACAAACCGGCACGAGGAACGCAACAGAAAAACAGACCAGGGACTTCAGCCACAAACTCAGACGGCCTGACAACGAAAGAGAGAAAGCACACAGACTAACAAGGGACTAATTAAAGGAAACACAGGTGGAAGGAAAAAGGAAAAGACAGGAAGTGAAACAAGACATTACACATGAGAGAGACTTTCAAAATAAAACAGGAAACAAACAAAATACTAGGACATTTTGATTAATATACAGAAAAATCCGATAGTAATGGGCCAGACATTTCTAGATGTGTAGTTTTCTTTGCAAGAAAATCTGTTTTTCTTATCCAGAAAACCCCATGCAAATGTATTGTCTATCACAGCTAAGTTATTTTGATAGAAAACAGTTTAATGTTTACATTACAGTTGTTTATTGAGGCACCCACATAACACAAAGGGTATTTATGGATCCGCTGCTTTTTAATTAAATCAATTAAATATATTTAAGCTCTAATATGAATGCATTAAATCTAATACTGAAAACATTAAGTTGCAAACGTAAGATGTAAATCTGAATGTTTAATATTAAGATGTAACAAACAAAACAGGCAGAAATGATCAAATATTGGTTTCTATGCCAAGCGTTTAAGACTTCAGTGGACATCTAGTGTTTAAATTTGACGTGTAATGTAGATATTGTGCAATTTATTTGAAAATAACGTTATTTAGCCTTAGGACCACGACAGTGAGACCATGGGTTTGTGGGTGGACCACATGCACACACTGTGTTCAAGAGCTACTAATGCCTCACTATTTGGGGGCAGAGTACCAGCGTACATCATAGAGTTTTCACAGATTTAATGGGGGTCAACTGGACAGAATTAGGGGGTTATTTTGAAGGAAAAACTATAAAAGTAGACAAGGATCAATAGAATATATAGTATAATAAATATTGGGTCATTAAAGTGCCTTTATTCTTTAAGTAGAGGATCCGAATACTTTTATGAACACTGTACATGAGACCTATCTTTAATCTGGTCGTCAACACAACAGGGACCATTGCTCTCTGGGCGCCGAGGTAGTGGATAGATCAGATGAAAGGTCAAACGAGGTACGCTCTAAGTTTAGTTGTTTGTTCCCCTCGTGTGTTTACCCTTGAATTCTGCAGAAGCAGAAGACACCGCTTCATCAACGGAGCCAACATTGTTAATCCATCTCTGCCACTGTTGTTTACTGTTCTGCCTCGTCTCGCTTACGTCACTCTACCTCAAGAGACCGGATTCAACATTCAACTTTAACTTTACTCGTTAAAGACAGACCCATTAAAAGGGGCTTGTCACTTCAACAATAACATCCATCCTATTTCTTTTACCCAGTTCTAATTTGAAAGCTGTACTTTTGCTGCAGTGTTTGCCTTGTTTTCTGGCCGGCAACAGAGGAGGTATTTTGAGGTGCACACCCTGCAGTGCAGCAGCGAGAATTAAATGAATAATAGATTTAAGTAAACATCCAGCTTCATTCACAACACTGTAAATCAGCCAATGTATTTAATATACTGTATACTTACTGCACAAGAAAGAAAGCACCTTTTTGAGATGGCGAGGGGTTAACATCTGTAATAGTCCGGTTTTCAATAGGACCACTGCAGTTCCCCACAGCGAATCAGCAATTGCTTGGGAACCAGTTCCCTCTTCCCATGGAGCCCCTTCACGGGAGTTGTGCTGCTGGAGGGTTTAATGTTCTGTGTGCTGCTCACCTCCCACTATTTTAACTTTTGTTTCCAGGAAATTATTGGCATCATTTAGCAAACAGTTGTTTACTTTTATCACTGGAGATCCAGATGTGTCCTCTGCAGGGGATTAAGATTATAGCTAGTGATAGCTGCATGTCATAATCCAATTAATGCATACTGTAAGATCATTTGTGTACACTCTCAGCCTGTATTATCTCACGATGGAGGCTTTTGTTCAAAATGAATGACAACAGATTGGTAACAGATTGCTCACATTCACTACATTGTGTGTATTATCATGTTAGATCTCAGATAAACCCCATCGTATTACTGCATTGCCTGTATATGAGATGTGAGATCACAGTTTGAGATCTGCTGTGCGTTCCTGTTGTCACAGCCCAACAGGTGTACTGGTGATATCACAGCAGAAGATGTTTTCACAGATCATTTAATCGCCGCTCGCTTCAGTAGCTCAGTGTTCGCTTTCACACATTGTGTCAGCTGTGACACGTAGCTTTATGCTTCAATAAGATCACTCTGACCAAATCTCACACATTACGTGGTTTTTAAATTGATAAAAAACTGTTGCCCTTCCAATCTTTGTATGTGTTTTGTGAACATGGTGATTTAGGAGGCTGAATTGCTTTAGGAGTAGATTTAATTCCTTATTTAATAAGCAATTGGATTTAATTTAGCTTAAGCTTCATTTTTCCAGCCATTAAATAAACCTACAAATATGTGACGGCTATTATTGTTCTTTAATGTGACACATATAGCGCAGAATTATGTATTTATTCTTAATCTGAGAAAGAAATACTATTTAAATTTGTAATGTAACACTCTGGACTCCGTTTCGATTAAATGTTGTTGTCTGAAAGATTACTTTGAACAGAAATCTAAAGACATAATGTGTTCTTCAATTAAATAAAGCATGAATTCATTTACACAAAACAAACATTTTGAGGAGTTCCGATATCAGTCTGAGCAGTTAAAAAGTAGCAGTGACACTTTCAGTGTAACTCTAGTTATATCAAGTGCATTGCAACTTTTTAGTAATAGCAGAGGAAGAGGTCTCCTCCTCCATTTTTGGTTGTTTAAAGCTGCAATAACTAAATGTTTGGCCACTTAGGGGCAGAGGAAACAAGTTGTAAACACAACACTGACATGTCATCACATTATTTACACATCCCGTAGTTATAGAGCAACATTACCATTCATTTGGAGTTGTGTATTCACTCTCACTTTAGCTCTTAACTTTAGGTTATTGTTATCTGTGGGTTTGTCACACGGCACCCCATTTAGTGATTTGATCCATTGCTATTATAAAAATACTGTTTATTATTGCTTTAAGTATGTACAATGCTTGAAAGCCATGAAAACAAAGCTTGTAATAAATGGTTTCCCTGTAAAGCAGAACTCTATTTAGATTGATTACTCTTTTGTTTCCAATAGCACATTGAGTCCAAACAATTAACTACTGATTTATTAATGAACGTATCATCAATATTCCCAAAATAAATGACTTTCGGTAGTATTCCATTACACGGGCGTGGATCATTTGTGCACGATTCATTTTTGCCAATTTTTTATCACCTAGGTGGATATAATTAGGCTGCTGTCTCTCACTAGCAGTAAATTAGAGCATTTGTTTTTACAACACAACATTTGAAAGGTCAGTGTGCCTACATGAATGTGTAAAAAGTTTATCTTTAATATTGCCCGCCAGAATAATTCAGAAAGAATACACAGCTTTTACCTTTTTTAGACTTTTTTTGTTTTACCGGAAGCGCCAATTGTCATTTTGTTTGCACTTGCTGAGGAAAAGACTGCAGAGTAACATCAGTCACAGGTTGTTTATCATGTCACTGTGTGCACACAAAATATCCTTAATCGTCTCTTCCACATCAACAAAAACCAATTGCTGTCCAACGCTCATTAATTGTGAATAACTACTTGACTTACTAATGACAAACTATGATTCCAGAAAATGAATTATTATGGTAAGTAATTCAGGATTAATCAATTATAGGTATTCACAATCAACAACAAATCATTGGGTAATTGGTCAGGATGCTACGACTGTAACACACAACACACACAACTTGATGTACAAGACTGTATGTGTGTGTGTGCACTACCGACAGTGACAAGCAAAGTTTCCAGCACTGAGCCGAATTGTGCCCATAATAAGTCTACAGAATAATAAGCGCGTAATAAGTGAAGCATATCTTCTGCCCTATATAGAGAATTTCCTCTCCCTCTGCACCAAACAAAGCTTCTGAGGCCTGCGGCTAATCACTGCCCTTTACCTGTTGTCATCCATCTAGAGGAGTCAATTGGTCTGCTTCTGCAGGGTGCAGAGGTAATTACGATTTGGCTATGACTTGGGTTTGGCTCTATTGTCTGACTCTGTGGCGCACATGTGTGGATATTGGGAAGTTGAAGCTCAAAGCTCATTCAGGAGGGTTCCACTTTGACTACACCACTCAATGTTCCCCCAGAGAGCTCCTCTACTAACTAAACAAAGCTCAGCAGAGATGAGTCAAGATCACCACAGTGAAAAATACCTGCGCCTTTTTTTTTATCTTCCACTCAAGAGTGCTTTATTTGTTGAAATACCATTTGAATATTTTCTCTTTCACTGCTTCTGTTCCATTTATGGGTGATTGAAAAAGTTGCAAAGCAAGAAGAACAATTTCACAATATTGCTGTCTAGATAATTTTCACAGATCTGCCTCTCTTCAAACTCAGAATTGTATTAATATTTAATCGCATTATAAATTGGATGAGGAATACAATTATGTAAGTAAATACACCTGTCCCATGAAGCAAGAAATTGAGAAAATCCCCCAGCAAGTAGCTTTACTCTCAAGGTGTGATTTGGGAAATGAGTGAATAAACTTGGTGAAGATTTGCAGGGGGCGTAATCCACATTCCTATTCATCTAGTTCCTCAGTATGTCAAAGGAACTCTATAGAGATGGTGCATAGTTATCCCTCAAACTCTTGTTTGTATTCATCTGCTTTAATGTCAGCCATGGACAGTAGGAGATTCTAAATGAATGAAATCAACATCATTTTTATTTCTTGGAGAAGAACACCTAGATTTATTGATTTATGATTTTTTTTTTTTACTATAATAATGCTTTCATAGTGAGGTGCAGATCAGTGTGAGCTTCAATGCAAGTCCTAAAAAATTAAAACACATTTCTTCCCTAAAATAACAATCCAGAAGGTGTCATTTGTCAAAGAGAGATGGAGATTTAGAGAAGTTGAGCCTCAAAGTGTCTATAAAACATTTGGCTAGTGTAAGATCAAGAGGGAGGCGTTGAGAATTTCTAAATTGGGAACTTTAAGCCCAAAAAACTAGAAAGCAGGCAAAGACTTTTGTGATGGACTTAAATTGGCCAATTAACAATAAATACTGCAAATGAACCTTAACTTAAGATGCATATTTCGACAAGCATGAAAAGCAGATACTATTGCTGCTTTACTGGGCCTCAACTGAGTATTTTTTACACTTAAGAATTTGCAGTAGCACATCAGCACGATGTGTCAGGCCTTCGCTACAGTCGGTTGAAGAACCAAGTGACTCCTGGGAAACAGAGCACTGTGTAAACTTCCTGTGCAGACTTCCTTCCTAGAGTCACTGAAGCACGATCTTAAAAGATGACGGATGGAGGCTGTCTGATCTTTCGTCCAGACCACGTTAGGATCCACGACTGCCTCTTCATCATGACCACATTCTAGCCCCACCTCTCGTTCCTCTGTAATGACAGACTGAGCCGGGAGTCAGATAATCAAATCACACAATATTACGAGTCATCTTTTGACCTGCATGGATCCAGTTTCTGTACTCAAAAGTGTGATTCAATCCACGGAGGAGCAGAAAAAGGAGTGTGAGCAGAAAAGAAAACGAAAGCAAGAAAGAGACAAATAAATTCTCAGTCCTGCTCAATTTTTCTATTTTTTTTTTTGTACGTCTATCTCCCGTACACATACGCTTCACTTCTTTTCTCTTTCTGTAGCTGCGACCGTCTCCCTTCATGTGGTAAGGGACTGTTAATGAATGCGGATGAGCACGTGGGAAATGTGTGGGTTTCCATCACAGCTCTCTCTCTGAGTGACAGAAGCTCGACAAGGCTTTGGAGGCTGGCTTAAGAGTTAAGGAAAGCAAACAAGGAACAGCTTTTTTCCAGATGGCCAATGCAAAATAGAGCAGAATAGACTATGCAAGTCCGTGGAAGCAGCGCCTGCCTGAAGTACAGCAAGTCATTTTGAGCAAAACTGCTATTGTCTGATGGAAAACGGTCTATTTGAATAAAATAAGAAAAGAAAAAAACTCACAGGATCTAACTTGGTCTGTTGGATTTGTAATGGGACTCGCTGTTGGTCACAGCGCTCAGTCTGTTTGCAAATGTGACAAATACAAGGGAGAAACATTCCTATCAAAGCTATCAGGCCTGAAGCACGAAGAGGATAGAGCAAATGTTTATTTTATGATTCTTCCTGGTTTGCTAAGGCTGCTCCCATCAACCTCTGCTCTAATCTGTGAGTATCTGGTATGCACTCCAAACTAAATTGCTGTTTATTCTATTCTGCGGGTGTGAAAGCCCCAGCCTGCCGCTGAATGCTATCGGGGGAATGAGGGTCTCAGGATGCTCAACCATGCTGCTGACACAACACTTTTCCTGAAAGACCTGCCGCTTGATTTACCCAAGCAAAATGTCACGGTAATTGTGAAGATTTATATCAATGGGAAAGAGCTGACGAGGTCCCACAGCTATCAGATCTGACAGACTTAATATGTGCTCAAATGTTGCCTGCCACACTGAAGGCTTGCAGGTTGACCAATTTTACCCGGAATGCTCCACCTCAGATCGTATTGACTTCTGTAAATTGGGTGTGAAGTGGAACTTTTAGGTTGTGAAATTGTGTTTTTAATAATCTGGATTCACAACAAATCATTTTTTATCAGCTTTTGCTTCGTGAACCATCTGAGGCGATGGGGAAACAAAGACTGGCAGGTGGTTTGTATAAATAGGCTGAACACAGGTGTGCTTTGATGCTGTATCCTTCGCTCCCTGTCACATGACATGTTAAGATAGAATTAAACAGGCATTGTGTGTCTTAAAACAAATGAACAGGTGGCATGCTGCAAAGACACTGTCAGCTACGCGGTGCAATGTGTCAGAAAAGCATTGCGTTGGGTAACAATAAAGTACACAAAATACGAAGACGGTTCCAAGTAGCTCCTTGAAAAAACCTAGTCCATAGATATGTGTCACTTTCTTAATGAGTTAACTCTGAATCAGCTGATCGCAAATATGAACTACTATTATATATTTGTTTATGTTTAACTATTAGTCGCCATTTTCCAACTTTTATTTAAACAGAATTCAATGAGAGCAATTCACTGTATCTTATTGTAATGGACCATCTAATATTCCATGTGGATTCAGATCACTTCTGTAATTAACTCAAAACTCAAAGGTGGTACATGGTTGTTTACATTGGACACCCAACAGTAACTCACAGAAAAGCCCAACATAAAAGAAAGACAAATTAAAACATCAGTCCAGTATCTTAAATGCCAATGTTCAGTGTCAATGCAGGAAGTAGTGTGCCGTAGTGCGTCTGACTCTCATGTGGGAGACTTGAGTTTGAGTCCTGTGGCAGACCTGAAGTTATCAAACGAAACCACAATCGTTCCACAACTCTAACCAATTGATTAGTCCCTAACCATACCGTAACCAAGCTTTAGTTGTACTATTTCTAACCTGGACCGCAAAATCCAGAATTTTAATAATTCGCAAAGAAATGTTGGCATTGAACTAAATCCAGAACAGTCCAATATTTACGTTCTTGTCAGCGATAGAGTTAGAAAAATACAACCCTGACTGCTGTGATTTTAGTTGTGTAACTGGTTTGAACGCCTGAGAAGGTAAATTACAGAAAGCAGCAGGGCATCATGATGTACCAGCTCCGCCTGCTGGGTCTGAATCCTGCCCTTGACCTTCATCATATGTCATTATCAGAATCTCTCTCTCCCAGCCTCTTCTGTCTAACTGACTTACAGATGAATCGTAGCGCAAAGCAGTCAATCAGACTCCACTGTTCAGGGACTGGAAACAAACCTTTCAGAATGACATGTTAATATATATAGCTATAAAAAAAAAAAGCCATGGTTCACCTAAAGCTGATTAATATAAACCTTAACTTACCAAACAAGCAATGTAACGAGGTTAACATCTCCACTGCAGCTCTGACCAAAGGCAAAAATAACTGCAGGTGTGATAACAACTTCCCTGAGTCACAGCGACATTTTCAAAAACTGTTAATGGTACTGCACACCAGAGGAGGCTGGTCCAGAGAAGGCAGAGGAGGTTGCTCCTATATTTTTTAGCGAAAAGAGTCCAAAAGTTATTTGTCGAAATAAAGGTATACCAACTCTGAGTACCCTTTAAAACATTCACTCTCTTTTCTTTGGAATTAAAATGCTTCAACAGCGACACCTGTAGGACAGGCAAGAAAGTGGTGGTGGGGGGGTCAAAGGAGGATGAACTCCAGCTGTCTTCACTACGAGTGGGACCTCATCTGTCAATTGAATACGATTCATTTTCATGCTAATCTTTGATTGGCCAAAACACGTAAAACGTCCTCCCTTTGCATCGTTACCAATCAACAACCAGAAAAAATAGCATATTATAGAATCAATTATAACATGCAAAATCAACATGCAATTTTACATCGGCCTATAGAGTCAAGTGATAGCTAGTTGTGTTAGCCAATGTAACAGCTAGCTTGTAGCAGCCCTGAAGGACCCGTACAGCAGTCTGTAGCCCACATCAGGGTCATGTCGTGGGTGAGAAGCACTTCAGAAGCACTTCGGACCACCAGACTACGACTCCGGTTGTGTGCAACGGCGCGACCCTTACTGACAAGGTTCATGTCATCGAGAGCCTGCAGTGATTGTTTCTAAGAAATCTTGTTGGTGACAACTAGTTTGGATACCAATATACAATTTACACTAGTGTGAAGTGGACACTTTAAATAAGTATGGAAACATCTTGCATCCTGCAGGTTAACAGTTTTTAAATGAATTGCATACATTTAGATTTTTTTATTTTTTTTGTGAGAGAGGAGTAGATAAAATATTGTTTTGAAAGGAAAAAAAATATTAACATTATTTAAATATTGGGGCGGGAAAAGTCATAGTAAATATGTTAACTATGGCTTTATAATGTTCTTTTCCAACATAGGACACTAATCTTTTTTGACTTTTTTCGACATACTATACTTTTTGATATAAAATACTGGAAGGAATCTATAAAACGTCTGTCCTCAGATTACAGTCTTTGCTTCATTTCTCTTTTACTTATACGAGAACATTTGCAATTTATTTTCAGCCTATGAGGTTGGATCTTTCGTTATGCTGCTATTCATTCATCTCAGCTCTTGTTTACTGTAGCTGTTTGTGACTGGGGAACGAAAGCAGAAAGCAGGTTCTTGAACTGCTTTTGATACTTCAGGAAATATAGCTAAAAACATCAGCATCTGTACTATGTGGATACAATTCTTTCTTTTTTCCACATGCAAATTGTGTGTCCTCCAAGCAGGAATCTTTTGAATCACTACAATATTTTCATCCAAGTATAGTATGTAATTTATTCAACAGGTTTGTCTTTCAGTCTGAATCCATTCATGGCTTCCCACCTTTGAAATGGGAGCAGGCAGGCGGGGAAGACATCTGCCTTGCTTTTAATGGGTATCGCAAATGTTTCAGTAATTCCACTCCACCTGAAACTTCCCTCCCCTTCAGCACACTCCCAAATTACAGCATTGGAATGAAGCGGGGACTCTTAGCCCTGCAGTACGTTAGTATTTTCCCCAGCAAAGAGGATCGGAAAGATTCCTCCTGTGGGCTTGCATCATGGAGGCCAGCAGTAAATCCAGCAGTCAACAGATTCTGTGGAAAGATGTGAGTCCATTTTTTCTTTTCTTTTTATGTTTGATTTATTGCACTTATCTTAATTGCAAAAAAAAAACAATTTTTTAACATTTAGTGTCTTCGTGAATACTGTGCAGCATTTTAGGTCACTACAGTGTCAAGAAAGTGAGAGCTCCCTTTAACTTTTACAGCTCAATAAATGAAGTGCAAGTGGCAGCAATGGTGGTTTAAAAGTGGGGAGGGGGATCCTGTGATATTTTAGTGTAAGCTTGAAGTAAAATGTCAGAATTTCTCTTTTTTGAAATCAAAAAGAAGCTGCTGCTTGATCTTTTGCTCAGTGATCTGAGTTTTCTCAGAATAGTAATTTCTCAATCTAATTCTTTTTGGCTTTTCACCTTGGCTTCCTGTCTTTATTTCCACTCTTATATTCGGTCTCACCTGAACCATTGCATTTGCTTTATATCTAGAATATCCTTCCTTCTCACATGCAAGCAGCATTCAAATATACAAGTTTAGTACCTCCACAGAACATTATTATCTTTTTATATGTACTGTATATGAAAGAAAAAAAACATTTAACGTCCATCAAAGAAAAGGCAAGTATTCCTACATACTCATTATGACTACACTGTAGGTTATGGATGGAGAATGATGATGATTAAGAAATCCCCTGTTGCTTCATATTTTAGAATAGTTTTCACAGGAATTTGTATGCTTATATGAGCATACCCAAGAGTAATAAACCACTGCCTCGGCTTGTTGGTTATGTAGGCTACTTCTGTTTTTTTTTTTCTCTTGAGGAAGTGCCTCCTCCCTGCATGATAACAGCAGGGGGCTCCAGGCACTCTTCCTCACAAAGCCCAAGAGGAATTGACTGGCTGATTCTGAACTCCTAAACCCTTTAAACACTATAGTTGGCGAGTGCTGTGCTCTCAGACTGCTCTCTCTGTCTCCATCCATGCCTTTATTTCTGTCTGTCTGTCTGTCTGTCTGTCTGTCTGTCTGCCTGTCTGTCTCTCAATCCCACCTTCTTCCTCTGAGTATTCAAGATTCAAAGCACAGGCAGGGAGAGAGGTTTGTCCTCTGGTTAAGTTTCCACTGCTTATGCAACCTGCCACAGGAGAGCAGAGGATTTCAGCCACCATCTTTTTTTTTCCTCCACTCTAAAAAAAATCACAATAAAAGGAATTTCTGGCCCTCAGCTTGTTGGACTCTGTTTTTTATTATGCCTTCGGTATGTCTCTAAAATATCAAATAAAGAATGGTAACAATGTTAGAATTCTTTAATTGCAAAAGGTTTAGTTTCCGTTTTTAGGGGGCTATCTCGAATAATATGTCCTTTGTCCTTCCCCAAAGACATGCTGCTAATGGATTTACCAATCATAAATTCAATCCAACAAGCACACAGTATAACTATGTCATTATTGCTGTATGCTATTTTCTCACGGACATCACGCCACCTATACTAATAAAATAGGTTATAAAAAGGCTATGTGAAATGTATTTTTCAGGACTATTTGGGATAGTTATTTTAGCATTATACAATTCAAAATGTCAGAAAAAAACATACACCTATTATTTAAAAATGAATACTACATATTATTTTAAGACTAACCTGTTAAAGTTCAGCCTAATCTACTGCAACAGCCTCCGACACAATAGAAAACCAAAGCTGCTTTATCATCATTTAAAAAAGACACAAAGATAAGCAACACCAATTTTGCTAATTGAAGTTGGTTCCATTTTTTTTAATTTTACATATCTCCTTTTCTGTTGTCCTCTGAGACTTTCAAAAGGGTCCAGTGTGAATGAGAGGCTTTCATTTCTCCCTGCTGGAGCTCTGGGGGAACAAAAGCCTGTCTTTTTCTTAATTTCTGGCCTTGAGCCTGGGGAGTTAACTACAGCGGGCAGAGTTCTCATTCGAGGAAAAGTTTAATAAATGTAACCTTTCTGTGGCACTTGTGGCAGTCTGTCCTTCCCTGCACTTGGCATGGGGATGGTTATATTTTTGTCATTAGTAGCCTCATTGGTGGATACATTTTGCAAGACAGACCAATTCAAATGGCATATCTTTGTATTAAATGCAAAACTGATAAAAAAAAAATAAAAGGAAAAGAGAAAGGAGGACATATCAATTCAGACTTAAAAATGACATATTAAAGCAACAGTTGGACATTTTGGGAAATATGCATATAAGCTTTTTTGCTGAGAGTTAGATTAGAGGATTGATACCACTCTCATATATCTTCGTTAAATAGAGTTGTGAAGTGGGGGGGAAATATGTCAGGCGTCTCTTGTTCCGAATGTGTTATAAAAGCCCAACTCATTTTTCCCATAGTGATAGATGACAGTTGGAGCACTTGTACAGGTTGGATGGATATTAAACACTTCCAGTTAAATCATCAGTACGAACAACTACATCAAGTAATGTAAATACAGAGCGGGGGGAAAACATTTCCCCCATCAGGAGCTCCTCTCTTTAGCTTAGCATCTGCAAAGCTAAATAATTAACATGTCATACCCTACAAAAGTCAAAGACTTAAAAACAACAAAATGGTGTTTTACAGGGGATTATGTGAGGTAACCAACCACATATTGTTAAACAAAGGAGACTTCACTAACATGGACCACGCCAATAACAGTATGAGTTTCGAGGTTTATTGCATGATGGAATGATTGTTAGATTTCGGAAGCTGAAGGAGTATGGATAGAGGTAGAGGGATGAAGGGATGTTGGGTAGGGATAGAGGTAGAGGGATGAAGGGGTCAGGGTAGAGGGATGAAGGGGTCAAGGTAGAGGGTTGAAGGGGTCGAGGTAGAGGGATGAAGGGGTCAAGGTAGAGGGATGAAGAGGTTGAGGTAGAGGGATGAAGGGATCAAGGTAGAGGGATGAAGGGATGTAGGGTTGGAATAGAGGTAGAGGGATGAAGGGGTGTAGGGGTAAAGGGATGAAGGGGTCAAGGTAGAGGGATGAAGGGATGTAGGGTCGAGGTAGAGGGATGAAGGGATGTAGGGTTGGAATAGAGGTAGAGTGATGAAGGGGTGTAGGGGTAGAGGGATGAAGGGGTCGAGGTAGAGGGATGAAGGGATGTAGGGTCGAGGTAGAGGGATGAAGGGGTGTAGGGGTAGAGGGATGAAGGGATGTAGGGTCGAGGTAGAGGGATGAAGGGGTGTAGGGGTAGAGGGTGAAGGGGTGTAAGGAAGAAAACGAGGAGGGTTGTAGAAGGGAGGTTAGATGTGAAAGCACAGTTGAAGAGGAAGTGAACGGGTTTGTTGTGCTTCAATACTTTGTGCACAAGAAATGAGCCCTGTTCTGGGCGTGGTCCCTGTTCCTGAACTAAGTTTGTGAAACTAAATATAATGTAGCAGATATAATAACATATAACAGAATTGTATCGATCTAACTCTTGACAAAAGGGCAAAAAAAGCGTATTTCCCAAAATGTTTACCTATTCTAGTTCTATTAACTTAAACATATACTTAACAGTCTGTGAGGTATATTGTTATGGTAGTTTGGGCCATTTATACAGCATACATATACAATGTTTGTATACACCATATATAATATTGGACCGACATTGTTTGCAGGTTGAGATGGAAAAAGAGAAGAAGACCAAGTACCACGCTTACCAACGAGTGGCTCTGGTTCTGGCTCTGGTCTTCCTTGTTTTGGCTCTCTGTGTTTTCAGCCTGAGATATCTGTGGAGCCCCAGTCTGGGGAAGGTAAGACTAAATATCACCTAATTGTTTACCAATCATCAGCCTTATTTCAACTGTTGTAACTGTGTTCCTCAGATGAAAGCCGCATCAGCAAATCATACAGGTTCTCTCAAAGAAAAAACAAATTACACGAGTAAGGAAATGGACAGCCACACAAAGAGCCAAAGGCAGTCTCTGAAGTCTCTATTGTGTTCTGCTAGATTAAAAAGATGTGTGGGCTATGGAAAAGACAGTCGTGTTTTGCTCTGTTCGTGTTTTGGCTGTCAGATCTGTAATTTCATGAATTCTTGTACCAAACCACAAACCACTTTTTACTGCTGCAAATGTTTCCCTGTGGCAGTTATCTACTTTCTGCTCACATTGTAAACATCTTCTCACAATGACTGATCCTGATAACTCAAAGCTGACCTTAATTGCTGTTGACCAGAGTGGCTGCCGCAGGACTGGAACCTCTTGGCAATGTAATTGGGATAAACACTTGTCCTGGACATTCATCTTGTGAAATCCAATTCAATCACACTTGATGGAGAATGTTTTCACTTGGCTCCTTTCCCCTGATTTACCCAAGGGGCCAAAAAAAAAGCTAATTTACACAAGCCAGGGGGAAAAAGGCATCAATAATTTTACAACCAGATATTGGAAGCTCTACAAGTTGCAAATGAGAGAAAATGAATACAACGGAATGATGGGTAAAATTGAGCACATACTGTATATTCCAAACCTGAATGCATAATTCTGCTTTGTGTGTACTGTGTGTCATGAGGTGAACAGAGAGAAATGTACCCCGCAGAATGTCCCTTGGTGTAATACCAACATCTTTCTAATGCCTATAACAAGCATTATTTCAAAAACCCTTTGCCACCATTCTGCTTTTTCTGCGTCCATTAAGATGCACATCACAAGTACTGACAGTCTCTTCTACACTCAGGTTAACCAAGGTTCATCTGCACTTCCTGTGTAGCCGGTATTGTCCATGTTCTCTCCTTTCAACATAGATATGAATCACCTTTGAGCCATCTCCTTTGTCCTTGTTAAATATTTCATGCCGGAGGTAGAGCAGTCATTATTTCTATTTTAATAAGCTGTGATCATTCTCACGTGGTACAAAATGTGTTGATGGCAGAGGTTGCCCAGGTGATGAATATCAAACCTGCAGACCATGGGCTTTGCTTTAATGGGGTCTTGAGGGGGAGGCTAATTCTCTGGCCTCCCCATCAGTGAGTGAGATGGAGCCACTTCAAAGGAGAATCACCTGTCTGTCAGATGAGAAGGAAGCTCCCTCACACACACAGCAGGACAGTACAACTCAGCTATGTATCCTCGGAAAAGCTTTCTGAAGACTACTCCGAAGGTAAAGAGATGGATTGATACACTGATGGATGGATGGATGGATGGATTCGCTCTCCCGCATCAATGTGGCAGCTTGTTTGGTGAACTGCTATTGGGTGCAATGCAGCAGGACATTCTACTAACCAGCTAATCCTGAGCAGCATCTGGCAAAATGTATAGACTCTGGGCAGCAGAGCAAAATCATTTATTTTAGGAAACAGTTGAGTGGGGGTTGTTTTTTTATTTGAGCACAAAGATGAGCATTCTGGTGATAACTCAAATTCAAACTTAATTAAAGTAAAGTGCTTCCGTCAGAGTCCTTGAACATACAGACTATATTAGGATTAATACAACAAGGACATACAGAGTCATGTAACCATGGTTATAATGATTATAATTACTTTGCCCAGCGCTAGGCTGCCCAGAAACATGCTCAAATCAAGACTCACCATGTATGCATGATCCTTCTAAAACATAATGTATCGCATAGAGTCCCCTAGTTGACTTAAGTACTCTTTAAAACTGCACAAATCAATATTTCTATCTATGAACAATGCGTCAAATGAGTATTTGTAATGGGAAGTCATTTGTAGTGACAAACACACTGAAAATATCCAATTCTACAACAGAGCAATTTTTACTGTCTTTCAGCTCATTGGTTTGGTTTTACGGTGCACAACTTTACCGTTTTGGCTCTCAAAAGCATCGTTTCCAGCTGCAGCAGGCAGCTGTTTTCATTAAAAAGCTCTGATAAACTCACTGTACACTATCTGCTGATCACTAAGAGGCTGACAGACAAACTTAGCTGGTGAACAGTTTGGTACATTTAGCAGCCAAAGAGCTCGGCATTTCCCCGAGGAGGAGTTGTAGACAGAAGCAGAGCTAAAAAGAAGAGTGCATATGGGACTTACATTTGCAGGTGGACAGAAATGCATCCCCAAATGAATGTTAATGTTGCCATAGAAACCTAATAGGATGATAATAAGAATTTTAATTAATGCCGGTTTAAGGCACATATGGAATATTTAAGGTGAAGAGGTTGTGTCTTCCCTCAAAGAACCTTGGTTACAAGTAACATAATGTTAACGCACCATCACTATTATAGTACAAAAGTGAATTGTCAATTAGCCAGTTGATGAAAACTTGTACTCTTGCTTTCTAATACGGAAAAAAAAAATAGCAGCAAACACTGTCAGTGTGTTAATTACCACATTTCAGAGTGAGCACACGGCATAAGTGAAAATCATTGCAAAAGAAAAGAGTGTGTAGGAACAGATTCACAAGTGAAAAACAAGTTTATAGAGAAACTTCCTCATGTGGTCCCTGCTCAGTTTGAAATCTGCTCTTCCTCCAGCTGTTTTGACAGATTCTGAACATTGTGAACCTGAGACTGTGAGAGGTGCAAACATCCTTTTCACAGTTCAAAAACGAAAGAGGCACAGGAGCACACTATGAAGTACTCAGTGTTACTTAAAAAGGTGGCGTTGAGTCTACTTCCAAGACTTTGTGTGAAGGATCGAAACCGACAAATCTGAGAATGAACAGCTTTGGAGATAACAAGCAGAGGAAACCCTAATGCTGACTTAGATTTAATTACAAAAAACATTGATTACAAAATGTATTCTGCTGCTAAAAATCGGTTCTCGCGCGCTCTCAAAACGCGAATTGCATATTGACGAATGCTTAAATTACTTTTGTGCCCAGTCAACAGTTTAACTCATGTACTTGCACTAAACAATTACTACTAGCCATCACTCAAACAAAAGAAACACACAAATTGCATATCACACATTACATAGAGCTTTGAGCTCAGCATTTCTAATTAAAAGTTGAAACCGCAGCACGACTGCAGCCACGAATGCCTTCTCGCAGTTTACAGCAGCAACGTGACCTCATGCACCCAGCTTTTTTACAAATAACCACAGAAAGGTAATTTGCTCTGTGCATTGTATTTCAATATGACACGATAACCGCTTGGGATCTTCTTTTAATTACCTGAAAACATATGTTGTTACACAGGCCTGGGGAAGATAGTTTGCCATCACTTTCTCTGCCGGTGTGTGTGTGTGTGTGTGTGTGTGTGTGTGTGTGTGTGTGTGTGTGTGCGTGTGTGTGTGGGCGTGGTTGTGCTTGTACGCATGTGATTGTGTATGCATCAGTGTGCATTGTGTGTTCAAGTGTGTAGATTAGGTGCCTCTGCATTCTCTTTTGGCTTACGGCAAATTTCTGTTTACTATGTGCTCGTTATTGTTCTGGGCCACAAGTCTCACTGGGGGATTTTGCCTCCTTGTAAATTAATCCTCTGTTATTACCAGTTTACTTCAGCAACTCCGTGAAAATAGAATCTGGCTGGTGAATCCAAGAGAACAGTGAGAATAATTTGCCTTGAAGAAATGACTTTTAAAAATCGTAAAGAATAACATCTAGACGTTGAAGCCTGCTGTGTGTGTGTGTGTGTGTGTGTGTGTGTGTGTGTGTGTGTGTGTGTGTGTGTGTGTGTGTGTGTGTGTGTGTGTGTGTGTGTGTGTGTGTCTGTCTGTAGTGCACAGAATCCAAAATCTAAATGTTCATATTATTAGATTTGACATATTTGGTGCTATTATTAATTCATGAACCACTTTGAGCGAGATTATCTGCAAACCAGCAGCCAGGCAACAGAGCAAATGTGAACCTGTAAAAATTGTAAACCATTTTTTTTTTTCCTGTGGAATATTGAAGAGCTCACAGGTGTTGTTGGTCTGTTTGGAAAAACTGCCTGTGAAATACATGAATGTCAGACCTGAGGAAAGTGCTCCATTATTCAAGCTGAAATTGCATTGCTCACCTTGATGCCTTTCCCTCTCCGGGCCCAAGGTAGAGCTGCTGAGTTGTCGCTCCTGATGGCCTCTTAAATGCCTCACTGTCAGGACCGGCTTCTTTAATGAACACTGCTGCGCCTGCTGCTTTCCGCTGGTCACAGGTGTATGGCTTTTCAAGGCCAAGCGCCCCTTTGTTTATTTATTGCTAGTAGGCTGTGTATACCCAACTGTCCCCTCAGTGTCCAGATGTCAACATGCAACAGGGGAGAGAGAGACAAGATTTGATCATGATATGATTCCATTGTCCCTTTTTTTCTTCTTTTCTTACTATGTCTCCAAGAACCAAACGAGACAGTGCTAACTTCTCCTTACGCTGTTTGTTTACTCAGACCTGTGTAGAGGAAATATTATTCTGGGGAGGCAACAGGGCTTATCTAAACAGCTGCTTTGGCAAGACGTTTTTTTGGGCGGGCCTGCCCCTCAGTCTGTTATCTTCTCTGATTTTACACGTCAGGCCCATTCATTCATTAGCAGGCCAGTGTTCACTGGTGTTTCTCCCTGGCTGTTAAATTAGGCCGCTATGGGTTCCCTCCTAAAAAGATGCATTATGCCGTCGACTCGGGGAGCAGTCAGGAGGAGGGAGGGAGGGAGGGGATGTAGACGGGGAAGAACAAAAGAGAGTTGTTTTAAAATGTTGCCAGTGGAGTGCCTGAGGTAGGAAGGCTTCATGGCGGTTGTGGCACATTGCCTTCTTCTGGGACGGTGACTGCTACAGAGAGCGTGACAGCACTGCAAAGCCCACCGGGAGTTATTTATTGTTCCATACAGCACTTTAGTGCATCTGTGTTTTTCTTTTTAGAAGCTAGAATAATGTGGGTGTAGAAAAGATCAGCATCTTAATTGCCTGTAGTTAATTTTGCCAATCCACCAGCAGCTCATGAGCAGCATGTTGTATGTACAGTGTGGTGGGTAAACAGACACAAATGCTTGCCTTTTTTTTTTTTTTTCCCAGACTTTTTTCGTTTCTCTCTCCTCTCTCTTCTCTCACCATTGTGACTGCCAAGAAGACTCCTCTGCTCTGTTGTACAATTTAGAATGTGATTGAGCTTTCACATCCACTTTCACTCGCCCAGTAAGTCTGCACCGCTTATAGCCTCGGCATGCATTCCCAGCCGCAATGCTGAGGCAGAGAAGTGAACAGCAGACTGGAAATACTCTTGTTCATATGTCCTCTCTCAATGTATTTGAGGTTATACATCAGATATTTTTGCTATTATGTTCGGCATACAGGATACTCTGATGGATCATGATTTTAGAAATTAGTAAATCTCTATTCCCAACGAAAAGTCTGTTATGTCAGAGGGCTTGGTTATATGTCAGCTTGTATTGCATTGACTTTTTGCGAGTTTGCGCCATTAGTCACCTTGCTCAATATGTGAGGAGAGAAGAGGCATCTACATCATCTCTTCAGGTTTGTCTGGCGCTCAGTCTAACACTTCATGTTGATTAACCTTAGCTGATCAGTCTTTTTTATGCGAGAAAATTAGAACTTGTAACAGCTCTAAAAGTTGGAATGCTAGCTAATTATAATGACAGCATCCAGACCTGCCAGGCTTATTAAAGCTCTTTTTTTGGTGAAATAAACATTAAAAAACCAGCACAAGATAACACACTTTTAGAGGGAGATCTTTCATCCAGTGAAACTTCAAGTGTTTACTCAGGAAATGAGCAAAGTAAACCAGACAGCTTAGTTTTTAGAGCTGTAATGAACCTCATTAATGATGATGTATTCATTCCAGATGTTAGGAATCCATAAGTCAAGGAATAAAAAATGATTAACTAGCATGCTGGATAATGCAGCAAGTGGGCTGACCTACTGAGACGTACTGATGGTATCGCTTCAATTTCTCGTGACAGTAAAAATAAAGGATGTGTTACTATCAGAGGGCTCTAAAATAGAACTTTATTATTTAAAAGTCTTCTTGTGAACAAACACAGTTTACATGAATGTAAAGTTATTTTTGTCATTGTGCTGGTAAACTCTACAGGGCACCTTAAAGTAAGTAATCCACAATAAACTGTTTAGGGGAGTGTGTGGGAGGGGGATGTAGTAGATCTTTTTCACGGCTAAACACCTTAACCCTGTTGTAAATAATAACACTATTGCTTACTGCATTGCATTGAGTTATCAATGTGTGTGCTTTTCCTGATAAGTCAAAAATGTCTGCTGTGAAACAGGTCAATGATTCTCAATAAAAAAAAAACTGTAGTTTCAAGTTGGAAAGGCTGTAAAGATTCAGAGTAGCTAGACTTATTCAAAGCAAAACAACATGTTTAAGTACTAGTTGGACAGATCATCGACAAAAAATGGTGATGCTCATAAAGCAAAAATGTCAATATTGTCAAGACCGGCACGGAGGGCCATGGCCATTTAGCCCAAGTGGACAGCCTGCGTACGTCCAAGTGATGAGCAAACAGGCACAACAGGCTGTCACAGCTCGGGAAGGTGGACTTTTTTTCTAAAAAATTCTCCATTATGGCAAAGATGAATTGTTCCTTCATACAGAAACTAATAAGAACCATGCATAAAAGATCAAAGCAATCAAATATCTATCAATAAATGAATTCAAAACTATTATACAGTTAACTTATCCAGTGATTTATGTAATGCACTTTTAGAGGTGTAAACTGGTAAAGTTACACACATACCTTGTGTGAGGATGTTAAAACTCCAGTCCTGGTGTAAAAATGTATTTCTCAGTAAGAATGAATTTTGATATTAATATGTAGTGTACGACAGCATTGTTGTTAATTAAATCCTGCAACATTTCACCCAGGCTATTATTTGTTCCCGCCAGACAGCTAATGAGCCCCACATTATCTCAGCGAGAGACAAAAGCCCAGAGGACACACTGTACTCTAAGGAGTCTGAGACCCCTTGTGTAACTGGTTAGAAGAAAGCTGTGCTTCAGCGCTCACAGTGAGCAGAAAAAAAAAAATCAAAAACAACCATCATCCTCCTCCTACATTTAACACAAATTGAACCTTTCCATTTCATCCATTCACGTTGTAGCTACTGAGGCAGGTCAATGGGTCAGTCTCGCTGCCACCATGAATACCAGGAAAAGGATCTTGACAAGCTTTATCACCGTCAGATGACAAGGTGAAGTACATTTTCTGGGCAAATGAGACACAGCAGCCGAGCAGCAGCTGTCATCCATCATACTTGTGATGAGTGCTGGATAACTACACATCCACCACACTGTATGAAAAAGAAAAATTACTATACTTTGTACATTCAGATGCTTCAAAGTATGAGGCATTTTAAACATGAAGTGACTCTTTGGGCATCTATCGACTTCAAAAACTCATGATCACACACTGTGTGTGTCAAACACAGAGACACCGAAGTAGAACAAGTTGGACTAACAACATGGACACACATCATGTGCATTAGTCTCAATACTGCTAATGAGCATGGAACATTAGTAGCACTGACTAATCGATTCTGTAATGTATGGCGTTTAAACAGTCCAAGTATTTGCAAACAAAGTTACGTAATTCTTAAAACTCAATGCAAAAATGAATGCAGATTGATTTGCATCTGTAAATCTGTCTCTGTAAGTCTTTATCTATACCCGTTTACTGTAATTTACAACTTGTCTATCGTCATTTGTACATTTTTCAAAGGAAATTCCTTTGTGAATCTCCCCCATCTTGTGCAGATTCTTTTGAGACAGTTTTACTGCGCTGTTTCTCGCTAAATCCACAAGTGCAGGGAGCAAGTGACTCGTAAAATGTCACATGACTTGGGTCTTAAAAAACACAATGCAACTGACAAATCTGAAACTTGTGTGGAAGAAATATCACAGCAAATCAATAAACAGACAAGTAAGCTACGGGCTGATTACCAGTTAGTTATGATATGGTGATGTCACTCAATAATGTCTAACTTTAAGCCTTTAGATTCTATAAAACGATGAGTTGTATAGACATTAACCCCCCTAGTACTGTTGTCAAACGGGGAAATAAGTTATAGGGACCAAAACCATTTTTTGGGCAATTCTCGTGATCAATATATGACCAACATTTAAACTGAATATGTCCACCAACTGCGTTATTTACTCTGCTTGCGTTTATGTTAAGTTTTACTACTCTATCGTTTTTTTCTGTATTCCTCAATACAGCATGATGTTCATAGTGAATTATGGTCACATTTAGAGTAAAATAGACACAAAGCAGGGCATGCTTTAGGGCGTGGCTACCTTGTGATTGACAGGTAGCTACCACGGTCTGGGAGTCTTTTTTTTTCTTCAGTTGTGTTTAAGTTAATTGTTATTATTAATTATTAACATTTATCGGAGACTAAAATGTCTTATTCAGCATTTGGTTGCAAAAAGAAAACAAAATGTTGACAACAAAAAATTGAAATGGCAAAAGGCCAAAATGCCCTTCTCGGGGATTTAAAACCGTAGTCGCCAAACCAATGGGTGACGTCACTGTGACGAAGTTCACTTATATACAGTCTATGGATTTTACCGGTATGAAAAATATTGTTTTGATGCGTAAAACCTATGTAATGGAATCACTGAATCAGTAACCTATAAAGTGCTGACGACACAAAACGCAATTATATTGCTCCCTTAGTCATAAAAAAAAAAAAAAAACATGTCTTAGAAATGATGTGTAAACATAACAATAAATCTATCAGGGAAACTTAGATCTTATGTAGTCAAAGGTCCACCCTACATCCACCTCATTAGACAAATACAGTAAATCTCATGGTCGTTAATAAGTTGTCAACTCTAATCTTTGCAAAAACGACCTAATTAGTCTCTAAGTAAATCATCAATAAGTGTCTTCAGTTGCCAACCCTTGACCTCAACTGGACACTAACTGGTGGTTAATGGAAGTGACATTGGCTAATCATCGAGGAGGGCATTAAATGTGTAAACTAAAAAAAACCTTTTGGCCTCAAATCATACTGAGAGAAAACCTGCTCATTTACCTCATTCTGAGAGAGAAAGAAAGACCTATTGTCTGCTCCCTCTCTTCATGTTTTACTCCCAACCAGTGGCGGAAATACTGAAATACATTAATTAGCCCCTTCAAAGTGCTTAATTTGCATGTCTTTCATTAGTGGCTGACCGTGATGGACCATGTAGGTTTCCTAATAACTGAAAAACAGTCAAATAATGATGCTCTTGAGTTTTTCTTAATAGCATGAGACAATGTTCAGCTGTAAAGACGGACCCAGACCATTGGGAGCATAATGTGTTGTATTCTCCCATTGGGTCTTCAAAGTATTTTTCTGTGTTATTAAAAAGAGCAGCACTGACATGCAACCCACACAGGGGCCATGGCAACAGACCAAGAGCTTCTCATCAGTACCAATAGTCCCAGTGTGATAGCCCAGTGTCTCTGCATTGGACTATCACTCCCTCTTTTATTGTGTCTTCAAGGCAGAAGCATGGCGTAAACAATGTTTGAACAATTATGAGCCTGTATGTCTCCCAGAAGCTCTGTCAGGAATTGTTCTAACGGTCTACCTTGTTACAGACATCGCTGGCTTGTTCTATATGTTATAAGGTACAGACAAAGGAGTGGCGGGATATCATGTGTGTTATGATAAAAGAAGAGAGGTGCTCGCGCTCTTGTTGTAGCGATTCGGACTTTGATCATCACAACTAAACCGTGGAAGTCTGCAGAAGCAGCGGTTATTGGTGTTCGTAGCTGAAACGGCGTCTTGGCATTTTTGCAGTAAGCTGAATGTGGACCGGCTTTTATTGCTTTCCACGCACATATTTTTTTTTGTTTATCTTGGCACGCAAATAATGCACTTCACACACTGCTGATAAATAGCAAGGCAACTATCTATTGTCATCTGTTGGTAAATTGCCAGGGAATTTAAAATGTGTCACATTCCCAATATTGAGTAAACCCGAGCAAATGGAAAGCATTTTTGCCCTTTTGAACCATCAGAAGTTCAGCCTTCATTGACTTTTTACAAAATGCTACTTGGACTTTTTTTTCCTTTAGTAGCTTAAAAACTTTCCGGTTGCGGTGAATGCCATTCATCTGGCCAAATTATTGTCTTGTGTCTAAATTATCCAAATTACAGCCTTACAGCTCACACAAGCTGTTTCTTAAATGCCACTTAGCTGCTGGATCCCAGAGTGTGCTCTTGTTGATTTATTAGGAGGTAGAATGGCTGAAAACCAGCAGAGCGACAAGGAGACGGATCCACTTGAGGTCATTCACCTTGTGACTGTCAGCCTCATACTTCAGAGGCTTGCAGTTACTGCTTGCGGTCCTTTGTCTGTTGAAGTCTGTGAGATAACAATAAGCAACAGGATTCATTCAGCTCTGCTGACAAGCAGCAGATTGTTCTTCAGCTCGGCGCAGGGGTTACTACGCAGGGAAAGGCACAAAGGGAAGATGCAACATGGAACAATATGATGACAGGGAGAAAAAAAAAAATGGCACAACACAGTCAAAGCCCAGGCCTTTGTGTCGTTTAACTTCTATTAATTTTCTTTACTACTTTCTACTGGTTGTTGATACTGTGGAAACTGTCTTTCTCATGTTGGCTTGTGGTATTTGAGGGATGTTGCATCATTTGTTGAGCCCTAAAAAGGTGGTTTCACACCATCTTTAAAGGCCTTGTGAAGTCCCTCTGTTCTCTCTTACAGTTGGCAGGTGAAAATAAAAAAAAAAAAATGTAATACTCCTGGCCATTTTAGAGGCCATTTTTTCAACATGTTATTGAGGTGAAGTAAAAAGCCACTATTTCCTCTTTCTTGTTTATCTAGAGTTTGGCTGAATCTTGTTAAGTACAAGGTAGACAGATCTTTGACGGTGCACAAAATGTTGGAAGCAGATCAAACATTGGTTAAATGTATGTTAGCAGCTTTTCATTTTCATCCCAGGTTGATGTCACATTTGCTTGAGCACATAAGTTTGTGCCTTGTAAAGTTAAAGCTGCAAAAAAACAACAAAAAGAAGATAAAAAAGAAAGGAAAATATTTACTTTTTAAGCAAAAAGTCTGGGGAAAAAACCCTATTCCCCGAGCTGCTGTATAAAGAAAATACAACCCTTTGTTGTTTTCACTTTGATTTTTATTGAGATCATAGAAACAAAACGCATCGAACAACAATATGTCCCAGTCCGTGAGTTTGTTTCACAATAGTGTGTTGACCAAAAGTACTGAATAGCTCCCAAAGTTCCCCCTGCACTCCTCCCTCCTGAATGCAGCTCTATTATAGGCACAGTAGCACGTATCAAGGTGATTTATTGCCAGAGAGAGCTCAAGTTGTTTAAAATGACTGGTGTGATTAGTCATATATGCTTCAGAGCTGAAAAAGGGGTGCACAGTGCTCCTGTAAATTAACAGCAGCTGCAAACTGTAGTCGACCAAAGCAAGGTGGTCAAACGTGGTAAGCGGCAGAGTCGCCGAGGGACAGGGAGAGAAAGTGGGTCATTACATCCCTTTCAGCTACGAGTAGGCTGACAGAAGAGAAAGGTAGGCTATACGATAGAGATTCAGAGGCTCAGTGATGAATCGATTACCGCGACGGAAAAAAAACCCAAAAAAAACAGGAGAGGTATGATAGTCTGAGAGTTCTGCCAAAATTCCACTTGAGTTACTGCACAAATATGCTCCATATATTCCCACAGCCTCAGATATCTCCACGCTCCATTATTCAGACGGAATGGTGGTCCTGGAAAAACTTTTTTGTTGTTTTGTTTTTTTTAAAGGCATTATTTTCTCTTTCCTCCACTTTTTTAACCTGTAAACAAGATGCAGAAAACACTTTTACACTGAACCTCTAGCTTACCATTGAACCAACAGAGAAGAGCCAAGCAATGATTTTTAGGGTTTCTGGTATTTATCTGAGGCTCTTTAAAAAGGGACAGTTGGAGAAATATACTTATTTGCTTTATATCTGATCAAATGAGAAGACTGATACCAAGACTCTTATCTCTGTGCGGTAGGTATGGAGCTAGAGCTAGGAGGCGATTAACTTAGCTTAGCACAAATATTTGAAACAGGGGGAAAACAGCTAGCTTGGCTCAGTGAAAAGTAACAAAAAATGCATCTGCCAGCACATGTTAAGCGGGCAAATTAACACATTATATCTTATTTGTTTAATCCTTACACAAACAGGGATATAAAGACAAAAAAAAGTGATGTTAGAGGGACTTACGTGATAAACAACGTGTATGCATCCTTCTAGTTAGCTATAATAGGCTACAACTCTGAGTTTAGATTTCTATATATGAATTAAACAAACTAGTAAACTTAAGAGGTGGTGGTAGTCATATTTTGTACTTTCAAGAGAAGCAGGCTAGCAGTTTTCCACTGCTTCCAGGCTGCATCGATATCTAACTGTCTGCAAGAAAGCAAATAGCTGTATTTCCCAAAATGTTGCGTTGTATCTTTTTAAATCTTGGGAGAACTGACCATCTACATAACCTGCTGTATTTCTGTAAATAACTCAAATGGAAGAGTTCATATGTCTCAGTGATTCTTTACCAGACCGACGGCCATTTGCGCTACCCGACACCTAACGTTATCTGATACCAATCCGATTGAGGGCAGAAGACTCAAACCCATTACCTCGTGAGGCTCAAGCATTTTCACCTCCACTATGTCTATATAAACAGCATTTTTTTGGAGGGAAGCTTGTTGATAGACTTACAGTAATATGGTTTCCAGTCTGCTACACATTAAGGGAAAAATCCACTCTCGGATACTCTTACGCTGTTAAGTATCATCAGTTTGTGATGTTTAATGCACTTCAGGAGTGGGTTTTTGTGATGAAATGTCATAATTCCCTTTTTGGCAAATGCACTTTCTTTTAAAGTGTGGCTGCATTACGTTGTGGTCCATTGAGATTTCATTCAGCGTGGATTTAGTCTTCTCCAGTGGATTGGTGTGTTTATTGAACGTCAGTGCAAAATAGTGGGCTTAAAAGAAGCTTTTGCTCTTTGCTCCTGTAAGACTGACTCCAAAATCTGACCTTTATCACTGATGTTTGAGGTGTTTAAACTCCACTGGAGCTCTGCTAGAAATATCTGAGTTTCATCGTACAGTCTATGTGTTTAGCAAGTTGTCTGCTGAAATTAGAAAAATGAACCATCAAGCAACAAAATTGGCTCAGAAAGAAGGTACATGCGAGGTACATGGCCAGCAGCTGTTTGTTTAACAGTGTTAATGTGCTTTAGGAAGATGGCTCCATTAAGATTTTGCAACTTGACACGTTCTAGCTTATTCTTTGAAAGGCTAATGACCTTAGCATTTTCCTTAACTGGCCTTTGGCGTTGGCAGCTGTAAAACATTTTAACATCAAATTGATGCTTAAAGTAATTGCTTGGGTGAATTCCCAAAAGCACTTTAACCCCCACGCCAACCTAGTTTTAGCTTTCAATTTAATGCTACATAGGCCACACCACATACTCTTATTGTGATTTTTGTATGGCTTCCAAAAACATTAAGATACCACAAAAATGCAAGAGCTCAAGTATGCAACATCATAAATTTCAGCAAGATCAAAATAAGTTCAATTTTTTTTTTTTTTATGCCAGCGTAGTGGATAGTGAATATTCAAGGTTCCTTGGATGCTTGATTTAAAACATCCGTTGGTGTTTGTTGATGCTATTGATGATAAAACTTCCTGCAGATAAAAAGAGGGCTCAGTTTCTTAATTGCTTGCATGCCGCCATTTACCTCCACATATAACAAAACCACAGAAAAGGCTGGTGCTAATTACAATGCAGAAATGTTTCAGTGCCTAACAAATGTTTATATTTAGAGCTGGAGTCTGACTTTGCGTCCTCTCATTACACACTGACTGGGCCCATGCAGCTTTTCAGACAAAAGACTACATGCTTTGGCTTCATATTTGAAAGATTCCCCTGAATTTGCTTCCAAGAAAGCCTGACATGCTGGTTGTTGTATATTTTAAGTGACTAAAAATAAAAAATGGACAGAGAATTACATGAAATAAACACGTTCTTATCTTAAAAACTCCCAGCACAGGTTTTTTGTCATGACATCCAAGCGTTGGACCACTTCTGTCACCAGCACTTGGACATTCTGTTGCTTATGGCTAGTAACTGTCAACTAGTTACTGTTAATTTACTGTTGAGCTATTTGTTATGCATTTTCAACCCTGTCTTCTAGAAATGTTCAGATACAAACTTGTTTTGTGAAGTAAGTGATACATTTCATAGCGAGTTGGCCCGGGATCGAGGTAGGAAGTTATTGTCACTGTCTCCATTCAGGCTTCAATACTCAGTATGCAGTGGAGCAACATTGAGTTCCTTTAGTGCTACAATATAAAAAAAACAGAAAGGAAGTACAAAGACTGTAAAGTGGAAGTAAGTTGCTGCTTGGTGGATAGTGGGCATACGAAGTTCACAGTTTGCATCCTGAGTCCTGCATTAGGTTAAGTTAAACAACACACACACACACACTTTGGTTAAGGTGTTATTAATAATATATAAACTTGAATATTTCACGACTACAACAAGACCACAATCTTTCCCCGACTATAACAAGATCTTGTATTTTAAGAGTGGATAATGGAGGGAAAACAAATGGAATACATAGTCGGTAAACATTTTGCAGATACGTTCAGTATCTTCCTTTCAATTATGTTTTTATCATAGTTAGTAAATTACTTTTTTCAACTGAAGATTATGATGGAAATGTTTTTTCCATGACAATAAATTTCTGCTTCTGAGAACAAGATAGAGCCAATTTTCATTTCAGCTCTTTTGTTGGATGTAGTGGCCTTGCTAATGTTTGAATAGTGCGGAATCAGTTAACTGGTGGGAGGAAATACAAAGAAGTGGTTTTGAGGTAATTTGATGTAATATTTTGATTGTACAAAATATTCCCCTTTGTTTATTTGTGTAATATGTTAAAGTGGAGAGTAGGATTGCGGAAGAATTTTCAGGGGTGAATTTCAGTTCAGGTGGAAATGTATTAGATAATAGTTGTGGAGGGGAGCTGAAAATGTGTAGCACACTTTGAAAGTTTAAAAAAGGTCTTGAAATAAAAAAGCATTTGTGTCGTGTAAAAACTACAGGAGCAAAAAACTGTAGCTTGTCTGTCTGTAGAAAACCCTTGTAATGTTGTGTGGCTTTCTTCTCTTCTGTTCTGTTAGGAGCAAACCGCCTTTTTTGTTTCTTTCCTTTACCTACAATCGGTTGTGTAATCATTTACTGGTTAAAATCAATTTTAATACGCACAAATGTAAATGTACTCATTGACAAGGACGAGTGTCATCATAAAATGGCTGATGTACAGCCGCACACTGTATTGCTACAGTTTGCAACATGTTGCATTGTGTTGTATTCTGCTCGCTGTCACTTTGTCTTCAGTGAGATTGATGCTGTGCGCTGCCAGTGGGCTCATTTTACCCTGTACCAACTAAGTTGATGACGCATTAAGGACTGACCAGTATTTCCTAAATTGAATTCTCAGAGCTGGCGCCTGTCCAGAACCAGCTGCCTGTATTCAGGAAGCATCACCAAACTGCAGTCTGCATGTGTCTGGCAGCCGGAAAACATTCCTACTTCATTTATTCCAATTTTCCAGGCCTTGAGAGTTGACAGGCTTGGTAATCAGTGTCCACAAGCATAATCCCCATGATCTGAGACACCACACAATCAGATCTCTCTCTCTCTCTCCATACATTTCTCTCTACCTCTCTTTCTATCATATTTTATATATTAAAATCTGTTAAAATCACCTTGCGAGAAACACATCCACAAATATGCATACCACGCAGTATCTGAAAGGGAATACCGAGAACATGTGTTCATATGTGTGAAGGCCATCTGCACCATTGCTGGTGGGTGGTAAATATATACCAGCTGTAATTATTCCCCTTGCGGATCCTCATTTTCAAATAATATCGCCATAGGAACCTGCTCCTACTCTTCTCTCAGCTTAATGTGATATGCTTCCCAGAATTCTCCAAGGTTTGTTTTCATTACCTGTAATTTTCTCGCGTTTCTGGTGAAACTTGATAACGTGCGTGTCTGCGCATGTGTGTCTCTTTAACTGTCGTTATTCTAAAGGAGGATTCATTATTCAAGCAGTAACTGAACAACTTTTATTTGTAAAAAAAAAAAAAGCTTACACCTCTGCAGTGGCAATTTCCAATGTGCCTAGCAGAGATGTTCCATTTTTACTCCTATGAAACTCCCAATAAAAACAACATTGCCAACCAGAGCGAAAGCAGCGAAGTACTTGGGAAACATTAGTTGTTCTCATGTGACTGCCCATGTGAAGCGACTTGAGCTCTGAAAATAAGTCTGGTGCAGGCTGGTTGAAAAAGAGGAGCCAGCAGTAGACGCGAGGAAAACACAGGGAGAAAGCTTCCTCTGCAGCACTGGTAAGACGGCTGATCCACTGACTGCTTTTCCATGCCCAGCTGATTTGAGTTTGAGCTTTCCAGTACAAACAAAGAATAGTCAGATGCTTTCTTTTATACCTGGCAGAAAAGCGGTGTTTTCCTAATCGTTGGTTCTGTGATTCCTTTATAAGACACTTGACAGCTAGATTTCATTGCAAAATATTGGTCAATAATAAGACTTCACGGGTGTAAATCCCGGACAATAACTCACAAATAAAAGCTGTATAACAGGCAATAAAACAAACATCTGAAGTCTTTACCAGTTTGACATTACACAAATAAAAATGCAATTTCTGGTACACTACAACAGAGTATCTAGAGACATCAAACTCTATGTGACTCAGCACCCAGACAGCGTGAGTTTCTGCAGTTTCAGTGTCAGCGCAACTCAGGAATCTCCTTATAAACCACTATAGGAAATGTCAGCCTCTTCCGATCAAATATGGCTAAGTGGTCCATTCTCTGCCAATTTAAAGCAGCTCTCGAGCCAGTTAAAGGCACACTCTGTGATTCAAATGTGATCCAATAGGTCGGCCCGATAATATGAGTAGAACGTAGCAGGATGGTCAGAGAGGCGGCCATTTTTATGTGTACCGCTGCCATTGTGATTGTTGTAGCTGGTTAACGTACATATACTGACTTGTGGAAAGTCGAGGAATAACTGAGGTGAGGCTTTGCATTAACGGCTCTGGAGAAGTAAAGTACAGAGATGCAGAGTAAATGAGTAAAATATAAAGTAGTGCTACATATACAGACTCTTGTCACACGGTAGGAAAGCACATTTCTATCGCTAGATGCTTGTGCAACATGGACTTCAGCCATCATTAATTAACACTTGATGTGCTTTTTCTACCGTGTCAAAATGTATCCAGCCTTTACCATTAAGTAGATTCATATTTGTAGGTGTATTCATTTTGTTTGAAAATGCAATTTCAAGCAAAGATCACAGTATTTATAATGTAAATTTCATGTAAAACAAGTCTGCCAAATTACATTAAAATGAATGCATAGACAATGTTCACCAAATAATTTCTGCAAATAATGTTTATTTTGAACAGTATTGGTAACTTACTGAAAATGAGCTACATTTAAAGAGTGCGCTGACACACAACCTACTTCCTTGTTTCAGAATGAGGATTTTTCTGTCTATAATATGTACTTGGTGATATATTTGAGATAAACTATCATACTGTAGATAAATATGGTGGCGCACTGTACAAGTTTTGTCAAATAGAATTTGAATCCACAAGTCTGAAGGTGTTTTAAAACCAGCAAGGACTTCAAAGAGGTCTAAAACCAAAAGGACACAATGTTCTCCAGTGGGACTGTATAAGCTGCTGCCCACTTTGATCTATCACAGGGCTGCCTATGGCTCCCAGGAGACCCGTGCACCGTGCAGCCCTCGCTCCACAATCCTACCCCCCCCCCTACACACACACACACACACACACACACACACACACACACACACACACACACACCCCCACACACCACCCCACCCTCCCACCTCAACCGCCATCACCGACCCGCCCTGAGTGACAGGCATCCAGTTCCGCATGACTGGAGCCTCTATCTCCTAACCCTCAAGGACAACTAAGACGACATATTGTCATCAAGTCATCTCTCTCATTTCCGCGGCTGCCTCCTCCATAGATGCACATATGCACACACACACACACACACACACACACACACGCATACATATATAGAACCAACTGCGACCCACTCACCTGTAACAACATCTACGTGACCTTTGCTCAATGTCCTCGGGTGCCACACCAGAACCCGTTTGCACAAACAACCCTGGCTGTGCCTGCCGCTTCTCATTCTCTCCCTTCGCCGTGAGTCTATGTTAGAAACCATCTAGGTGGAGGTTGTTAAGAACCACTTCAGACAGAAACCTTGAACACAGGAAACAAACAAGGCATTGTCTGGGAAGGCTTCCACACAGATTGCCGCACAGTTCTGAGCTTGAATATTTTCTTTTCTAAATTCTTTATCTCATACTGTAGAACAGTCTGAGGCGTCTTGTGATGAGAGGGATATCAGCTGCTGTTCCAGAGGGATAACGGGCAAGGCCGTTTTTCACATAAATAACTAGAATTGCTTTGCAGTAATGTTTCAATGTGCATTTCAGTACGGTGCCAGATTGTTTGCCATGTAACCTCTGAGTGTTCAAATACATTGTTCGGTTCTGTAAAATAACAATAACATCCAAAGACATCATCGGACTGCTGCTCATGAACAGTTATAAACAACTGCTCTTATTCTTGCGAGTTGTTTTTGCACTTCGATGTGCTGTTAGAAGTTTGTATTCAGGTGGGACAACAAGGATGCTCAATTTATGATTACAGTTTGTTTGTGTATAGCCGCAGTAGGAAACTTCACATGTTGAAAGGAAATGCTTTTAAACTTTGAAAATGTCAAATCCCAGAAATGGGATTTCAGAGAGCTGTGAAGTCTTTCTAAAGACTTGATTAATTAGCTAAGACAGTTTCTTTAAAAAAACAAAAATAAACCAAGAGCAGAGATGTTATACCTAAGGATAGCTTTTTAAAGGAAGTTGTGGCATAAATATAGAATTAGTCCTAATCACATACAGCTTTAAATGCATGTAGCTGCAGCAATCAGTTTTTTCATATTAGCAGTAAAAGAAAATGATGAAGTCACAGATAATTATCACCCGACTCTGCAGTTCCCCCCAGCTTTACAGAGCATTTTAGCGTCTTTCAGCAAATTCTTTTGTTTCCCAGCCTCCAAACGTTAACTCTCTGCTCGCAGCATCGTTTCCAGAAGCATCTGGAGCAGCACCTTTACTCAGCTCTTACCCGGCTGCCGCTGTAATTCTCCCAGGTCATTTAATTCAGTGAGGAAAAAAAACAGCTATTTGACCGCAACCTTCAACAAAGTCAAAAGGAGAATGAATATCGGACTTACAATCATCAGGTGGTACAACTCAATGTGTCTCCACATCTGCCAGATGTGTAAACACATTTGCCATTTCAACGGTACGGGGTGATAATAGGATAATAGTGTGTTTATAGCGCGTTTCAATGCCCACCAAACAAGGCCCCATATTTTATATTTTAATAGAGCAAATAATAACAGGAGGAAATTGATTTACAACAGGTACAAAGCTCATATTTTAAACTTGTCTGACTGGTCAGTTTTAACAGTTCACTAGCTAACAGATGACGTACTTTCTGTCATGGGCTTCGTTTGTGAATCAAGAAGAGCGTGGTATGGAGTTGAAGCTGGTTCAGTCCTGCGTCACAATTACTGGCTCAATCACAGCTTTTAGGTGACCGACATCCAATCATATCCATTCAGGTGTTGGCCTATGTGTCGCCATTGTATATGATTATATTACAAATTCAACTATATAACCATCGTGTCAATTTTTTCAGAGCCTCTGATTGAGCTGGCATGTGGACTTTGAGTTCAGATCGTCTAGTGAAACTGTATGCCTGTTGATTCAAATTAAAATCTAGCATACTGCAGCTTTAATGTCACAGCGGCCTCAAGAGTTTCAAACCTATTAAACTTGACCAGAGTAGTTTCACTGCGGCCTTTAAAGAGTCTTTGTACTGAGAGTATAACGTAAATTGGAGCCTCCCCTATGTGCTGGCCTTTTATCTGCCTGTTCACTGTCATATGGGAAGCTAATTAACTTTCACACTATTTTCCAAAGGCTGTGCCGCCAAGTGACAGTTTCTGTGAATTTCCTATTTAGAAATAGTACAAGATAAGTAAATTATGTGAAACAAGCACTCTTTAAATCTCCCATTGCATATATTCAAACGTAAACGTACAACGTAAATAATGAGAGTCAGCAGAAAAACAAATTACGACGATGATCGTCATTACAGTGAGGCAAAATAGTGTGTTGTATTCTAAAATCTTCCACTTATTGCGCCATAAATCACACTGCAAGTCTCCCAATGTACTAAAGCACATAGAAGTATCAAAATAAGCCATACAGAGGCTGTTCATTTCTATTTTCAGAATGCCAATTATGGTGCACAGCAGCAGCTTTGGATATTGAACCAGTTGAAGTCAAACTGTTGTAATACATTATTATCTATTTCAACCTGGTGCAGTGGGGAGATTCTCACCGTTGGATTTTCTTTAAAAGTGATAGCCTGCTGAAAATGTAATTCACTGTTTTAGTATAAATCAATAAGCCTCCAGAATCTATTCCCCCATTCCACCTTTATGTTAATATAAAAGAAATGCTCAAATAGAACTTTAATTCACCACACAGACGTCCAGACTGTTTCATAGCCCCAATTTAATCCATAACTGCTCAATTGACACTTACATTTCAAGCCCATCTTAATTTGGCTGCTCCTGACGATTTTAAGTTCTACTTCTCTTTAGAGCCAAGGCTACTGTGACCCATGCTAATGGAGATTTATAGGCCAGTGCCATTCTAACAGTAATCTTCTATTAAGAATTATATCCCATTTGATTATTATTACTCGGTTCTTTCACCAGAAGTAAAAAAAAAAAAAAAAGCAAAGTCATTGCTGTGTGTGATCCAGTGTATTCAAATGCACTGCGTAGGGAGCAAGCAGACACAAAACATGTTGAACACGTGAAAGAGTGCAAAGCGAGAGCCGATAATGTGTCGGAGCGTTAGAGGACATTCAGATGTTTCTGATGAGGGGTATAAATCCCGACGGACTCCCATCCGAGTGTATTCATTAATCATGCGTCTCATTGGTGAGCCTCTGATTTGCCACTGAGACAGATGAAGATGAACTCAGCAATATATTTCTCATCATAACACAACACTCACATAAATATTAATAGCATATTTTCAGCTGGTGGGCATGAATCATTTTTCAGACAGGGAATTTTAAGAGCCATCCATGCGTGTCCAAGAACAGTACATAAGCAAGCAGTTGTGATAAACAACACTGCTTTGAGGCAACAGTGAAGAGAAGGCTTTCACTGTACCAGAGATTCAGAGGTCTTTATTTTACTTACTTCAGGCGCCTTCTATCAATACATTTTCTTAATTAACTGTACAGCTCGTCAACACAAATATTTTAATTGCACATGTGACAGTTATCACTGATGTTAGTTTATGAATTTAGCCGTTTAGATGTCAGTTAGATGTTGTGTTTGAGACTATTCAGGATATCCAGTCAATGCTAGCTGTGATGTTTTCAGATGGATGTTTGTGTAACATGGGGGTGGGTTAAAGGAAATATCCAGCCTTTGATATTCTAAAGCTGCTCTAATTAATATTTGAGATGACTATTTCTACTGTTAATAAGGGGTCCCTGGTAGTGACAAACCAACAGATAATTATCACCCGAATACATGTTCTCCATAAAAACGTTATACAAGGGACAGTATATCAATATGTTTATCGGCCACTTGTACTGCCTCCAAGTGGTCGAAAAATCTATTAAGAAAATTGTTTTTAGGAGATTAAAATACTTAATATTAAACTTGAAGTATCCTGTTTAATGTTAGCATGGTAAACAAACTGAATTTGCATTTCATTATTTAGTCTGCCATTGTGTTCATGTCAGCGGCTTTCTGTTTGACTGCTTTTAAAAAGAAATTGACTCAAGAAATCTTCTTGAAAACCTTCTTGTAATAGTTTTTACCATTCTTTGGGACAAAACAATTATATAGCCATTGATAAATACACCACAGTCACAGTACTTTGTGTCATTGCAGGTGTACGACCATCAGTACAAAGCTGTATTGGATGGAGTGGAGAGAGACGGCGTGATGGAGATCGACCCAGGCCAGCGCATTGAAATTTTCAGAATGGGAAACGGCAGCGAGGAGGTACTTGAAGTGCACGACTTCAAGAATGTAAGTTAAAAGGTTAAACAAGGCCACGTAAGCTATTCGTCTTTTGCTGAATACTCCTCAGCGCTGTGAGAATTATGATGTTCACATTCTGCCCTTTTCAAAGAGGCGGCTGACAACATTTATCCTTTGTTGAAATAATTTTTTCCTCTAACAATATTTTCTCCTCTTTTGTCACTCAGTGAAAACAGGTGCGACAAACGTTTTCAGAAGCAAGATAATGGAAATTACACTCAGTGAGGCGTACACAGGGATCAGAACTATCAGTGACTGTACTCCTTGTGAATATGTGTGTTTGAGTGCGCGCGCACGCACACACACACACACACACACACACACACACACACACACACACACACACACACACACACACACACACACACACACACACGAAAGTCTTTTTCTAAAATAATTGTTTTTCTTCCTGCTAATTTTATACAGTAACTTCTTGGCACTACAGAGACAAACACCATTAAAAAGCCCATCTCTATTTGTTTCTCACACCTTCTTCAACTGCAATTTTGTTTCCAGCAGCCCTCATTAACTTACCTTTCATTCCTAAATCCTTTCTCGAGTGCGCAGGAGGTTACGCATGCTGCACCTCGGAGAAGGGAGCGTGCTGTTTGACTGGTTAATGAATCTTCTTATTCTCACACCAGTATTTACTGTGGAATGTTACAGGAAGCTACTCATCCCAAACAAAAACCTACATTGAGTTATTGCTTCTTTTACAATGGTCTCTGAATCTAAAATGGCTCTATATGATGGAAACCCAGGACAGCGCCGGAAAACTTTAACCTCTGCAATCAATCTCCATTTCTTTCTCTCTCACTCACCAAGCACCACACACACACACACACACACACACACACACACACACACACACACACACACACACACACACACACACACACACACACACACACACACACACACACACACGTGCCTGTTGCTTGTTCCACTTCCTGTTAGTAAAGCACACCCCCTGAGGAGGTTTGTTTGATTCAGTGCTCCACCATGGAAGACTAAGAAACAAGCGGTTGAGCATAGTAATTCAAACCGTAGTGATTTGTTTTTAAAGGGAAGGAAACCTGCACAAAAACAATAGGCTGTACTAAGAGGTAGCTTGTGTGCGGATGTTAGAATAGATTTTTTTTATGGATAAAAAAAAAGGGGCGGCTGTATGTTGTTACACAGACCAAAGCCACCTCTAAAACAATCTCCGTCAAGCCTGAGGGCTGCGTGAGGAATGGAAAATGAGGGGATTATACCACCAGGTCCGTGGACCACAGGCGAAATCCACTCGCTATTGTTTCAGACCAATGCTACACTCATTTTAACAGGAGGGAATGGGGAAAACATGGAGAGAAAATCACCAGGGTAATTTTGACATGAGAAAAAAAAAACATAATAAATATTTTTGACAAGTGAACATGGCATGTTTAGGAAAATTAGCCTTAACCCGCTTTGGTATTACAGTAAAAAAATAGTGTATAAATAGGGTGTTTTTTTCATTGGGTTATATTCTATGTAGAGCTTATTATTATTATCATCATCATCATAATGGGTCATTGCTCTCAGCTTGTACATTAAGGGTAGCCTAACACCAACGTTTGAAGTTTCCTTCTGTACACTAAACAATGGTCATGGTGCCATCATGCCTTTACTGAAGAACTGGACTCTATGTTTTCTGATATTTACATGGAAATTGGATCTGGCCAACTCATTTTCAACTTGTAAAGAATGTAAAAGTTTTAACAAGTCTACATGATGGCCCTCAAGAACTGAAGTCTGTGGGGGACCGCCCTGAGCCCTCGTGGACTAATCCTGAGTCACACATCTCAAAGTTTGTTAAACATGTATTTTAATGTATGTATATATTATTCATAATTGTTTCTGTTATGTTACCAGGTGATTATAATGTTATGTCCCTCATATGTGCAAATGTCCATACAATATCTATATCTGCTTATCCTCTCAGGGCCTATAACCGTTGCTCAAATTGGGCGAGAAGCAGGGTGACATCACAGGGCTGCTGTTAAAACTACAGGCAAATAGATTAACACCATCACTCACAATTACACCTACTGGCAGCTTTAGAGTCCCAATTAAACTAACCTGCATGTTTTTGGACTATAGGAGGAAACCATTCTTGCTGTTCTGCACCAGTGTGCCACCCTGTATGTAAAGCAGAGGTCACTAATAGACGGAACTGGTCCGGGACCAGGACACGGTGCTATGGCCAATACTGAGTGTTTTTATTTTTAACCTGCACAGCTTTTTTTATCCTTTACAGCACCGGTTTAGCAGCACACAGGAAACTCAGAGTAATTGCATGAGTTGTAAATCATACCATGTGATCCTACTCAGCCAATCAAATCTATGCATTTTGATCAGGGTGGAGAAAACATTGTTTATGTTTTATGTTGCTGGCTTTCACTTGCCACCAATCCTACTGCATCAGTTGTCTGCTTCAACACACAGTATAAGAGCCACCAGCCTCTCAGCACAGATACTGCCAGCTATACCAGATCCAGTTATGGTGAATCCACGCTGCAGCAGTTCAAAGTCATCTCGTTTTAGTTGCTTATACCTTCAGATGACGTCTCGTCTGAAGCTGGAACCAACATCCATAAATCTTCAGAGATGTTGGAAGAAACAGCTGGGGAATGCAGCCAATCTGTAAAATAGTTTAAAAAAATAAAATAAAAAATTACAGTTTAAAAGTAATTTAGTGCAGCAGACTTTTACATGGTTAATATATATATATATATATATATATATATATATATATTATTAGGAAAAATGAAAAAAAATCTTTTGGCTCACTAAATTGGCAAAGGTTTATAAAACTATCTAAATAATACTAGCCAAAATGTTGTCAGTCAGTTGATATAAATGTGCTTACTTGTCAGTAACACATATTTTCACTGTATATGAAATATGAAGTACGAGTACTGAGCCACGTCAGGGAGATTCATTTTTGTAAGCCAACCTTTCTTTCTCTGGCTGTACACTGCACTGCAAATCATGCAGTCCTCATCCATCATACAGAACAAACAAAAATCCTAATTTTTGGAAACATTTTTGGAAAATCCATGACTGTAGGAAACTGTTGAGGATACGATAATATATGTCTTCATCATTGTTAGATTTTGGTGCTCCACCGCAATGTCCTGATATTGTAGAAGGGGCTATTGCCAACATACAGTGATTGAACAATGCTTCATGCAATTTATAAGAATATTAATAAGGTTACAAACAGAAATGTAATCTTATATTTGCAGTATTTTTTTTTAAATATTTTAGTTTTAGTCTTTCTCTTTAATAATTTTGGTACTCAGTCAGGGGTCAACGAAAAATAGGCAATAAATTATAAAATATTGTGGTATCACTAAAAAGCGTATATCTACAGATGAGGATCATTTGCACCAATAAAACAAACATATTGTGTCCATTACTCCCACCCACGATAGCTTTGGGCCAATAGAGATTCTGATTTAATAGTGACACGCAGCCATAAGTTAATTATTTTTAAGATGAAGCACTTACTGAAAGTCAGCTTTAGCTTGGTAAACTTAAATGTCTGGATTTATCTTGCTACTGTTCATTTTCTGAACGTTATTAACATCAATTACTTGAACTGTAGAATATAAATGGTGTCAAGTTGAGGCCAAATGTAATTTGAATGAAATTACCCTCCAAGTTGTATTAACATGATTCAGATTTGAATGTGCTTTTGTGTACAGGTCTGAAGTATCTAAATTAAAAGGTTTTAAAATAGAAATTGTTCCAAAGAGTAGAAATGGTAGTTAGCTTATGCTTTATTGGTGTTTCTCCCATCTAAGGGGTCCTTGACCCCAAAAAGTCCCTGATTTAAAGCACAACGATTTGGATTGTAAGTTAGATATTCAAAGATGAAGAAAGGTCCTCTTAATACATACAAATGTGTTAATGATATCAATACATAAGCTAAGCCAATACCTGCCTAACTACTTTATTCACAGGAGCTGAATGATGCATGCAGTTACATGTTCTCCACCCTCATGAATAGATAAGCATCTTGCAGATTTTATCATTGTGTGTTTAAATGACATCACTTTTCCATTTCTCATCCCAGTGTTAATGTATCTGTCTTCATTGTCTGATTGACCAACCGCAGTAATCGCTGCATCTCATCACAACATCGCCCTCTCCTCTTCTGCTGCTGCAGCTCGCCAATACAGAGGATGCAAATTAAACAGAAACTCATCACAATAAAGCCTGGCATAAACATTATGCCTTTGTGCTTGAGACCATTATTGCCCCATCCCTTTTCCCCGCACGGACGAAATTACATGTGGTAGATTATGACAGGCATCACAATGTATCATGTCCTGTGCGTCGGCTATCTGGCTCTCGGAGTGACAGCGCCACAGAAAATGTAGAAAAAGCCCCCACATGGTCAAGTTAACTGACTCAAAAGGAGATGTCAAAGCAATCACTGTTACCGTAATTAAATTTAGATTGAATCAAGTCCATTTCCATACAGTTCATACAATTTACAATTTTCAGTTGATACAATTGTAAAGCAGCCACAGCAGATGTAGATCCTGCCGTCTGTTTTAATACAGTGTGCTGAAAGGGCAGCCCTAGTCTGCAGAAAATAAATTGGATACAATCTGAGATACTGAGAGTCTTTCAGACTTACGTATTCCATCTGAATATCTTAGATTAACAAAGAATGGCAGCGAGAGAGAATTAACAGATCTTTCTTGCCTATTGAGGCTCTATGTGTCAGTATGAATAGAGCTACAGTCCACATGGCGGAGGATCATCAGTGGAGCTGAAGAGAGTGACTCCACTTGACTGCGCAGATTAAGAGTGTGACAGGGACCTATGACTGCCTAATTCAATGGGGTCACTCTCTGTAGAAAACACTTCATTTTCAACAATGTCGCTGTGCTCTCCTGCGCGATATATACCGCTATCTGCTTTGAAGCATTATACATCCACGGAGGGACACCCCACGCCTTTTCACTTCCATTCAGCCCTGAAAGCAAGAGCTGTGTTGCAAGGGCCAGGCAGTCATCAATTTTATACCATGCTAAAAGGGGAAAAAAAAAAAAATGGAGACCAAAACACACCTCTTCTCACTCATTAGGTTTTAACTTCTTTGACTTTTTTAAGAGCTTTGATTATCAGCAAAAAAACTGAGCATTTTAAAATGATAGTCCCAGTGCTTTAGGGTTATCCACATCACAGGGAGCTAATGAATGATACATTTCTGAATTTCTGAGCATCTCTTCATTTCTTTTTTCAAAGGGAATCACTGGGATCCGGTTTGCTGAACATCAGAGGTGCTACATCAGGACCCAAACTAGGCAACTACCCACAGTGGCAGAGGTGGAGGCTGAGGACGCAGAGCAACTGGTACGCCTCCTCCCCCGTCTGTCTGTAGTCCTTCAGAGGCTGTCATGCATATTGTAGAGAGATAACCAGAGTAGAGCTCTGTGAGAACCACACAGATCCTCCGTCTGTCCATCTCATCCCATGTCCTCCGCCCATCTCACTGAAGAGTAAGCTGTGGTCTGTGGTGCCTGTGAAACCGCCAGAAAGCAGCCCACAAACCCAAAGCATCTATATGGCTCACATCAAATGGTGTTTGCTGTCAATCTAGAGCCAATATAAATTTTTAATCATCTCTTCCAAAGGCTCTACCCAAATAGCCTAAAGGGGAAAGGGTGTAAGAGAGGTCTTGAGTTAGAGGTAAGCCATTAAAATGGGGTTTTTTTTTTTTTTTAAAAAGACGATATCTTTGTAAAATTCACAAGGCTCCCTCTCCAAGAGTGATTTTCTGGTTTCTTCTAGTTGTATGTGAACTTCACCAAAAGGAATGGAGGAAATTCAATCAATCAAAATTCCCAATTTTTCAGTGTCAGTGCAATTCACTGAGTGGGCCGTATGTTCAAAGAGAAAATCCCTCTCTCAAATGTCTCTACTGCTTGCATGCCCTCATTTACATTCCACATTGTAGCTGGGAAGAAGTAGCTGGCAAATATCTGACGCTCCTCGCTCATGGCTTCATTTTAAAACAGAATAAGCCAATTGTCAGTCCAAGCGAAACCCAGTCTCAGTTTTATCTTTAAGAAACGCAAGCTGTTGCACCCAAAAAACCAAACGCCGTTTTGTTTTTTCTCTCATCTACATAATGTCTGATCCACGTTTACAGATACTAATTGCCCAGGCAGCACCATATGTCCATGCCTTTTCTGTCTTCTTTTGTGCCCTGTGAAGCCTAATTGGCTTAATTCACAGCTCCAATGTGAAACATCCATGGCTAGGAAAGTGAGTAGGGCTTATACCAGTAGTTACGGCAGCCATTTTGACTGCCGTGAGTAAAATATTGTTTATTCTACACCATGTTTAGTCAAATAAAAGGTTGCCTTGGTTTACGTTAAATTGTTCTACTCAATCGCTATGAATAGTCATATAATCATACACAGCCTTTCTTTATGAGATCACGATGAAGTACACTTAGCAAGGAGCCTTAAATGAACTGCCAGGCTAAGAAGTGATAACCAGGCAACCAAACATGCCACCCCCTCTTCTAGAAGCAACATTTATATAATACTAATGTGCTATATTGTGTTGGGAATACATAATTGCTGCCTGGATTTTATTCACAGTCGACGCTTGTTCCAGTATCTGTGCCGCATGGAGTTAAAGGGAGGTGGTCAAGGTGGATGGTGGGCGTACAAAGTGCAGGATTTTGAGACCGGAGATCAGGATTTGTATCCCAAGTCCCTGTGTGGGATTAGAGTTAGGCAACAAAAGCACTTTGGTAATAATGCTTCAGTTGTTACAAATGGATTGAAAAAAGGGGTATTGTAGGATTATTGTAGGCTTAGAAACACAACACAATTTGAATCCAAAGGCACAACTCACAAACAGAGAGGTTAAGAAGTTCTCGTTTACTTGCATCAATAAACAGGTAAGGGTCAAAACTAGGCAGGCACAACAGGTAAACTTACCCAGGAAGGGACAGACAGGGAGGGAAAAAGCTGGAAATGGGCGGGCATATATACTGCAAGACTCATGAGGGAAATGTGGACCAGGTGAGCGGGGGGGGGGGGGGGGGGGGGGGGGGGGGGGGGGGGTTAGTCAGGTGATGGGAATGGCAAGAAAAGGGGTTACTAGAGGTCAGAGGGAGTGGCTGGATCCAGAACCAAGCAGGCAACATGATGAATATCAAGAGCTCGCTGAATTGATATATATATATATATATATATATTGTAACTGAATGTTTAGCAGACACACTTTGAGACAAATATTTTCATCAAAAATTGCTGTTCCAAAGTAATATAAACTCAATTTCTAATTGGAGGAAGGTTGGAGATCACAATGTCAAAAAATGTCTAGTGTTTGAAGGAATAGCCAAGTCAAGTCAATTTTATTTATAAAACCCAATATTACAAATCCCAAATTTGCCTCAAGTGGCTTTACAAGCTGTACAGCATACAGCACCGTCTGTCCTTTGACCCTCACTTCAGATGAGAGAAAACTACCCCAAAAAAAAACCTTCACAGGGGAGAAAAATGAAAGAAAGCTCATGAAGAGCTTTGAGACTGAGGTAGGATCCTCGTATCAGGCAGAACTGTCGACTTAGTTTCCATCTTTAGTCTGACATTGACTCGACTCGATCGTTTGGCCCCCATGTAAAATTAGCTTCAAAGCCCGGCGCTCTTCCTGGGGGATTAGTAGCCACTGGTGTTGCTGGGGTTTTGTGGAGCGGAGTTAAGTAAAACCAGAGACAGTTTGTGGAAACAAACTACACTGGTTGATATTGAGAAGACATGCGGTGCACACACTTCACAGCAACTTGACAATTGTGTTAGTCTCACCCCTGGCACTGATTGGCTAAAAATAGTCTCCAATCGCATTCATTGGTGATTACTTTTTAAAACGCTGCTTCATGTCATAATGTAGCTGTAGTTACAGTACATTACTGTATACTGCTGCTAATTTTGTTGCGGAGAATGAAAAGTTGAGAATTCAAAATTTCAAGCTGACAAAGGACACCGCTCATAATATGACTGTTGTTGGTTGTCTCTGAAAGGCAAACTGGGTCTGGGTGTTGGGCCAGGAATGTGCATGTGCCTCTTCTGAAGGTGACAGAGGCGTTTCATCTTGAACTGTAATTAATTGAAGAGGGGTTGTTGAGGGAATAGGGCCACACCGTCGGTCCATCTACGGCGTAATGATTTACTAGTAGTCTGCTATCCCTTGCTGTCGGACAATCCCTGCTGTGCGTTTTAGCACATCTGAATACAACAATTATTTATCAGTAAAAGTAGTAAGAAGTGTGTAGCCCAAAGTACAGGTACACATATTTTATCGCAAATGTATTGAGTGCAAGAGTAAAATATATTCTGCAAAACAACTACGAAGTACAAGAAAATATAAAACTGAAGTTTATTCAAATTTTCATATACCTAAAACTACATACATGAAATTTTAGATCTGCATTTAAACTGCTATAAAGTGCTCATGGAGCAACTTGGGGTTTGGAGTCTTGCTCAAGGACACTTCAACCTTTGGACAGTATAGGAGCCGGGGATTGAATCGCCAACTCTCAGGTTAAAGGACAACCTGTTCCATCAATTGAGCTACAGCCGCCCCTAGTACTAGAATACATGTAACTGAGTATATGTAACGCGTCATTGCCCACCACAGCGGCGCCTGATCCGTCCTCTGTAAGAATCCACCAACGTGTGACCCTGGAGAAGATCAGCACAAGTTCCTCCTCAGATGGTGAAACACATGAAGCTCACAGGGGTTAAAGCCAAGCACTAATGGTTCCTAGCTTAACCCAGCCGCTGGCTTTTAGGAAATGGGGCTCAGAGCAGCCGCGGCAGGCTTTAGAGCCGAGGTGAAAGACAATGTAAAAAATTGCGGCAAAACTGCAAGCGGCTGATAAGGAAACGCAGCCCCTGCGAGAGAAAACCAGGTGACAAACATGAATTGTTTGCCAGGATTTTTTCCCTCCCTTTTCAATTTGCCTCCTCTATGAAACGTCTGAGGGAGTAATCCCTGAGCTTCATTCCAGTTCCCTCAGTCTGACACGGAAATCGCCATCCACCTCCCTCACACCCTTTAGCATTGTCAACTGATGCTGCTTGGTCCATTAAACAGCCACTTAATATGGATGACCAAAGCTCACCCAGCAACCCAAAACCTCCCACTCAGACAACAACTGCAAACAGCAAAAACAGAGGATGTGAATACATCAAAGTCCTGCAAGCACACAATGTTATTTGTTTTGTCCCATATTTGTCTGCATGAAGATATGAGCTCAATTCAGAGACCGGCGGGACTGTTCCGCACACAAAATAATAACAAAAAGCTTCAGTTCCCTCAGTTGGTGACACATTCAGTCATGAGTCCTGGTCACACCAGAAGGAGGCACAATTAATGCACAACCAAATTCATCCACGTGTTTCTGCAAAGGAGTGACGACTCACACGGCTCCTTAGTAAAAAGAAAAGCTGTTGAGCCAATCGCTAACATGCTAACCAACCAGGAACATGCTAGCACTAGATTACAATAACTCTCTAGACTTCTGATTTCTATTTTCTCTAAGTTCACTTGCATGGTAGCTACCGGGGGAAATACGTCCACACAGTTTATTCAAAATATGTATTCGTACAATCAACTCCTGTCTGATAATTATTTAAGAATCTCAATCAGCTTTATTGGCAAAGCATGCCCACCCAAGAAATGTGACTTCTCTAATAGCGTATTTACACATAAAAATAGAAATAACAGCTAGGTACAAGGACAACAAAACTGGACAGATAAAGGTAAAGAACAGGCAGGACAGTTAAACAAGTAGGGAAAAACAGGTGTAAATGTAAATATTGTATAGATTACCAATGCCCAACAATAGAATAAAAAATAAAATGTCTATATACACGTATTCTGTAAGTTGTAAACAAAGGAAATAATGCAAATAGATAAATACTGAATGAATATTTGATGAATATACAGTTGAAGATAGATCTACATAGTGTATACAGCCTGTCGGGTTTATAGTGACAGTGGCAACCCCGTCTCTTTTGCGGAGCAGTTTATGCTTCCTCAGAGAAGGGCTGAATAAAACTGACGGTGCCACAAAGCTAATAAACGAACAGCTTCCTTTATCTTGTACTCTCACTCCGTCTGTTCACTCGAAGGTCAGCACTGTCAAGACAGTTTGCTATTTGTTAATGTCAAAAATCTGCATGTCAAAGTTCACTAAAGTTGAACTGAACACAGTTTTACTTTGCCCCCTAACTTTAAATCAACTTTTAAGTCCACTGAGATTAATTGATTTATTGTGTTTTAAATCAGGGTGGAGGTTATTGCCCTTAACCCTCATCCTACCAAGATATTTAACAAAGAAGGACACCAACTGGAAGAATAAATCATCGTAAAACAAAAAAAAGAACAAAAAATAGACATGAGCACATGAGAAGACGTTGCATCTGTAAGTGTCTGCAACTGGGTGCTTTTGAATGGGACCCCCAGGACCCCAACACATTGATATCTTTGAATTATTTAAAAAGCACAAATTAAAACACAAAAAAAACAATGATATAAAGCCATTAGGAACAAAGTTATTATTAAGTTTGATCGACAAAGTTATGAAAAAGTGTAATGATAGAATAAAGCACCTGTGAGATATGAACAAAAGGTATGTATCCCTCTGGGGTCTGCTGGGACCCCAGTTAGCAGGAGGCCAGCACTCTCATTGTAAGTTGCTTTAATATGGGTGTCAACTAAAATTCACCACCTGGTACTCTGCATAATGAAACCCCCTCCTTGTTTTATGTATAATACGGGGAAGCTTGTGGGTATCATGAGAAAATCTTTTGTTGATCTCTGGAAAACATAGCAGCCTTTAAACAATGTGTCATGTAGACAGTGTTTCCCCCCCTCGGGACACAGTGGCAGGAGAGGGTAAATTCATTAACTACAGCACAACTGGTGTATAATTAAGTTGTGCACTGTGGACGGAAAGCATACAAACACCAGGAGCGGGCCGCACAAAACAAATTACCATCATTCCCAAGGTCCAACACTTGATAAAAAGTTGCCTGTGTCCTAATAATATATCATTTGTCAATAGCAAAGGGAAAAGCCCCTCAAAAGTGTGTATAAACTAGAGGACTGTAATCATGTTGTCTTCGTGCTTGTCAACTGGCATTTAGAAATCCCTGCCCCATGCTAAAATGCTGACCTTTACCACTTCCCCCAGGCCCTCTCCTGCAAGTTATTGGAGTCGTTTCTCAACTGTGAAGTCAAAGTCATGTTGTGAGCCCTGTGTCGTGACCTCCATTTACTTTCCAGAGAAGACTCACTTGGCTTCAGTGGTTAAGAGGTCCAATTAGAGAGGGCTGTTTGTGTTTCCCGAGTTGGATTTTAATTTCTGCAGCCACAGGAATGGTGAGCGCACCAGCTCATTGCCAGAGCACCCTCACCCCAACCATGCTATACACCCGTCCTCTTAGTACTGGCCAGTGTGTCAAAAGCTTGGGCTAAACAGTTCCCGCGCCCAAAACACAATCTTTGATGTGACAGAATTTGCTTGGATTCTGTTTGTTTTTTTCCTCAGTGCAGGTCACAACTGTGTCGCTCAATGACAAACAAGAAGCGGCATGGAGAGAGAAACTGTAATTCAAGTTTCAGAGTGACAGGGGTGAACGTGAGGGAGGGGGCACGACCCAATATAAATTATTCTTGCTCCTGCTATAGCCCCAGGATTCTACGTCAAGCTTAACTAATGTGCAATTAAGCTTTAGACTGGGAGAAAATCACCTTGTAAAAACATTTGTCAAGTGAACTGTTTTTCTGTTCTGGGTTGCTAATTAACAAGGGACTGGGAAGAGGGGTTTGTTTGTGTGTGTGTGTGTGTGTGTGTGTGTGTGTGTGTGTGTGTGTGTGTGTGTGTGTGTGTGTGTGTGTGTGTGTGTGTATTTACATATACATGAAGAAAATAAATATCTGCACTGTTAGGGGAGAGCATTACCAAATCCCCTTCATATGTCTCTATTAGACAACACTGACATGTAGTCCCTATCATTAAGCAATAATAGTTTACTTTACAGCTCATGAACTGCAGTATCAACAAATTAAGCCCACTGATAGTGCTCGGTGCCAAGTGAAGCATTGTGTTGGAGGGGGTGAGGAAGGGAGGGAAGGGGGGGGGGGGGGGGGGGGGGAATGCAAGGCTTTATTGTGTCTGTCACATTAAACGATATTGCAGCCACACTCAGAGTAATGAAGACCACTTCTAAAGTCATTTAAAAGTCAGATCATCACTGTCTTTGAATTTCAATGATGTATAATAGAAAGAGCATGCCGCAGGCTTGAGAGGAGGGTGAGGGAGAAAGAGGAGGGAGTCAGGGCAGTGGGAGTCAGGAGTCAGGAAGCTGCCGCCCTTTCGGCAGACAGAAAGGTGATAGATAAAAACGATGAGGATGGAGCCGCTGCGTGGCTCAGGGGAGGAGAGTGCAAATGTAAGGCTATACTTTGTGTGAGGCCTGGACATTTTTGCAGGCACTGACATGCTATATTATATATATATGTGTGCGTGTGTGTGTGTGTGTGTGTGTGTGTGTGTGTGTGTGTGTGTGTGTGTGTGTGTGTGTGTGTGTGTGTGTGTGGTGTTTTCTAACAGGTGGATGAGACAGAGGCCATGGATATGAAGGTGGAAGACTCCCAAGTGTGGGTTCCTGCTGAGGAGCCCATCGTTAACCCGGCCTTCCTCTTTGACTCCAAGATCTGGGAGATTTGCCAGGAGCTGCCCATCCACTGGATCCATCCCTCCCCTCTGAGCGGTGAGAGCAGGGGGCATCTCTGCCTCTAAATGCAAACTATTAACACTCTCGCTGAAGGGCATCCCCACCGGCCATGTGCAGGTCCGTAGGGACCGCATGTTTTCCCAACCACATGAGCATCCAGCCCGGGCTACTCTGTGTCTTTGGAAAGTTGAGAGACTGATGGTCAGTGGTGGTCGAAGCATTCCAGTCAGTGGTGGTCGAAGCATTCCATTTCAAAGTAATACACATAATAGTGTGTAGCATTAAGGGATATATTGGCAGAAATGGAATATAATATTAAAAAGTTATTTATTCTTTACTGTATCTCCTGAAAATAAGAATTGTGTTTTTGTTCCCTTAGAAGGAGCCATTTACTGTATATCGACATACAGAGCAGGTCCTCTTCAGAGTCCACCATGTTGCCACAGCAGCCCAGAGTGGGCGAACCGAACACTGACTCTAGGGGACATGTGCATTATAGCTTTGGCCACCATTGTTGTTCTACACGCTTGGCACACGGGAGAAGTTTTAGTTGATTGCAATCTGCAACCTCACCACTAGATGCCACGAAAAGTAGTGAAAAGTATCAGAACTAAAAATCACTCTTTATGCAGAACAATGCCTTGAAGGCTGTTTTTAAGTACAACATATCAACATGTAAACAGCATTTTAACGTTGTAGCTGGTGGAGATGAAGTTGATTTTAACTGGTTTACCGTATTTTCCGCACTATAAGGCGCACCGGATTATAAGGCGCACCTTCAATGAATGGCCTATTTTAGAACGGTTTTTATACATAGGGCGCACCGGATTATAAGGCGCATAGAATAGAAGCTACAACAGTCAAACGTTTGACTGGGGTTGCGTTATGCATCCACTAGATGGAGCTGTGCTAAAGCGAATGTCAACAAAACAGTACCGGTGTTTACCGCTATTACTTCGGCGACGCCCCTGACTACGGTAGCCGTAATGCTGCAAGCGGTGCGGCTTTGTAGTTTACCAGTCGTACTGAAACATTTTGACAGAGCGCCGTGTACAACCAGTATGGATCAACCAATTAACCAATTGATCCATATATAAGGCGCTCCGGATTACAAGGCGCACTGTCGTTTTTTGAGAAAATTAAAGGCTTTTAAGTGCGCCTTATAGTGCGGAAAATACGGTAAATGTCACATCATGATCTGTTCTGTAAGTATAAATTTCCTAGTATTTCTTTTCTTTTTTTAAATATGTCAAATCTGCCAGTGTAGTTAGATTATTTCAACCTGAGAAACCATCTTTTTAGAAGCTGTTAGGAACTAGACCCAAAGGCAGAAAGAAGAGAAGGCAGCAGAATGATTTCAATGATTTTTTTGTGAAAATGCATTACAGGCTGAGAGTCCAAATGCATGCAGGTAACAGCACTCAGGTACCACGTAGCATGTAAGCAACAAGGAATCCCAAAAGCCCAGTAACCAAAACAGAAACACAAAGCACGAAAGAGAAAACTAACACAAAGGGGTAAAAGCTGGAAAACCGAACACTGTGGTACAAAGAACAACGACAAACTGGCAAGGGAACTAGTCTGGTATATGTAGTGAATGACTGAAGAGACAACGGGTGAGGAACAGAGGTGAGTGCAGGACTATTGAGGGACAGGTGACACTATGTAGAGGAGCAACACATATACAATTATCATGGATCCACTATTCATACTACAGTGGATTCATACCAACAGCCTGTTTATCAAGTCAAGGGTAATACAACTTTCAAATATCATCAGATGTTGTTCATTTAACTTAAGAATGAACAGACACCAAATAATTAAACCAATAGATGTACAATATTCTGTTACTGGTTGTGTATGTGTGTGTTTTGACGTGTGCTCTGTCTTATAAAAGGTTGTTGAAAGTATTATCCATGTTAGACCATTTCTGTTACTCGTGTTGAGAAGGGGGCAGGTTATATAAGACTTTTCTTCACCTTGCTACTCATAGATCATTGAATTCCCATTATGTTGTTATATATTGTAGCTTATACTTTGTGTAAAAAGAAATTGCTAGATAATGAATGAATCTCAAAAGAAGGCATAATAAAGGATCGCTGCTCTTTTTCCTCAAACCAGTTGAATTATATTAAACAGATTAAAGTCAAAACAATGTCAGAGTATATTTCAGCTAGACTCCTTTTAAATGCAATGTGTGCATATAAAATCAAAGCAAAGTACCTTCTGCAATTAGATGAAAAAAAAATGGTACTACTCCAGTAAAGTACAAATATCTCAAAACTGTACTTGAGTAAATGTACTTAGTTGCATTCCATCACTGATGATCGTCATCTGCAGATTTGCATTTCAGGGATTTCCTCAAAAGGATGTTTAGGCTTTGCTAATTAGGATCTGTGGAAAGTCATCTGTGTGCTAGTATCACAAGAGCAACAACACCATTGTTTGACAGAAGCATGAAAAAGCTTAGAATGAATTCCAGCATATTTTGTTCTTGAATGTCAAGCCACTGGGAAAAATACAGTGTCTGAGCTTTACTTCAAACGAGCACAAAAACATCTCCTCTCTTTGCGGCTCTCTCAGATGCTGAAGTGGGGAACGTGGACGCTCCCGACGCAGAGGCCACAGGTCAGCGTTTCGCCCGCGACGTCCTGGACCACCCTCCTGTAAACGACTATGTAAGTGGGCCCGTCTGAACCGCGTCAACCAGGGACCACACCACGAGATACAGCAGAGCCACTTCAATCAGCTCCAGCTCTGCCTCGACTCTTTCTGCATATAAATCGCTCACTAATTGATGTTAAAACTGACTTTGTGCACCAGAGGGCATAGCAATTGCTCTATATATCTGTTTAAGTAAGGCCAGTTCATTGAAGACTCCCTTAATGTCTCTCCATTAATTGAGAGGAATATCCAGCCTTTCAAAGGCAGAAACTTGTGCCTTACAGCGCCCGTTACTTCCTTCTCTCACTTCCTCTTTTCTGAGGCACTACAAAGCAGCACTCTCAAGGTCACTCATAGCTTCACAGATAAGTTACATTTATTAATAATGCTTTAATTATCAAAGCGTATAAAATGACTGGAAAGGCCAAGTGACATATTTTTGTGGGCTGCATCAGTACTGTACGGTTCATCATCCCTGGCTCTGAGGGAAAACTAAATAAAGCAGCATATTACACAGAAATGATGCACTCTTACCGACACAAAAAAAATAGCCGTTGCACACTAAAGATAACAGGTGCAAAGATATATTCGACTCACACATTCAGCACTTAATGGTGAATAGCCGCTGAAGCTAAATTCAAGGATAATGAGTCGGATTCTGCCTCCTCCTCAGAGCTGTGAGAAATGGTGAGAGACACCCAGAGAAATGAGACATCCTATAATGTTGACATTTATCAGGAACGTCCCAGAAATACCTCCCGCTCAACCCCTCAATCCCCCCCCCACCCCCAGCCTCCTCTATCTTCTCCCTCATCGTCTGCAGCAGGAGATGCAGTGCCATGCAATTAAAACATACCAGGGGATGAAAAACTCGGCTCTCCTTTTGAAACGTTCTGGCAGTTGGGTAATGTATACCACTGCAATCCATTCCAGCGGCACATCCACGCTCTGTTTGTGGGTCCGGTGATAACAAAGGTCTTTGTGGCCAAGCAAAGGGCAGGCAGCAGTCTGTAATTGGGAGTCTGAACTCTCGCTCATTTCTTTTTTTCTTTTGTTGCTTTCGTCCAGAACTCATGTAAATGTGCACACAGTCAGAAAACAACCAAGCACACACACACACACACACACACACACACACACACACACACACACACACACACACACACACACACATACAGGCTGCTGCTCACACTCTATGTACATCCTTTCATCTATCATATCCACACACGCAGACACATAATATGCATTCACTTCATCTGCGTTTCATAAGTCTGAATTTCAGGCGCCGCGTCTCCCCACAGTTCACGTTTGTAAAGTGAAATAATCGTTTGAGCCCTTGTGACAGACGTTGACGGATATATGAAACTGGCCTTTGCCGCGGCCACCATGTCAGAGTGCAGTGTGTATCAGAGGTGGCCCTGGAAATTTCAAACTGAATAACTACCATCTGACAAGGCTGAATGGACGGCAGCACTGTCCTTGACCCATAAAGCAAAGAGGGCCTTCCAATATGAATTGACCTCAAACACATACACGTGTAAACATGCTTGGTGTGGGTTTCTGCCTGCAATTGGGGTGTTTGTATTGTGTGTGTGTGTGTGTGTATGTGAGACCACATTCAGGGTCAGGCCACATGGCTGTTCATGTGTAAATCAGAGGTGCAAAAAGCTGAAGGAATTTAAATCCACAAATGCACGAACTATTTGTGCCTCTGGAGAAATCTTTACACTGAAGCTAAAGTCCATTATCACTCTGGTTCAGTGTTTACTCAAATACATGACTATCTCTGTATTCAATTACATCCAAATGTATTGTCATTTCACCTCACTGTTGAGCACACTGAGATGAGAATCTGAGATCGGGGACAAGCACTGAGGCGTTTTTATATGTTGTGACTGTCCTGTGCCTCTATATAAAAAAAAACAACCTTTTGGAATACAAAGCAGGGTATGAAGCAGAAACGTTATCTCTGCTGTTTTGATCCCAGAATGAATGTGAGGAGCTCTGCTATGAGATTTAATACCACACGTGCTTCAAGCTCATGAAGAGCGGTGATCAGCGTGTGTGAAATAACACCAACAAGTGTGGAGATTAGGGGAGCCGTGCTTTGATTCATTACATCTTATTGAATGACTGACGCAGTTTTCTACTCTGCAGACTCATTCATATCCAGTGCCTCATATTATGCACAGAGGTGCCTCCGTGTGTGTGAGTGTGTGTTTGCATGTGTATACCGGAGTGTGTGATGAAATCAGATGCAGCAAGGGGGTAATGGCTTTTACTCTTCATTAATGCTGCTTGTTTTTGAGTGACTGCCTCAGATTTCCCAAGGTGAACCATTCTTATCACCGCAGCATCCCACTAGAGACGGCGACTCAGAGCCAGAATGATTAATATGTACCCTCCGTTTTAAAAGGATAGCTCTGATTAATTGTCTTTAAGGTACAATGCTGCCTATTGGCTGTTTGTTTTGATAATCGCTGCATCATTTGAATAAGATATTTTCTTCATTTTCTTCGTGGAGCTCCCGATTTTTTTTACAAAATCCCAGTATGGTCTGCGCGCAGCAGATAAGATTATCATTGGTCCATTGACAGCTTTCGTGTTGTTTCCATAACAGATTGTTGCCTGGAAGCTGATGACCCGAAACTTGACTGAAACAATAAATCATTAAAAGCCTACCTGCGCTTGTCATAGTAATAAATCAAACCCAGCTATCGACGTCATCTGCAGCACCCCGTCTATGTGTTTTAAGTATGTCTCACGAGTGTAGCAGGGTGTACTTTCTTATGAATCATGCTCATGGTGAATTTCTTGTTACGTGACTACAATAAAGAAAACAAATACATTTGCGTAAAACCACTCTGACTGGCTGCCCACTGATTTAAAAAGTAGATGCAAGACACACCCTAATTCCCACACTTAATGTAGCAGGGGACTGAAGGGACATGTGCTCCTGCGGGTTCTGTCCTCTTAAACAATTCCCACACATTTTCTATTCCCAACAGTGGATGTGTTTTTGTTCTGCACTGCTGCATGTAGCTGAGTCACTAGAAGCGCTAGCAAAGAATTATACCAGTTTGCTCTGAATGTGAAGTCATCGACTCCTGGATCGGAGCAGTTTAACGAGACAGCGGCGGATTGTCTCTGAGGATTCATTTACTAAAAGCGATTGAAATGTGGTCAAATGCGTACTGAGGGCAGTTGCCGCCTCAACTTGCGAGGTGAGTTAAGTGGCACTTCTCCGAACCCCATTTGGAGTTGCTCTTGATCAAAGGCATGGCACTCAGCCCCCCACGAGTCTACGGGGGCATGAACCAACCGGCACAATGGAAAAATCCAAGGGCCATTAATTCTACCCAATTTACCTTTCGTTTGGGTTTCATTTGGCCCCTCTATAAATTCAGAGGCAGCCAGCAAGAGCAAATGAAAGAATCCTTGTTAGGCGATCATTACGCTGCTAATTGCTTTAGGAATGTGCCATGCACTTAGAGTCAAGGTCAGGGGGAGGGCGCCAAGACGTGGGGAGCTGTAATTTGAATGCTCTATTGGAGGAGGGGCTGCCATTTTGGTGCAGAGAGTGGGCTTCGGTCGAGGGAGTTAAGAGGTCAGAGATGAAAGAAATAGTGTAATTATGCCGGTAACTACCGACGTTAGAGTCCCTTTGATTGAAGATAGCGCCGGCAGAGAGGCTGTGAATGCTGGATTCAGAGATGGGGCGTTGTCAAGTCGCGCTACCTCCGGTATAATAGAAAGGTCAAGGGTGTTATATCATGTTTTATGCTCCTGCAGCTTAAATCAAGCTCGCTCCCTCTCCCCGCTATCTTGATCTCTTTGTCACAGTCATCAAGCATGGCACAACTTTGGATTTTCACAGACATTAATTCTAATCTTTTCTCTCTTGTTTGGTTTTTACATATATTCTACTGACATACAAGGAAAGCAGGCTCATCAATTCCCACCATCTTTTTTTTTCTTCTTCTTCTTCTTTGGGTTTTTTTACGGCAGCTGGCATCCGTTATGTTGCATTGCTGCCAAGTCTTCTTCTTATTATTATTATTATATTATTATTATATTATTCTTCGTCTTCTTCCTCTTCCTCTTCCTCTTCCTGCTCTTGCCTCGGGAGGACTGGCATTTGACATGTGTGTGATTGTAACCCTGCCCACTGCTGTGTCCTCTGCAGAGAGACATCGGGATCGAGCTGGATAACCGCCTGGATGACCACGGATACTGCTGCCAGCACTGTCGCCGTGGTTACCGCTACTGCCGCCGCTACCACGAGCCCCTGGGTGGCTTCAACCCGTGGCCTTACTACTACCAAGGAGGCCGGGTCGTCTGTCAGATTGTCATGCCGTGCAACTGGTGGATCGCCCGCATGCTGGGCAGGATCTGAGGAGGGCGCGTGCTGTCTGTGTCTGTACATGGCATTTAAACTGTTTATGTAGTCGTAGGTGCAAATTCTGCTTTTATATCCCAGACCACTCAAGAGACCACAGCAGTCCATTGCACACAATTATTATCCAATCTGTAGGATGGCCCACTGAGTATTAGTCTGTTTAAACAGTCCAAATGGTATTTGAAGCGTTCTTAAAAGGCATTGCTCGTTTACAGCTGTCTAATTTTCTTTGCTTACCTCACCATTTATTATCCTTGCTATTTGATTCTGTTGAATTGGTGCCATTTAGTTTGGAGGATGTCACCATTAACTAATCTGCTGGGGCGGGGGCTACTTCAGCACTGTCTGTCTTGGCCTTGTCATGCATTCATTTTTTTACTTGATAGGTCAAAAAGACTTGTTCTACTGTAATGTATGAACATGTTGCTTTCTTACAGTAGATCAATATGTGCAACAATCTGAGTGAGTGGAGGTTAAGTATAAATGTTTTGTCTCAGTTGTTTGTGATGATTGTTGTTATTGCTTCAGTAGATTAAAAACCTTCCCTATATTCACATACATTTGGAACACTACATGCATCATATTCAAATTAAGACAGATTTAGGGAAAGAAAGGAATGTAAAGTAGATGTAACAGAACTAGAGGAAGCTTTCCTTCCTGGCTTTATGTGTTTTTAAGATCATGTTAAACTAAGGAGGTACAGTGTAATTGAAGACGCACAGACCTCAGCTGTCTTTTGTGATGTAGTTACTGTTGTCTCATGCTCCATTGTTTTCCATCTTGTTGCAATCCACAAAATGCTTTAAATAGTGCTTCTGTTCAAACAGTTTCTTCTTTGCTGAGGCGATTTTAATCTGCAACACCACATCTCAATCTGTCGAGCTGAAATAACTCTCATCTGCAAGTAACAGATAAGCAAGCGAGATAGGCGTTTGCAATTGATGTTCTGTCATCAGAATAACAAGGTGCATAAATGCCCAAGAGTATTCAAGCGATGTGAGATATTAAAAGTTTAACAGAGAGACAAAAATGGAGCACTCGTGTTGTCATAGTTTGCTTTGAAGCCTTCTGTATGTTTCAGTCTCTTACCGGATTTTTTTTCCAATTAAAATTTGTATGTATGAATAATCTGAGTTGTGAAACAATATGATTTGAAAGCTGATGAAGTGTGTGTTTGAATCTGACTCATGCAATCCATACAACAGGCAGACCTTCTCCATTAGTCCCATTGCTCATTAGCAAAAACATTTAGCGTCAAATTGACAGGAAAAAAATAAAATTAGACGTGCATGCTTTTATTGTTTCTTTCATAACCTTAGTCTCTCTTGTGTATCTGATGCATAATAATGCATTGTTTACAGTAATATAAAAGCACCTCGCCTGCTAAGTAAAACTGGATGTTGACTCATGTTGGCTCAGTGTGATAATAATGTCAGTGATATCAATAATATTTGGCAGCGAAATGGATTTTGTGAAAAAGGGGGCGAAACATATTACTGTATGTAAATGTTTTATGGATATGCTCATAAATGAGTTCAGACTGCAACCGTATTGTTATTTTTAAATCAATAATGTCAATAGCCCAAAGCAATGTGTCAAGTTAAAAATTGTGGCATGAGTTAACAAATGCAATAATTGCAAACATACTTCAAATAAACTGACAAGTGTACAGCGAAGCCCCCGAGGCATTTCTGAAAAGTTCATAAAATAAGTGTTTGTATTATTCATTTCTTACTACGTCCCTGTTATCCCAACAAATAGTCGAGTGTAAAACGGATGCATACAGCGTGCTGGTTGCTGCTGCTGTTGTTGGAGAGCTTTGGCTTTCACAACGTTGGGAAATAGTGTAAAGTGTTATTTTTTTGTAAGATGCTGTTAGTTGTCTATCTGCCGAGGTCTCTGAGGACTTTGAGGACTCTTTTGTGTAGTCGTGAGAGTAAATTGCCACGGAAGCCCTGAGAGTCGATCTGAAAGGGACGGCTCACCCTGACTGGAGAGGATGACACAGATATTACAGCTGGCTCCCTGAGAGCTCCTCGTGCCTGATGGGACAAAAGTCCAATATTAACCATGAAAGTCAAACTTTAAAGTACAAACGTCTCACAATTAAAAATCATGGATGAGACCCAAGAAAAAAAGAAATTGGATGGTGGGGCCACTGCAGTTGCACTTATATGAGAGCAAAAAATAGATCACGGTCCAGTTGAATGACCAAATGTGCATCCATGTCTTGGTATGCGATACACAAATCTCAGGACGTCATTGAAAGCATCTTGAGGAAACAAGTTGAATGTTATAAACAGCAAACATCTACAGCATTCAGTGTTCATGGTTTCCTTTTCAAGTAAAATGTAAACAATGTAAGTAAATTGAATGGGTTCAGTTAACGAGATATTTTGATATTGCTTTTATAAGCCACTTCAAATATAGAGGGAGGAAAGGAAAACAAAGCAGAGTCGGTGAAGTTCAGCTTGAAAAAGGATGTTTTTCCCCCTGAAAATGCAAACATTTGGACTACTCCAAATCAAATGATCTTTGATTATTAGCATAGGGCTTTATAGTACCCCTACAGCTATATAAATGAATGGTTAATTTGCATTCCTACTGTGTTTGATGCAGCTCAAAACTGTCTACTTTAGATATAAGGCAAATCTGTGCGTCTATGACAGCGAACACCTTGCCTGTAGACCAGAATGAAAGAATATATCATTTCAAATGAAGCCCTGCACAATTTCTCTCATGCATTTTATACACTGTCTAGGAATACCCCCCTCTAGCACTTGTTTATCACTGTTTTGATGGGGAGAGGAAACAAGATTGACTACTCTGCAGGAAAAACAGAGATACCAGGCATCTACCGGGTTGGCACAGTTCAAAGGATTTTTCCTACCTGGCCTGAGGATTGGCCGCTATCATTGAGACTCACAAGTGAATTAATTCCTTTTGTTACTTATCAAAAATGCAGTGAAACTTCACTCACAGCTGCTTATTTTCATTTCAAATAATCTCTCGTTCATTTAGATCAATGAGTTGCTATTCCGGGGCGGAGGAGAGTGAAAACCAATGTATGAGGAGTGTCTGTATTTAGATTAGTAACCTGAAGGAATAGCTCTCTCCAATCCAGACTGAGGCTCAGGCTCTGCTGAGGACACGTGTATTACCAGTGCCACCTTGTGTAGAGAGAAGTGCACTGCTGCAATATCAAACCAGGCGCTGGTTTCGCCGCGTTTTTTCAAAAAAACATTTGAAAACCATGCATACATTTACACTTGCTTTTCTTAGAAACGCCGCACATTTGAAAAGCGGTCTATTTAAATCTAACCTTGACCGCAAGTTAACAGACTGCACATGGCCGCAATGGCCACGAGACCGCAGTCAACTCCTTTTCTCTGTAATGTTGCAGTCAGTCTGGTGACCTGATGGTTAAATAAGCTCTCCCTGTACTGTTCCTGCTACAGGCTGGAGGCACAATAATGTCAGCCGTCATCCTTCAACTGCTCCCACTGTGAGAGGCAGCATGGCACAGCAGTAAACACTCGCGCTGTGTCAGTGGCTGCAGGCGACTCAGAAATAGTCCTCCTCCTCTCCCAGGACCCGGCTCTCGCTCCATCTTCAGGGTCTCTGACTTACCAACCAAAGGAATAGCACGGACGTAAAGGCTGCATTCATTCAATATTTTAGTAATCTATAACAACCCCCGCTTACCATATGGCAGCCGATCGATGAACCGCCTGTATAGATGTAATGGAAGGTTAGTGGTTGCTTTCATCAGATTCATTTCAAACTACATTCCCACCTGCAAGAGGCTCAGGAAGATGTTTGCTGGAGAAAAGCAGGTTTTGGTGGTGGCTGAGACTGAACTTCTGGCTGTGAGTTAATGCCTGTGTGTGTGTGTGTGTGTGTGTGTGTGTGTGTGTGTGTGTGTGTGTGTGTGTGTGTGTGTGTGTGTGTCTGTGTTAACCCTATGGCAAGATTGGACTGTGTGGTACACAGCTGTGCATGTGGGTGTAGACAGAGCTAGGCACAGTAGGCAAGCCCTGCTGCCAAACAGCTTCCTCAACACCACCACCCACCCTCTCCTCCCCGACCCTGAACACACACACGCATTCAATCCAAGCCAATGCACCCCCCCACCCTAACACACACACACACACACACACACACACACACACACACACACACACACACACCTCCTCACGAATACATCAACATAACACATGCTCTAACAGAATCAATCCAAGTCAGTGTAACCCCTCCACTCGCCAGCCACACACACACACACACACACACACACACACACACACACACACACACACACACACACACACACACACACACACACACACACACACACACACACACACACACACACACACACTCTTCACTCTGCAAGCTGTGGTGACAGACTCGGCTGTCTTCAGTTCTGGGCATGTCACATGCTAATGTATTCATCCACCCACAGCAACTGGAGAGGCAGTGCTCTTAAGTACAGTCCAATCAGTCTCTGGCCTGCTAATGGCTCCAATCCAGTTCCCCACAGTAGCTTTTTCCTTTCTCTTCAAATGCCATGTGGTCTAATGTCCCTCAAGGCTGCAGCAGCCCAGCAATAGTATTTTGAGGCAGAAATGCTTCATTTTCATTATCGCCACAGTAACAATTAATTGGCGTAGTAACCCCTTGCACGCTATTTGTTTCCAAGTTTAATTTGGTTTTCCGTTTAAGTTCTCAAAAATGTGGCTACTCATGTGACATCAGTTTGCCTCCAACAAAAACAGGAAATAAAGAGGATATTCAGTGTTGAAGATTTTAATTAGTACATTGACTTTTTCTTAAAAATCTATTCTATATTCAGCACAACTGAGGCAACTGACAACCCCAAGACAATAGAAGCAACAAAACATAAGCAGTAGACATACCTCAACATCTCACAGACAACAGTGCTTTTGGGAAAAGGCAGGGCAGATACGGAAATATACACACGACAGGAGAAACAAAAAAAAAGAAGCAGCAAATCCCCACTTAAAGACAGATTTCTATGCAAATGTAACCCAGTGTAATTATTGATTGTCAAGAATTTGCATCTACTTAAACAATAAGTATACATTCAGAGTGTCTCTGCAGAGCCGAGCCCTTTGGCTGATGTGAGGTTGTAAAGCAGCGTTTAACTCCTGTACTTAGGTGCCAGTGCAGATGGAGGTCAGTATGTCTAAATGTCCTCACTCTGCAGCTACAGTCCGGGTGGAAAACACAACCAATTTAGCTGCTATACCACTCAGGATCAATATGGCTTCATCCCCGGCAGGACCAGGGGGCCAATCGGATGGCTGGCCTGAGAGGTCCTTTACAAAGTGGGACAGCAAATAAAGAAGGCACAGACTGGACTGACCCGAGAGCAGGACAGGAAGAGGAAGAGGAGAGAAAAGGGAGAAGGAAGAGAAGAGAAGAAAGGAGAGGAGCTTTTAAACAGCACTGGTACATCTTTGTACCAAATCATTAAAGAAACTATGATTTCAAAGACATACTGATTGATACATTTGATACTTTATGCAGTACACAGAACATAATCTTTTCGAATGTGTCGTCCCTACTGCTTAACTGTTGACAAAAGGTAAAGAGGTATGTCTGCTGAAAAGAAGGAACCAAAGCACATTCAGTACATGTTTAAATCAGACACACAACAGAGGATATCTACAATAAGAGAATATAACGAGAGTCCAAAACTCAAGAAAAATACCAAAGCTGATTATATGGAATGCTATACAAATGAAAAATGTTGGTCTTAAAAAACTACCAAATAAGCTTCCTGGTATTAACGTTCATATTCTTTGTATGTTCCCTCATGTTTACACATGTAAATAGACAAATGTGACTTTTTTTATACAGAATTTAGAAATTCACAAAATAAATAAATTCACTATGGCCTTAAAATTGAATCTCAATTGTATATTATATGTATGTATATATATATGTATATTTATATATATAGATCCATATATATTCCATTTTATATAAACAGGATATAAATCTTGGAGCCCCTGAAGATGAGGCTGATAAAATCTGTTTCATCCTGCGTATTCTTTCTCTCCTTTTGTGCCTCACTATTTTCGCTGTGCCTCCAGTCTGCAGCGCTCTACAAACAGTTTTGATGTTGGACTGTCCTTGGTGGACAGAAAAATGCCCATTTCCGTAGTAGCACAGTGTTTTATGGCCAGGAGTAATAGAGGGTGAATGCATACCGTTTTTGTTTATATGAAAATAAATGAGTAATGTTCTTAAAAGTCTGAAAAAGCCATTTAGTCCGTTTTTCATCTTTTTCCCCCAGACGTTTCCACGAAAGAGTCTTGAGCTGTTTGAACTTCCTGTAAGGCACTCTTCAATTAAACTCTGAGACGCGTATTTTTTTTTCCCCCACCGGATTGGACACCACGACACAGCATCCAAACTTGTATGTGGTTTATTTTTTTTTTAAAAAACACATGTCCTTTGCATGTTCTCAGAAGTCTGATTTCATTGCACCATTTGGCATTCAGTCCCCAGTTTTGGTTTGTTGCGTTCTCCTCTTTAAACATAAAAGTCCGATGAGATGTAAGGTAAGAAAATTACCAACTGGCACATTTGGTGGACAGGGATCCCTGGTCTATCCAATGGCTGTTGTCCTAGAGGGGGAGTGTGTGTGTGTGTGTGTGTGTGTGTGTGTGTGTGTGTGTGTGTGTGTGTGTGTGCATTATTCTGTGTATATGTAACTATGTGTGTTGGGGTTAATGTCCATGAAAAATTATCCCAAATCTGAAAACTGACTCCTTAGAAAAACTAAACACTAATCCCTTGATTTTAAAAAATTAGGCACGTGGTCACAAAATATGTGAGTAAACAATAAATCCTGAGGCTGAACTGACAACATTCTGTGAGATCCCTCGCTCTGATCTTTGATCAGATCACTGCGGTACGGAAAGAAAACATTAAGTCTGTGGTCAAAATGGATTCAATTGTTGTTTTTTGGTTCGGCTTGTATCCTTCAGCCCTAGGCCTCTGCAGGCTCTGTCTTTATCTGGATAAAGTTTGCAGGCAATTGGACAGACAGTGGCAGCTCTTGCAGGCCTTTGATTCCCTGCTCAGGCTGCAGGGACATCTCCCCACGCACTTCCAGCTCCTCCACAGGGGTCAGACCCTCACTGGGGCTGCTGCTCTGGGAGAAATGTCCATTAATTATAGTTTCACTCACTGCCTCGTAGCCCTGGCTTTGACTGGTATCGATGATCACAGTCCTATACTGCAGCTCTGCTTCCCCTATCTCAATCTCTTCTTTATCAAATGTATTTGCTGCCAATGATGGATCACCGTTCACCATCGAGTGAAAGTAGCTGGGGTCCAGCATCTCCTCTTTGACCTGCAGACCCGAGAGGTCGCCGGATTTGAGCACCGTGGCAATTACAGTGCCGGGCTGCTGTGCCACCATGGTCTGCCCACTGGTTGTGTTGAAGGTGACCAGGCGAGGGAGACCGCTGAGGTTGGAAGCGGTGGAACTAATGACTCCTGCAGGGGAAGTGCAACAGGAAGTGGTGGAGGAGCCAAGACTGGTGACCAGGAGGTGCTGAGGGAGGCCATCCTGCAGGTTGTTGGCTCCACCTGCTAGAGGGGCCGTCTGGATGGTGAGCACATCTTTACCACCTGCAGTGGTGGAGGGCATGGTGTGGAGAATAACCCGAGGGGGGGAGGAGTGGCACGAGTCCCCGTTGGCCAGAATAGTGGTCAGAGGAACAGACTGGAGAGAGCCGGGAGAAGTCAGGACCATAGGAGCAGTCATGGCCCTGAAAAGACAAAATGAACTGAATATGCACTCCCGTTTCTTCATCTTCTCTGATGGAGCTGTTCGTAATTTAATATTCAGTTTGTATCTTTGCAAATATAGACAAGGATTATTCTTTAATGGAACACTATTGAGAAAGTTATCCAGTGCACAGCTCTGATCCTAAACAGCAGTACTAATGCCCTTATTAATATAACAAACGGCGTTGTCAGCTGCACTGCAGAAGTGATTATTCTCCTTGATTCCTAACTGCAGACAATGTTTAACAGCTTCAAAAGCAAGGTGACTGATAAAACATTGTTTATACAAGCAGTATAAATACAAAAAAAAAAACATAGAATACCAAATCAACACCTCTCTCTGACATCAACAGCAAATTAACTGCAGTGCTACAAGATTATATATATATTTAATGCTGTTACTGCGTCCACCCCTCTACATCAAAGGTTTAAGCAAACAGTTTATCTCAATTTCTAAAAAGCTGACAAAGTTTCAAGTTAGAATTGAATTCCCTTTCAAGTTGTCATTGATAAAGGGCCGGCATGGGTTGAGTCAGTCATATGATGTTAATTTCAAGGACAAGTAGTTTCGTCCATGTGTATGAGAACTGTATTCAAGTCATTTTGAGTGTGTCAGGGGTTCTCAAATTTGTGAATTTTCCAAACCACCAAATGGATGATTTTTACACCTCAAACACTCCTCTGACAGACATTTTGCCATCAAAGCATCTGGTGGGTTTGGAATACATCCCGTCTCAAAACTGTGAGGTCCACACTGATTGTGATATTTGACAGATGCTGAAAAAAATCTGAAAACAATACATCAACTGATGTGATTTTTTTCTTTACATAAACACATTGATGGAGCATCCCTTACAGGAATATTTTGAATATTTTGAGGCTTTCTTGTGCCGGTTAGTTTATCTGAGGATAAAGACTAGAATCAGGACGAACCAGCTCGCCTGGCTCTATACAAAGGTGAACTGAAATACGCCTAGTAGCACCTCCAAAGCTCACTAATCAACACGCTATATATTGTGTGTTTAACATGTAGCAGGTTACAGATACAAGTTATGTACCGGTTATGTGCTGAAACTATTTCTTTCCTGGGAACAGCGACTTCCTTGAGTCTTTTTGTCACTATGGAGGTTGGCGATCTCCTACCTCATAGCTTGATCTTGGACTGCCGACCCGTGGTTGGCCTGCAACATGTGGACAGAGTGAAAGAGCTGCTCAGTCTGTCCATTAGCTTCCTGGTACAGATATTCATCACTAGGCTCCTTCTTCATGTTCTTGGCTGAGACATGATGCTGACCATGAGCCCTCCCGTGCCCTTTGGACCCTCCGCGGACCATGGGCCGCCCGTTGGCAGGTCTGTGATTCCCGTAGCCGACGTTGGCATCAGAACCTCCGTCTTCGTCTTCGATCACCACCAGATCTGTTGGCATCTCCTTAAACTGATAGACCAGCCGCTGCCCCTCCACTTTGGCCAGGATGCCTCTCTGATAGTAGTACCTGGAAGATGAAGTAGATAAGGAGCATGAACATATCTGTGTCAGAGCTGAATGTGTAGGTTTAGCTTGGTGCCCATTTGTAAGTTCCCTTTACCTGAGAGCTCTTCCCATGGTCTCATAGTTCATGTCAGGCTTGTTCTTGTGTTTGCCCCACAGCTTTGAAACTGCCTTGGAGTCCACTAGCTTAAAGATGCCTTTCTCCCGCTGTGTCCACTTGATGTATTTGGGACAAGTGTTCTTATCCTGCAGTAGAGCCAGAAGGAATTCCCACAGGTAGATTGTGTTGCCTGCAAATTGGAGGGGGGGGGCCTAAATTAAGTCATGTTTTCAACATTCAAGCACAGCAGAGATTCATGGTGGGGCCTTAGAGCTGTGCTATAGACATCCATAATGCATTTGGTAATTTAGAGTCATGCATAAAAATGTTATACGGCAGCTAAAAGGTTGCAAGAGAAACTACTCTTTCGCAATCACCATTGTCGTGTTGGGCGTATGTGTGCATGTGTGCCTTGGAAGTGAATTAATTATACCAAGCCTGGGAGTAGATTACTCTAATTTGTAAGATGCCTTGGCCAGAAGTGGTTAAAAACAGAAACGCTCCCAGTTGCCACTTGAATCCCAGACACCGTGACAGGGTGATGTATATGTGTGCAGCTGAACCCGCCGTCCCCAGCCCCCTCCTCTTTGTCACACTGTATGCCGCAATGAGGGTTCACATCGAGCAGCACAAGTCTGCTTCTATTGGTAGAGCATCAACGTGCCCCCCAGCCTGCAATCACTTCTGTTTCCCTGCGAAACACAGCACTCCGAGATCCCCTCATCCATTAACTCGCCCAGATTCAACCCAGCCGGACTGCAGGGGTTGAGGACTGCTGTTTGCACACTCCACAGGAGGAAACAGAGCGTACACAAGAGGAGGGGAGACCTTGATTTTTATTGGCTCATTACAGGGAAGCGGACAAGTTAGCGAGGCTTACCTTTGCCCTCTTTGCTCTTCTTCCTGAGTGGCAGGTTAGGGGTGGTGATAGGAGAGCAGGAACGCACCGCCCGCGGCTTCCGCACTATGATTCAAATTGAGGGGTTGTGTGTTATGAGGTGAGAGGTTGCAGTGAAATCATCCAATTACCTACAACACTGAATTTTTTAGTACAAGAGATAATTCCTGGGTTGTTAAAAAGAGGACTACAGTGATACCTTTGGTTTTTTTCTGAGGTTTTAAGGGACACTTTTGGGGTATCTCATCCATTGATGAAGTGTCCTCGTCTAGGGACATGTCAAGGGCACCGTTATCCATCTGGTCAGGCCTCAGGGGGGCGTATGTCAAGTCTGACTCCAGCAGAGTGCCGTAGGTGTGAACTATACATCAACAAGAGATACAAAAACACAGACAAACCATGAATAGAACCTTTAGAACTTATCTCATGCTCAAAATATAATCAATGTCAGATCAAAGTTGAAATGCACAATATGAAATATAACTTACTCATACGCTTCTCGTCCAAAATGTTGTTTGGAGACTCCATGTTAAGAAGAGCTGCTGCAGCTTCGTTTGTCTCCATGCTGTCCTCTGGGCCAGAGACTGTTGTTTCTGTCCAACAGACAAATTCATCATTATGAAATCCATGTGGGTACCTACTGTGTATATTGTATGTCTGATACAGCTGAATGGCTAGTTTGACTACCGGGCTCCTTTTTTAGATGATGTGTGATTGGTGAATGAGTTGAAAGGTAACATCAAGACCAGTTTTACTCGTACCGAGGGAAGTTTGTACACTCAAAACATTGTTGTTGCTAGGTAAGCAAAGTAGTAAAATAGAAAAAAAAAAAAAAAAAGTACAGGCTTAAAAACTCTTTTAAACGGTTATTCTGTATTTTACAGGTCCATAATTCCAAAATCATTTTTAATAAATGTAAACGATTAAATAAGAAGAATTAATTGGAAGTGTACCAATTGAACACCGTCTATATTTTCCTGGTGATTAGTATCAAATCACATATTGCTTGGAAATGATGGACTTGCAATGTAAAGCACTACATACAGTAGATGGTGAGATTCATATTAGCTTTATTAACAATTAAAAAAGAAAAAGATTTAGCTGTGAATCTGAGACCAAGTGTGAAGATTGTGATTTTCCTGCTTAGCGTGGTGTTAAACACTAGTGTGTTGTATGTGCACCTAACATAGCACAGTTCCCTTTAAATGACAGTAAAGTGAAATATTGTTACCTGAGAGGTCGACCCCTCCCACCAAGATGGAAGGCTCCTCCACGACATGGAGCGTGGTGTCCACCATGATGCCGTTGGTCACCTCGTCGGACTCCAGGCCTGAGTAGACCTGCAGCAGATCGGCTGCAGGCACTTGCTCAACAATCACAGCTGGGAACACCGACGGGTCGTCCAGCTGAACAGAGAGAGGACACAAACGTACAGAGGAAGGCATGAGACGTTGTAACACAGGGAGGCAGGGGACTGACGGTCTTTGCACATACCTAAATGGAATAAAAACACCATTAATTCCTCCACTACACATCATAAATGCAATATAAAAACCCCAGATGACATCACATTAATGTTATAACCAGATTTGGTCCCTTATCTTTATTGCCTTGTAAAATATTGAATATTCATACTCAATTTCAGCTAATGTGGAGGCACATAGCATGGAGGAGAGCTCATTTCTGTGGTGTTGCAGCAGTCCATAGGGACCCGCTGAAGAAGACAGGAACCAGCTGTTTGATTTGGCCTACTTCTCCTGAGAAGTTAATCTTATGCTCAGAAATTATATAAACCCAATTGAATGTTAATGGTTCAATCGTGAGTTGCAGGCGAGCACCCCCTTCATCATGTCCTAAACGTGCTTTGGGAATTCTAACCTCGCCGTCTCATTTCAGGCATGGCTCAGCCTGATGCAGGAAGGAGCCGGGGGACGAGGCGAATTACTGGAGCTTGTGCCAAACCTTTGCAACAACTGAGGAGCCCAACATACTTGAGAGTCCCTCAAACACAGACTGGGTCAAGAGTGCTCACTGGGCGCTTGGTTCGTGTCAATGGGGAGAGGCATGGGGACTAATTGAGTCCTTTGAATGTGTCCATCATGCGGTCCTTTAGAACTCTGATTTTTATGTTTTTCTAGTAGCCTTAAGTGTTCATTTGTTTATTTCAAAGAGCATCAAAAACATGAGCAACACACGAACAACATGAGAGGCAGATCTGATTTAGAAAGCATCAAACTAAATTATACTTTTCTATGTCATAATCAAGGCCTCAGTTGTAAATGAAAAGGTCACCTCAGGATCTATGATGAAAAGAAACTCAGAGTCACTACCAGCAGATGGCAGCAGACTACACTTTTTAAATGTACTGGTTATTTGGCTCTTAGGTGCATTCTCGGTCCAAACCGCACTGAAACAGATACAATTTTGATGAAATGTTCATCTTAACAGATCTCTTTCGGCTCACTAGGGAGAACAGAAATGCATCTTTTCTGAAGTTAAAGGATTAGTCAAATATGTTTCCAAACAAAAGATTAATATATGCATAACCGGACAAACACCTGCTGATGAGACCGTGCCGCCTGTAGTCAGGGTGCAACTTACAATGCTGCACAACAACTAACAAGCTGAATCAACTCGGACATTTGCACTGTTGTCTGGACTCAGGGACGCGTAAAACAAAACTCTTACCTTTACACTCAACAGAAAAGCAGTTATTAAATATATATACACGTGTGTGTTATGGGGTAATTTTACCCAGATCAATTAAGAAGACATTTTTACAATCATGACCTACATAAAGAAGTAACCTAATAGACGAAAAGGTGCAAAAGGACATGAATAAAGGCTTATCTGTCTCTTCGCACAAGTGTCCATTGTTGGTTTGGACCTCTGGGGCATACCAGGTGTCTGGGCTTTGAGCCGTGGGGGTAGGAAGAGGAGTCCATGGATACACTCCCATTTCGGCTACACTTTAACCAGGAAACTAACAGATTGACTCATTATTTGGACACGGTGTTAAGAGGTTAGGCCTCCGGGATAGGACCAAGAGTAGCTACCAGAGGATTGTTTATTAGTAATCTGATACACTGTACATAATGTAGGTGACTGTGAGTCTAGAGCAAGATGGCTCCACAAGACGTCTGTCATAATTTGGAAGATCAACAACAAACAGCTAAAAAAAAAAAACATCTCAGCAGCAAAACCTCAAGGAGCTAATAAAAACCCAGAGTTTTGCTTTGACTACAGTCAATGTCTCACTGACATACGCTGAATGTTTCCCGTTAATCTGAGTCGGTGGTAGACATATTATCAGATAGCCAGACAGTGAGGCTACCACGTCTCCTCGTCTGGGATTAAATGATGTTTGCTGTCCTTGAGTGAGAGTCAAGCATGTGTGTGAGTGTAGACAAAAGGCATTTTGAGTATTGGTCTACTGAGCTCCTGAAACAGCAGCACACCCCCCCCCCCCCCCCGTCAAACGCAGAAAGTCCCACACAGTTTGCTGACAGTGCATTAGACGTCGGAAGCTGCCGTCTCTGCTTTTGTTTTGATGCGATCAGGGATCTGTTTTTGCGAAGGAACACCATCAAACCCTAACCCGTAAACCAAGTGTTGATTGAAAGATAATCACTACGAAAGAGAGAGAATGAATTTTGAAAGTTTAAACTACCGATAAGGTGGGTCTTTCAGGAGAAGTGGCGCCCAACATGTAACGCAGCCTGACAAAAAAAATATATAGAACACATCATAAAGGTTTATACTGCTTCTTCCTCTTTGCTGACTTGAATAGTTTTTCTAGTAGGGAAACAGGAGAGATAAGAATCGGGGCGATTTGCATTTCTGAGTTCCCCTTTCTGCCTTTGAAAGCAACAGCATCTGTGCAAGCTGTTCCCTTCACACCCCACTCTCTTCTGCTTTACCTGCCCAGCCACAATGAGTCCAACTGTCTGTACACTTTCAATATCCTCATTATAATAATATCTGACCCGTCGCATGAGAGATACTACCGTGTTGTTGTTTCTATAGCTTGAAAATGAAGATATCTTTAATTTGAATTCAAATTAAGAGTTTTTTTATGGCTACCTGTTATGCTGGAAAAGTATCATCCTTACATGATACAAGCCAGGCAGCTACTTATTGACTTAAAATCCAATATAGCATGGCTAATCATTACAGAATGCACTCTATTATTTCACCGAGCTCCAACAGCTTGGTCACTGCAGTAGTATGTTGTGTGTTGATACGTTTTGGGGGTAATTCCAGGCCTTGGTAAATAGGGGTATAATGCTTACATAACAAGCTGAGTGGGTGCAGCACAGAACAAAACTGTAGCGCTGGAACAATGCAAGACCTTTGAGTTGAATTATCCCATCCCTTACAAGCAGCCTCGTAACTGGTCCGTCAGGTTAGGCCTGAACTGGTGCTATTCAGGGATCCAGTGACAACTCTAGTCACTCTAGATGCACACATACAGATACCATTACAGATAAACACACATACATCCACACTTACAATCAATCCTGCTCCACAGGATTCAGACACGGTTGTGGGGATGAGATAACTGCAAACCTGACCGGGCAACGAAAAGACACATAGGCACAGGTTCATATAGTATGCACACACAGCAACCTTTGTGCCACAAACACATTCATGGCCAAGCCCCACCCTTTCCCTCCTACGCACCCTAACCTCGCTGCAGGTTTTTCAATCTTTCCATTTCTGTGCTCCCAGCAGCCCACACTCCTCTTCCCAGACCTCCTCCATCCTCCCCTCGGCCTACCTCTCGTTCCCCAACATGTTGTTACAGTTAAAGTTCACAGGCTCTGAGCCACAGCTAATCCTACCCCAGTGACCAATGCTGTTAAGTTTTGTCTGTCCTGCTATGAAAAATCTTACACCTATCAACAAGATCTGGTGGAAACGATGGATGGTCAAACACTGGTCCAACGGTCTTTTGATTGAATACAAAGTATAGTCTAGCCCAGTTATGCATACAAGCAACAAACAATTGGGTTAAACACATTTTAAATGTGTTTTGTCCAGTGCGACACGTACCTGATTGATTTCGTCCATCCCGTTGCTGGCAAATTCAAACACCAGTTCACTGGGCTGTACTGCAGTCGTCATGGTCAGTTCAGAGGGCAGGGAGCAGCCTGAATTATCCTGGCTACGACCACTCCTGGCTCCCGAGACTCAGCTTCACCTCACAAAATGGCTTCCCACTCGTCCTCCTGTTCTTTAATCTGGGCGGTTAGCTCTCCAGGAGAGAAACCACGAGTTTCAGAAGAGTGCTGTGGCCCAGGTGGGAGCAGCCTCGTCCCTCTCTGACACGGAGGCTGGGTCCCGCTGCGCCTGGAGCATCTACACCTGGCAGAGAGAGAGAGAGGGAGAGAGACAGGGGCTAAGGTCAGGAGACATATTAGATCAGTTTAATTTCACTGAGAGGCAAGAGAGGCAGGGAGGAGCAGGGACTGTCGTGCGGGAGGGCTTATGCGAGAGCAGATAAAAACACAGAGTTATTGAGGCCTAAAAACTCATCATTCAACTAACAACAGATCCACATAGTTTCAGGCAGGATGAACTTATCTTATGTAGCCACAAGTCTCAGCAGAGAAATCAGATCACTGTCTTATTCCCACCTCGCTGCCTGACAAACCCTCTTATGAACTCACAAAGCGAGTCAAGACCAAGCAAAAAAGTCACCTGTGAGCGCCTCCAAAAAAATAGTTTGCAACAGGCTTCAGGCTTCAGGCTTCATGACAATGCAATTGAATTTCTGCCAACAGCTCGTACAGTTACTTTTACTTCTCTTCAATCAAATATCAGAGATGTGACACCAAGATATTTCAAATAGGTAAGCCGCGTTCATTTTAGACTCTGTGGCTTAAGAGTTGGAACCATTATGGATGTCACTAGAGCAGAAGGTGACATCTTCAAATAGCTTATTTTGTCCGACCAACAATCAAAACTATTAAATATTACATTTACTATAATTTAAGACCAAGAAAAGCAGCAAATTCTCACATTAGAGAACCTGGAAGCATCAAACGTTTGACACTTTTGCATGAAAAAGAACTTGTACCTCAAACATCACGATTGTTGCAAATTAATTTCTTTTTATCTGCAAATCGATTAATTTTCTGAGCTCTAAAAGAAGCACAACAACACAACTTATAGTCAGGAGGATCTCAGTGCACGACTCATTCAGATATCATCACGCACGCCTCGCCTTTCATGGTCCATGAAGTGAAGACACCCTTCGACCCCCCGCCCCCCCCCCCCCCCGACCATAAGACTCAGGGGGGTGATATTATGATCACATGAGAGGGTCTGAAATGACCCCCCCACCTCCACATAGAAACAGAAGAGAGATGACCCGTCTGATGATGCTCTGGAAGCCCCTCTGTGCTGACCCTCGGGGAGTTACTATGATCACAGGCAGCGGTGGGAGGGAAACTCCTGGTCATGTTCCTTGTCTGTGTGTGTGTGTGTGTGTGTGTGTGTGTGTGTGTGTGTGTGTGTGTGTGTATGTATGTATGTGTGTGCGTGTCTGTTGAGGTGTGTCCAAACAACCCAATACCTAAAGCCAGGTTTCAGGGCTGAAGGATGGGAGGGGCTGAAGAATAAACGGACACCCAAGGGCCACAAACACCCCCCCCCCCCCGCCCCCCCTCTCCTCAATCCCAGAGACCAAAGAGCTAGCAGCAGTAGAGAAGTAAGAGATGGCAGTGTTTAGTACACCCCCTCAACACATACACACACACACACACACACACACACACACACACACACACACACACACACACACACGATCCCTGCTTTTTCCACTGCTGCAGGGTGGAGCTCATTTGCTTTGAAATGCCTGTGTGACTGGCGAAGTTGCATACCAGGCCCAATTGTATGTTGAAGTTTTGAAGGGGGGGCAGTAACAGGAGAGGAGGTGATAAAAGTGGACTGAACTTCTGTGCAGCTTGTGGAGCAAAGGGGCCAAACACATTTTACGATTTAGTTTATCTTCCTGTTAAGCATCCGGACAGAATAGTAATGTGTGTCCATGGTCTGGAAAGCATCGCTTTGGGAGCTAGAAGAGAGAGAGATGAGGAAACTAAATCTTTTTGAAGGCTAGTGTTTCATTCCTGTCAGTCCCTCTTGCTGTCTCTGCTGGGCAGTGTCCATGCCCACCTCTGCCAAAGCTGGACGCTGCCGCCATCTGTCAGGAGCTCTTCAGTGCCCTGGACTTCTTGGCATGTTTGCGCCGGGAGAGTGTGACAAGCCATTACCAGACTCAAGCAGAAAAAGAGGGGATGTATCGCATGAGGCTTCCAAATGAAGGAATATGTATAAACCGTGTAAAAAAAACAAAAACAAAAAAAAGGTACAAAATGTTGTTGGACACCTGGTGACTGCAATTATAATTTCACATGGACCACACACACACACACACACATTTACAGCAACAGATGCCCTCATCTGCCCTCTGTGAAGACGAACACACCCCATGTGGGACGAGGTAGAAGTGCAGCGGTCAATATCATATGGGATAACTCGCTGCCTTCTCCCACATCCGAGAAGCTGAAACTACCGCGGCCCTCTGTAACAGAGCATCTCAGTTCCTCTTTTGTCGTCGTCACAGCTTGTGTTAGTTTTATGGACGTTTACGGAGCTGTTAGTGTTAAAATGTCATCTTAGACTGGACGAGAATCAACACAGATGTACATTTTCCACTCTCCTTTCCCGTGTTTTGTATTTGTGTGTCTAATTGATTAGATGCATCTACGGTGTGTGTTGTCTGTTGTAGTCATACCATAATTTATCAGACTGTGTCACTGTTGTGTGTATTTTCTATACCCCTCCTGTCAGTTCCTCATTGATCTCAATGGCCCAGTTGGCACATGCTAACAGCAGACAGGGATACAAGAGAGCCAGCCATTAGTCAGAGGCAGCCTGCACATTATCCCTGAGCACATGACAACAGCTGCCTTGTCCCAGCACAGGGGCAGAGTTGTAAGTGAACTTACTACGTCATGTAGAGGAGAAGAGGAGCAGAACAGCGAAGGGAGGGATGTTAGTCAATGCATAATAGTCCGCAGCGCAAATAGACTGCATGTGACTCACTATGGGTGGGGCCTTCCTTTGACAGACTTGAGTATTTTAGTGTGGTTTCCAGGCGGGGCATCCTGGTGACCCAGAGATCTACCGCATGAAATGTGGAACAGTGATGTCCTGGATTTGAAATCCTACGCTGCATGCCATCCCTCCCTCTCTCTCTCCTTATAATTCCCATTGCTTTCCGCTGGTAAAAAGCTAATTGACAACTATCTTAAGAAATTGTTTAAAAAAAGAGCATTACTGGAATTTTGGCCACTTGGGAGCAGCCGAAGAAGCTGTAAACACAATATTGATGTATTATCACCTCATGAAGTTGTTCTGGTGAACGTGTTCCAGCAGACACGGAGCAACATAAGCCTTCATTTGAAGTCATGTTGTTAGTCTCTCATTGTGGCTCTGTTTTGGTCTCCACCAACCTCTTACGCCTAGCCATGCTTTATATCCGGATCTGTTGGGGAGTCTGTGGGGAGCGTGAACGCGTGCCGACCAAAACATCAACAAAAAAACCAACGCTGCGCCAGTGTCACTTCTCACATATGTTTTTGTGACAGAGAGGCTATAAACTCAAACGGATACATTTCGTGGAAAGTTTTAGAAGTGCGTTCTTCAGACTTAGTTACAACGCTGCGGTGTCTTCCTCCATCTCTCTGTCACACACACGACTAATTAGTCGCGTTGTGACTGCTAAGACCCAATCAGGTAGCGAACGCGGGTGTCTACGTCATTGTTTCCAAACTTATGCGTTTACGTCGTCCACGATAGCAGGTAACCCCGGAGTTTTTAAAACGTCTCCGTCCTCGGGAGTGTTTTTGGCCTAGTGTGGACGCTCAGTGCAAACGCAGCAAAAGATATGCGTTTTAAAATGGAAACGTAGTAGTGTGAAGATGGCCTAAGATGTCTAGTGAGAACGGTACAGCGATCTGACAACTTAGAATGTCATGCAGTGGGAACTTGGCTTGAAGGGAAATATATCTCTTTAGCTGCTGAATTCTCCAATATGTTCACCGGCTCTTTGCTAACTGTGTCTGTCATCTGTTTGCAGCGGAACAGGTAGCACTCATGTTTCTTGCTGAAAACAGCAATCTGCAGCATCTGAAAACAACTCCGGTGAGAACCAAAACATTGAGCTGTGTGCTAAAAAAAAAATGCTCCAAAAAGCTGAAGTGAACAGCAGAGTTGGTGATAATTCTCTCTGGTTTGGATTCTCTCTCTTTCACATCACACTTAGTCATTTGATCGATTGTTGATACAAAAATGCAGCTTTACAGAATTTATCAAACAAAAATCTCAAAACCACTTGTGCAATGTAAGGATTTCTTCTATGTCTAAACAATAAACTTACAACTGTTTTCTTTATAATGAATTATTATTACAAATGTTGGTAGCCCTAACGATAATCACTAATATGGATGGTTGATAGTATGGCTCCATCGTGGCCCTTCTCTGTGACCATGGTGATGTTATTTCCTCTCCTCTGGCAATTACAACTGTCTGTTATGTATGGCAGCCTGATGCGCAGCAGACTGAGGAGTATGAAGCAAACACTGGCCTACACCACCCTACAGCATGGTGACTGCCAGTCGCAATAACAACCAATTAGAGTCAGGATTCATGAACAAATGGAGCATTCCCAGAAGGCCCTACTTCCCCCGCTTCAGGCTCTTCAGCTGAGCTCATTGTTGACCATGAAAGGAGGTAATTTAAGCCAATTGAATGACTATGCAATGACTCACTCTGCATGTGGTGAGTGCAAACATTGTGAGATGCGAGAAAAGAACCGGGGCAAACTTTACTTATCAGCCATTTTCAGCTCAGGTTACAAATATGCAGATTTGTTCAGGTGCTCAGCAGTGTACTGGGGGTGGCTGCGATACGGCGGTCACAGGACTTAAAGATGTCAGAACGCGGGTGGTATTCCTGGTATTTGAAATCTCGTTCCCACACAGGTGTATGACAGAAGCAGTGATTTTGCTCTTCGTCATGCAGTGCTTTGAGACAGAGACAGAGTCCTGCAAAGGTTCAGTTTTCCAAACTCAGCTGTGCAGAGAAACAACGGTGTGCAAGATGGCAAAAAATGAGTGGGTTTACCACTACCATGTTATTGAATGGTTGTCAGCACAGACATGCTGTTTTTGCAGGATTCTGTGCTTTCCTGTAAAGGAAATGACTCAGTGATATGAGGCTGGAGCTCATTCCTGGAGCCCTGTGATAGCCCATATGGGCATCAGGGGAGATTTCTGGACAGCAGTTCCCTTTAGGCAATGTTTTGGTACAGATGTCAGTAAACCTAGCACCAGTATGGAACAATAGCACTTTTAGCGCCAAGGAAAATTACTCAAACACAACTGTGGTGAAGTAAAAACACTGCTCAGTCTAGTGAAAGAAAGGAATGACAACGTATCTATATTAATCTATACTACGTTACAAGATAACAATGTTGATCGAATGATACCAGGTCATAGTGCTGGAAAAGTGTTTGCTAATTCAAGAAGTTCTTCTTGTAAGAAGGCAGTAATTATAGAGTTGCATCAATGGCAGACACTGCTGCTACAGCACTATGTCAGCGCCATAAAAAAAGATTTGTGTACAGTATTTACAGTGCATTCTACGTTTTACGTACCACCCAGCGTTGCACAATACAGCATGTCTCACCATGTCTCCAACTCCACTATATTGAGCTGAATAAAGGAGTGCTTTCACTGCAATCCGGAGGCCACACCATGCGTGTGCCGATAAAATGGCAGAGACGGGCACAGAGGCAGGCACAGACACCGGCTAATAGCTTGCAGCTGCAGAACACAAGGCATCAGAAAACGCAGACGAGGGGGCACTGCGTCCGAGCCAGCACTCGCTGTGTCCGTCTTAAAGTAGAAGACATTTGGCTCTGCCGTGCCAGGGCCAAATGAAGACTGAGAGGAAAACGTCACCTCGAGCACAGGCTTTCAGATGGAGAATGGAATTTAATCTCATCTCCTGTGAACCTTGTACTTTTCCACTCAGGCTCTCTAGGAGAAGGACCCATGACAGTTGTTTGTGCCAACTAATGCACAATTAGTTATCACATTTGGCATTTTTGAAAGATTAGACATTAGCTTTAATAGGATAACATGGTTTTGGAGAACAGGAATAAAAGCTCAGTAATATCCCCCAGTGACTTAGGTTCAGAAACGTCTCCAAAGAGCTCTTATTTTTTGGTCATTTTTCATTTAGATATGAGATATAAGATACAAGAGAAACGTCACCCACATTACATGCTGTTCTCTGTCATATATATAGACTTCTAATATAAACAGTGACATGTTTTAAAACCAGATAGAAAAAAAACACCCACAAACTGACCTGTGAATCTTGCACTCACAGGAACAGCATCACTGAGAAGTGGCTTTCTGCTGCTTCCTGTCTGTTAAACCACACAAGAAAATGTCTTCCTCTGTGTAAGAGCGGAAAGTTCTCAACTCCCCCTCCTTCCTTCTCAAACAACATGATATTACTCTGGCAGATATAAAGGCTTGTGACACAGGTAGCATTTCCAAGATGAATAATATCAGCATATAGTTACCAGAATTATCTCCAGGAGTGACGTAAAGGATAAAAATGACCGTGATGATCATATCTGCAAATGTGAAACCATCAGATGTTTTCACACTTCATGTGTTCTAGCCTATTACACACAGGTTGGTTTAATGACAACAGGGCTCTCAAAGCCACGCCTGCCATTTGCAGACATCTCTTCCCCACAAGGCACGCTAACACAGACAGCTATACTAATCCCCCACCCATCCACACACACACACACACACACACACACACACATACACATCCCTTACTGGGCCCCATGAGTCGGTTTTACAGAAACTACAAAGTTCCTGTCACACAGTTTTCACTTGTAGGTCAGAACACGAGTATATAAGTGTATCAGTAAACAAACTGCAGTGTGTGCAACTAGAGCATCGCGCAAACTTTTTATGAGTCACTGAGAATAACCACCGTAAAGCACGTAAAAGTCGTTCATTAACAATGTATAAAAAATGCCATCTGTTGAACTTATGCTCCTGGTTGGTATGTACAAACAAATCTAATTATGTATCATACAAATCCTTCAAAACTGCATGTGCCATTCATTTCCACCCTGACTGCTGTCTTACCAGCTGAATCCAAAACTAGCTTTTACCACAGAGAAGCATGTTTCAATTTAACAGATGCAGTCCATTTGTCAAAAACCACCCCCCAGTGGCCTATTTCTATTATGTGGCAACAGGCCACATGTCACAGATAGGAAGAGACATTGAAGTTGTGAAAACAGGACAGGAAATTGCAGCAAAGTTTTAGAAAAGACATTTGCACCCTCAAACATCACAGTGTGATGCGCTGCTGTAATGTCCACAAGGCTGTAAGACTTTAATAGAGCATCTGGACATTATTTGTACGATGCGGGGTAACACAAGGTGCATCTTTTCAAAATGACTAACCTAGTCTGAAAAGTCTGAAGTCTGATCTTCCAGTTGATATAATCTACTATGTAGAATCTACCACATGAGATGCTTTACATTTTAAAAAGTCAACAGCAAGGGCAGGCTAGAAATGAGAATCCTGAGACTACTCTTTGCTAATAAAAAAGGAAATTACCTATTACACTTTTTCTAAAAATCCCAAAACAAGATGCGCAAATTGCATATTATAACATACAAAGACACAACACTATATAATCCAATGTTATTTATTTTAGTTTGCAGGTTTATCTGCTATATTATGAAGTATTCTTCTGCAGGCCGCAGTCAAAGCTGGTACAAGACAGAATCTATTGTTTCTTATAGATCTATTTATTTTATATGTGGTCATATTACAACCTGCATTTGAATGGACACATCTAGTCATGCATGTGGACAAGCAGCAACTACATCTTGACACTGTCCAGGTGTCTCTTTTATTAAATCATACAGCATACGCTGTTTCTGGCTCAAGAAGATAGAAAAAAAAATGTCAATCTATTATTGCAAACAATATGGACCTAAAAGCAGCTAGTTTCCCTCCCTACAGTCTTTCTTGTGTCTCAGCTCAATCACAGTATTTCAAAATCACGATTCCATGTATAAAACACAAAAGGTATATATGATAGGATAAAAATCATGCAAGTCTGTGCGTGTGTCACTTGCCTCACACTGCCCTGCTGAATCCTTTATTGCAGACATATTTGAAATGCTTCTTCCAGACTCTGCTGCTGTTTTGGCTGCTGTGTGGAAGCAATTTGATGCATGAATAGACTAGAAAAGCTAAATTCTTCTTTTTTATACAGTAAGCAAGCCTCCCACTGCATTAGACATGTGCAGGAGGCTAGTGCATAGAATAAACTCTCTGTAAAAGAAAAAAAAAGAAAAAATATGACTATAGAAACTCTCCAAAAACATATTAACCAAAGCTAAATTCAAATCCTGAAGTGCTTCTAAAAACACTGCTGCATAATGTTCCTGCGTCGCCACACGCCCATCCCTGATGTGTTTACATTCATACCAATGCCAACATGTCACAGCACAGGTATACCGGCAGCAGCAAAAGCAAGAGATGACATCAAATACCAGCAGCAGCGTACTCTCAACAAAGCCTGAATAAAAACAAGGACGACTTTCCTGTTTTTTTCTTAAACTATACACCACAGTGCCAATTTTACCCTCGATAGAAGCCATCCGATTATGTAACTTCCCACAACAGCTAATTTTCCCGAAGGGAGAGATTTCAGGTTGGAGCTTTTGTTCTGTATGAACTTTGCCAAAATTCTTTGCACACCAGCCTTGCGGCATACGGGTTCAGATGGAGCACTGAAATCTCAGGGCTCCAAGTCTGAGTCAGGGCTGAGAACAGGGGACCCAGCTGTTGCCGAGGAGGCTGCATACCAAACAGGTCTGGACACAAGCAGGCTGAAGTGTCCACCCATAGTCAGGCATGCAGCACTACGCCTAGAGAGGGAATAAAATCAACCAGAGATGAAATAATGTCATTTTTCTCTGTTGTGTCATGCACTTTGGAGTCAAGCTCTTCTTAAAATTGTAGTTCAACATTTTGGGAATTATGCTTATTTGCTTTTTCCCCAAGAGTTAGATGAGAAAATGTAAGTCACTCTCACAGCAGTAGAGCAAATATGTAGATAGAGCCAGCAGCTGGTTAGCCTAGCTTAGCATAAATACTGGAAACAGGGGTCAAAAGTTAGCCTGGCTCTGTCCAATGGCAAAACAATCCAACTACCAGCAGAGAGTTAACCCCATCCCCCCTATTTAAAACTGAAGTTTGTGGATTTTACATTTAGTTTATTTGTCGAAAGTAAACCCACAAGTTAACATACAAACATAACATATTATCTACTGAGCTTCAAAAGGTGCCGGGAGGTGGATTTTGTTTCTTGTTAGACAGAGCCTAGGCTAGCTGTTCCCCCCGACTTTAAGTTGTTATGCTAAGCTGAGCTAACCGGCTGCGGTATCAATCTTCTCAACTAACTCTGCAAGAAAGTGTTTTTCAAAAAAGAAATAAATTATTCCTTTCAATCCACTATCAATTCTATCAGCCTACAATATTTCACACTTCATTCATTTCTAGTATGTATGATAATGAGTCCTTTGTGGGAAAGGTTAAAACACTATGAAAGATGCTAATTTGCAGCTTTGGCAAAGCCTTTTTCAAGATCTCTGAAGATCAAGCTTCAGTTTAGCAGCTAATAACGACTAAATCAACTCTTCTCATCTGATCCCTTGTAAAGCCTCACAGATAGGACCACTCACACTGAGACAGCTTAGCCCCTTCAAGAGAGCTTATCTGATTTTACACCATTGGATACTAGGTCAGTGTGGTATTAGGTATAGCTGGCCAATGTGTCTAGTCTTGAAGCCAGTAAAAGTCTGCCCCATTCCTGGATCTCAGGACAGAAGTGCTGAGTCATGATGTCAGCTTCAAATGGGGACACAAACTGTTAAGTCATGTGACTGAACTCACAAGCCTAAACTACAACTCATGAGGTCATGACGAATGTTTGGATTGCATGGTTTAGGTATTATATCATCACTTGCGCCTCAGTCCGTTGATCTTGACATCTTGGCATGTTTTGTGTAACTATGTCTGTTCTACTCTACTAATAATGTAAAAGTTATCAGTACTAATCCCAATCATTTTCATTTAGAGCATTCATTTCAGCTGAAACCATCAATCAAAAGGTTTGTTTCACCTCTTTGGAGAAGTATTTGAGCCTGTGCAGGAAGCAGAAGGACAGTCGGGTCAATATTTGAGAAGGCTTTATGAAATACACTCGTTTATGATAGTCAGGAGGTGGGGTGGGTGCAGGAGATGAGGACAATAAACTACCTGGCTACAGCGACAGACGTGCTCAATTTGGTCATATAAGAACATATTTACATGGTTTTATTGTTTAATCATATTAAGGATTTGTAATAATGAAATGTTGGAAGTAGAAGAAGATAAGAGTTTAATATAAATAATTCTAAATCATTTACTTTTTCAGGAGGATACATACATTAATGACTTATGTACACAGGAACCTTTGCTTTAATACTACTTTGACTAAAGGGGCCTGACAATCACACTCCCGAGGGGCTGGGGTTATGTTGTTCTGACGAGAATCACAATGCAAAAACTCAAAAGGTAAACAAGGAGTGGCTGTTGCTTAGAAACAAGCAGAGGGAGAGGGCTAGTAAAGTACGCTCTGTGGTACAAGAAAGAGAGAGACGGTGGGCCTCATTCAGCTCAAGGCCCGTAGTGTTTGCAAGGGAGCACAGTGAAAACAAAGCCCGACGAGCATAAACAGACAAAAGAATGGATTTTCAAAGTGCTGTGTAGTAAACTGCTCTATCTGGATGAATCAAAAGAAATCAATTGGAAGATGCTGGTATTTCATCACCAATAGCTCTATTGCAAAGTTACAGCTATAGTTGTCGTCCAACAAACATGATGCCAGATACTTTTGACAACGCTGATGTGAATGTAGTTACACTAACAACCAGCACTCTTGACAGTCAAGAAAGAATAGTTTAACATTTTGGGAAATGCGCCTTTTCACTTTCATGCCGAGAACTAGATGAGACCGATCGATAACACTCTCCTGTCTGTACAGTGGATGAGAAGAAAGAGCCAGGAGACCATTAGCTTAGCATAAAGACTGGGAATAGATGGAAACAGCTAGCGGGGCTCAGTCCAGAGGTGACAAATCTGTCCAGCACATCTAATTCTCTCAAATCAACATGTAATATCTTTTTGTAATCTGTACCTGACCAAAGAGCAGTACGGCAAATCACTGTAAAATCACATTGGTTTTTGTATGAATTAACCAAACAAGATGTTAGTTGTTGCTTTAATAAACATTGTGGATGCAGTGGTGGGCGGATTGTGTTGCCTTTGGGCATGGTCACGCTAGCTGTTTCTCCCTTTTTACATTCTTCATGCTAAGCTAAGCTAATCAGCTGCTGGCAGTAGCTTTATATTTAACAAACAGATACAAGAGTGGAATCCTCTCATACAACTCTCCGCAAGAAAGCAAATGAACATCTTTCCCAAAAGATAAAACAACAGAAAAATCTTTGTCAGCCATTAAGCAAAAATTAAATGTAAGTTTCAGTATCAAAAAGGATCTGCTTGATGGGCAGATTTCTGAAGAAACGGAAATGTCACTGTTGAGTTACTATCCTGTCATTTCTGCCAGCAGCTCTGTATGTGTGTTTGCACCTACATGTTTTGTGGCGTTTATCTGTCAAACCTGTGGTTCAGCCCCTTGTTTTTCCTCACATCGTGTCCGTCAAACCAACCGCATGACAAGACACATTTTCACAGAAAGGCCATCTGTAAATGTGGCTCTTTGAGCCTTTCATGAAGTTGATGAAAGGGGGAAAAAAAGACATTTAAACAGTATGAAAGCAAAGCATCTTGGAAAAGGAGGAGAGGTTTCAAGACAAACATAAATAAATTAAGCAATAAATGAACTTCAGCTCTGGCCTCCATAACTGAAACCTTTCCACTCACACAGGAGTTCAGCAGATCATTTAAGTGCTGGAGTCATTATGGGCATGGCCAGTTTTCCATATAACAGCCTGCTGCTGAGGCTTCTAGACACAGACACCACTGCAGCTGGGTGTCTGGGTCCAAAGCCTCCACAAACCATGTGGGCAATCAATTTCCTTCAGTGCCTGGGTCAGAATGCCTCTTTGTACCAAGTGATACTGCATTAAAGGCAACATGATGTTTAAATTAGCATGAGGGAGTGTTAGGGAGTTGGCAACAGAGTATGTCCAAAATGTACCCCTTTTTTAAAATCATGTTAACTCAATAAGGGTGGAACCCACATAACTGGAAAGAAAAACATTGCAGTGTGAATGTATTTTCAGGCCACTGCATCATATAGTATAGTGCTAGCAATTTACAGCAGTCAGCTAGCTGCATCATATTCCCGTACCTACAAATTACCGTACAGAAACAAATAACCGTGCTTCAAACAAAGACAGAGCCAACAGAAAGCTGCAATGGAAATTTTTATGAGGTTCTGCATGCTGCTTTTATCTGGCACAAAATAAACCTGCACCTCAAGCCTGCCTCCACCCACACAAACACAGTGACAGATAGACTTTCATCAAGACATGCATCATCACGATTTTCACAGTAAAGCAGTACACGAGAGAGCATAGTTGAGTATATTAAAAAACTTTAAAGTTAGTTAGAATGAACTGTATGACGAGTCATTTCCAAAAATAGAATCAGAACAGTATCAGCTTATGTTGCTGAATGTCTGGTAGTTCATAAATCATGAATAGTCTATATAATTATTCCTTACTATCTGATGGCCTCATCATCACCTGAGTTATATGCTATCCACTAACAAAAGTCAACTTGTTATTGAGAAATTTATAGGAAGCACTTTGCATCCACTTTTTTTTTTTGGTTGGGGAAATCCAGCCCCTTTACTTGAGTAAAATAATCATATCAACAATGTACAAATACTTCAATAAAAGTAAAAGTCCTGCATTCAAAAATGACTTAAGTACACATGAGGGCAGAAGAATAACAGTATTATTTGTTTTGTATGTAGACTAGTAGCTGTAAAGGAGAACAAAGTACAACATTCCCTTTTAAATGTAGTAGAAGCATAAAGTATCATTTGAAATTAATAGTAAAGTAAAAGTACCCACGTAGAGTAGCTGAGTTAACATACATGAAACCCTGTGTTGAGGCTAGACTAGTGAACCTGTTTGCGGTCATGTAAAGAGGAGACTGTTGCTTTTACCAGCACAGAATCTGTGCCCTGACCGGCATGGTACGTTGCATAACCAGGAGTGTTATCAAAAGGTGTGACCTGATATTCCACATATCATCTCCCTCTCACTCTCTCTCACTCTCTCTCTCTCTCTCTCTCTCTCTCTCTCTCTCTCTCTCTCTCTCTCTCTCTCTCACACACACTCACTCACTCACTCTCCCTTTCTTTCTCTCTGTGTCTGAAAACATGACACTCTTGTCTTTCACCCATTCCTTCTGAGTCTCATACAGCTCCTTTAAGGCTTCTAGTAGGACTGTGTATTGGCAAGAATCTGGCAATACAATACATATACATACAGGGGTTACGATTCAATAAACTGCAATATATTGCATTACTGTAAGCAAGGCCATACACTGCAAGTGTTTTGTTTAATTTAAGGAAAACTGCCAAAGTACAAAGAACAAACCATGCATGTGCCTAAAAGGAAAAGTTAACTTTTTTATGCCACCAGATCAGTTGGATCTATGTTTGCATTTTTAACAGTCCCTGTAACATCAAACATCATAGCACTACTTGTTGAGCAATCTGAGACACTGTCTGCCACGAATCTTTGCATGTAAACTATTAACTAAAATTGTATAGTGTTTTTGAGAATTCTTTAAATATCATACTGAAGTTTATCGATATTTTTCTTAAACCCTTAGTTTCTAGTGGATTTAAAGCAGTTTTTATGTGATAAATAAGAGCAAAAATGTGCAAAGGACTATCAAAAGTGCTTTCAAAGTCTTCACCATCATCAACCACTAATGCAAAAATCTAAATGTCTGAAAGACCTAAGGCAACCATTGACTATTCTGGATCATCACTATCAGTTTTGTAATCACTGAAAAATCCAGTATTACATCACATCCTTTCTCGAGTTCTCAGTAAATAAGTCTGAGGAAAAACACAAGAGGAAGAAAGTCTCATCCCTGCTACTCTGAAATGAAATCTGTCTGGACTGGGTTCTGTGTTCAGATGCGATGATCACAGTTCTGGCTTGTTGAGTTCTGCCAGTCCCAGCATGCTCTTAGTATGAGACAGTTGCAACACGGGGAGACTTGCTCAATCAATTTCACTTTATTTATCAAGGGAGGGTTTCCTGAATGTAGACCTGCAATTTATTAACACAGACGCACAAGTGGCTTTGGCCTGCTGAGTGTAGCTATGCCTGGAGCACCTTGAGACACAGTATGTGCCTTGCTCAGTGGCACCATGATAGTAGCCATAAGGGCAGAGGAGGGTGTTACACATTAACTTTCCCCACCCAGTTTTTTCCAGCCGGTCACAGGAGTTGAAACTTCCCGTCACAAGCCCACTTCTTCAACCTTTAAGTCTCCATCCAGTCCAGAAAAAGAGAGTGCCATGGAAATTAAAATGTCTCAGAAGAAATGGAGAAACTGACATGGAAACATAATGCAAATCTATTTCAGCAATATAAAAACATCAAAACAGCATAGGAGTGCTGACACTTTCTCATTTTCACATTTTCCAGGCAGTTTTAATAAAAAACAATGACTGTGGATAAACAAGACATGTGTATACTAGTTTCACAATGAGTCCACTGGTTTTCTGCATCCTCCTCAATAAATGGGTGATAATAATGCATTAGGGATTACCATGACATTCTGGTTTAAAAGATTCTATTAATTATAACTTCTAATATATTTAAGGATTTCTCCATTTGTTTTATTTTAAGACCAAACAAGTTTAAGCTTGTATATGCTACTGACATTCAATCAGTAGAATATTTAACCATTATTGGTTCTCAGTCTGTTCAATTCAAGGCATAAAAAACAGTTTGTACCTGACCATACACAGTTGGCTCTGTTATTCTCTTTGAACCATGTGCCTGTAACATAAAACTGAATAAATCCTCCACTTTTACATATCTCGGCATGCTGGGAGTGTAGTAATAAACTCCTCCCCACCTCCTCCTCTCGTCATGCCCTTCTCTTGCAACGCCTCCGTCCTCTTGCCCAAGTCTAATGATCTAATTACAGGCCAAGACTTGTTGACTTTGTATTGAAAGAGGAGCCAACCTGATACTACTGTCCAGCCCCCCCTCGTCTCTTCATCAGCCTCTATGTCCTCTGAATGAGGCGCACACAAAGCCTCACTAAACACCACCTTCAGCATGAGTTCATCCTCTGAGGCACGAGGGCCTCATTTACAAGCCAAATCAGGGTGGGCACAGAGCGCCAAGAGTTAGGTCAAATGCAAACTCACCTGCTCAACACAACAGCGCTATTCACTCACTGCGTCATGAGTTGATACTACAGCAGGTGCTAAATACAAATAGAGTTCAAGGCCAATTGATCCAAAGCTAATAATAGTTCAGTAACTGAGCCTAAAGTATACAGATATCTATTTGGTATCTCTGCGATCTCTGTTCTCAGTTTTGGCTCTGTTGGCGCGTTACGGCAGACATTACGTCAACAAAATCAATTATGAATGCCGAACCGATGAAACAATCTCAAGCTTTGGGCTTTTGCATATGGCTTCGTAAGAAAAAATCAACCAAAATTGGATCACATCTGTACTGGTTCAGGGCTCACTGCATGCTGCAGCGGCTTTTGAAGATAGAATCGATAAAAAGTGGGTGTGAAACCTAGATGCTTCTCAAACTGTAGTCGTGTTTATTCACTGATAAAGTATGTGTTCTCATGTGGTCCCAACAAAAGTGCAGAGTAGATTTCTGGTGAAACAGGAAGTGTGATTGTATCTCTGCTGCACTGAGCAACTTTTAGACACAGATTCTCACCAGCATGAAGACGAATAATTTAACTGGCTGATGGTTGAAAAAAAAATGACTTTCGGAAAGGTCAACTAATATGGGCATAAAAGAGGAAGCAACACACTGTGGGACCAAACTTCTCTCCGAATTGAACTGAGGACCCCGCGGGCCTCTACTTTACAAGATGAGCAACCTTCTGTTCTGATGAACTGAAGATGAAGTTCCACACTGTGGAGAGCAAAACAACAGCAAAACCACAGCAGGTTTTGTGCCAAATGATGCAGCATTAGACATGTTCAATAAGGACTGCATTAAACGTTGAAAGCGATCACAGATCAAAATCAACATCATCATCAACATGATGTGTAATTACAGATTACTACACCATGAAAAGTGCATGTGGGCTTGGTCAAGGGGCTTGCAAAACACGGTTCCCGCCCTTGCTTCAGCACACCATATAAGGCAACAATTCATAAAAGAAAAGCAACAATCAGACAATTCATATTAGTTGTTAAAACCACAAACACAGAAACTCAAACCCATTACTTGATCGCCCGCGTTGTCAAGCCGTAGAAAGTGTCAACTTCAAACCAGTTTGAGAGAACTGGTTTGATCTGCGCAACCCAACATAAAAGCTAAATATGTGAAACTCACAGTACTATTAATACTGTTTCGCTGTTTCCTTGAACACATTTTGTAATAGAAGTAGGCTTAGAAAACATTATATGGGGAAAAAAACATAACTAAATGTCAATTCAACTTGTATGACTTGTTAAAGCTCCCTGAACAAAACCGTAACTTGTCAAGTGTGCTAATGAAAATGCTACGATGAAACCAAAGGTATGGCGACCTGTCTAGCTGCTTGTCTCCCAAATAATTCAATAAATAAGGATCAAAAGGATTAGGGTCTTAAACTTAAAAATTCTCAGAAAAACTATTTTAAGGCATTTGTTTCTACTAACAAGAAACAACAAAATACGTCAAGTGTGAAGAGGCGGGGAAGAAGTATTCATCACTAACCTCAAAGACTCAGGATTCGGGTGACAATGTCCATAATAGCAACCGAACAAGTGTCGCTCACAGTAACCAATGAAAATCAAGAGGAAAAACAGACAACAAAAGGCAAAAAGGGGAATAATCCAAGGTGCGTTCAGAAGGGGGACAAAGCTGTCTGAAGGTGGGGACCACCGGCTAGCCTCACACCTCTTTCTCACAGCGACTAAAACAAAACTGGAGATGACGGGGAGAAGGAAAAAAAAGACAATGCAATGGCTGCTGTTTGAAGCAGAAAAAGGAGAAGTGTAGTGAAGCAACTTGTCCTCTCCCTATGAGTCACGCAGCCCTACCACCATTGGTAAGGGAGCCCTGAGGCAGAGTGCTTTTACCTGGCCAATCAGCGGCAAGCATCGGCTCTGAATGCAAATCGTTTCAGGTGAGTTTGACGTGTGGCGGGGATTGGACGATGCTTCAGCGGGGGAGGGGAGAGCAGAGAGGTCCAACCAGAGGGCCACACCTCAAACAGCATGAAAGACGATAGACAGGTTTCTCCTGCAGAGGCGGAGGAGTGCTGCTGGTGCAGGTAAACAGTTGAACAGGTATGCACTTACTTTAGACTTTGACCATACAATATGGGCCTGGCATGGTTATTAAAATCTGTACGGCAGCTCAGAAGTAAAGTTCACATCCCTTTGTGTCCCATTAAAACATTTGCAATGAATTGTGAGTCTATTAGCCGTGTCAGGGAGCCAGTTAAGCTGCTGACTTGTGGGGGAGTTGTTCTGCAGGCAGTAGAAAGCCCCATAAAACAACTTCTACCAGTGGGAGGTACAAAGAAATCAAACTGTAAAGTCGACTGCGTTTAGTTATGAGCAAGTGCTTCACCTCAGAGGGCCAAAAAACATTCTCCTCCCCCTCCTCCTCCACTTCAACATTCAGTGATCATGATAACGGCAACGTTCCTGCTGTGAACAAACATCAAATGCACTTTTAACTCAAGCACTAGGTATTTCGTGTCTCAGGTTTTACATTTAAGATGTTAAAACATACAGAAAGTGTCACAGATCAGCCGCAGTAGGTGTCACCGATCATTTTTTTCTGTCACATGTCTTGTTAAGTTTAGAGAACACAGATACAGCTAAGACTTGATAAGAATGTATCAGAAACGACACTCACAGGAAGCGGTGGTCTGTGGTGAGCGTTGAGCACTTTGTGTCTTCACACTCTTGGCTCTGCATCAATTTAAACATGCTTTCCACTGAAAAGCACCGAAGTGCATTCAACAGTCAAATATGTAAATAAAACCTGCCTCAAATTGGGATTGTTGGGAAAGAACATAAACATAAACAGACACAGGACATGGAGGTTGATGTTTAAAAAATGAACCCATTAAACTCAATTGCAACTGCAGCGGGGTCTGTTTGTCACGGACGCCCAAATCACCATCTCGGTCTGCACCGAGTGCTCTCATCATCACATTAATTCTTCCTGGCCTCCGTTCACTGTAGTTCAGCTCAGAGCAGAACGCATCTGTTTGCCTCAGAGCAAATTGATAGCCTTGCTGTGAGGGAAAGTTACACCAAACAAGCTCCATTCATCACCGCCTCTTGGAAATACTGTCCACAACTCCGAAAGCAGTCGAGGAAACTTCTTGTGATATTTACGCTTAAGGTTAATGCACTGCAGCACTGCTAAAATCCCGGACAACCATGTAAACATACAAACACACACACATGCATATGAGAAAAAGTGGTGTTACTCCCCTTGTGTAAGCCGTACAGATAAACAAAATCTCCAGGCAAACAAAAGGGTTTTAAAATATCATCTAAGGCCCAAAAGAGCAGCTGCAGAACATTCAGGACATTCTTGTCAACATTATGGATGTGATGGATCTATTGTGTGCCACCACCTTGCCACTATGAACAGGGTACTTCTCTCTCTTTATGATGTTCTGGGTCCATAATTCACCCGTACTCTAGATCCAGAAATCCCATTTATATATTTACACTGTGTATCTACTCTGACAGACATAAAAGTCATCAAAGGAAAGGAAACTTCAGAGAGCCGCAGCGCTGACGATACGCTTTTAGATTCCTGAAGCACAAATTATTTGCGAAGTGAGAAAAGAAAAGAGACCCGTAATGAGACTGCGCTACATTCCAGTGATCTGTTAATTGTTGGGTAATCAGCTGTGTCGAAAAAAATATTTCCCCACCAGGAAGTCTCTTAAGAGAAGCAAACAAATAAGACGAGAGGGCACGGCATCAAAAACAACTCGTGGCTCTCCTTCAATGAATACTAAGGAGCACATTTATTCCTCTACGTGTGCCAATCAAGCGGAAACCTCTTGGTGCTGGAAATGAAAGCGAACGTGGAAGTGTCAAAAATTGCAGTTCCTGAAATGGCCAGTTGAGGCTGGCTCCAAAAGCGGGACAATCCCCACAGAGCCCCATGTTAAAATACCCAATTTTACAGCAGTAATAAAAAGGTTTACAACCTGGTACAAAAATGGTTTTGGTCTCTACACCTAATATCCATGTTCATGATAACTGCATCCATATTTCATACAGTCTATGGAGCCAGTATCTTCTGAGCTGTCCCTGTAGCTTTTGGTTAGGGAAACAACAGTAATGTGAATTAACTAAATGTCCGTGAATTACCTGTTAAGGTCTCACTGAGAAAGACAGAGGGAGAATCTCTACAATCTATCTACACATAAACTATAATTACATAATATATACATATATATATACTCTTTATGAGTCTTTCAAAATCAATTCAACATGTCAAACAGCCATTCCAAAAGCCTGCAAATGCAAATTTGTGGATTTGTTTGCCTTTTTCAGCTTCATATCATAAAATGACAACGTAAGAAATCCCCTGACGTTAGTTCAAGCTCTGGTGATTTCAGACACTTCATGAACTTCTTTATTATTTGATCAAGCAAATGTCAAATCAATTCATTGTGGATTTAATCTAATATATTTAAAGTCTGAAAAACACCAAAGTTATATAGGCACAGTATACAATATAAAAGAAAATGTCACGTTAGGTCAATATTATTTATATATGACAAAATGACAAATTTGCTCTATTCTAATCTTTGACTCTTGCGTCAGATAAGGAAAAAATCCACTTTTTACAGGAGAAAGGAGCAAACTTCAACTTCACTTACATGTTTAATGTTGATGTTTGGGCAAAAACAGACACAGAAACATTGAAATCACTGTTTTATAGAATACACTAGACACACATCTTACACTGTTTACAGTGTTTGGAGAGGCTCATTCATGGTCTCAAAACTAGACTAAACTTTAAAGCATCATGAATGTGAATATTGTGTTATTGTGTTGTTGTTTTTTTACTGAACGCAGCAAAAAAAACAAACTATTTGCACTTATCCTCTCCAAAGAATTTACAATCCTTCCAATTATCTTCTGCAATACTGAACGCAAACTCACCCACATTTGCACAACAAATCACATCTACACTCTGGGGAAAAAGCAATAAAAGTGAAGATGTTTAAATTGCTGGTGCTTCATGACATGTCAGTGGGATACAATTAAAATCCGCCCGCAGTGTGAGAACGCAAAAAAAACCTGTCTAACACAGTGCATTGTGTTCTTCCTTTATTTCTACAATGGCGGTGTATTAACACAATCAAGAAACAGTCATGTTGTGGCATCAGTGCAGAGCCAATTGAACCTGTAGACTCACTGAAAGACATACCTTTCCTTTGCAGCCTAAGAATGAAAAACATCTTGACTCTTTTGTGCTAGCTCTGCATACAGACGCCAACCACAACGGGACCAACCCTAAAAAGGCCCCATATTCTGCGGTATCTCCCCATTAAAGGGCAGAGCACAGCAATACTTGACACCACAGAGCTGCTGTGGTTAAGGCCTTTGTCAGTGAATTCCCTTTAACCCAAAAGAGGGACATAAGATCTAGATAATTACATGCTGTTAATCTTTCTGCTTGTTTATCCCAATGTCATTTTGAGTCGCTAGATTCACATTATAATATTATTATTATTATATTAACATGACAGAATTTCATTCAGCTTACTATACACATGTCTATGACAATACATGTTATATCAGCAAGAATGTTTATTTTATGGGTCAAAGTTTAGCAAATGGATCCCTCAACCTCAAATACAGCACAACTAGTCCTCACTGCATTTTCATATTTTTGCTCCCAAACTTGATTCATGCGACACAATTTATCTCGGTGTGCCCTACAAAGTTGTACCTGACAAACCACTCCAGCAATAACTGCACTCATAAAATCCAGATCACTCAGTAAAGAGTTATTTCGGAGTACTGTGTGACAAAGATTTTGGGACGATCCTTGACAGCATGAGATATGGGAGCCTTTGGAGGCCGCGCAGAATTATTTGCGTGGCTTGGAGCTCAGCATTGATCCAGAATGCTGCAGCACGTGTACGACCAGAAACGGAGAAAAGAGATCATATTACTCCTGTATTAGCTTCTCTGCACTGGCTCCCTGTAAAATAACAAATTGAATTTAAAATCCTTCTCCTCACCTACAAAGCCTTAATTGGCCGGGCACCATCATATCTTAAGGAGCTTATAATACCATATTACTTGTGGTTCCTAGAGTCTTAAAAAGTAGGATGAGAGCCAGAGCCTTCAGTTATCAAGCTCCTCTTCTGTGGAACCAGCTTCCCGTTTCAGTCCGGGGGTCAGACACGCTCACCACATTTAAGAGGAGGCTTAAGACTTTCCTTTTTGATAACGCTTATAGTTAGGGCTGGATCAGGTTTGCCTTGGTCCAGACCCTAGATATGCTGCTATAGGCCTAATCTGCCGGGGGGACTTCCGAGGACACACTGAGCTCCTCTCTGGAAAAAGGGAAGGCAGTCATGGTGCTATACAAATATCACAGCTTTTATGATTCAAAAGCATGCCAGCTGGTCAAGGTCAAACTTTCTTGTTGCAACGAGTTTGTTCAATAAACCGACAGTTCACAGTGCAAAGAAAGCGTCATCATTCTCGGACAGTGACCATCCCGACTCTAACATGATTCATTGTGCTGACTGAGTGTGACTGTGGTGCAGACGGACCCGACAAAGAGCTGCGTAGGTGTACAGCTATGAAGCCAAAGCATTCAGCGTGCAACAGCTCATCCAACTGGATGTGAGTGATTCAGGAGCAGTTCGGAGCAGAGAACAATGCTCAGACCACAGGCCGATAATATTCAGTGAGGTATTGAATACTATGTGCATACTTACATGTTTTCCCTCCTGTTCAGTAAAATATTGCAGCTTTTATTCCTTCAGAATCTGAGCTTTATGATAGGAAGTAGTCACATTAGTAAAAATCTAAATATCAAATCAAATGTCCAATCCTCTTTTGCGGTTTGAGTGTTTATTTTTGCAATTGCTATAAAATAAAATAATTTGTGGACCGGATTTAAACCTAACTGTGTCTGTCTGCTGTGCTGATGAGACATTCAGTAGCTGTTGAACAGCAAGGCAGGGGCTAGCTGTTGTAGTCGCATTACGTCTACTGCTGCCGAATCCAGATACACGCATACAGACTGCAGCTCATTAATTATTAAATACAGAGAGCGGGCCAACCATCCAGGTCGTCTACATCACACCTCTGTGGGCTGTAAACAGCTACCTCCAGTCAGATACTGGCAGAAAGCATTCATTGTTGCGCAACGTCACCGAACCACATAACTGTTGTTTCTCACGCAGACGTCTTATCATAAACAATCGCTGAGGTTTTTAAAAAAGTCCATCTGTGTCACACCGGCTAATTCGGGGCTAAGAGCATAGCGTGCTCCAGTGTGCGCCAACAGCCAGCAGCTTTTCACCCGAGAGCTCTAGTTTATCTCAAGCTCATTATTAATAAAATGCCATGAGGCCCTAAGAGCATATTGCTCTGTCACTCAGGGCCTAGATTATAATACCCATTGGCTGCATGCAGTTAAATAATTTAACCAGCCTGAGGAATGCCTGTCACTTTGAAATTAACCCAAAAGGGAAAAAAATAAATAAAAAATTACTGTCAGTGAAGACAGACACTCGCCTCTCAGCAGATACGATGAACTGCCTGAGCTCGCTGCAGATTCTGTCAACTCTGTCTTCGCCTGTGTTAGTCACATTTGTTGAAAGAGTTTGTTGAAAGTTGAATGAGGAAAAGATCCTTTGGCTTCTTCGAGCAAAGCTCACTCTTTGAATCCGAGCACCACTGGCTGAGCTGACTCATGAAAGGCCTCCGTGAACCACTCACTGCTACCTCATTAGCTCCAAGAGACATGAAAAATGACAGGGTGAAATATCATTATGCGCCAAAGTTGCAGGCTGAGCCAGTTTCTATTTTGGTCTGGAGCTACTTTGTGTGGTCAAACTATACCGTAACGTAGGACACTACAACCCGAGCCATCACTCCTTAACGTAATTACACGTACATCAGTGATACAGCTCACTACACTGTGTGCTTACATGGACCCGTAAAAATATCAAAGTAATGCGGTTAACTAATCTCATGATGTCAACATGATGCCGGAGTGGACACGTTATACTTTGATTCATCCTACAGTAATTCTTCCTGCAGGCAAAGTGTACAGCGGCTAAAGGGTTTCTTACTTTCCCTGGTATCTGGAGCAACATAATCTAATGTGATGTCCAATTTCAATTTTCATTCAAAGCACTAGTCTGATATTTTGGGAAATACACCATCTCTGCAACAAAGGTAATAAGCGTATTTCCCAAAATGTCAAGCTAGTCCGAACGCTTTTAGACGAATACAGTCTATTCTCACTTGATTATCACCACAAAGACTTTATTATTGCCTCAGTTTGTAATTTTTTAAATACTTTATAAATAAATATTCTTCACTACTGAAGCCAGTATTTTATATTACTTTTATCAGTTTGTTTTCTAACACCTGAATCAGTCTGATTTGGTTTTAATTAAAAAGAAACAACTAAACTTTAACACTGCATTTACACAACGACATACTTCAAAAACAAAGTCACGTTGTCCTCTTTTGCATACTAAAAATAGCTCGACTGGAACGCTGCATTACATCATGACAATGCCCGAATTCATGGAGAAACTCAGGCCACGATGACTCGTCCAAGTCACATGCTTGTGAGACAGGCAGCATGAGAGCAGAGTGGGGCTACAGGTGGAATTTCCCCTCGACTCTCCTTTCTCTCTGACGTCAGGTCCAGTGGCAGCGGTTTACTGCCGCAATCAAACATGTCCGACAAGGTGATATTCAGGTGTCAAAAGTCTGAGGTTGAGAAACAGCGGTGTACGATTCAGGAACTTTGCAAACAGCAGTTCCTCTGCAAGCCCTCAACAGAAAGCAGGCCAACATGAGGTCTTATTTCTGCCCGTAAGAAAGGGGAAGTTCAAGTTTTATTTCTCTTTTCACAGGTCGTTTCCTGCATTTCTGCAAGTCATTTGAGGTGTCAGCCATCTCATGTGATTGTTTGTTTAGTCGAAGCAAAAGAACATTGCCATCTTGTGGTTATACCTAAATCACCAAATTACACTAAGTTACACCTGAGAATGTCAGTGCTTACAGATGCTGGCTTTACAAAATGTTTTTCACTCGTTTTAAACTTGCAAGCAAGTAAGTACACTTTATTTGTTTTAAATCTATGGGTTATACAATGTCACAATAGTTCATAAATACTCAAAATATCTCTGAACACGGTTACAGGGTTGTAAACCTGTTTTTTAAGATTACCACATGCGCCAAATTCCAAAAGATTGCCAGTCTCTTGCAAGGCCACTCTGAAAGCTTTTGTGAAACTGTAGAGCTGCTTTCTAAATAGGATGAAAGCTCAGATCTTCTTTTTGTGTAGCCGAATCAATATCCAGCAGCCCATTAAGGCGGGCGGGTACGTCTTGGGCAATAACAAGTGTCTAATGTCTGAGGAGCTCCTCGTCACTGGAGGGAGAACAGCACAGGAAGGCTCTCCATTATTGCCCTGGGTCAGACTGCTGATGGTGACATCACTGTCACAGGATAAGAAGGCTACCGGGAACTGCTTTAACCTCAACCACACAGTCTTCTGTCTGCAGTGTGCACACACACACACACACACACACACACACACACACACCCCATATCACTCACAGCCTGTACAGAATTCAAGCTACCGAAGCAGAGAGGAAAGAGAGGCTAAATGTGTGGACAGAAGCACGGCAGGATGTTTCTAAAATATAGGAAAACGTGCTCGAAGATCTCCACACTGGAGTATTTTTGGAAAGTCTCGCTCTGGATAATTGATTTCAGTGGATTGAAGTTTCCAGTTATCCATGAGCCTCTGCCCGTGTTCCCACCATAGGGATATTGTAAGGGGAGAGCGGGGTGGGTGAAAGGGTTGGTGGGTCCAGCTGGTCCCGTCTCTAGTGGGACGGACAAGCTAAGAGCTCGTAACTCTTCGCCTCCCTCTGCGTCACAGCCGCCTCTTCTGAAGGGAGCAACTGCAGTCGACCAATGAGACTGTGTTCGTCCGTCCCATGATACGAGCATCTTAACTGAAAAATGTAAACATCTGGCAAACATTTAGACTTGCCACAAAATTGAGTTGATCAACTGTACTACGGTGAAAAAAAACAACCTTTTGCCAGGAATTGCAGACATATTTTTGGAGAAATTGGGGAAAAACAGGATTTATATTTGTCCTCCGAGGAAGCTCAATGAGTATTTCAGACTCACTCTCAAAGCAACTCTCTCTTATTTTAGTGGATATATTCAGTCTGAGGCCTCTTCAATTTAGTGAGTGACTCACGGTGGAGTCGGATTATGGGAAAATATCTCGACATAGCTAAAAAAAATGACTAAAACAATCTCCGGGAGCCCAAGTTGACATATAAAAATGGCTTAATTTATGCAACCAACAGTCCGAGACAAAAAGACAAGCAGTTTACTATAGTTGAAGACTTAAAAGAAAAGAAAATATCCACATTTTAGAATCTGGAACTAGTGAAATTTTGGCATTTTCGCGTAAAAAACAGACAAACTGAATGATTAGTCTTTATGCTATCGATCAACCAATGGATTCATTGATTGAACACTCCAGCTCAAAAACCAATTAACTCTAATAAGAGGCCGAACATCTGACCATGTTAAAATTATGAGGGCTTGTAAATACAGTAGATTAACAAGGTTCACTGTTTTGTAGAAGAGACTACACCTGGCATCAGGGTGAAGACTTACAATATGTCAGACTATGTAGGACTAAATGAGAGCTCTCTGTTCATATTAAGTATTAGTATTAAAGCTCTGAACACAAACAAGCACTACAAACTGTACCGACATTCCTCTTGATGTCTATCTAATATGTACAAATGGGTGGCTATTAAAGGGGGCATCTCTGAAGCACTTAATTGTTGAGATTTTCAGCACACACACACACACACACACACACACACACTAGTGCAGTCACATGATAACCGACACAAAGGGGAGACACAGAAATGGAGTAGTAGGCTGAAGGCCATGTATCCCAGAGAACAGTACTATCATCATATGAGTTCAGTCATGCTTCTTTAGCTGCAGTGTGATCACCTTCTGTGTACTGAGTGTAGGCAAAGTCTCAATAAAAATACCAAAACTGCTGTAATATTCTACAAGCCATTATCAGCTTTAAGTCATTTCACATGAAAAGCACCAGGAACAAATGTAGTAATCAACATAACTCCAAAGGGTCCTCACATAGGCCCAGTACACATACAGAAAGTTAGGCCTACATTGTTAGTTAAGGCTACAAGAAAAGTAAGCAGTAAGTATAAAACATACTGTGGACTCACCCTGGTAGAAGATGTCATCAGCAGAGCATATGTCCTGGGCTCATGTTAACAGGAAGTGGTTATCCTCTGTCCTCATGAAAACACGGTGTCGTTAAAGGTGAGACAAACGGTACTGTAGCTCCATCATCCCACACTCACCCGTCGGCTTTTACCATCCTGCTGCGTCCGTGTGCTTTCTGACACAAGGTTGCAGTTTTTTCCTCGACAGGGGCTGATGCGTGGGGAATTCCTAACAGTCACATTTTCCTGGGAAATGATTGGCCCGGCACCAGAGTTTGGCTGACTGTAGCCTCGTAGTAGTAAGAAGGAATCAGGAGCGGTGGTCTCAGTTGAGCAATATGGGATCGAGGGACGAGGGTGGATAAAAAGACGTTATGAAAAAACAAAAAGAAGTGGTCGCGCCATGCCCTATTGCTTAAAATGTAAATAATGATCAAATAGATATTTTATTCTTAATATTAGTAGGATATTATTTACATGTAATCCATCGCTAACCATTAAACAAACTGGTATCTAAACCGATACTCGGTCACAGGTGTCACTTTAAAGGCAATTTTGTCAACATCTTAACGCGATTTGGTCAAATTAAGTTGCGGACGAAAAAAGGCGTTTGTAGGCTACAAGCTTGCGTTGGAGTTATTTTTTTAAACGAGTTTGTTTTCCTCTACTAGACTACGATAAGTGTTAGCATGGGGAGATAAAAGTGAAAATGGGCATCTTCCGGGAAGGTCCAAGCCCTTGTGAGATGAGAGCAATCGAGGATAACTTCTTAACGGGCGGGGTCTAAAGCAACGTAAGAGTCCCTGAAAAGGACGAGCGTGAATTGCGATAGATGTAGCAAATAGCCTAAAATACACTCACCATTCATCAATAATGATGTGATGTTATATATGTTATATATATGGGATGGTCAAACGCACAAAAAGGAATTATCTTTTGAAACATGGGCAAAAGTGCGTTCCCATACCGGGAGTCGAACCCGGGCCGCCTGGGTGAAAACCAGGAATCCTAACCGCTAGACCATATGGGAAAGATGTCAAGGTACAGTGTATCCTTATTCACTTATCCTATATTTATATAATCGATTGTTTAGTGGTTTTAAAATGTTTTGATAAGTCAACGAACTGTGGTTACCATGATAGCTACACGTGCATAGTACACGTTACATTAAAGCCAATCATGTTTTTTTTTATCTTTTTCTTGATCGCTTTGTCGTGTAAATTACAACACTTGGTGGCTAGGTACCATCTAGTGGTCTTTAACTGTTACTGTTGATTGAATACAGGACGTCAGCCATAAATACCTTGAGTTGGTAACGATTACTGGTTATACCCAAAGTAGAACTGAATATTTAATTAATTGACAAATTTGCAAAGAAAAAAAATGAATATGACGAACAAAGGAGGGATAAAAAACCTTAAAATCACACGAATTGCTACAGTACTCCAAAACAAACTAAATATGGGTGCTAAACATATGACGTCATTGTCTATCGACTTGAACAAGTGTAACGACGGGGGTCTGTCCGCTGTATAAAAAATACTTTAGCTGTGTAAAGTATGACCTGAAACTGGTTCACACAAATAAACAGGTCAACTCGACAACACTACGTTCAGTGATACGGTTAACGTGTGTTCGTGTGGCTGTTACAGCTCACCAATTTACAGCCAGTCGATGAAAGTACCCCTCCTCTTTCTAGTCTGAGTGGTAGCGCCCTTAGACTAGCACAGGCAGCCAAATATTTGACAAACTAGCAATGGTTGGCTAGTCAGTTAGGAGTTAAAATAATACATCGAGAGAAAAATATATATATTTCCCGACACATAACCCATTTACGTGTATGCCAAGGGTTTAGGTTTCCGTGTCAACAGGATGTCAACTCCAGCAAGACGACGTTTAATGAGAGATTTTAAACGGTAGGCGAAAGGAAAACATCAGCGAAGTAGCTGTAGCGTAAGCTAAAGCTAACAAGCTAAGACTAGCTTGCTAGCTTTAGCCCATAGCGGCATTCTGAACTACAACTTTAATACTACAAATAGACATATAAACACTGGGGGATTCTAATCGCGTTTTTGGTGAGGGTACTTAATGATAGTTTTGGGTAGTGTAAACTAGTTAATGACAGATTAACAGGTAACGATAATAACGTTACTGGTGACAAGCGTTGGCAAGACAGCGACTAGCAACGGTGGTGTTGTGCAATTCATGGTCACTGCTCGTGGAGATAGATGTCGTGTGTCGATGTTTTAGACACTGTAACATGATATTCGAGCCTTCCCCGAAACTGTTAGTGGTTATGGTCATACATGACATGTGTGGGCCCACTGGTCTGTATTTGTAACTGGGTTATTGACAATGCAATTCAATTCATTGGCCAGATGGCCCTTCACAGGCAGATGGAAAGGTAGATGAACCCTGTCCAAATACACAGTGATCAAGTGAGCCCTGATAAATCACTATCTAAGCCTGAGGATAAGCAACCATCTGCCAGGCAGTCACTAACAATCTACAGACACTTCACGTAGTTTCTTATCTACAGTATTTTCTTACTAAACAGAGCTGATGGTCACAGACAGAGGTTAAGAGTTAACCCACAGTCTAAATCGATCACCACAGTATTTCTCTGACAACGTGACTAAAGGGCTGAACTTGAATAAACATTCATTAAGAACTTGGCTGGAATAACCAAGCAGGTAGAGCCATTGTTTATTTTCACTGAGATAGGACAGTGCACTATAGACAACTATATTTCTCACTTGACAATATCACAACAGTATGATTTATATCATTATATTACCAAAACAGACATTTCAGAAGAGTAATCAGCATTATATTAAGGTTTCCTGTGTTGATATGTGTTTACCATTAGGAAATTTGCAAACTCTCAGCCCTCCTTCAGCATAGCCAATGCCCACCCTGTGTTTTTTTTATTCTATCTGTTAGACTGCAAGAGGATCCTCCAGCTGGAGTTAGTGGGGCACCATCAGAAAACAATATCATGGTATGGAATGCAGTCATTTTTGGGTAAGTTGATTTGTTAAAACCTATTACATTCATTTTAGTAATCAGTTGTTTTTGTAGAAATAGTCACTGATAATACTGTAGTTTGTGTCAGTGGGTTTTGTGAGTATTTCAAATTAGGGTATGAAAAATTAATTTGATCTTTTTTGTAAGTGATGATCTGACAGTTTTTGTTACCTCTCTTTTAGACCTGAGGGAACGCCTTTTGAAGATGGTAAGTCCTCTTAAAGCTCTTTACATCCAAATAATGTGTTTCCAACCCTAATATCGGACATGGACAGTTAAATAGTGATTTGTATGGTAATGAGTAGATTTTAGATGGTGCATTAGATGTTTTAACTAATAACTTACTGCACTCGACTTTATCGAATTGTCTTACAAAACCAATACTAGTTGTCCAAGAAGGTAACCCTTTGACTTGGAGTTATTTCTTCTTCAGCATCTGTGGACCCTGAATAGTCCAGTTTTAGTTCTTCAGAGCTTTTGTTGCTCTTTTCCTTTACCCGCTCAATTCCACAAAAATAATCAGTTTCTGATCACTAACTTGGCTGCTGAGTTACAAAAATTATGTAGTCTCGCTTTTGAGTGTCGTATCAAAATCACCAGATCAAATTGACACATGCATTTACTAGTTGGCTAGATTACTGTAATGCACTGTAACACTGTTATCGTTACTAGTTGATGTACCTCAATTCATACAATGCCGTTTCTTCTGACTTCCAGGAACCTTCAAACTTACCATTGAATTCACAGAGGAATATCCAAATAAACCTCCAACAGTGCGATTTGTCTCAAAAATGTTTCATCCAAATGGTATGTTCGTAATATCCAGCGCCAACAATTTCTATTGCATAAATTACATTTTGTTACCCGTATCCCTTATGTGTGTGCTCCTCTTTGCAGTGTATGCAGATGGAAGCATATGTTTAGATATTCTTCAGAATCGTTGGAGTCCAACCTATGATGTCTCTTCAATCTTAACTTCAATACAGGTAATCTAACGTTCCTTCACGCAGATAAACACATTATGTGCCAATGCAAATTAGGATTAGTTGAAGTGACAGAGAGAAATAATAGCCACAAGTAATTCTTCGTTATGACTGCCTGTTATGTCATAAAGCTTCATTTGAAACATGTTTTCTTGTGTATTTCAAGTCTTTACTGGATGAGCCAAACCCAAACAGTCCAGCCAACAGCCAAGCAGCCCAGCTGTACCAAGAAAACAAGCGGGAGTACGAGAAGAGGGTTTCTGCTATTGTTGAACAGAGTTGGCGTGACTGTTGACCCCCGTTGTTATCGTTCGAGTATGAACAGTGTTCCGGCCCCGAATCAAGAAATCACCGATCAAGAAAAACAGCTGATCTCACTGAAATAAAATCTTAAAATCCTTCTCAATATATTTGTCCCATAACTGTTGCTACGTTTGTATGCTGTTGTGTTGTGGCATTCACTCCTGCCGAATGCTAGTGTTGGGCTATAGCGTATGTTTGTTCAAAGTAAATGTACCTTGTTATATCTGGGTTACTTGCTACATGCACCGACTTGTTTCTTTAAAATAAAAAAGGCAATTGCCAGTCTGTCACTTTTCTACCGGTTTATTTTAAACTGGTTGGATGACACAGTGACAGTTCATTTGATGTGCTTGCTGTGTGGTTTGCTGTGTAGATACCGACAGTACATATTTACAAAAAAAAATCATGGGTGTTGCGCTTTTTTTTTTTTTAGTGGCCTCACTGCTTTTGGTTTTCTGTCTGTCTTTTGAATGCCTGTGAGAGGGATAGAAAACGAAGCCGGCACGGACATCCATCCAGCTCAACAGCTGCCTTTGGGGGTCATTGTTCTTGTAACGCCATGCGTTTGAGTTTTAAAAAAAAAATGTTATAGAAATTGGTGAATACATAGATGCCCTGCTTCAACACAGAAACAAGATATTTTAGTTCCCTTTCCGGGCACTTCACTTTGTTTCACGCACAGAGTTTCATAATACTGACATTTAAAGGCTGTGTGAGAACATTTCTATGCTATTTTACAATCTTACACATCAGCCGACATAACAGGCTGACAACACTGTTTCACAACAGGATGGTGTCTGTTTTCAGATTATAAAACTTTGCACTGGTAACCCATGTAACAAACATGTACATTTTCTTGTAAATAAAATAATAAATATACATCAGTCGTCTTTGTTGCTTTTTTAACTCAACACAAAAATATCCATCTGATGTCATCAGTTCAGATTTATTCATTACAGCTGTGAAAACAAGCAGACAAGTTAACTGTACTCACATAAACCAACACATCCGACATTTAACAAAGATCACAGCTTACAGTTTCCATGAGAAGAGTTTGTGATTATGGACGCGGATCGTTTTTTGTAGAATCCAGGTGTTGAAGGAGCAGACAGCGTTGCTGGTAGAGAGATAGAGACGCATCACTACATTGAGACCGATATGAGCATCTGGCTACAGTTTGATGCCTCTCATGAGTCGACTGTCAACAATGTTCCACAACGAGCAGTGACAAGCTGCATTTTCTGCAAAGTTCCTTAAAATAGCCAGAAAACAAAAAAGTGGATCTTGGTGACAAAAACCTCTTAATTCCTAAAGTAACTGGAACATCATCAGAACATGATACCACAAAGTACTGAAGCTTGTGCAAAAAGTTAAACAAATAGAAGACGTGGAATGGCAGGAGACAAAAAAAGAAAAACTTATTGTAAAGCTCCTGCTAAAGCTGAAGTATATTGCATGGCAAAGGAATGCAGAAACCACAGGTGATCCCTGAAGGATTCTCTTTTATTAATGTGTGTTGTAAGTTTGTCACATACAAGTAGAAACACGGCATTTACACTCGAGTGTGACTTGTACTGAAGTCTAAATGGATGTCCATTGTTTTGTTGTATTTTTGCCCTGCATGCACATCAGTGAATGGCCTGAGGTTTCACGAGCTCGTAGCGTCCCACCTGGCCCTCCTGTAGAAGCTGACCAATGAGCTGGTCTTTGTGCACTTTGCGACTGACGACGAGGAACCGTTGGCGTCCCTGTCCGTACGACTTGCTCCGTAGGCCGTATTTCTGAGATATCTGGTGGATCTGCTTGCGTTCGTCGTTGGTGAGGTCGGTGGAGAACCGAAGATCGTCCTGACGGTCCGAACTGGCGTAGGTACGAATGATGTCCTCGATGTCGCGCTTGCTGAGCTGGTTTCCGGTTTTGTCCGTGTCCAAACCGAAACCTTCTCTGGAGAACTGCTCCTTCACTCTGATGGGCTCCGCGATACCTTCCCCGTCTCGGCCCAGACCGCCTCCTTTCCAGCCCATCTTACGGAGCAGCTGGTTCCCTATGTTGTCCTCCTTAATCTCCTGCTTTATGGCTTCCTCACCAGAGCGGGCCAGGATCTGGGATCGTGATATGGCGTCGCAGTAACCCTCCTTCCTAAGGTTGGATTTGACCACGGCCTGGGTCTGCCTCAACGTGGTCAAGGCCTCCTTTGCTGCGATGTGCTTCACTATTTTCTTGGGCCCAATCCCCGCGGCTACATACTGTCCTTCCAAGTAAACCTCGCACCTCCATCGATGATCCGGCAGAACCGTGAACTTGTAATCAGCAGTCACTTTGTTAAACTGAGCCGTGTCATTAATGATACAGATTGCATTGTCAGAGTTTTCCAGGATGACCAACTCACTCAGATGCTTCTTTTTGCCAACCTGTTGTCCAAAGCGTCCACTGGGATCTGATTGATTATTTCCTCTGGGGTATTGTGATAGTTGTTGTTGCGGTTGTTGTTGTTGTTGTTGTTGTTGTTGTTGCTGCTGCTGCTGCTGCTGTTGTTGTTGTTGCTGCTGCTGCTGCTGCTGTCGTTGCGCCTGGTTCATCCGAAGTTTCCTCACAGCGTCTTCAGCCGCTGAATGCTTCGAGCTCTTTTTGGTACCCGTTGACTGCGCCACCAGCTCGCCCTGCAGGAAAACACTGCACAGCCAAGCGCTGTTGTTGGGCAGCAGGTCAAACTTATAGTCTATCTTCATGCGATTAAAAGCCGCAGAGTTGTTGAGTATGCAGATGGCGTCGTGAGCGTTGTCCATAACCACAAACTCGGTCCAGTGCTTCCGTTTGTCCGGCTCGTATTGGCCCTTGGAGCTGGGCGTCGGTTTGTCCTCTGGGTTTCGGAGTGCAGGTAGAAAGCCGGGGGTCGGGCTGTGCATCTGGCACACGACTATGTCGTTGACTACCGAGTGTCTGTATTTGCGCTGCACCACACGAACCTCCACTGTTTTCAGGAAGAGCTTAACAGCCTGCTCAGAGGCCCGGTCCCTCGCTCCATTTTTACTACCGGAGTACCCGGTAGCGAGATACACACCCTGACATCTCAACTCACAGGCGTAGCCGTCGGTTGGTACTTTCCTGTTCTTCGGTAGGTCGGATTGAGGAATGTCCTTCAGGTTGACATAAATATACTCGGGATTAGTCTTGCAGGCCTGAATGCTGCGGCTCAACATGAAATTATAGTTTGGTGATTCACTTCCAGTCAGGAACATCGGGTCCCTGAACGCAACAGCCAATGCAGACGCTACGTTGGAAATCAGCCGTTGCTTCTCGTCCAACGTTGGCTGAGATATAGGAACCGGCTGAGATGAAGAGACCGACTGAGAGGTGATGGGGCTGCTCCTGCCTGGGCTGTTGTAGACTCTGCTGAATGGCCTGCTGGAGGACGGCCGGTCCTGATGACTGTATCCCAAACCCTGACGTCCTGAATCCCAGCCTCCTGACCTGCTCGCTCCCCCGTATCCGTTGTACCTCTGGGGCTGAGGATAGGAGTCTGAACCTCGAGAGGAGTGGGCTTCATACTTGGTTGAGTAGTCCTGCTCTGTCTTCACCATAAAGTTTGAAGTGGACCAACGTCCTCCATACCCCAACCCACTTGTGCTACCTGAAAAAGTCTCCCTGTCTCTGTCTCTGTGGGAACCCCAAGAGTCAGAATTGTACAATGGCACTCTGTCAAACGCAGGCCTCAGGGAGGCGGAGCCCTGCGCTCTGCTGGTGCCGCCGTAGGAAGCGTGTTCAGAGTCCCACTGCCTCGCACCAAACGACTCGCTCCTCCTGCGCTCCTTATCGTTCTCCTTCTCGTCAGCGCCGGCTCCTCCGCTGCTGCCACCGCTCACAAAGTGCACAGGCTCAAATCGAGGTCTGGAACCAAATTTTGACATAGGCATTTTCCTCATGGGCTCGTCTCCTGCAATAACATAATACAGGTTAAAAAATAAAAAAAGAATGTCTGATTTGACTTAAACAACAAATAAATAAATCATCATCTAAGATGATCTTCAAACGGGATGTTGTGGCAGGACTGGTGTCTGGTGAATGCCTATATTTTTATTATTGTCAACAAATCCCATGAAAAGTTAACAGTGAGTAGCTCCTTCTAACATGGAGACTGTTGTGCACACATATTTACAGAGAACAGGACAATGTTTCCCCGGTGTTGAATATCTAACGTTAAGACGTCGGCCATATTGTCTGCCCAGAAAATTCACTGGTGTTTCAAACTGTTTTAAGGAAATTGTGTGTTTATATAACTTGTTTACATATATTGTGTGTTTTATAACTTTCTAGAGAAGTTTATTTTCAGTGAATATGAACGAGCTTCACCTGGAAGCCACAGAGAGGCTGGAGGAATCAAGAAATATGGAGAGCCGGATAACAACATTAAGTGTTAAAAAATTAAAAAAATTAAACATTGTGAGCCCTTATTGCTGCAACCTGAAGCCCTGACACACACCTCTGACTCATCACTGCAGCATCTACGATGTGTTTGGATTGCCCCAAAAAAAAGAAAATCAGCCTTTTTGCTCAATTAAGGAACTTTTCCCATGTCTAAGAGTAGTTATACAAGTGTGATAAAATATATATATTTGGGCATATTTGGATATAAAGATGTAACAGTGAACCACGAACAGTAGGGAACAACACAGCAATGGAAACATGTATAAATAAACGCAGACTATACAGCCCAGATCAACACTCACTGCCATCAGAAGAAGTGGGTCTCTTTTTTGCTTCAGAACTAGGACTTGGGTCAAAGGAGGGCATTTCGCCAGTGTCAGTCCCTTCTGCCATCACCAGCACCATCCGAATCAAATCCAGGCCATACCTGTTATTGAGGCCAAAGATGTGAGATAGACATTACATGAATGGATGAAATTCACACACACACACACACACACTATCTGGACGTACAGAGTTAATACTCCATGCTGCCTATGAAGGCACAAAACATCCCGTGGAAAACAAACACCACCGGCCAGCAGCATGCAGGGACTTTAAACACAAACTAACGATACGTGCATGGACAAAATATATATGTATATATTGTACAACTAGAAATCAAGAGTCAAGTTAAGATATTAAATGAGGTGAAATACAGTTGCATTTCGCATCAAAACAAGGCCCTGGCAGAATGACGCAGTAGGCCAACAGAGTTCATTTCTCTAACGTAAACATGTTTTAGAAACACAAGTATTAACATGTAAATGTAAGACTTGTTAGCTGCGTCAAATTCCTACCTTACGGTGTAGCCGTTGGTCCGATTTGTATATCTGTGCTTCGACAGAGCATGTATTCGTGTGATCAACCGGCTTTTATTATCGTAGCTAGCCTCTTTTAGCTAGCTAGCTAGCATGGGCTCCCCCGGTGGTGGCTGCTAGCATTAGCCAGCTAGCTGCTAACTAGCCTCTAGCTAACCCCAGCTGCACTTTCAGCTGCCACAACCTGCTCATGTAGTTTTATATCAGATAAAAAAAAAAAAACATGTACGTTTGTGCCCTCTGGGTGTAATATCCGAGACGAGGTTGGGTTGAGATGATGCAGAAAACTCCTGGGAGCTTCAGACACCCATTCAACTAGCTAACTAGCAGAAAGCATCCATTTTCTGGTGCGGCTACAGTAAAAATCATGGCGTCTGTCACCGCGATGACCCACAATGCTTTGCCGCCGGACAGTTCAAGCCCAGTGGGCTGCTGATCTCACTCTGCCAAGAGAAGGTTTTGTTTGGTTAAAATTAATGTAATGGGAATAAAATAATATTATATTATGTACCTGATCTTTCATTTAATAAAATCTCATATCAACAAATCCAAATTGTATAACTCAAAACCCTTATTTATTATGTTTGGGAATAAAACTAAGCAATATAAACTATTTTCTCCTGAAACAAGAAGCCTATGACAATGAATTTGTGCCCATCCTTTAATACACTGTATTTGTTTGAATGAATGTCTTCTGGTTTTATATACTGTCCCCGGGAATTCTGGTTGTTGTTGTTGTTATTTCCTTTTTATTATGTTTGATTGATGTCACATATGACCTATTCTATTTTCTATAATCATTTATTTTTACAGTAACAACAATAACAACAATGATTGTCTCAGTCCCGAGAGAGACCGGTCCCTTCTTCATCCCTGTACCTCTATGTTTTTTTTATTTTCTTCATCTAAACCATTCTATAAATTCACCCTACAAATTCATATACACCGGCTCTTCCTAGCGTTACAAACACACATTTTTAGATTACATTTTCCTCTTAGGTGTCCTCTGCTTGTAATGTTCTGCAAATAAAGGTAGTGCTACCACAGTATAAAATGATGTGGTACAAGTAAAAGTACTGTATTCACAATATTTGAGTAAACATATTGCACACACACACATGAGTATAGTCATAATGAGCAGGGACCTTATACTATATGTGCTTGTAGGAGCCAGGTATGGCCTGTGCCATTTTTGTACACCCTTTTTCATCACTTTCGTTTATTGAGTCACGTGGTGTTGGGGATAGCCACAATGGGGTTATCAGCTGTTCAGTGATAGGTCTGGTGAAAGGAATGGAAGGAGAGGGGGTGAGAGAGGGAGCCTTATTTTTTGTTGACTGCTTTATACACGCTATTTTTACATGCTACAAACAGTACTATTGTCATTGTTGGACTTATGAATGTATGCTATCCAGAATCAAGTTGTTTGTTGTCCCCCAATAAACTCACAACACTCAGCCACTGGATCGGCGTGAATCATTTACAAGCTGCGCGTCCGCAGGTTTGGTCTCCCCTGCTTAGCCTCTCGGTGACTAAGTTGAAGTTGCTGATAGTCACCTACAGTGCTTGACCTCTCATTTTTAAAGTAACTATAGCTTTCAAATAAAAGTAAAGAGTAAAACGTGCAACATTTCCCTCTGAAATATAATAAAGTAGAAGATGTATTGCAATTCCTAAAGTATGTGTACTTTAAAATGAACCAGATCACTTGCAGACCCCAGAATCAGCTCTACATGTCAGCCTGGAAGCCTTCTTTTCCCATGAAGCCACTTTTGGGATTGGACCCACAGAGGCCCAGGGAAAGGCACTTGAAAACGGCTCAGACGCTCGAAAAAGTCACTTCAGCACCATGGACAGGACACAAGAAAAAGTAATTTACCCGGAAAAAGGGCACATTTCCCAGGTGCAGGACCTCCGCAGCGTCCCCTGGTCACCCACCACCTCTGCCACAAGCAGGCCCAAAAGACGGGGGGAAAAAAGAATAAAATAGGACTCCAAAACCCCCCCCCACTCTCCACTCATCCACACCCGGAAATCAGGCACATTTCCCGGGTGCAGTGTAGTGGAAATTAAAGTATTTCCTTGTGAGAGATCTAAAAAGTATCTCAAGCCTTCTGTCTTTTAAGGATTTATTACAGGATAAAATATAGAAAAATTATAAAAGAATAGTGAACAGATTAATTAACAGATTAATCTAACAGAGTCATAGATTACGATACAGCTGTATAGCAGAGAGCGTTCCTTCACCCATGGTAGAACAATGGAAGACTCTGCCTTCTCCGTAAAGAAGGCCCTTCTTAAATGCTTGTCTGAGCGGAGTATCATCCTCCTCAGCAGAAACTACGTATCAATCAAAGTCCAGCTGTCCAGTTCCATGTGGCCTATGGATGTTTATATAAATCAGGTAACCATCTGTTCTCTATAAGGCCCTATCAAATGGAAGTTGCCCCCCTTTGTTCCCATGAGCCTGTTTATCCAAAGGCCAAAGTTCAAACTAGACAGAAAACACATGATCAACGAATCTAAGTAAGAAATAATCATTAGAAGTTACATGAAACCAATTTTCCCCCGACATGCAGGACCTCCGCAGCGTCCCCTGGTCACCCACCACCACCTCTGCTTAAAGCAGCCCGAAATAGTGGGAGAAAGTGTGTAAAAAGCACTCCCACAGCACCGCCCTCATCCACACCCGGAAAAAGGGCACATTTCCCGGGTGCAGGACCTCCGCAGCGTCCCCCTGGTCACCCACCACCACCTCTGCTTAAAGCAGCCCGAAATAGTGGGAGAAAGTGTGTAAAAAGCACTCCCACAGCACCGCCCTCATCCACACACGGGAAAAGGGCACATTTCCTGGGTGCAGGACCTCCGCAGCGTCCCCCTGGTCACCCACCACATGTGGATGCTGCGGAGGTGCTTTGGACGGGAAATGTGCCTGATTCCTCGGTGTGATGAGCGGAGGGTGGGGGGGCGGTGTATTTTGCGGAGGTCCTGTGGCCGGGAAAGGTGCCTGATTTCCGTGTGTGGATGAGTGGAGAGTGGGGGGTGTTTTTGGAGGCCTATTTTATTCCTTTTTCCCCGTTTTTGGAGCCTGCTTGAGGCAGAGGTGGTGGTGGGTGACCAGGGGGACGCTGCGGAGGTCCTGCACCCAGGAAATGTGCCCTTTTTCCGGGTGTGGATGAGTGGATGAGGGCGGTGCTGTGGGAGTGCTTTTTACACACTTTCTCCCACTATTTCGGGCTGCTTTAAGCAGAGGTGGTGGTGGGTGACCAGGGGGACGTTGCGGAGGTCCTGCACCCGGGAAATGTGCCCTTTTTCCGGGTGTGGATGAGTGGATGAGGGCGGTGCTGTGGGAGTGCTTTTTACACACTTTCTCCCACTATTTCGGGCTGCTTTAAGCAGAGGTGGTGGTGGGTGACCAGGGGGACGCTGCGGAGGTCCTGCACCCGGGAAATGTGCCATTTTTCCGCGTGTGGATGAGTCGAGGCGGTCGATTTTTTTTTAAGTGTAATTCCAAACTGCAACTCCAAGTTTATCCACAGGATGGCTCTACTGGACCACCACTGAGCTCCAGGCGGGTCACTGCTACCGACCTTTCCGCCTGAGAGAGCCTAAAATCGAATACACTTCACCACAAATAGTGCCTGGATGAATTTTATTTTCTCGTGATCCTGGTAACCTGAGTGAGTACCAGAGGGGTATGGGGACCAGGCTCTGTGCCTGGCCCAAAATAGGGCCTCCAAAGCGGCCTCCATCAACTCCGCATTTACAGATAGATTGCTGGCTGACCAGATCACTTGCAGACCCCAGAATCAGCTCTACATGTCGTCCTGGAAGTCCTCTTTTCCCATGTAGCCACTTTTGGGATTGGACCCACAGAGGCCCGGGGAAAGGCACTTGAAAACGGCTCAGACGCTCAAAAAAGTCACTTCAGCACCATGGACAGGACACAAGAAAAAGTCATTTACCCGAAAAAAGGGCACATTTCCCATGTGCAGGACCTCCGCAGCCTCCCCTGGTCACCCACCACCTCTGCCACAAGCAGGCCCAAAAAACGGGGGGGAAAAAAGAACTGAAGTACTGCACTTGAGGACTTATTGCATTTCACCATACGCTTTCTGAAACTGTGACATGTATTTTACAGCCATCATATATAGCCTAATAATTAGCCCAATAATATTATATTAGGTGTCTTTTTTTTGCACTACATTTGTACTTCGCACATAAGGCTTTAAATCATTTATAAAATATATTTCACATGGAAATAATGCCTTAGATGCCACTTTCGAAAATGTTTCATGTGGAATGTAACTTTTTTTATATAATGATGTTTTTCTCTTTTATGCCCCTCAGGTTTATTTAATTGTGCTATATATGTGAATGCTTTACATCAATAACGTGTGTTTATGTGTGAACTACTCTCGGCCAGCTTTCTCTTGTAAAATAAACAATGCATCTCAGGGGACTGTTTAAATTAAGTTAAAATACATAAAAAATGCAATTCTTCACTATTTTAACAGCTGAATATCGAGGGGTCTCACGGTTTGTAATACTCATATAGTAAGTACTGATTACAGGTCATATTAGCAGACTTTCAAAGCCCACAACAACTACAATACTGCTGCTAATTAAAAGAATTAATAAACATGATCTGGGGTAACCGCTAAAGTGTCCAACAATGTAAATGAAAGGCAAAAGCTTAATATGTTTGGATCATATTTTTTTTTATTGAAAATGTACATCAATGGAATCAAACTAAAGTAAGATATTTAATTATTTGTAGTGTGGGAAAGTCTTTGACTACAAGAGGTGATGACTGATACTAGAAAAATGTATGGCATTTTATGACACCAAATGTTACTTTACACTCAGATTCACGTCCAAAGGTCATAGGTAATAAACCACAAGTCTCCACTTCAATACACAAAATATATCCTTATAAATTATACAAATGCATGAGTATCTTTTTAATACTCCTATCTGGGATTGAGGTCAACTCCATCTTACACTAATATTTGGCAAAAAAGGGAGCTGAAATGATAGGACAGAGCAAATATACACTAATAATATGCACCATTTGAAGAAAACAGCAATGAAGTTGAAATAGATTGCAAAACTGAATTATTAGGGGATAAAAAACAAGCAGGTCAAATATCAAAGAGGTAATCAAATAAAAAGATGCATGCAAAAAATATAGAATAGGCCGGTGAATATTAAAGCACAACGTGTAATAAAAAGGCCATTACATGTGACCTCCATGGTATTCAACAGTGACTTGTAAACATGGGCAACATCAAATGAAGTGGTGAAAAGGAATATTGCTTTGGCTTTTGCATTCATTTAATTTTAGTGTTCAGAATACCTGAAGGCAGGTGGTTTTCATTTAAAACGGGACTAGATTGGAGAAAACAACATTACTCATTCATAACACGTTGTACATAGTGCATTAAGTGCTTCTTGACTTGATGAGTTTGTCTTTAATCAGCAAGCCTCAATGTTTCAGTAGCATGTATTAAGAATCCTATTGAAAAGATGAGTGCATAGTCCAGGACCTTGTAATTTCACATGAGTCCTGTAAATGTGTGAACCCTAACGGATGACTTCTATTAACTACAAGCTTCTCTTTATATACATTAAGACATATTAGCAGATTTAAACTGTGCCCGGTTCCCAACCTGCATGGGTTTAGAGCTTCACTCGGTGGTCAGAAATACCATGTGAGTCCACATAAGGCCATAATAAAAATTAAAAAAAAAGGAGATGCGATGGGGAGAATAGAAAAGGGTTGATACAGCGAGAAAAAACGGGGAGAAGGTAAAGGATGCTTAGTTCTTGCTGAAGCTGCAATCCTCTCTTCAGGTGGTCAAGACAGATTAAAAGAAGCTAAAGAGACAAAGAAAGAGAAAGCCGGCAGTTAGAGAAGTGGCAAAAGCAGAAACTCTTACAAAAAAAAACACAAGCTTGAGATATAGAAGTGCATCTGAATTCAGGTAGAAAACATTTCTAGGTTTGATTATCGTAAATACAAAGTTAGGTAGTAAAAATCCCTGGGATCATAGTTGTTCAAGCAACACAATAAAGCATAAAATTATGAGACTGATGATGCTGCATGATTGTTAAACTGTGAAATGACCACATCTTGCCTGTGGTCCAGTTTACAAAAGAAAAAAAAAAGAGTTAATAATTATCCAAATACAACAATAAATGAACAAGTGCGCATATAATTCCCCTCAAGTGGAAAAGGTGTTAGTAACAGCCCAAAAACAAACAGTGCACATATAAACATAAGCAGAGGCCAAAAAGGAGAAGCAGCAAGAATCAGATTGCTGAGGTTAGAGCTGCAGAGGAACACAGATACACATTCATCAAAATGATAGCAGAGCAGGTCATGATTAAGAAACCCTGAAGGATGGGGTCCACAAAGCCTCTGGTCACATTTGAGGTACTCAGTACCCACAAAGGCCGGTCCCCTAGCAAAGCTTGAGGGCTGAGGGCCTACTCAGTGCAGAGCCAGGGATTACTGCAAAGGAAAGTGAAACCACACAGACCAGTGAGCGGAGGATTAGAGAGGAGAGAAAGGCTCTTTGTCTTGATGTATTTGTACCCTGGTAGCATGTGGAAAGGTGTTTTTATGCAGCAATGTCTTGAATCCAAGAACATTTTATAATACAAGCAACCTTGAACTTTGAAATGGTGAAAAGACAGTAAGTGATCATCACAGTAATGCTTATTGGCATCAACATTCATTCACGGTTTTCCAATTAATAACAAATCAACCGAAACGCTTCATCCTGCAAATCAAGCGTACCCACTTTCCCCATTTGGATTTATTAAACTTTCCTCTAATCTCCTAATTTAAGGCAATATTTTTCATACACAATGATTATGGCCACAATTGTAATATTTGGTGAAAAATTGCCCTTTATTTATTTTCTTTAGAGATAATAAGTCTTTTATGTGTGACACTGATACAAACACTGGTCCCTGCAGGACAATGGACAGTATAATGAATTACTTTTAAATGTGCCTTCATAATAAGTAAAATAAAAAAGAAAGTTACAATTGCACGGATAACATTAATATATACTTAAAAAAACATCACATTTGTGTATTAAAAAAAAAAGTGCAAATGTGAAAGCTAATACAAGTATGCACATAACACATGACAATGAATGAGGTATGGGAGAAGTGGCAAAGAGATTAGGCTCACAACTACTCATGCATCTGGATAAAGTGAAGCAGCGTCAGCAAAGGACATAAAGACCAAAACAACAAGTCTCAAATTCAATTCTTATTGTAGGTCTAAAGTCTATAAGGTTGAGGTAATAATTAGTTATTAGATTTTCATCAAATCAAATTTTGATATTATTTCTACATTTCTAGTGATAATAGTCTACATTGTTAGTGGCGGTGTCTGCCATTACCAAGGTGGATTAATAAATTCCATTGAGAAATTGCTGTTACTTGGTGTTTGTAAAAGAGAGAATCACTGTTGTGATTGCTGTGCTTTAATCTGAAGATGGCTCAATACTAACTTAATCCATCCTCGCATCAATTGACCTAATTCTTTCTTTACTGTAATCTTCTGCAGATCTTTGCCCACACTGAGGTCCTACCGTCTGATGCGTGTTTCACTTTACCCTCAACGCATGTCTGCCCATCACTACAGTAGCCATGTATGTTAATATTCAAAAAGCCCACTCCATCATGCAATTAATCACTTAATATAAAACAAACATGGAATGCATTACTCTGTAAATTTGTATAAAAAAAGTCAAGCCAAACAATTGCTTGTACAAACCATATAACATACAAGCGTCATTCAGCGAAAACGGTCAGACTGATAGCAATGCCCAGCGTCTTCCAGAGAGCAGGGGGCATGTGGAGGGTTGGATTATGGGGGTTGGGTGAGGGTGGGGTGGGGGGACTGTAAAAAAGATGATGGGGTGGAAACTCATTCACAGCAGGATGGCCACAAGGGAGCACTTTTTCTACAGGAATCCTAAGCTGGAAATGAGAGAGAAGGGCTGTTATTGCTTTCTTTTGAGTTAAAACATCATCACGACACACACTGTTTGACATCACATCAACATTAGTGACCAGGTGGTATTTAGAGGAGATCGTGCTCAAAGGGTTTGAGTGCACAGAGGTTAGGGTGCAAGTGGTCGTCTATTTCTTGGAGTCAGCTAAATAAATGTATTTTATATTTATAGGTCTTGTTCCGCTCCTGAGCTTTAATAAACAATGGTTTGATTGTGTTCATCATCAAACAGCAGCTTGTCTTTGTCTATTTTAACAGTCCTGAGCTGCTTGAGGAGTTTACAGATTGCGAGACAGATGTCTTTGTTCACTTCTACCCTCCCCAGCGGTTGAGACTCAACAACATCTCTCTGTGGATTTGGCTTTTTTTATCCACTCAAGAGGGAGTGGAGGCCGTCATATGGCTGTGAGATCAACAAAACATGTCATCGCTACGAACAGAGATGGGCCCCGGGGCCATTTGCTGCTCTGGTGTGGCCAGTTAGTCTCAGTTCAGCCTTGAATGGTTCTTTGTGCGATCGCACGGCTGGGTGGGGAAGGACTTTGTAGAGCCACAAAAAAAACTGTTGTGGATTTAGGAAGGCAGATGGGGCAGTTTATCAAATGGGTGTGTGGGGAGCTAATAAACTGGTTGATTTAGAAGCTGGCACAAGGACGGTAAACACTGCCAGCTCAAGGATATGATGGACACAGATGTTAACAGTGATATACTGTCAGCCTGCACTCGTATATTAGAATTACTGGGCCCATTTATCGAACTGAATTACATATTAAAAGTGCCAATTAAATGCGTGTTAGTTAACATATTTAATAGCTTTCAAAGGTTCATTTGATTGTGGTTGAATTCTAATGTGGAGATTGTGTGCACATCCTGTTCTATATTTATCCGCAAACTGTCATTTAGGTGATGTTTATTCCTAACTTGTATTTTAGAGTAATTCTTTACTCATGTACTGGTCATAAGTTAAAAGTCGATACCGGGCTTATTTTTCATAGTTATATTTTGAGATCGTCGGTGGTGTCTTACCAGAAAAGATGCCCCATGCAGCATGCAGCAAGTGTGGGAGGAGTTAACTGGAAAACATTACGGATGCAACATAGGTGACACATGCACTCACAGGACACATTTACACAACGAGCAGTAATTAATAATTGTGTCGTCTGGAAACTGAAGAAAACACTGAAAGATAAACATAAATATTATCCGTGTTAACACTTGAAGTGCAAGACCTCTAATCAGGGAACCACAGACAAAGCTAAAGTTGCACAGAGGCCCCCTTTTTGGAAGAGAAACTTTCGAGGCCGAGCTCATAAAGAGAAGAAGTGGCTGTGAAGAAAACAAATTAACAGGGAAGAAAATAAAGCAACAAGAACCTTCTCAGTGCAAGTGTCTTCCTCCATTTCTAACAGGCACGCCGTCACATCAGCTTCAACACAAAACCAGGAGTGGATTACCAACAGGAAGGGACTACAACGTCAACAGCACTAAAGTTATACTCGCACACATCTGGCTTCAAACACTGCCTGTAAGCATGAAACGTGCTGTGGAAAACAGTCTCATACGCTCATGATTAGTGAAAGAACAACAGAATTAATGTCAGATATACCAGGAAAAACAAATATGGAAAACCGAGTTCATACTGTAGATTGATTAAAACCACTGTGAGGAACAGTGTCAGATCGTTTCCACTGAAACGATTATGAACTGTGAAAAAAATGTTCTTTGTTTATCAACTGCCTTTCAAGTTAATGGAGCTGTCCAGTAATTGTTAACAGAGCTGCAATTAAGTTATTTACACAAATCTGTTCAGAGTATTAAATTTCATGATGAGGATTTCTGACAGTTGGCAACTTTTCAACTATTTCGATGAGGACAACGAGGCATTGTCACCAGTCGCTCCCCCGCTCTGCTCCTCTAATGATGAATTAGGAATTCTGGTGAGCGCTCTAAGCGTTATTATATGGAGGGTAAACTGGCGCATCAGCCTCTTTCAGAAGATCAGAGTGAGAAGTCTTTGGCTTAGCCAGAGCCTTGAACTACAACGCATTAAATTATAAAATATCTGGCGGGATTATAAGCGAGTGGTGACAGAGAAACCGCTAAGCGTTTGATGACATTAGTGGGACAGACCAAAATGAAGTTCTGCCTGCAGCACATGTGCACAAAGTGGAATGAATGCTGAAGAAGTAGGATACAGCTACATATTTTAGTCTATTGCACAACATAAGAACCCCAAGGAATTAACCACAAACGACTTCTCAAATATTGGCAATGATATTCATGTACTCATTTGGCAAATGATCAACATCCTGAAACGTCAATGTAATAACATGTGGCCTTGTTCCTCTCATGTTCACAGGATCCAGCCTTTTTCCAATCCTTGTACAACTGGAGGTGGCAGATTAAGGATAGATGTAAGGAAGGCACAGGAGGAAGAGAACAATACTTACTTTTTCCTCTCTTTGTCCCTCTTGAGTGTGGTGGAGCCCCCTGCCTGCTGGGCTTGGTTCTGCAAGAGCTCTGCGGCAGTCTTTTTCTGTTTGAACATGTTGAGCTCGTCGTCCAAGGACTTCTTCTTGTCCTCCAGCTTCTTTTTCTCGTCCTGGTGGAGCTTCTTCAGACGGTCAAACTTCTCATGCAGCTACGTGTTGGTGACAAAAAACCCCACAATACTTTGGATTATTCAAAACGAGAGCAGAACCTTCCTTAAACAAGTGATGCACGTGATATTTCAGGGTGGTGTGGGAGCAGAGTTTAATGACGATACCTCCTTCTCTGCCTCTTTGAGCTCGCCCTCCTTCTCTTTGACTCTTTGGACAAACATTTGCCTCATTTCTTCTTCTTTCTTCTGCAGCTCGCCCATGAACTCGTTCCTCTTAGCTTCGTACGTCTCCTGAAGACTGACACGGGAAAAAGGAGAAAGGGAATAAAATTGAGTGACAGCAGCATTTACCTAAACAACACACCGGATGAAGACACAAAGAATGTAAGGGTTCAATGATAAATGGATGCAGAAAAATGCATAGTAAAATAGAGAGCAGAGTAGAGATGGAGAACACGAAGATGTATGGGAGCAGTCTACTACCTGAAGGGCTTGCTGTCGGGGTCTGTGTCTTTGAAGCCCATCTCCTCCAGTTTGCAGCGGCGGTAGAGCTCATAGTGACGTGTGTGAGTCTGCTCTCGCAGGTCCTCCATGTTCACTCTAATCAGCATTTCTCGCAGCTTGACGAAGTCACAGTGATTCTCGTTTTCCACTGTGAGAGAGACACATCGTAGTGACACGTGAGTGCTTCACTCAACACATCAGATGGCTAGGATCAGATGGCACTATATATATATATATATATATATATATATATATATATATATATATATATATATATCGTTTACATTCATTTACAGCAAAAAAATCTAATGTATTAAAACATGAGAGAGTATTTCACAGACCCAGTCAGAACAGACTAGTGTTCATGTCCTGTGGCTTGTTTATTGATTTTGTTACCAGACTGAGTGCATCACTCCCACAGACCGTGTGACTGTGTGAGCATGTGTACTCACATGATGTCAGTCTGTGAACAGAACCACGGTCAGATAAAGGACAGAAATATTTAACAGTTGGTAATTATTAGGAGAGCAATGTTTTTCATTGTTGTTAATGCAATCCAGCACGTTGTATTTCAATTGAAACAATGACTGCGAGGTTAAAGTGCTGACTCTCAGCTTTATATATATATATATATATATATATATATATATATATATATATATATATATACATACAGCTCATTGGAAGTGAATGTAAACACCCTAAAATGAATGTTAAAGTAAATTAGCCTCATAGTCAACAACACATTTTAGCTTTATAGTAGAGCTGCAACAGCTAATCGATTAGTCAATCGACGGAAAGTTAAACAGCAGCTATGTTTAGAATCACATCACATTCTAGTTATTTATCAAGTCTGAGGTTCTAGCTTCTCTCATGTGAGGATTTTAAGCCTTTTTTTCTGTTTCATATCATTATAATGAATATCTTTGGGTTTTGTAGTGTTGGCCGGACAAAACAAGACATTTAAAAATGTCATCTTGATGAACGTTTTTCTCTACTTTGTGTTTATAGACCAAGAAATGAATTGATCTACTAGATTTCTATCTATAATACATTACCCACTCCGTTACGTATTGATCAAGTAAGTCAATAATAATAATAAAGCGAGTGACACATCATCAGAGACATTACATTACTCGATCTGTAGGAACTAAGAGCTGATGGCGAGCTGACATACAGTGTAATGGTAGAGAGGGTGCTGCAGCTAAATGAGGTTATATAACAGCTCATCGACTAGTTTGCAGCAGCTGTTGGAGCCAAAGAGGAATACGAGGACGGGGAGTAGCAGCAGAAGAGGGAGCGCGCTCTCATTTCCTGTGCAGGATGTGACCTATGCTTACCCTGCACCGTCCCCCAGGGGTACTGCCGGGCCTTCACCATCTTGTTCCCAATCTTCACCTCCTCCGTGCTCCCCACCACGGCAAATGGCAAATGGCTCTGTGGAACAGAGGGAAAATCAACGTTGGTGTGAAACATTCTTCTTTGCAGCTCTGCTAACATTTCATCACTCAAAAATCTGAGAATATTACTGCAACTATCTCATCCATACATACTCAGGATACATTCCTAACATGGCTTAGAAAAGAGGAATAAAATGCATTGTATGTATTTCGTAACCTGACCATTAATAGCCAATTTTCACAGACACCTAGAAACAGCTCTGATAGGAGGATGTATGACTTTTTTTATCAGTAGAGTGGTGGTCAGACTGTACATAAACAGCCAAGAGGCCACAGTCTGACACAATGTGACCTCATAAACAGCTAAGTGAGCCCCGGCTCATCTGTCAGTGAACACAGGCCCTTTCCCACACTGCAGGCTTCCTGCAGAGTGAGCTGCTCTGAACTCCCTGCATGGAGCGGCTTCCTGACAGCCTGAGCAGACACAGACGATGACTGTCCTGATTCTACATCACATGTTGTTTATGCCACTAACGCGTAACGGAATTTACGTGTGTGTGTGTGTGTGTCCTTAAGGTTAACAGTGGCCAGACAATCCTCCCTATTACCTTACACATTATTTCTAATGTGAACTAAGTCACATATTCCGTGTAAAAGTGTGTGATGTAGATAGAAAGCCAGTTGTGAGACTTACGTTCATGGTGGAGTTGATCTCTGCCACAGACTCGTCATCAGTGGGGAACTGGTAGATCTGCACTCCGTTGCTGACCAGCTCGCTGGTGATTTTGATTTTGAACTTAGCCAGCTCGCTCTTGGAGATGGCGTCCGACTTGGCAACGATTGGGATAATGTTGACCTGCGGTTGAGCAATTAGGAGATTGACACAATGACAAGGTGCAGACGACGCTTTCAGATGCGCTGCTGAACACTAGGTGTCTGTCAGTGGCAACTTTTTTTCATCATTATTTGCATAGGCCAGATTTGGAAAACAGTTGATGTATTTTTAAAAAGTACCACACGGTTCAAAACATTGCAAATCACATCATTCAGGTTTAGTAACAGTTATACGCTTCTACTCATTTCTTTTATTCCCCAGGATAACCTGTGCTCTCTTCATCATCTCAACACATCACAGTAGCTCTTTCTAGCTCCAGGCCTTAGTGCATCACAAACAATTACACATTCTTAAGGACGGAGATAAAAATAGTAAATTCAGCAGAAAGGAGCTGCAGGCTTCCATCTCCTGCTTCAGATCACTTAAAAGCTCTCCATACATGGTGTCAATAGTCAGACTCAAATGGTTTAAACAACATTTGTGCTGTCCATGTTATCCAAACGGAAAAGAAACCCAGAAGGGTAGGGATGAGGAGAGAAAATACAGGCAGGGTCATTGTATATATATATGCACTTACAATGATCTGATGTAAAACGAGACCTTCCCTCCAACACAACTACTTTCTATCAGCTCTGTCGCCCACACATTTCCAAATTATTTGCTCTCTGTTCATGTGGACAAGTAATACTTTACTTCACTCCTGAGTCTGGTGGGGAATCAACATCTTGCTCGTGGACACTTCAGCAAGAGGTGAATGTGTAAACAGAGGAGGCTCTGCTCGGGATCACGCTGTTGTGAGCACTTGCCAGAGGGCACAGCTGCTCTGGCAAACACTGAGCCGACTCTTTGTACAAAAGCCAGGAGATCCATGCAAATAAGCTACTGTGGAAAGGCCCTCACAAAAAAAAAAAACAAAAAAAAAACGAGGCTGACTGCATTTCACAGCTGACCTACACCAACGCAGTAACGAGACCAGAGCCAATTGGCATGCAGGCAGATGGCCAAGACAAGGTTTATGACCCATGACTAGAGGAGATAGATCAAATGCTTCACACAACAATGCAGCGCCAAAGGATTCACCTACAGTATATCTGTCACATGCTACAGTAGTTCCATCTATGTTTGTAAGCATTATAATAGTTATTCTTTAACATCATTCTTCTGCAGCACAATGGTCCTTCTCATTCAATGCTAAAAAAAACAATACAGACACCATGCATGGCTATAACATTTGTGAATCTTGCCAAATGTCAAATAAACTGCATGTGGCTTAAATATTAAAAGAGCCAGTATTAAACCCTAACACCAATAGGATCTGGAACTGAAACACAAAGCGTGTATCTGAATAAATTATCTCAAAGCTTCAAAGAAACAACAAAAACTAATTCAACAGGATACTTAGAGACATAAAATGGCGTCTGGTTGATGATTATAGTTTGATGAAGTGAAGCAAAGCTCACCTTGCTATCGAGTTTCTTCATGGTCACCAAGTCCAGGGATTTGAGCGAGTGTCCCGTGGGAGCGATGAAATACAGGCATGCGTGGATGCGGGTGTCGTGGTAGCTGTGTAGCGTGCGCTTTATTTTCAACTCCTCTTGTAGATACGCTTCAAACTGGGCATCAATGAACTCCACGATAGACTTGTAGCTGTCAGAAAAGGGAGAAATAGGGAAGTAACATGAGCATATCATGAGCGAACACATGGCCAGAGACAAACACAAAGAAACACACAGCTTGTGTATATACTGGAGAATATTCAGCCAGTTCCAGTTCACAGTATACGCTTGTGTAAAATGAAGTATGTCCATGTTATTTATTCTATGACGGTAATTTGATACTGAACAATTTGTGAAACCTAGAAACAACTGAAGCCTTCCTATAACAGTGAGCTCATGTAGTTGGAGCTCACATGACATCTGGCCCGAAACTTAACCTCAGAAGCAGAGTTAAGCTTTGTTTATACTCGTGCCGTAGCCTGTTATCAGTGAACTAATAGTGACAGTCACATGGCCGCATCTTGTTAAGTCTTGTCAAACACCAGAAAAAGAGAAAGCATCTACATCTGATTTCAGTTTGTAAGAATGGACGCGATGAAACTGCTGCGGAGACTCCTTGAGATGGAGACTTGATTCCACATCCTACGGGTCGGGTACGGTTTCATTGAGGATCGGGACCGAAGGAACCTGAGCTCCCAAAGGGCTCAGAGCTCTCACAGAGTCGTTGTATGTCAGGAATGTAGTGTGCATGATCGAGTGGGGATATCTGCTATTGCCTACGGTCACGAAGATAGATCGATAGCCTGTCAGTAACAAAAGAAACCAGTTTTCTGAGATCAGACCTCTCTCTCTCTCTCTCTCTCTCTCTCTCTCTCTCTCTCTCTCTCTCTCTCTCAAAGAAGTGACATTTGTCCAGATTGAGTTACCTGTCTTCTTTGTTGATCTGGTCTCCGAAGCCGACGGTGTTGACGACGGTGAGTTTGAGGCGCACGTTACTCTCCTGGAGCTCATAGGTGTTGGATTTGAGCGTGACTCCTGGCTGGTTGTGCTGGGTGGGCTCGCCCTCAAACTTGGTGTTGAACAACGTGTCCATGAGGGTGGACTTCCCGAGACCCGTCTCGCCTAGACGACACAGAGAAATGTCATCGTGTTACTGGGATCCTACGAACCTTGATCTTAACGCTCTGAACAAAATACACCATATATGCTTACAGCCATAACAGCAGCTTTTTATATTGAAAACATTTACTGATGAATGCTGACATCCGTTTACTGTAACAAGGCCGTCATATGACTCAGATAAAGAGCTCCCTCTGTAAGAAATTCTATTTTTATTCCTCACAGCCTGACCTACAGTCTAAGCATGTTAGCCCATTTCTATGCTCCACATTTCTAATCTTCCTTCAGAATCCTCAGTAAAGATGCATCATGGGCCCTTTTTCCTGTTTCTGAGCTCAGTTTAAGTCACTATAGAGAAGTCTCTCATGCTAAAGGAAATTTGGCATCGCGTTTGAAAAAAACCAAGGGACAAACTGGAAAGAATTGCAGTCAAACCTCCTATAACCTATAATAAAAATGACATAATAAAAACCCTGTGCAGAAATGTCAGTTGTCTGTTAGCCCAATGGAACCAATCATCTCCACATTTTTGATTCCCTTTTTGGAATTTTAGGCCACAACCAAAAGCATAGAAAAACAAAGATCACATGTCTTTGCCTCAAGTAATGCTTGTACTAATGTGCACTTGTGAGTCACAGCATTCAGAGTTTAGTCTCCTGCATCATCTTTGCGTTCATATTCTTGAATGTACTGTACTAACGTTTGTTCAGACAGTTATGGTTTGGTTGTTATAGCCCCAATATTAACTAATTGTGACATTAGTTTTGTATAAATTATGAAAAACTCATTATTGTTGGCCATATCCACTTTTCACTCCTACACAATTATAAATAGACTCTATTGTATCCACAAAACAGTCTTCAGCTTGGAGGCGAGTCGAAAACATCCCACTAAAAATGACCACCAGGTCCACCTATCATCAAAATCTTTAAAGCATACACATTGTCGTAACGTAACTAGACATCTAAACAGCAACATAACACAAAAAGACAGAATACATTGCATACAAGGTCTTAGAGAATAGTAGCAAATAATGACCATTTCTATGTGTGTCTGTGTGTGTGTGTGTGTGTGTGTCTCATGTCTTCCACTCTGTGTAAACTAAAATTAGGAGATGTTTAGGGGAAAAATAACACAGAAGGCAGAAAAAGAAAACATTGCCAACCAATTGGTTACAAATTTCCATTGCTCCTCTGGGATTTTATGTGCCCCTGAAGTAACATTATTCCAAATAGCAAAGAAATGTTTGACAGCATACAGCAGCCAGTAATGCAATGTTAACATCTTAAGTTCTAGCCAGCACTCAATAACACAAACAGAGTGGAAACAATATTAGAAACGCCTCTCAGTATAACCCAATACAATGAAACGGCACCACAAACTATAGCCCTCAAAATGACCATAAAGTTGAATAAACGCCTTAAAAGCAGCTTAAAGCTTGAGTTTAATGCACGACTGTTGTATTAGATTCCATTAGTTGTAGCTGGGTGCACCTCATAAACTGGCAGTTGAGTATATGCGAGCGAATAATCCTGGCACTGAAGTTAAAAAATATTTACTAGAATTGTGAATCTGTTATCTGAACACTTATCTGAGCCTCTCACTCATTGTGGTAACCAACGCTGACCGGCCAAAAGGAATCTAAGCAGGTCAAACACAGAGCAATGTGCTTTGCATCTTGTGGAAAAGCCTGACTTTCATTGAGGCAAATAAGTCATCTTTTAGCCTCAGGAGAGAGAGAGAGTAAAAGCATGTTCACGCACGACATACTCACCAACACAGAGGATGTTAAAGCAGAATCCGTGGTTGACAGATTTGTTGACCAGCTGATCAGGCATGCTGTCAAAGCCGACATGGCCTGCCAGAGGGACAGCACGAGCACCTTCACCCTAAAAACCAACATTAAACATCAGATTTATATCAATCACTGACCACCTTATGCATTGAAATGCCTTGTTAAAAGTATGGCTTCCCTCTAACACTCTACAATTATCAGATACATTTCAATAATTGTTGTCCTGTGGAGGAATAACATATTTTCCAAATTACACTCGAATTAACACACTTTCCACCACGTTTGATCATGTTAATGTTTGAGAATGACTTCAGGTGCAATGTTGCTCACTTCCTGTTTCCTGAGTCTGAACTGTCTCTCCACAAACGAGACAGTTACAAACCACAATGTACATATATGGAAAGGTATCGCTGTCAATGTGTCAAGATCATTTCAAAAACAACAAAGAGCTTTGACAATAAATATATACTTTAAAAACTGAAAGAAAAAGAGACAAAAGAGTCCAGTTAGACACCAATGTGTGTTTCTGAGGTGTCACTTTAACTTGAACCCTTTAACTTCCTATTTTTGGCTGGTTACACTTCCCTTTCACACTACTTTTATGCTATTTGTACACAGTCTATCTCTGGAACAGAATGACACACTGTTGTTACATGTGTGTGGGGGCGTGTGGCTGCTGGTGAGTATCTCCATCTTCTGTGAATCTCATTTCGGCAGCCCACGTCTACAATATGAGGTGCCGGAAAGCAAAGAATTTAGATTATATGGCAAAGCGATGGCTCTCAACCAGCTAGACCTCAGCCAACCGGCCATTATGTGGCTTAACAATCACACAGTGTCGCATAACTTGCTTTCCAATGTGGCTTTGAGAGGAAAACATTCCGTTTGAGGGTCAATTTAAAATATCTGGTCAAGCAGTTGTGGATTATTTGGATTGTTAAAATTGGGTTTAAACAGCTGAGGGAGTATTTGGGAAAACTGGGGGTAATGTGACTGGACAAACAGCCTTTTCCTCTTCAGCTGCAAGTGCAACATTCCTGAAACCATTCCTGCTTTTCAACACTCTTACAGCCAAGTCACACACAGCGGGTTTCCATTCATTGGGCCGCAAAAGCGTGCTATTCTGAGCACTCTTTTTTGGGTGTAGTGGCTTCCTTTTCCCCCCACACAAACAAAAGCCAGGTAAACTTTACACAATTCAAATTACAGGGTCGAAACGACCATAACCGACCAGAAATATGTTTAGTACATCAGACAACGCCCGACTGAAAGTTGACGGGACTTAACGTTATTTGAAACAACATAACGGAAATGAGCACCGTAGCTGTGAAGAAACGGGGGCGTTAGGAATGAATGGCCTACCGACGGCTCTATTATAGGTTGTCCGTTTCCCGTGAGTTAATACACAATATACTACACAGTATTTCAAATATTTAATCCCGCAAAAGCACCATTTCGTTTGAAACCGTTAGTTTTAGCCATCGATATCAGCACAGGATGTCTGCAGGCGTTAACTTACGGAAATGAAGATATTTAACAGAAAACTACGACTGAGCAACCTCAGGCCTTACTTTAAAACCATCTATTCTATACGATTTAGAAATGCACAATCAGTTTTCTTATAGTCAACCGCCACCGATGGTCGTTTTTGTTTGGCGACGTTCCATTGAATTTCGGTTGGAATATAAGGTTCACCATGAACAGCGGCTGCTAGCTAACCTAAATATCTCCAAAACGTATTCTCCTACTTAACGCTAAAATTATATATTTGACACTGATATGGGATAGCAAACACATTTCAAGAGCTATGTGTTGATAGTGGCAATGGCATATTATAGTCAAATAGGTTACTCACCGCTTGCCTCGCTATCTCAGTTGACGCCATGGTGGTTAACGGAGGACGAAACCTCTGCCGCTGTCTCTAACGTTAGTTAGCAAAGGAAGCTGCGCTGTTGACGTTACACCGAAAGGTGGCCTAGTTGGAATGTACCACTATTCAACAGACTGTTTTACGACTGTACCACACTGTAACAACTGTGCTCACACTGGGCGTTGAGAAACGCCAGATACAACTCGGCTCGTGTTTTGAAAAATGTCTTCCAAAAAATTAGGATTAAAAATGAGCGCTGTTCACTGAGCTCCCCCACATGATGTATTTATGGTGTCGCCCAGTGCGAACTTGGGAGACCAGTAAATGAAAATTACAAAGGAAAATTACTAAATTCAGAAGTAACATTACGTCTTGATATAACTTCATAATTGTAAGTGCAATCCTAAACACAAATGCGATATGTTTGAGCCGCTGCAGAAGTAGGACTGATTTGTCCTACTTTTTTTTTTTTGCATCTCTGAATAGAAAGGTCTTTCATCATAACGTTAGATAAACTACACGGACTAAATTCCTAAATTCCTAAATACTGTATACTATATTTTAGTCATGGGACGTTAAATAGAGCCGTAATAAGGGAGAGTCGCGTTAACGGTTCAAAACCTCTTGATTGTCACGTGATTCACTTAGACTTCAGATGGTTCCATGAAGTACGAGAGAGAGAGAGAGAGAGAGAGAGAGAGAGAGAGAGAGAGAGAGAGAGAGAGAGAGAGAGAGAGAGAGAACTGCGATTTTTGATGATTAATTTTTACAATATTAATATAGAGGAACAACATATGTATTTGTTTTTTGATAAAATGTTTTTATAAAATGTACTAATATTTGAGGATTAGTATATATATATATATACAGGTATGGATCTGCAAATGAATTGAGATTCACTATTTTTTTATGTTTTACAGTCAATTGACCTATGATCCGCCATTGCTGTAAAAAATGGTCCATTGGAGTGAACGGAGATGACGTGACTTTCACTATATGGCTCTGGTGTAAAATATTTGTCGGAAACGCCCATTCTAGTCCTCTTTGCTTCAGCGACCAATAGGACGAAAGCAGTGGATTTAAAAAGGAGACGCGGGCCTCTGCTAACGTAATATTAGATCATAACAACCGTGTGGTACGAGAGTGAAGGAGCAACCAACGGCGTTTAGCGTAACCTGACCGAGGTAACGTTAAGGTTAACACCGGTGTGTCAAAATTGCTGTTGCATTTGGCACTCTGAGCTAATAACGTCACGTTACATGTACGTTGTATTAACTAAGACGTAGCTAACGTAGGGGAGCTAATTTTAGCTAACGTTTTGTGAAACGTTTGTCAAGCTAACGTTAATTCAGTTACACATAAGAGGGAACGTGCAACAATACAGCAGAGTGACGTGGAAGTGTTTAACGTAAACTAAAAACGGAGGAAGAAGAGCCAGTGTTTCAGCTTGAGCTAGAAGAGGATCAGTGTCATTCATTCATGTTAGCTGCAGCTACTATGTGCTGTAACTCTGCCAGATTGGCTATTAGTAGCAGTGCACATTACTCTTCCTCTGGAATGTTTAGTGTCAGGTGCTAAGTAAAGGCTGGCTGGCTAACAGCCATAGTGGCTGTCCAAACTTGACCTGATCCACTGCAAAGATGGTTTTCCAGAAGACAAAATGCGAGAACTCATAGTAATATGTGGTTGTTTTGATGACTTTGGAAGAGTTTGAGATTAAACCGAGAATTGGTTTCATTAATTGATCTTCCTGACAAATGTATAGCTTTAAAAATGTAGAAAGTCAAAATTCCTGCCACGGAAAGGTCTCTTCCATAGTGATGAATTCTAATGTGTTCCAGTAGCTAATATCACATTGTGTTTTCAGATACAATGGCCAACATAAACTTCGCAGAGCGAGAAAACGCAGGTCTTCATCCACCTAATCTGAAGATGCGTCAACGCCTCCAGTCTGCTCCAGGTAAATGACAACCTTGTGCATTTTCTGTTTTTCTTCTCGCAGTACTATTGGTCAGTTAACCTTTTTGCTTTCCCCCCCACCAGAGAAGCTCTCATCTCCCATGACTGGCAAAACCTTCCACACTCCTCTGCCGTTTGGTCGTAAGGCTTTTGGTGCTGTCAACAAAAAAATCTCAACCCCTGTCGTCAACACACAAGAGAAGTTAAAGCCACAGGTTGGAATGAATCATGTCGGGGCATAATGTGACCTATTTTGTCTGTACCTCAAACTATTCATGTACTAATATGTTACGTTGTTTCCCACAGGAAACGAAAGTCAAACGCGCTTCTCTGCTCAAAGTGGAAGAATACCCAGAAATAGAGAAGTTCATCCCTTATGACCCTCTAGGTAACACTGATGCATTCAGTAGTGACAGCTCTCAGTTAAGCCTTTTCCTTCTGGTGCAACCAAAGATCATGTTAAGAAAGTGAACCGCAATTTAAGGTAGACTTTATAGAATAAACCATATTTGTAACATGACAGTATCAGCTATAAGATCACATTTATGGGCATTAGATGTAAAATGCTGCAAAATCATAAAGTCCATGAGTCCATTAATGGTTTATTCCCTCAGGATTCAACCCATAGAGAGCTGCAGGGATTTATTTTTGTAGGCCAACCGCTGAAGTTAGCATCACACTGGTTCTATGACAAAAAGCCAAAGTGATTTTACTTTTGAAACTTATTTAAAACGTGACTTTTGATGTCTAATTTCCCAGAGTTTGAGAAGTACAGCGTACCTGAGGATTTGATTCCTCTCGGTGGCTTTGCTCTGCCTGGACTGGCCTGTTTCCCACCAGCTCCTCGTCTGTGTGAGGACGACCTGGCAATGTTTGCTCCACTCCCAAACCAGTCTCCTGTAAAGATGCCAAAACGTTCAGGTATCAACTTCAGTTCAATTAGGGCTGCAGTCACACTTATTGTTTGGGATTGAAAACATAGCTTAATAAAGTATCAGTCTATGTTCATTGAATAAGAACATTATTAATAATAATTTAATGAAGCGCAGCAAAGGGTAGTTAAAGTCCTATTGCAGTATATGTAATTTCATATCTCATCTTTTATTGTGATTAAAAGTTTATGGAGGAAATAACCAGATGAGATTTCTGTTTTGGCTTATTCATCAAATTTGCATTAAATAAATAATAAAAGAAATCCAGTATTGCCATAAAACAAATTGATTTCCAACATTTGTCCACAATGATCAAACAACTTAGTTTAAAGTGATGGTTAAATATGACCACTTCATTAAATTCATTTTATTGTTTTGTGTACATCATTGCCCAACATTAATGAAGTATTGAGAGGTTTAGTTCACCTACATTACAATAATTTGCTCAATTAACTAGTATAAACAAAACCATGCTGAGTTTAAGGGGTTTTAATCACATCGAATTTTTGATATAGATAATGATAAAAAAGGATAAACAAACATCTATCACTAAATAAGAAGTGACAATTGTCCGGCAGCCGTAGCCATAAGTATGGGGCTCATGCTCCAGGTGACGAGTATCATTAACCTGCTGTATCATTAACTTCACTGTATCTCTACAGATCATTGCTCAGAGCTGGACGCCTTCCTGCAAACACTCGATGAGCTGACTGTTGAACTTCCTCCAGAACCTTTTACCGACTGAACGTTGACGCATGTTTTTATTATGACTTTTTTTTTTTTTTTTTTTTTACTGAAATAAAGTTTGTTTAATCTGACCCTGTTATCTATTTAATTTGCTTTGCAGTTGTGGTTTTATAATGGGTGACGGGCTGTGGCAGTCTCAAGGGAGTATACACTGCACTTACTTCCTGCTTTGAAGTCCATCAGTGGTCACATGTGACGGATTCCCGCTGTTGGTTTTGCCTGAGATTAGAATGAACTTTGTCTCAGTTCCTCTTGTAAAGGAAACCAGGATATTGGCTTTAATCTATAGCTCGGTTGTTTGGGAGAAAACCTTAAATAATGATTCATATCCTATCAATGTTCTCCTAATGTTAAAAGGGTTTGATGTGCTTAATAATTAATGATCGAAACAGTTGGAGTCAGGTGTGCGCTGAATACAAGTCCGTATGCGCTTTGGATACAGAGCAGGTGAGTGACATCGGTGTGGCAGAAACGGAGTACAGACTCGAGTATAATTAATAGTATTTGGGGGGGTTTTGGGATGACTTATTCAATTTCAAACGTCGCTTTGCAAAATGAGGAACTTGGTATGTTTGCAGTAACGACATTTAAAGTTGCATACGTGTGCATTTCCCACATTAAAACGTCTGTATGTGTATATATTAAAATAGACTGTCCTCCCATGACGCAGGGAAGGAGTCCAGCGGAGTGACGGGACACAGTTTCCAGTTTATAATTTGACACTGATGTCTTCGGGGGTGTTGTCTAAATAAAGGAAGTAGCCTCGAACTCATCGCACAGGGAGCCGAGCAGCATGTATGAGAGCAGATCGGATGATGCTGGACGTGACCCAACTGGATCCGAACCAGCGGTCGGTGACACCGACGCCCACGGCGGCAGGACGAGCGGACAGGGCGCCGTTGTGGAGCGACTCTCGAGGTATGGCATGCCGGTCATGCCCAGTGCTTTCCAGCGTAGGTCGAGGCTGCAGAGGCAGCTGGAGGTCACTGACAGCTCCGCTCCGGGGGGTCTTCAGAGGGAGGCTCCGGAGCGAGAGTCGCTCACACCCGCTATGCGTAAAAATCACCTGAAAGAGCTGCTCCTGAGCAATCCGTCACACAGCGGGTTTAGCAGCGTGCTGTCACAGACTCGCAGCGTGTCCTCCGAGCAGGACGCGGGCTGGGCTCTGTATCCGATGGAGCACGCGTGGATGCTGTCCTCCGTGGAGGGAAACTACGACACCATCCTGGAGTTCATCTCCGAGGACCCCTATCTGTTGACCAGGAAGGATTTCGTCAGCGGGTACTCGGTGCTGCACTGGCTGTCCAAGAGAGGACAGGACGAGACTCTGCTCAAACTTTTGCGGTACGCAGAAAGTGCGGGGATCTCCGTGAATGTGAACGCGCGGGGCAGCGGGGGGCTCACCCCGCTGCACGTCGCCAGCATGCACGGGCACTACATGGTCATCAAGCTGCTGGTCGGGGCTTTCAGCGCCGACGTCGACGCCATGGACTACAATGGGAGGAGAGCCTGGCAGTATCTGAAGGGAGACGCCCCGCTGGAGATGAGGGAGCTGCTGGGGACCTGGGATGACGAGCACAGCTGCGGGTGTGCGCAAAACTGCAAACAAAACGCCAACAACAACTGCGCCGGTGCAACGAACTTGACCGCATATGATGAGGTCGATCACGGAGCGACTGAGGCGGTGAACTCCTTTAACCGGAGTCGGAGAGGTGGCAGCTCGAGGTTTGGGTTTATAAGTAAGCTGCTACCCTCGTTTTCATTTTTTGGAAACAAACGCTGAATGGTTGAGACACAAGACTTCAAACATGTGCATTATCTCATACAGTTCACTGTTTCAGTGGTGCCCAACCTTCTGAGAGGAGAAAATCTTATTTCTGCTCGAGTCCTAATATTTCTTAAAAGGCAGTGAAAGCAGCCCAGAAGCTTTTTTTTTTTTCCTGCAAAATGCTCCAAAACTAATTCCAGCTGTACTTGCAGAATTTTCTAAGCCTGGGAGCCACTGCCCCATTTCACAAATAATCCATTCAATTCGGATGTTTTTCAGACTCCCGGAAAGAAATCTGGTTTAAGAGCTGTCAAAGTACATATTTTGCACTTTCACTGAAGCAAACTTAAAACGCATTACATATACTGAGCTTTTTCTAAACATTTTTCTTCTCTCAGTTCTACTTATGTAAACAATACAAATGGTGGATATTGCCAACGGGGCAAATGTTCTGCTCGGTTTTAGCACCCAAGGTAAACATTTCATGATGAATAGCAGTACTGTCTTTGGCAGGAGCAACAAACCCAGAGCTCAGATTCTGGCCAAACTAGAAATAACCACAATCTTGCATGAAACAGCGATTCAGAAGTATTTGCTGTGTGTTCAAGAGAGTGAAACTCCTTCAGAGTGCTGGCTTCTGCTGCGCTGTGTCAGCATTACCCTTGTGATGTTTACTTTACCTCAGAAACATTCCCTGTAAATGGACAATAAAATAAAAAGGAACATCTCATATCAAGTTTGATCACAGATCTTTTATTGTCAAACATGACCATAACCAGAGTGTTTGTACAAAACAAATGCTGCTCCAGATAACACGGCTCCCTCCTCGGGGTCAGGCCCAGCAGCTGGAGGTCCTGGCAGATGTTGGGATGGAGGGACGTGGGGATCCAGGGACCCTCACGCTTACAGGCCGAGCTTGGTCCTCCTCCAGTGTCTCCTCTTGGAGTTGTACCTGAAATCAAAACAGCATTTAAGCAAAAAAAAAAAAAAAAAAAATCAGGAGAGAACATTTAGAAAGTGACTGAGGGCTTCAATTTAAATTTTCAATATATTCTGAAATATGGCTGTTGAACTGAGATCTAAGCTGTGGATATAAGTGATTAAAACTGATCTGCGTCATTGTTTCAAGCTGTGGTTTCCATGTTCATGATTAGACCCTGAAGCAGAATATGCTGCTTCCAGAAAACACTCAAGTACTCTGCAGCCTCCTAATGCTCAGCTCTTAGGCTGCCTTTTCAAGCCCAAGCTTTAGGTTGTTGTGGGTATTTTCTGAGTCCTGTATTAATGGTGTTCTTACTCATTTCCTTGGGACTTATAAAGACTACCTGGGTAGCCCAAAACTACTAAACAGATGAACCAGTATTCCTATTCAAATAACAGTAAAATTAAGGGCAGGTTCAAGGGCTCAATTGAAACTATGCAAATTCTGTTGAAGCTGTGCTCATTTCAGAGATCATAAACATCCTGAGTGATATACAGTCATTCACTTGAGATTCTCTTTTTTGTAACCCCTAAGCCACTATGAAAAAAAGAGTTGCACGCATGATCTCTTTTCACTGGAACTAAATCCATCATGGGAATCCTTCCAGACCACAGTCGTTTTAGAAACCACCAACACCATGGAAGTCCTCCAGCAGAGCCATTTAGTGGACAGATCAGTAACTTTCAGGAGAAACAGTGAAATGTTCAGCTAACAGAGCTTCCTCATCACCACCACGGTGAGCAGGAATAGCATCTGCGTAGCAGAAAGATGCTCTCAGCAGGATTAATGACAGCACTCTACGGAGATGAAGTGCTGCAATTGCAGACCTGCTTTACACAAAATGAAGCTCCCGTTTCATCTCTGCATTAGCGAGTCTCACATCTCTGCACTTACTGATAACGTAGAGAGCTGAGAGGGAAAGCTCGAGTGCAAATTTAGGACCATTAAAACCTGCATTAACCTCTTGTAGAAGAGTAAACATGTTCTACACCGTTGAAGGATATCTCCTCTTTTAAATACTCAAGAAACTTTACTGTTGGAATAGTTTATAAACAACTCTGCAACTTACAGCAGGCCATCAAATCTAATACCACAGCCCATATTTAGTATTTAATGTTTATAATAGAGGATGTAATTGGTGGTGCTATTGAATTATACTTTGGTATTTCTAACATCTAATCTACTCTTAGAGACAACACATCTCAGTCTAATGCATTGTAGAAAAAGTTGATTCATCTCTAGCACTGCATTGACTTAACTTGGAAAAAAGCATGCGTGTCTGACAATTCTTTCAAAACACTTAAAGTCTGCAGAGATGACCGTTTCAGCCTCTCATTGACTGTGTTACTCATTATGACTGAATATCAAAATTAGTGTTACAAATGACATGGTAGGCTAGTTAGTTAGCCAAGTTAGCTCTAGTAAAGTGCATTGGTAGGAGTTAAGTGGACCCACATGCACAGACTGCATGCTTTCCACGACGCGGCAGCTTCACAGTGTTCATGTTACACAACACGAGACACAATAAACTCACCTGATCTTGTTTCCAGTCTTCATTCTGATCCACTGAGGAATGGGCCTGTTCTGTTTCTGCTTCTTAGCGAGGAAGCGCTTGATCCTGAAAGTCTTGTGGGACGACTAGGAAAAAGAACAACAAAGAGCGCCATCAACACCACGTCGACCCACAATATTTCTAATCACATGTTGAACATCTGCGACCCCAAAACGAATATATGTAGAGCACGTTAACGTGTTCGTGAACAAGCTAGCAGCTAACGTCTATGAAGGAAGTTACATGCGCAGAGTGGGTACCGGCTAGCATCTTTAATATGCTCATCTTCCATATTTTTATACAACATACGGATTTGTGAGGTACCATTAGGATGTTTATCAATCACACAATACATCGTAGCAGGTTTAAAAGGGCTGCAGACGCGGATGTTTAAAGATTTTGTATTTACCATTTTGTCCACAGTCCTTTCCCGACTATGGCGTCGGCCGAAGAGAGAGAAGGACGTGACGTCGGCGCTTTTATCCAATAAGCGTCCACCGAACAGGCCCCACGTCATACACACAGCGACACCTAGTGGAGGGTGTGTTTAAATGCATCTTGGTACTTTGAGGTACGATGTGTGTACTTATATACAATTCTGAACCATGTGTACCATTATTGGGTATTTCTATTTTTGCTGCTACTTTATACTTATACTACTGATGGATATATTGCGAGATTTGTACATACAAAACAAATAAAAAGCTCATAAAAAATATGCGTAGTTGTTAAGCATACAATAATATAACTTTGAAAAGAGCCATGTTGTAAAGTACTTCTAATTTTGATGCTTTAAGGACGGGATACTTCAGTACTTTTTTCTTTTTACATCTGATTATTGCTACTTCTACTAAAGGATCTGACTACTGCTTCCACCAAGATGAATCCCTACTAATACTGGAAACTAAAAAGCTGAAATGTAAACAGTACGTATGTTTATCTGAAAAAGTTCAAACGTTTTGGACTAAAAGTAGATTATCAGCTGGGTAAAGCCACAGACCCCAATAGCTCAGTTTACTACATGTCAGTTATGGTTTGGTAGTTTGGGGTCTGCATTGTAAGGTCAATTTGTAGGTATGAGAGAGGGACCCTGTGTTAGATCTTATTCCACCAAAGGAGTATTTGGGGAGGTCAATAGCAACACAAACAGAAAATTTCGGTCCCAGTCTCGGACATTCTTGGACAAAGATTCAGGTCTAGTCTCAGCAGCTCTACCCAGTCTAGTTTAGTGGAGGAAGAGGTGGACATAACTGAACTACTGCAGTGTTATGAATAAATCAATCAAATCTCATCAATTGGGTATTTTAATACTGAACAAAAAAAGGACATGTACACTTAAGCAAAGACCTCTTTTATTTCCAGTCAAAAGTGGCTACTGTATATAAGCATCAGCAGCAGTGATGTGTTCTCATGCTGTATTCAGTTTAGTGCGACACACATTCATGTTTAAGAGGAGATTCAGTTTAGAAAAGGAAGGAAGGCCACTGGTTGATCCCTCTGATTGAAGCGTGCATGCAGGCATGGCTGTCACATGGCAGTCTAGTCTGAAATGGCTGTTTCCTCTCTGTCACTGTATGAATGTAGGAACAAAACACATGATCCCAAACCAGGTTACGCACAGACTGTATGCTTCAGTCTACAAGACAATTGTACAGCTACTGACCACGAAAAGAGTAAATTAAAAGTTCTGCACAGAAATTTAGATTGTCTCGCTTCCCGGGCAGGAGTAAGATTTCCATGTTTACACTTCAAACTGAACACGTCAATGCGGCGACAGAAATCTCATTCATGACAGTGAAGAAACAATATTGATGAGCTGGGCAATGTTGACATATTGAGTAATTGGTAAGTTGTGATATGGATTAACATGGTAAAAGCCAATGTTGGCAGTGTGCACAACACTGAAGCAAGGTCACTTCGAGTTTACGTGGTCCAAGAAAGCTTTGGCTTCGACTAATGTGCCCGACAGCCAAACTGTAAGCCGAAGGTCCCGGTTACCTTTCCTAACAAATAAAACTAAAGGAGGGTCACATTCGGACCCTAAGAGGCTCCACCATCACATCCCTGCCTCCGAGACTGGGAGAGCCGGATGCAGCCCTGCTTGAACTGCAGTGCGTGTCGCCCTGAGGCGCCACGTTGCTGCTCTGAGCCTCACAGGCCTGTCTCCCCTCTCCTCACCGCACTTAAAATGCCATAAAGTAGAGATCTGCTCAATCCTCTCCTTTGTCGGCCACTTTCTCGGCTTCGGTATCTGGCTTTCTGTCGGCAGAGTTGGATTCCGCTCCACCTCCTCCACCTCCACCTCCACCTCCACCTCCACCTCGATTGCGGCTCCTGGTCCCTGGCTGGTACAGCTGAATTGCAGGCCGGTCCTGACGTAAAGAAACGATGCTCTTAGAAATACTAAAGATTTTTGCAAAAATGATTTGATTTGAGAGGCTTAAGTCATTACCTTATTCCGTAGACGCTCCCTTTTACTACTCTCGTCCTTCTTGTAGTCTTTGGTAGGCCTCTCTGGCCTCTCGGAGTGAGTAGAGTCTCCAACGTGTTCACCCTTTTTCTTCTCCTTGGCACGCTCTTTGTCTTTTTTAACCTCGTCCTCCCTCTTCCTGCACGAGTTCTCTCCGTCCTGACGCTCTCTCCTCCTCCGCCGATTCTCGTCCTGTCGCCTGATGCGCTCCTTCTCTCTCTGCAGCCGCTCCCTCTCCCGCTCTCGGTCGCGCTCTCTGTCGCGCTCCGGGTCACGCTCCCTGAACTCCTTCCTGCCCTCTTCGTCCGCTCTGTGAGTGAAGCACACATTAGGTTTAAGTAATCTGTTCAAAGTGAAAAGTGTATTTTCAAAAAAAATGACTGAAGCAACTAACTTCCTTCCTCGATCCTCCTTGTTTTCAATGTGTTGACGCCTCTTATGATCGGCACCCCCCATGGATCTGTCCTCTTTATTTGGCCTGTCTGGTTTCTTGGCCTTTTCCTTGGGCTTCTCAGAATCAGCATCCTCCCCTCTGTCTGGCTTCTTCAGGAGCTACACATTTGAAATTAAAGAGAAAATCATAATGAGGTATTGGGAGATTTCACACCGTATTAAACTGCTTCATTCCAATGCAGCACACACCTTGATCTTTGGTTCTTCTTTCACTTGGTCCTTGTCTTTCTCCAGGGGTTTCTCATGTCTCTTCATCTTGTCCGTGTCTTTGCGCTTCCTTCTCTCCTCCTCCCTCCACTTGCGACGCTCCTCGTCACGCATGCGCTTGCGATCAAGCTCCCTCCTTCTCCTCTCTTCTTTCTTTTCCTCCCTGATTCTCTGATCAGCATTAAAACAACAAGGCATGAGGCCAGCATTAACCATGCAACTTAACAACTGGAACTAGTACAAAAACTGTTGTGCCACAGTACTTTATTTACCTGTTTATTCTTCAAGAAGTCAAGCAGAGGAGTTGTTTTTTTAGCTTGAAGGGAGAAAACAAAAGTATGTTTGAATTCATCCATCCAGCAGTGTGTCTCTTATAAAACATATACAATGATGTCTCAGGTGCACTTTTTGGAGACTGTTCACTTACCTACAAGCTCCTTTGATTTTAACTCAATCTCTTCCAACAGTGTCTCTGGTGTTGATGCCAACTTGTCGTCATCACCGTTGTAAAATTCAAGAAACTTCTTGTAATCAGGATCTGAAAGAAAATATAGAACATACAAATGATAATATGTTGCTGCTTCTGGTAAGATTGCTTCTCTGTAGGTTCATATGGTGCATACGGTCTTTTAACACAATATTAACCGAGACAACTACTAGCTATTTAAGGTGATTCTTTTGAGAAACAAAACACTAATATATTAAAAAAAAAACCACATACAAACATCACAAAATCTCTCTTTTTTTATTATAACATAACCTAAAGCAGTAAATGCCTTTACCTTCATCAATTGTTCCACATTTTGCATCCTTTTTCTTACTTCTTTTCTTGGCAGTCTTTTGAAAAGGTGCGAACTCCACGACTGCAGGATACTCCTGCCCTGTTAAAAACAAACAAAATGTGGACCAGCGTGAAGCGTCGTCTGAGAAAATCCTCCAGTTAGTGTATCTAGCTGTAAATGTATGCTCTCCATACCTCTGCTGTCAATGAACACGTATCCATCAAATCGATCTCTGAAGAGAACTATATCCTCTTGGTTCTTAAAATTGATGTAGGCCCTTGCAAAGAGGTGAGGGTAGAGGCTGAAAGGACAGAACACTCATGTTAGACTTTTAGAGCCACTGATAGAATTATTTAAATGATGGAACGTCAACTCACCTGGCGTCATTGGAGAAAAACTCGAAGTAGTCCACCTCTGGGAGAGGCTGTAACTGCTCCTCCAGCTCTTCCTTGGTCAGACTTGGTGGTAATCGTCTGATCACAATCTTTAAATAAAATAATATTGCCAGTTAAAGATAGTATTACATAATGGATAACAATCAGACTGAGGAAAAGAGAACATTAACTAATATTAACTTGAAGTTTAGTCAAATGACAATTTGTCTAACTCGTTATATAAAGTAATAGCAGACAATGCATGTTATATCCGACCAAACAAAGCTAGTTAAAATCATGCTGTTATTAAATTAAACTATAAGTATCCACAACTGACGAGTAGCAGCTGTCGCTAACCTAGCTAGCTCGTTTTACCTTTGTCATGGCCTCTTTCTTTTCCTTCAATCTCTCCGTCTTTTCTCCATCTTCACACTTTATTTCAAATCTTCGCTCCTTCGGCCGGGCGTTTTCCTTGTCTTCCTTCATAGTTGAACGGCTACTTCAATCCGCGGTTGTATTTCATCTCATTCCACAGACTTGTTTACTTTTTTTAGCAAGTTAGCCTGCTAGTAGCAACCGTAACTTCCTCTCTGGCGGTGGGCCTGCAGGTCGGTGTTACAACCAGATGGGGGCGTTGTGAGTAAAAACAAGCGTGAACTGTGAATTTGAAATTATAATTAAATGTATTTAGCTTTGTCCATTTGTTTTTGTCTGCGTTCTGTCAATTTGACTGAAATTTTATGTTTTAGTCGTTTTATTCTATTTAAAAAAGAATGACTTTTCAGTCTAAAAAACGCTTCCCTTTTCCCGGATTCCTTTCAAACTAAAAGCTGGCAAGTTAAATTCACATTTGATGAGTTTATTTTGTTTCTGACACTATTATCACACAAACCAAGTGAGTGTTCAGTTGGCAGCTGATGTCATAATGATAATAATGCAACCTTAAATAGTGATTAAAAGTTATATTCGCTGCTGAATGAACGTATTTCTTAACATTCGGTGTGTAATCTAAAATAGAATTCCTGTTATTAACCATGGAGGAAAAAATAATTACATATATAAACAGATTTGTTTCCCAATAATGTATACTAACGTTTGACGGCATAATAGTTATTACAACAATGACGATTTGTATAATCTTCGTAGTGCAGATGCTTTTCTTTTGAAAAAAATAAAACAGGAAGTACTATTCTTCTTCCGCTAGCGGAACACGGGTCATCAAGAAAGTCGACATTTTGTTAGCTCCTTAGCAAAATAAGCGGTCGAAGGTTGTCTTAGGGCGACTTGGTTGTAATCACCGTTGCTCTCTGTCTGCCTGACCGTTCCCGGGTGTCATCATGTGGTATGAGATCCTGCCGGGCTTAGCCGTCATGACCGTGTGTCTGATCATTCCCGGCGTCGCCACCGCACAGATCCACAAGTTCACCAACGGAGGAAAGGTGAGGAGTTGGCAGACCGTGCTGCATGTTAGTGTTGTTGTCCTCTAAACTAAAGCGCTCGGTTAAACACTGTGTTCTTCCTTGTAGGAGAAGAGGATCGCTCGGTTTCCTTGGCAGTGGTATCTGATGGAGAGAGACAAGCGAGTGTCGGGATCAGGGCAGTATTTTGAATCCAAGGTGAGCGGCAATGTGTGTGTCTCTCTCTCTCTCTCTCTCTCTCTCTCTCTCTCTCTCTCTCTCTCTCTCTCTCTCTCTCTCTCTCTATAGAGCGATATGTGTAGATATATATCTATATGTAGTTTGTGTCAGCTTGGAGCAGAAGTTACAACATAGTTAAAAAGAAAGTGGAGAGTTAACCTCCAGCTATATACATAATTTGAGGGTAAGATGCATTATTGCATTCATGAGATATGAACATAGTAATAAAAAAACTATAGGCTGGTATTTGATCTGAAAATTACTTTTTACATTCTGAATATACGTAGACTGACGTAGACATACCTGCTATACAACTAAGATAAAGTAATATATTTATATGCTATGAAATGCTTGTAAACAACTACTGCTTGTAGGATGATGTACTGTTGTTGTTTAAGCAAACAATGCAATTATGAAATCAAAATTATAATTATTTCTAATAGATTAACACTCTCACTCAATATCACCAAAATCCATTTACTTAAAGAGAGTGCAGTCTGTAAACCCTGTGATGCGTCGCTTATCTCAGTGAAGTTTCTAGTTAGAGCTCAATAACCAGCTGAAATAAAACCGGAAGCTGTCTGGAGGGCAATACAATTTTATTTTTTAAACTATTGCCTGACAAATGGTCAGTTCATGTATGAATATGTAATTTAAAAAGACTGGAGGTATAATATGTTTCTTCCTCAACAGGGACTGGAGAACATCCACTGATGAACAGAACTATGGAGAACCTGACAAGAAGAACGTTGGACATTAAAGGATTATATTTAACATTCAGCTGTTTGTATTTTTTTCAGTCTTTTAAGGCAGTCGTCCCGGTTATCTATTAAACTATTCCCAACTGGAAATCTTCTGAGGCTTCTTGGCTCGTTAATACACCTGTTCATATGTTGTGCAGTTCATACTGTAGATGTTATGTCACCTGTACAGGTGATACTCCTGTGTTCTCAGAGGATATATCTATTGGTAGTGAGTCTATCCTGTACTGTAGCTGAAAGAGACTCTCCAATCTGAGTGGATCAGAGTGAATTAACAGCAGGACCCCCCCCGTCTGTCATTACAATTCTGATAATCCCATAATCAGTGAGTAACAAACTGCTACTTTTCTATATTTTAAATCATAGTTGATTGTCTTTGGGTTTTGGCCTACTGTTCAGACAAGACATTTAAAGACGTCACCTTGAGTTTTGAAAAGGTGTGATGTGCATTTTTATTTATTTTTTCTGACATTAAATATACAATTATTAATCGACTAATGAAAAAAAAATCATTGCAGTCCTGTTGGCCATCAAATCCACATTAAAGGAATCCTTTTGAAATATGGTAATATCCAAAATATCAGGTGTTTGAACAAGAAACGATTGATTTAACAGCATCTATTAGCTCCAGTGAACTGGTTGGAACAGAATAGAGAACGTGTTAATTATTTGTGTACTTTACTGACCTTTAACCAGCTGAAATATTTACAGTAGCAGCTCTGCTGAACACGAACAATCACACGACTTTGTATAAGTTAAGATTGCTCTAATTCATTGGTGCTGAAACCGGGTTTAAGGAGTTGAAAGAAAAATCAGAGAAGTCACGAAATAAACAAATAGGAAAGTAGAAAAAAATCTTTCTGCTTTACAAAAATACATTTCTTTTAATCTTTGCTGATATAACTTCCTTCAACTCCTTCAGTCTATCTTAAAGAATCAGGCTGTAGATACTTTGAGCTATTTGCTCTTTAAAATTCTTTTTTTTTTTTATATACACTCCTGTGAAATAACTTTCTTTTGTACTTTTTGTCTGAAATATATAATGTGCTGCTGCTGTCTTGGCAGGACCCTCTTGAAAAGGAGATTTTTAATCTCAATGAGGCCTTTACTAGTTAAATACATTTTTAAATAAATTAAATCAAATAAAAAAATTTGAAAGCCACAACTTGATAATGAAAATGTATTTACCGTTCTGATCAGGAGAAACATTTACAAGTTAAGGTTGAACAATTGAAAGGGAAGACTCTCTGGTGAGTAATTATAATACAACAGAGTCTGACACACATTTCTTTAAAAGTAAAATCCTCCCACCACACTGTACATTCAGCTAAAACTGAATGTGGTTAGAGTAACACATTAACAGCCCTCCTGTCTATACAAATGAGATGTTCACTTCTCCTCCTTGCCCTTGGTCTTCCTGTACACCATCTCCCTGAAGCTGGACAGGATCTTGCTCTCTCTCTTCCTCCTCTCCTCCTGGTTGAAGGAAGCCAGAGCTCTCTTCTCGTCTGCGCTGTAGATCTGGTTCTCCTTTCTCAGACGCACAGCCTCCATACGACGATGTCTGCAGGGTTTACATCGGGAGCTCGTCAGCATCACAGTAACGATCTCATCACGGAGTCAGTTGTCCTACTCAGAAATATCACAAACCTGCTGCCGCTCATCACGTAGCCGGACTTCTCGAAGTTCGCGATCTCGTCGCTGGTGAGACCAATCTCACCTCTCCTCGGGATACGTTTGCCCGCTTTCACGTACTCCGCCATCGCAGCACCCTCACCCGGCAACAGTGCGTGACCAAAACTGGAAGAACAGAAAACGAGACGAGTCATGAATTTGGAAAAAAAGTATAAATACCCTTGCTAGTAATATTACAAAGCCAACGTCTTGGGCTGCAAGTAACCAATGATTTATTATTTTATTTATCTTATTGCGGATTATTTTCTTGAGCAACTGTTTGGCTGTTTGTGTTGCTTTGAGCTAAATGATGAACGCTTGATCACGTCCCTTTTATTCAGACAACAGGAAGTTGTCCTCCTGGCATTGGTAGTAATGATAACCGGTCAGCGTTATGAATCGTCTCACAACCTGTTGCGGTGCTTTTATTTTGGAAATACTAAATCATAAAGATGTTAAGTGCTTTAGTTACATGATGTCAGACCGACTTACTCCAGAGGTCTGTCGTCCTGCGACATGTCGTGTGTGAGCGGCGCTTCGGGGCCGACCACGTGTTCGTCCATGCAGGTCTTCTCCACCCACATCACTCCGTTGGGATCCCCCTCCTCTTCCTCTTCCTCCCCTTCCTCCCCTGACTCTTCACTGCTGGAGTTGCTGGACTCCTTCCGACTCTTCTTCACCTTCTTCTTCTTGGACTTCTTTGACCTAAAAAGGAAACAAACGATGTTTGGTTAATCAAAATGTCCCTTTTCTGTGTGAATGAAGCTGGTGTAAAGCTGCATATGAGCACATACTTCTTGCTCTTCTTTTTCTTCTTCTTCTTCTTTATTTCTTCTTCTGAAAGACAAAAAAAGGGATAAAAATCAGTTAAAGATAATAAATATAAAACATATTCCAGCCGATATAACTCACTAAAAAGACTTGAATTCATATAATTATGATATTGATAATCTTACCATTAGAATCTGATTCCAGCTCGCTGTCCTCAGAGTGCTTTTTGTTCTTTTTTTTCTTGGATTTCTTCTTCTTCTTCTTCTTTTTCTTTTCTTCTGTGAATAACAGAAGTGTTCGTAAATTCAAACGGCATAACAATATCAACGTAATATTGATTCATGTTCGAACACTGTTCTGTACCTTCTGAGCTGGATTCTGAACTGCTGTTTTTCTCGTCTTCTTCGACTGGTGTGAATTCATCAGAGCTGGTGCAGAACAAAGACAGAAATGTGAGCTTTCATCCTCTGTAACTACATTGCCGGGTGTGTGGTGCTTCTCAAAAACAACGTGTTGCGATTGTTGACTTACTCTGGCTCTTTAACTCTCGGTGAATATCCCCAAACTTCAGGACAACCCAACTCACCGATCCTCTCTCTCTCTTGCAGACGCCTGTAACAGAAAGACGGATGCAGAAGTCTGAAGACATAACTTGTTAGGTTTCACACTGTAGGTCAAAAGTATTACGTTATTTTGTAGGACCCGCTGTAGAGATGTTGGGAAATGATTTCAACAAGTTAGTCGTATCTTTTAAACCGCTTCTGGATAATTTAGCAAGCAAAATATCTTGGTTTACTGAATTGAAACCTTTTGAAAAATCTATTAATATTCCAAAAGTATATTATTTATTTTATAAATGCAGTTGTTATTGTATCAATGAGTTGCAATGTAGCCATATAAATAGATCAATTAATGTCCAATAGGCTGACTCTGACTCTTTAAATACTCTTTCCCAGGATCTTTTGATTATCATCAAGTTGAGGAATTTGATTAAGATTGTTTTAACAAAAAAAAAACGAAAACCAACTGAAAGAAAACAATTCATGACCCGTAACTAGATTACGGAAATATTTGAAATAGATTGTGATTTTAATTAAAAGATTAATTTTGAAGTCCCTGAATCACAAATTGGATGTTTAAAAGACATATTTATTTATCAGGCAAGGTCTGTTTTAATCTGTCTTCTGTTATATAAAGTCACAGAGATGCAACATTGAGTTGACCCTTCAATGAAACTGGATCGATTAAATGACCATTAGCTGTAATATTAGTGTTTTCATTGTTTACCTGGCAATAAACGCCTCTTGTCTCTGTCTCTGAGCGTCGTCTCTTTGCTGCTCGTAGTAATATTCATCTTTGAAGCTTCCGTGTTTTCCAGAAGCGTCCCGCTGCTCGGACCAGTGGTTGTAGTTGTTGCTGTTGCTGCTGTTGTTGTTGGTGGTGCTGTTGTGTCGCTCCCTGGACCTGGACCGGGACCGAGACCCTATCCGGATCCGTCTGATGTTCCTCGCCTCGCGGAACCGGCGGTCCCGTTCCTCGTGCTCCTTCTCCCTGTTGCGTGGCTTCGGGAGTTTGGGCCCGAAGCTGTACGGAGACAGGCTCCGCTCGCGGCTGCCGCTGCGGTGTCGGCTGCGGGAGCGACTCCGAGGTCTCCGGGCACGAGGACTCCGGGGCTCCGCGCCGCCGTCAGAGCTCGAGCCGTCCGACAGTGGCATGTCTACTGACCGCTTTACTCTCACACACTAGAAATACAAAATATATATAAAAAACAGTTAGTATTTAGAGAGAGAAAAGAAAAATTAACACGCGTCCATGTTTTCTGTGATACGCAAGAAAAGCGTCCAACAACAGGAAGTCGTCTTCTTCGTTTTCCTCTTCTTCCTCTTCTTCTTCTTCTTCTTCTTCTTCTTCTTCTTCTTCTTCTTCTTCTTTTTCTTTTTTGAGGTTTATTGGCGGTTGGCAAACAATGAATTGGCGCATTATCGCCACCAACTGGTATGGAGTGCGGATCAAGCTGTAAAATAAAATAAAATTAAATTAAATTAAATTAAATTAAATTAAATTAAATTAAATTAAATTAAATTAAATTTAAAAAAAACAACCGGCTCTTATTTTCTTAATAATATTAGTTTGTCTAAGATATTGAAATACTACTTTTGACAGAATATCCACTACTTTAAACCATACCTCCTTCTTGCCGAGGTCTCCAATCAGCTGCCCTCTTTCATCTTCGGTGTTAATGGCGAATTGTAACTAAATGGAGCATTCACATGAGCCAATCACATGAGCGCAGCTCCCCCTCCCCTCCCCACGAGGCTGCCAGCTGTTTTCACACCAAACGCCACGTGAATTATTCACGCGACGAGATTACATACAAAGTCTATGCACAGACACGATGAGACTGCAGTGACGCGAACTTGGCGCGGCGCGTTTGGGGTGACGCGTTTGGGGCGACGCGTTTGGCGCGGCGCGTTTGGGGCGGCGCGTTTGGGGCGGCGCGTTTGGGGCGGCGCGTTTGGGGCGGCGCGTTTGGGGCGGCGCGTTTAAGGCGGCGCGTTTGACGCGATGCGTTTGGCGGGGCTTGTTTGGGGCGGCGCGTTTGGGGCGGCGCGTTTGAGGCGGCGCGTTTGGGGCGGCGCGTTTGGCGTGCCTCACCTCAGATTGTGAATCCTCACTAACTGGGTTGAGCGCGTGCCTTTTGCTGTCTCATTCCTGCACACACTGTAATATTTGTAGACACTCTTATTATATATCCTTTCTTTCCATAGAGTAGGTAATGTATTTCATGTCTGTGTAAAACATATTTAGTGTTGCTGATTTGACATTCAACCGCAGTGAAAAAGCACAGAGGGAAGGCAAACACTACTCTGCCATAATGAAGGGTGCGCGAGAGCCCACGGCTCGGGTTTATCGCGTCAATCTACACAGAGCAGATCGACCGAGACAGGAAGTCAGACACCGATAAGGGATAGAGCATCCGGTAAGTTTTCAAAAATAAAAGCGTCAGCTCCTATCATTTCCAAAGGCTTCTCAAACAAAGAGGTATATCTCCAATACAGAAATGATGGGAGCCATTTGTGGACTGTCCATGACGAACACAAGATTCAATTCAAGAGTATGAATCTAAAATTATTGTCAAGTATCGTTGACGCGACTCTCTCTATCTACGGCTCTGGGTGACTTTGTGCGACCTCCCGCGAGATACATGAAGACGATCTCGGCGGGCAGGCACAACACCGGAAGTTCAAATCAATGTGGTCTGTGGACTTTTAACAGAGCAACCAGCAACTCCACGGTGTTCAGTAGTTTGGGATGCTACACAACAACAACATCGGTGCTCTCTGTAAAGTAGTACGTGTGTTTTGTGACGGAGACGCGCCCGAAGCAAGATGTCTTCTAATACCGTTAAACTGGAAAGACCCGTGAAGCCGGTGTGCAAGAAACTTGAAGATGCACTGGCAATGGAGTTCTTTTTCACGGAGTTGAATGCGACCGCTACATGCCTCATTTGCAAGCAGAAAGTATTGTTTAAGGGGTTAAACATGAAGCAGCATTACATCGCAAATCACGCGGGAAAGTATGATAAATATAAGGGAAGGAGCAGAAAGACCATGTCCGATGAGCTTCATGCAGAATTCAACAGCTCCGTCGGGACGTCAGCAAGAGAACCTGAATCTGTGCCTAAAGAGATCGCTCCAGGTATTGTACTCTTATTTAATGTCTGTAGAGATAGTCGCATTCGCTAAACTTTTATTTTGAAGGCAGTGAACCGGTAGTTATCTAAACCCGGCGCGTACACAGTTACACTTTAACTTAACCGTTTTCTGCTGAAATAACGGCACGATTTCATTGTTGCTTTAACGCTAACATGAATCAAATGGTGTATTGTTATTGTATGTCTTGTAATTATATTACGGTTTAAATGTGTGCTTGATAATCCTACACGCCGGCGACTCCTTGCGGCTGCTCCATCAATGAGGCTGTAGCTCAGTCGGCAGGGTGTTGTGTGTTGTTAGCCATTGTCTGTAGCCAGCTACGATACTACAGTCGGTGTCGGTGGTCCTGCTCAGTCCTGTCAGCAAACATCAGGGTTGCAGGTAAAACATAAGTAGTTGTATGTGCAGCTGTTTAACGTAACAAGATGTCACGTATCCATCGTGGTGTTGTGTTTGAAGCTAGCATGCTAACAAGAGGCTAAACAGAAGGCCGCATTGCCCGCTTCTCATTAAAGAGGAAGTGAGGAGGAAATGCAGCTAGTTACCTTTTGTTAGCTAGCCCGTTACGATGTTTGAATATCAGACCGATTGCATTAATAATCGATTAATTAAAGTAGCAAACGTCCCCTAATAAATGTAGTTCTGCACGTGTGCAATGTCACGCGAGACTAAGCTCAAAGCTAGTTTCTACAACTTTGTTAACCTGAGGTGTGACGTTAGCTAACGTGTGGCTACGGTAACGTTCTTGTTTTGGTTGCCTACGAAATTATGATGCCTAACATTTGCACGACTACAAACACTGATGTTCAAGTGCATACTGTGACGGTTCCTGGTTGCATTGAAGACTAAAACACCACCTTTTCGAGAACTTTATATCAATCCATCTTTAAGACCACAAAAACAAACATACCACTGAAAACTGGGTGTAACATGCTGTTGCACAAACAAACGAAAGTCAGATGGCTTCAGGACACCATTGAACAAACTTTCTTGATTGTCGAGAGATAACTGCCTCTTAGAACTAGAAAAGCAGGATATGTAAATGACCCAAATGGAACTTGAGCCAAAACCTTGAACTTTTGTCGAAGTGCCTAATTAAATATTGCATGTCACCATAATGTAATTTTCTGCCTTTTCTTGTGGATTGATACATGTGATCATCATTTGTTCTCTTTTGATTTTTTTTCCGCTCTACAGCCATGCCGAGTCTAAAGCTGATCTCTGCGACCGACACGCAGTATGCAGCGTCTGTGCTGAAGTCAATGAACGAGCAGCGGAATCACGGATTATTTTGTGACGTCACCATTATCATACAGGACAAGAAATTCAGAGCTCACAAAACCATCCTGTCTGCTTCGAGTACGTATTTCCACCAGCTCTTCAGTGTAGCCGGACAAGTGATCGAGTTAAACTTCATTAAAGCGGAAATCTTCGAGGAGATTCTCAATTACATTTACAGCGCCAAGATTTTTCGCGTCCGCTCCGACATGCTGGAGGAGCTCATCAATGCTGGACAGATACTGGGAGTCAGGTTCATTGCAAACTTGGGGTCGCCGTTGTCACAAGTTAAGGGTCTGCCTGGTTTGTCAAAGGAGACCGAGAGCAAAAGTGACACACCCGCACAGATGATGCCCATCATCGCAGAGTCCTTCTCCATATCTGCCGAGGAATTCAATCAGACGAGCAAGGCGGCGGACAACGACTCCGACTCGGACGGCGATGTTATGTTTGTCTCAGAAACGGATGCTCAAACCAGAGCGGCCAGTCAGAAAGCCAAATCTGGTGATGTCATCGATGTGGATACAGCTGATTCAGAAAAGGCAGCATCAAAGCAAAATGAAGAATCAAATCATACCGTAGCAAAAGACAAAGCCCCCTTGAAAGAAAGTCCTGTAAAGCCTCCCATCATCAGTGGTCCGATCCCCAGCATCCCCAACAGCAGCCCTCTGCGCAGTCCTGACAGCAGCTCCAATAACACGGCATCGCCGGCCAAACTTCCCTCAGGAAGTGCCCCAACAACGCCAGCCAGGTCAAGCAATGTCACCCCCGAGCCCTCGAGTGCCTCTCAGTCCTCGGAAAACAGCGATATAACGGGAGTCCACAAGAAGCAGGTCTCCACTTCATCTCAGAAAGGGGATTTCAAAATAAAGCTCCTAGATTTGTCTGAAGGCCAAGCAAATCAAACGAACAGTCCCAAATCAGCCATAGCAGCAAAAAAGACAGTGACACTCAATACAACCACGGAGATTGATTCGATTTCGTCAGGCTGTAAAGTGTATGCAAATATTGGAGAAAACACATACGACATTGTCCCGGTGAAGGAAGATCCGGGCGAAGGGGGCTCTAAAGTCAACAAAGGGAAGCGGGCGTTAATGGCGACGCCGTTGAAACCGCTGGATAAAACACCCACCTCACCGCTGGGCGGCCCAAACAAGAAAAAGACCAAAACGGAGCTGGAGGACCACTATGAGCTCATCATGGACGGGAAGACGTTCTACGTGTGCGTCGTCTGCAAGCGCCCCTACGTTTGTCTGACGAGTCTCCGTCGACACTTCAACACCCACTCGTGGGAGAAGAAGTATCCGTGTCGCTACTGCAACAAGGTCTTTGCACTGGCCGAGTACAGAACTAAACATGAAATCCACCACACGGGAGAGCGGAGGTACCAGTGCTTGGTGTGCAATGAAATGTTCATGAACTACCAGCTGCTGTCCACCCACTGCAAGCAAGCCCACAACCAGGATCCCAGCGGGAGGAAAGAGAAAGACGAGAAGGACAACAACTTGTACCGACTCCTGCCGTGTAAAACGGTGCAGATGAAGCCGTACTCGTGGAGCACGGACGGGCAGGGCGTCCCCGTCATATCGGAGGACGGCAGCGTGCATCACATAACCGCCGTCGGCGAAGACGTCCACTCCTCCACGCAGAGCAGGATGTTGAACTGGGACGACATCTTTGTCGAGCCCGACGCTCATATGCCGCCCGACGCTCATATGCCGCCCGGTGCTCGCGCCCGACCAGCGCCGACCATTAACAGTCCTCCTCAGGGAGCCACAGAGTTTGACTTTGTTATACCAGAGACCTACTGAGCAGCACTCGCTGCTCCATTACCTGTGCCTTTTAGGTGCCCCACCCCCATTTCCTCCTTGGTTCCATGTCAACAATATTCTTCTGTGATTCGTATGTGTCAGCTTCCCTTCAATGACATTTTTAAGGTGTAATATTGTACTGAACTTGGGGACGATTCACACTAGAATAACGTCTGTGAGTCGGCCGGAGCAAGCTGGAGATAGAATTTCTTCAACTTGAGTTGAAGTGGGACGGCGTGAATAGTTGCAGGATGAAAAGCTCAATATGACCGGACCTTTACTCATGTTGCTCTGCTTCTGTAATGACATGATCATTTTGTATCATTGGAAGGAATGATAGTCACATTAGGAAAACCATACAGCAGTGGTTACCACGCAGTAATAGGATAAAGGAAACGATTCCATGCAAGAAAGACTCACTAGCTGTAATAAAAAGTCAAATCATGTATATTTAATTTTTCACTGTATGAGGCAAGTTATATCTATACAAACTTCCCTTTTATCATCTTATACATTCAGGCCAATACGTGACATTAGACCTGTGTATGGAACACATCCTAAGCATTTAGGAGCAGCTCCAGTTTGCCTATTTAGGAATGTGAAACATCAGCAGATGATTTTGTGGGTAACAAGGCGACCTTTTTGTTCACAGGATACACTATAATACATTTTGTGGTTTCAACAGATTTGTATAAAATACAGGATCTGACCCATAATAAAATGAATCTATCATTACCGGATCATGAATCAGATGGAAGGCGTTTATGAACTGATCATTGCTTGTTCCAATTTGAGACTATTTTAAGCCTCATTCTGTACAAGAGAATGTTTATTATGATTAGAAATATATTTTTTCATTGTGTGATTGTTGGCGAGGGGAAGATATACAATGGTTATTTAATTTTTCAGTGGTTTGAAAAAGTTTGGCTTACTTTTTTGTTGATTAAACCCGTTTTATTTTCATTCACCTGTACATTTTGATTTCCTGTGCTTAACATGTTTCCTTTATTTTTAATATATATATATTTCAATGCCAAAATCCTTCATAGAGTGGGCTAGAGACCAGCATAAGTGTGATGGTAGGGTTGACATGCATTGAGGATTATTTGAAAGCACTCGGTGTTGGATCAGGCAGAAGATTTTTCTGTAATATTTTAACTTTTTTACTGTTGTTTTTTTTCCATTGTATCAAAAATGTAGTGATTGGTCAGTGTTTAAAAAAAAACAAAACAAGTAGTGCTAACATGGGAATCTATTCTTTGTCATTCAATAAAATCATGTAAGATTTGTTTTTTAATTAACAGATTAACGTTGGTGTCCGATGTACAGTATTTGTTTTAATCCCACTTTTTTTTTTTAACTGTTTCATATGTATTTATTAGGTTTATAGCGGTATACAACATGAAGTTATTAAATACTCTGTTCTGTTGGCATCTAACTAAATGTTCCTTTTCTGTCAATTAGCAACAAGGGTTCCCTGATGGTGAATAAATTATTCTTTTACTATTTTTACTTAATTGTCTTGCACCAACAGCATTTAAATATCTGTCATTTTATTTACTGTGTTGTGATGATAGACCTTCTCTAGCATCTTGAAATGAACACGAGAACCTTAATCACATTGCCTCTCGCAAAATGAAAGAAATACACAAAATCAGAAGCTGGTGTAAGAGTTGAACTCACTAGTGTGATGAGACATATATATTTTTACATTTTTAAGTGAAATGGGTAAACTCAATTTCGTCATGCTGGTTTCACAGGAAATTTAGCCTTGCAAGTGGTGCTCTGAGCTAATATGCTAATGTTAGCAGGGTTTATGTTTACCAAAGTCATATTTATTTAGCAAGTTAGCATGCTAACATTTGCTATTTAGCTAATTTCATCTTTAGAGGGGGATATGCACATCTACACCAAACGTCGTGGCGATCCTTCAAAAGGATGAGGAGTTTCTTCAAACCAAAAAATGTCGACCTCATGATGGCGCTACAGGAAAAGCTGGGATCGCTGAGGTCTGTAGGGATCATCCTCTGGGCACTATGAATGTCTGCAGAGTTTCACGGCTACCTGTTGAAATGTTTCAGTCTGGATCAAAGCCACCGTGGTGTTGCTACCTTGAATGAGAAGAAACTCTTTGAATTACACAAAACATTTTTTTAATGGCAAGACAAAGAGGAACTGACAATCAGCCCCTGAGAATGTGTTTAAATGATGAGAAGCAGTGCTTAAAGCTGACAGAGACCTGTCTCATGGATTAAGTTTACTCTTCTTCTCTATTCCTCAGTGAACAACAGTCCTCTTGACTCTTCATGATCTCCCATCTCATGTCAGTGAATCCAGCACTGACTGTCCACACTCGGCCTGACAGAGACAACACATTTCAACTCATAGATGTGACATTACGACTACTTACAAAGAGAGAGACATAGATATGTGTTTACCTTTTTGGCAGCTTTTAGTGAAAAGACAATAAATAGGGTTTGAAGTGCAACTTAACTTAACCGTCCTCCCTTAACATCTACTGCAGAATAACTTATTTCTTCATGAAGATTGCTCTGCAAAGTGCACCACACATTGACCAAGATACTTTGGAACATAAACTGAAGAGTTGATAAATAGATACCATGATCTGTTCGTATACATTAGTCTTAACTGCTAAAGGAGCATCTGTATACCATACTGCTGTACATACATTACAAGCATGTAACACCTCCATTGCTGTCTACTTTGCTACTAAACGGCTAAAGAAACTGCTTTGGCCTACAACTACAGTTTTTATTTTTCTAGCTGATTCAGATTTCAGGGGGAGAGAGACACCAAAGCTTTGATGTAACTGGGGTTCGACCTCACAGGAAGGTCGTAGCTGTGAGCATCAGTCCAGATCCTCACAGTGCAAACAGTGAGGATGTCATCCTGAATGAAGTATTTACAATGTGAACTAAAGAGAACTAAACTTAAAGCATGAGCTGGAGGAGAGTTTTGGAGTTTTCGCACAGAATAAGTCCAGGAGACCAAGAGCTGCAGCGCTGGAAGCATTAAGGCAGATAGATGTGTAAACAGTCCTGGCTTTGATCCGGTTGTCTCTCTTGATGTGTAGATGCACACACACACACACACACACACACACACACACACACACACACACACAAACAGTGCAGGCATGAGTGTGAGTGGTGCCCAGGGAGACAAACACTCAGTGTTTTGGGCTGAACTCAAAGTGAGTGTGCTCCGTGGTCGTCCTCCTCTTCCTCACCACCTTTCCTTCAACACAGTTCTCAAAGATTGTGAGGAAAAGCTCGGAGGAACTGTGCGTTCAAACCACTCAATCTGCATCCGGAAAAACCCCGAAATTGTTTCAGGCGCCGTCTTTGCTCGAAGCCGTATCACGGGCTGTACGGTGGAGGCTTCTCGTCAGGGTGGTTGTGAGGAGGAGAGTAGCACGGAGGGATCATAGTGGGCCACAGGTGGCTGGCTCCAGACTGGGAGTCATCTGAGAGACCTGAGGAGTCGGGGAACAGGCAGGAGCCCTGCTGGCGAGACAAAACATAGATAAGAACACAGTACATAAATATACATTAGTACAAGAACCGAGTGCACAATTTCAATTTATAGATATTAAGAAATTGGTCCCTGAATGGGTTTATTCTCTCAGGTCATCTTCCTCAAAGAGTTTAGAGAGATGGCAGAGGTTGTGAAAGAGTCGTTATATCAATTAGTTTGGGTTTATGTTAATCTGAAACTGCTTTCTTTATCAGCTGTTTTAATTTTGCTGCATACATTTACTACCCTATTTATTATTTTAAGTTAAATGACATTTCACATGATAATATTGCCCGATCACTTTGACGTAGATTTCGTTCTTCAAAAAATCATAACTTTTAAATGAAACGCTTGGGCTGAACTAGACGTCACTGATGACGCGAATAATAAATCCATAGCTGTCCTGATTTAATTGGCTCCTTACCTGCAGGTCGTATGCAGTGTAAGGCGGCAGGCAGGGGGCGGTGTTGTAATATGAGTTGATGGTGGTGGTGGCTGGAGGAGGCTGTGGTAGGACTGGAGCTGTGATGGCCTCTGGTTCAGATGTACTCTCTGAGGCAGCAGAGGGAATCTGACAAGGACATGAAGAATATTGATCAGTTTCTATCAATTCAAACACCGGAGAATTACAATTGCTTTACTCAGCTCATACTGACAAAGACACAATTATTTCAAAACGCTCAGCAGTATTTAAGCCCAGCTGTCCGACGGTGTCTTCTCTTCTTTGCTGGTTAACATATGTACCACCCACCAGGTCTTTGAAGCCTCCCAGCACTGCCGCAGTAATGATGCCCAGAAAGAGGGCGATGATGTTGAGGATTGTAGCGGACCACAGCAGGTGATAGAGGTGCACCACGTCCTGGCAGCTCTTCACGTCGGTGTATTCGTGGTAGCCTCCCATCATCTCTACACGGCTAGACCAATGGGTGGGACAGAGAGGGAGACAGCATACAGTCAAGCTACGAAGGTCACTGATTGAGTTTGTACTTCTTGTATTCAGGACACAATAAAGGAAAAACATAAGGTTTTGATTTATAGTGATGAATGAGTCTATGACGAGCTGGAGAGACAGAGGACGTGGACGAGGGTTTGGACACAAAAAGGACATGCAGAGAGGAAATGGCACAACTATAGTGAGTTACATCATAAAGACGCCACACAACTGCATTAGTCATCACTTATCAACATGAGTTGATCATTAAATCGCCAATATGGTTCTAGAAAAAAAAAGGGACCTACTTCCAAATCATGGATGATTTTCTAAACTTTTTCAAAACATCTTTATTCTGAAGTCCCATAAGAGGATGTTCTCTGAAACAAAGGTTAAAAAGAAAAGAAACAGTCTTCTTCTAATACATACAATCAACGTTGCAGTGCAGAACAATCTCCCACAAGAATGGCACAACAGGACACATCAAACAATCCAAACAATCAAAGCAGCACAGCAAAGTAAGCAGCCGCGGATTCAGAGGTTTTCTCAGCGTACTCACTTCCCGCAGGTGTACAGGTCGCAGCAGTAACAGGTGTTGCCCTTCACGCGCAGGTTACAGGATGTTCGCGATGACGTCTGACAGGGCACCTGAAGGTAGAAAATGATTTCAAATAAGTAGTGATTTGTTTTAACTTTGGGTCAGATTCTGGCTCCTAACAATGTCCCCCATACAATTTCAGGGCTAACACATACACTGAGGATGAAAATAATAGTATTTCTGTAAACAGATAGAGTAAATAAAATGCGTTTCTTACATCACGTTCAGGTGAAGTGTCACTAGAGTGATACTCACAGCGGCCAGCATACAGAGGCCTGAGGTCCTGCAGTACAATAAACATTGTTTTATAGATTTCACAGCACAATTCATCGCTGGTCTACTTATGAACCAAACTGAACTAGAAGAAGCAAAAGCAAAGGGACAAGAGCTTGTATGTGATTAGTGCTGCATTATTAATGACAGCAAAACTTCATAGAATGCTAGAAAGCAAGGCTGAATTATTAACTGGGTAAAGACCACCGGGGACACGAAAATTCAGGTTCATTATGTCAGTTAGTTTGTGGTAATTTGATTAATTATTAATTCATCGCTAGGTGTCTCAAACAAACACCTGTGAAGTGTCAGAAACTTTACCCGTGAATAGGACACGTTTTACTGGATGCAAGCACTTTAGAAGTAGATCATGATTATAGCACATAACAAAAATTATGATTGTGGTTATTATGAGCGAAAGAATTTTGTCCTTCGGCACCAAAAACGTGATTCAGTTCGAGAAGTAAATTTCAGAACAAAAATGTAGATGAATGTAAGAATCAGAAAAAAGACAATGTAAACCATCTGACAGCATCACATCATCTCTTCGGTCTGTCACGGCATCATACTCCTAATTCTCTTTATTCATTCTGTGCCAGCAGCCTCTTTGGAGTTCAGTGCACAAAAAAACTGCTGATATCACTTTTCACCAAGCCATAACTTATTTTAACATAATTGTTTTCAAGAGTGCATTAGTGGTTATTTATCGTTTGAAGTACTTTGCGTCATGGAGAATCGCCCTCTACCACATTATATATTTGTCTCGCTGAGACGGGGGCAGCAGCTGCTGCAGACGGCCACATGTGAGCAAAAGCCTTGCAGAAGGGCATTCGTTTTACTGTATGTCTAATGCAGACAGAGTATATTGAGCTTTAATGTGGATGGCATTGATTAATCAGCTTGTTGTAAGTCAGGGCACGAGTTTCATATTCATAATTTATCAGTTTGGTTAAATAAATAGAAGCCTCAGTGATACTTACAATATGCCTCGCAGCAAACACTCCATCGACAATAGCACAGCAGAAGGCGGCCACCACTCCGAAACTGATGAAGACCATGGATGCCACCAACTGTGAAGGAAAACATCAGCTTCATCACTCGTCATCACTGTGTAATGATTTTGAAACTGTAAACTCAACTTGAAGAGCAACAACTTCAAGTGCTTCCTCTCACCACTTTTGTATTGGGTTACGTTTTCATCACTAATGTGTATCATCAGGCAGGAGTACATATACTTATGAATGGAACAGGATGAGGGTGGCAGAGGCTGTGTGGTCCTGTGATGTTATTCATGACTGGCACAATGCACCCCCCCCCCCCCCCCCCCCCTACACTCCTCAATGAAAGACAGCATGTATTCAATTACACATCACACCACTCTGTCTGCAGCCAGCCCAGCTCACAGGAGGGAGGCAGTGCAGGTGACATAATGGATCAAACAGCTAGAGGTAACACGGATTTATGGCTGTACAAAGACTTCTATGATGCTAACATGAATACATCCAGCAGCATTTGGTTGAAAACACATGTTTAGGATTTGAGTTGTGACGTGTTGATTGTCAGTCAGGCTTATCGTTTTTTTAAAGGCCCAGACAACTTATTTTATTGGTTTCTTACTCTAAATGATGTGGCCCCTCCATCAACGCACCATTTCCTGCCAAACTAAGAACATTGAAAGAATTTCTGTATTTGTGTTTTTTTACTCCGTGCTCTTCTCGCTGGATTGAAGTGGACGACACCCAACTGTAAATCACATCAATGAGGCAACAGTTGAATTAAAGTCTGATGACAGTTGTGGGATCGTTTGCTCATACTGCAAGAGCTCTGTCAAACAAATCGGATCAAACCACACCCACGCAGTCCTGATGAGTGTTAAACTCTGAATAAATAATCCCTAAAGATATTTATATCCAAACATAAACTAAACCCAGATATTGTTTTGTCCAAGCAACAGTCCAAAATCCAAATATATGTAATTTAATTCAATAAAACACCCTTCAAGCCATGAATTGTTGGCATTTGCACTTCAAAATGAATAAAGCAATTAATCGATTATCAAAAAAGTCAATTCCTTTTTTGTAGGTCAACTTATCATTTCAGCTCTACTGAAAATGTAAGTCCTGTGTGCCTCTAATTCCCCAAACCAAAACATAAATCATCATATTTTATTGTGTGTCATAACATTTTATGGGAAACGGCATACATATTAGGGGCCACGTGGCGTAACATGTCATAGCTCAATCATTTGTGGGTGTGCAGCCATCCAAACCTTGCTGAGTTATGTGAAAAGGTGTCACGGTACAAACCCATTCTTCATTGCAGCCCTGACAGTCCCCGGCCGAGCACCTCCCACCTGCTCCCCTACTCTGCAGTTTCCTTCCCCACATTCCAGTGTAGACATCGGTCCTCCTCAACTTACACCCTACTTCTATTTCTGGCCGCATGTCCCTTGAAGCCCAGGATACTTTCTCCGATACACAAACCTCCTCAGGCCAAGTGGGACTCACAGTCTGGGTCAGGTCTGCTCATTCTGTTGTCACTTCAATAACATAATCAGGCCTATAGGCTGTCGTAAGGTCATTGGGGCTGATACACAGTTTAATGACAGTTTTCTGTGAGGGAGACACCAAGCACTTAAAGTGATCTCAGTGAGGTAATATACATCCTCTTACCATCTGCCTCTTGTTCTCTATCAAATGAGCGCCGATAATTCCCAGAAAAGAGCCAAAGCCCAGCTGAAAAAAAGAGAAAAAAGCTGTTAGGGCATTGATCTCATTTGATTATAAAGCAGTTATATAAAACATGTGTTTCTGTCATGCCCTGAAGGAAGAATTTCAGTGTGTTTATACTCTTATAAACCATCAAATTTGATAGATAAGCAACATGCATTTAACTATGAATCAAGTGAATTTGAGCATGAAGTCTGAAGGCACATCCTAAGAAATGTAGCTGACATACAGTGGCTGCTTTCCTAGTCGCTCTTTAATTGAGGCAGAATGCTAAAAGCCGAGTATTGTGAAGAAAACACATTTATGGACTGAGAGACTTTACCTCACTCAGCCCCTAATGACAGTGCTGCTGAATAATGAATGTGGGGAAAATTCAATCCTCAGAGACCTTCAGTAATTAGTTTCAGCAGGAGCGGGAAGAGCTGGCAGGAAAGACTCTCACTTCACTCACACCTCACTCATTATGAACTCTGACAGGCCTGCCTGCTGTGGCATGCAGGTGTGGACGTGCACTCACAATGACTCCTGGGTAGTAGCCGCCCACTGTGATGTTCTGCGTCCTGGTAGTCGCTGCCAGGCCAAAGATGAGGATGAGCACGGATACGATGAACAGCAACACCAACACTATTATGGATTTCCTCTTCCTCCTCTTAAAGGAACCTGCGAGACGACAAATGAGAGAGCATTACTGCTGTGACGTGGGCAGTATGTGACGGGAAATCACAGGATGAGGCTGGAACTAAAATCCACCACAAGCATTGATGCAATGCAAAGTAGTTCAAGAGACTCAGGAGTAGACTCGAGTTTCTCTTTGACATTTACATCGAGTGGCCAATGATGTTGCAGTATTTATTTTGCTCATGATAGACAAAAACCTGGCTTGTGGGCCGACAGTAAACAACTTAAAACAAAATACACAATTGTTACTTCACATATTCATATATGTTTTTTGAAAGGCTCAAATGAGGGTGACTCATTTTACAGCCAACGTACTATATGATGCATGTATGCTAGGTAAGCATATACTGTATAATTAGTTATTATTCTGGTATCAATGGAATTAACTGTGTTGGCATTACAACAATGTTAAGAACTTGGCTTAGTGCGACAGGACAGACGGGAGAACATTCAACACAAGATACTAATAATACAACCATCATTTATATTAGAACATATTAAAATACACGGCAAAATATGTGAAAGGTTTGCAATTCAGAAGTCATATAACCTAAACATATTAACAATATGCACAAATGAAATACAAAGACAACCGTTGATTCAAAACGAAGAGCCAAAGGTTTACAACATTCACTCCGATTTAAGACAGACTCGTCTGAACCTCTTCTCAGAGAGCATTTTGCATTCAGGGCCTTTTGGTTCAGTCCAACATTTTTTCTTTAACTATTTTGTTTAATGCTTTTGTTTCAGCAGTAGTCAGACTGACAGAGGAAGGTCGATTGTGCTTCTGGCTGATCTACTCCATCTATTTTTTTTACCTCTTCCTGTTTGATTTATTCTGCGGTGTTCTCGACTAATAGATCATCAACGTCACCTCTATGTTCTGTTTTTATCCATTTTTGGAAACAGAGAGTTGGTAAGTCACAGTACAGATGTCACTGCTGCTAAAGTATGATGCTCCAACCTAAAGGTCAATAAGAAGTCACTACACTGAGCAGGGAAAGCAAAGGTTTTCTCACCAGGATGCCTGCATAGCAACAGATTAATGATCTAGGAATATATCGACAATTATATTATAGTAACAATTATATTGTGATGATACTACATTTCGTCTGGGATTATGTTCATTGTAATTCTGTATTGTAGATTGTTTTTATTTCCTGGTCCCAAATGCTAAATTACAGCTAATTGAAACAATGCACGTTGCTGTTTTTGCATCACTGAAATGAATAATAAAATCCCATCCTTTCAGTTTTAATCTCAGAGACTACATCATCCAATGCTAGCTTTCAGGCCAAACATCATATGAAATGACAACAATTTTGCCACTTAATATATTATCTGATTGTCGATATAAGGTTGAAGCAATAACATTGTTGATACATTTGATTTAATCAACGTCCTTTGGCTATAACTCAAATTCATACATGGCTAAAGACATGTTAACTATACTCTCAAGTATGGGTACAGTTATTAGATTTAAGATTACTTATGTTGAACGTTACTCAAATACTGTTACAAAAGTAGATCCAGTGATGTTCAGTGTGACATAACCATCCCTATATGGTTACACCACCAACCTATCTATGCCTCTCCAGTCCAGTGATGCTCCAGTAGGTGACTACTTTTCATTCTCAAACATTGCCCTTTAATGAATATGAGGTCTAAAGAAACTGTACATGGATGCGTCTTCTACAGTGTAGACTGAGTACAACAATCCAGTACTTTGCATTGTGTGACATAACCATTTTAATATGATTACACCACCAACCTATCTCTGCCTTTCCGGTCCAGTGATGCTCCATTAAGTGACTACTTTTCATTCTCCAGAATTGCCTTAAAATGAAGTCTAAAGCAAACTCACATAAATGCTTCAACCATCAACTGTGTAGATTGAGCACTACTATTAACAAGCCAGTACTATCTAGTGAGAATAACCTGTTATGAGCAGCACTAAAATGTACAAAATGTATTCACTAAATTATCCCTATACACAAAAAGACCCTTTTGTTCATGTTATCATCATGGTAGCAGAACGGCCATCCTGCATTGATCTTGTGTGTCAGGCAGTTAACCATCAGAGCCAAACATCCAGGCTCCTGTGGTTACTCAACGTCGCCGCGCCTGCAGTGACGCGCTGCAGGCCTAAACCAGAGAAAAAAACCAGTCTGGAGATCAACGAGTGTTTTTGTCTGCTTTTGTGAGAGACAGAAGACATACCGTTGGTGTTTTTAACCGACCAAAATAAGAGTGAATGCTGTAATTATTAACCTTTGTGTGTAGGAAGAATTAAAAGAATGCTGTCGGAGCGTAATACACGCCAAACCAGTAAAACCAGTATATTATTTAATTGATAAAACCTGCTTCAGACAAGCCGTTGACCTTGCACACACACACACACATACACACACACACACACACAGACACACACACCTACCTATGCTTGTTTCAGAGAGGGTCAGTCTGCTGGATTGAAGGCTCTGAGCAGGAGGCATGCTGGCTGGAGGATGTTTAACGCGGTCCGCTGGACAATCCTCTTGCAAATGACACAAATAAATAAATAAATAACAATAATCACGTCTCAACGTTATTGGTTATTCGCTATATATTTTAGACTCGGGAGCAAACGCAAACGGTGTCTTGGCTTGCTGTGTGGCATTCTCTGACAACCGCCCTCCGTCCTCGCCCAGCCCGTGTTCGCCTCACATCCCCGCGGCTGTGGTACGTCTGTCGGTCTCCGTCCTCGCGGTGTGTCGGTATCGGACGGTGGGTCGTTGCTGCTGCTGCTGCTGCTGCTGCTGGCTGTGTGTGCGCATGTCAAACACATACTCAAAAAAGCAACTATACTCTAAACTGTCGTTACTACTTGAACTTGTTTCAAAGCAAGTGTAACGAAATGTTTAACCGTCAGAGTAATTAATATCCCAGTCTCCTCATATCTTCTCTACACAACTAACATCCACCGAAATATTCTAGTATTCCGGCATTTTAAAGATAATTAACGGTGGAAAATGTTAGTACAGAAACGGTTAACGTCAACGTTACAGCTACAAGGTGAACGACATTCAATTGAGATAACGTTAATTGAACAAATATAATAATGGGTTTGGGATTTAAAACAAGGTAGTTCAGTTTTAGTGTTTTGCTTGTAATTCAGCAAATACAAGTAAAAAATAAAAAAGTCACTGAGAGAGGTAAATGTAACGTGTCAGTAGCATTCATGGTCACCACCTGAGTGTCTATCACTGAAAGCAGGGGTAAACAAGTTAATGTGAGAGCTTGCTATACATCACATGGAGTCAATGAAATGATATTTAGTATGTTTAAATTGTTTTATACTGCAGTATATGTAGCTTATATTTGATTTGGAGCTCCTTGTCGTGGTTTGGGAGAAAGTACAAGTTTTGAGGTGGCACAGGTCAGGACCATATTCAGGCCGAGCATCGAGCGCCATCATGCGTTAGGCACACAACACAACAAGAGCTATCAGACATTCACTGAACAGCAGGTGAATTATGCAACAACGTGACGCATGCTGCCTTCACGTACGTCTCTTTGGGCTTAAAGTTCTAAACACGATTTTTTTTTTTGCATACAATTCCCTCTGGTCTGAACTAAAAGGGACCACATACGTTTTGTTTTATATCTTATATTTTACTTTAGGTAAGCTATGACAGGTTGACAGTGGTACTTAATTTGTAGTAGCGGCAGCATTGAGGAAATCCAAGTCAGATATGAGACTGGAAATGCACAGCAAACACAATTACAAGAGATAAAATAATCATGAAACCATCCTTAGGCTATACATTTAGATGTATGTTTCCCAAAATACAATTTGTAATCATTCTCTTTTTTTTTTTAGCTTTACTTGGTTGCAGTTTTATTTGTCACATCGACAGAGCTGTAGCCTACTCCGGGTTTTTTCTGGGAATTTGGAGTTTTACTAATGACAAAAAAAAAAGTCCATTCAGGCCCTAATATTATTTTGACCCTCAAATATGGAAAAACAGTAACATATTAACTAGAAAATGTTATGCATTATATTTTTTTGTTATATTCATTTAATTAATTGAAAATGCAGAATTTAGTTAACTGAATAAAAAACATAGGCTATTTGCATACTTTTTGAGGGGGTTGCAATTACCGTGACAGACTTGGACACATAGGACACACTGTAGGCGCACACACAGCAACTCTTGCCTGAAATACAACTGTATATATAAACTTACATCCTTACACGATATCATGTTGCCTAAATGGCAACCCTACCTCAAAATCCCATTCAAACATTTTCTCAAAAGATGACAATATGAGCGTGATGATATATCTTTGTGGAACTTGCAAAAGTATGTTCAGAGGCGACAGAGTATTTTTTATTTTTTTTGGTGTGCAGGCGTACTATTAGCGTGACTAAAGGGCTGCTGATTTAATCCAGGCACTGTTTTCTAGGTAACACACTGTACAGCAGTGCTCTGGAGCAAGCCGCCGGAACTTCTCAGACTGCTCCATTGTTAAATCAAATTACCACACATCAAATCTGTTGGATGTTTTCATGAGCGTGAACACAGGACTGATCTACAAAATCTGTGGCCAGGTCATAGTCCAGTAAAGAAAAAGACATCCACAGATACAATATGGGGTGCAGCAGCTCATTTGTACCCTGGGGCCCTCTGGGTGGTCATGGAGCTTGCCCTGCACTATTGCATGTATAGCCTATAATCTCTTGTAGGGACAATGCATTGCATATGTAGCCTGCAGTTAAAGGTAAGAAGCAATCAAGACACTTTTAAATGGCATACAAACGATAAAGAGAATTCCTCTGCATCGACAGGTACATGAAATTAATATTACTTCTATAGGGAGAGGTCCCTTGAAAATTCCCTTATGTGGTGAGAAAGCCTTCACTGTAACATGCACATGCATAAGCACGCACAGGAACATGTGCACGTTATTGCCGCGCAAATCTCAAAGAACAGTTTTTTCCATGACGCAAATTCTCTTTTCATGTAAAAGAAGAAGAAAAAAAGTCCCCCGCGCCCACTTTTTTTTTTTTACATGGGGTAACAGAGCGTTACGTGACCGGCGTGCAGATAGGATCAGGGATGAGGACAACTTGAACTTCTCCAGAGGGGAGCTTATGGTAAGCAGTTGCTGGTGCGGTCTATATGGAGCTGCTGGCGTTGGCAACTGGATCAATGTGCATGCATGTGCAGAGACAACAGGTCTACCTAATGCAAATATTAAATGTATGATTCTTTTGTTTCATAATAAATATATGCCCGATCAATAATAATAATAATAATAAAGTATACTTTTTTTTTTTAAACCGTTAATTGTGTCACTGTCTATGCGCACGTACAGTGCGCAGTCAGGCAGTGATTGACAACAGTGTCTTGTGTTGGAATACACCATAAATATTGTATTCATGGTTTGCTTCAGTCTTAACCCAGCTTAGCAGACAATGGCTGATGGTGTACGTGTACTGAATGCAGTGCATTCAGTACACGATCCATGCCGCTGCCAAAACGTCTCTAGGTCCAAAAAAAAGCGCTTCGTATCCCACCCCCAGTTTTTCTCTGTCCAGCGTTCATTCACCATGATGCGCGCTTAGTTGCAGGAGGTTCTCCCCACCGGTCCCCTTTGCATGCCTAAAACTTTCTAATGAAATCCCCAAACACTTTTTGACAAACATTATTTTTTTTCTCTGGGGGTCAAGAGGGCTTTCGACACAATTAAGACGCGTTTCTATTGCAAAGAAAACTTCAGGTATGTCAGATTTTTTAAATGAAATTCAATGTGTTTGTCTGATTGCAGAGTAAGTTATTTAGATGACTTGGCATTGTTGTGAAAAGTTGTGCAAATGTTGTTGAACTTGACAAGATTGCAGATGTAAAGACGTGACGCTTTCAGTCAATGGCATGGATGTGATTGGTTTAACAAGTACCTTTTCCTTCTGTGAAGAATATGGAGCCCAGTTCCACAGAGGGAGGAGCTGAAGAGAAGCTCCCTAAAAATCATCCACCAGGTCTTGTAAGTGCTGATATTAGATAGAAAACATAACATTTTATAATCACTTTATTCACTGAAGCAGAAGCGTCAATTAAGGCATCTTTCCCACAATGGAGTTGATCAATTTTTAATGAAAAACCCAGTTATTATAAAGTCAATAATCAAGTGGTTTTATTGGCACAACACTTAAAGCTAATAACAGCATTTGAAACATTTAACAGCAGATTCTTTTAAAAGCGAAACTTTCCCAAATGAAGTGACTCTTTGGTGACACATTCAAGCGTCCTGTGGTTCCTCTGGGATCTGTGTGTCCTGGCCTGTGGATGCTGAGAGTCAGTGAGTAACATCTGGCTGTCAGAGTGACCCTCCAGCTCTGCTGTCTGCAGCTGCTGCTCCAAGCAGGAGGGTCCACTCAGAGGAGGTCAGCTCTCCCAACGAGTGCCAGAGAGGTCACCAGCGGGTTTATAATTTGCAGAAACAGGGGACAGGACCATCAGTGCGATGTTCATTAATATGCAGAGCACTCGCTGGCAGTTTATATCGTCTGTCATACTCGGATCGGAAGGCATGCCATTTTTTTCCTGCAGCGATTTGAAAAGAAAATAGGTTGACTGCAGAACTTAGCAGTTAAGAATATGTGTGGTGAGGGCTTTTTCTCTCCTTCTTCTTTCCACCAGCCTCACAAAGTGATACTCAAACATGGCCAGGAGTTGGAGGAAGAGCAGGAGGAGTTGGCCGAGCACCAGCCTCTAGAGCAGGAAGACCTGAACTTTGAGAGATGGAAGCGCAGGCCGTTACCCGAGAGGACGCTCTACCAGAAAATAGACGACATTAAGACATACTTGTGGAATGCAGAGACCAAGGAATTCATGGGTCGCTCTGGGAAGAGCTGGAGTGAGTTGACGATAAAGATAAAGTTCTATGTTGTTGGGATCTGATATGAGGGGGGAACGTTTGGATTAATGCAAAAGTATTTTATTTTTTTAATGCATGTGTCCAATCATTACAGATCTAATGTCTAATGCTTACTAATACATTTTGAATCAACAAGAGCAGACACAGTGTTTGAATGTCTTTAAAAGATGCACTCAGGGATAGTTTTAGGGGCTTAGAAATGTCTCTCCAGTCCAGTGACTCTGCTCACTGTGCTGTGAGTGTGTGTGTGTCCTTATGCTCAATGTTTACATAGGTGCATGGACAATTCAGAGTGGCCCGACAAAAACAGACTGCCTGGGGACGCATTCCCAGCGGGCGCTCACTGTCCCGGGCCTCGCATTGGCCAGAAATCACATTCCTCTACATCTTACCATGCTCTCCACAGCCTCTTTCCCAAAGCCTTAGTGACCTCATTGCTGAACTTAACGTGCTTAAGGCCCCTCGTTTGCAGTCAAACACGTAGAGATGCTCATCCCTTTTTAAAAAAAAAAAAAAAAAGATCTATAGAGCTCACTTTATTTGGCAGAAGCAACAGACTGGACAAGTTTGTTGAGTCAATGATGATGGAGCATCCTCTTGGTATTCCAGGGTTGCTGCCATGTGACGCTGTTGAGCCCCTCCCTCAGCTTCACTGTACACAATGGCAAACATGATCCCACTGAGTGTAGAGAGAATATCCAAGGAAAGTGTGTGTTACTCGCATGAGCTGACACGCTGGATCCTGGGCAGGGCCGAGAGCTCATTTCGGCTACAAAACTAGTGTGTGCACACTTGTGGAGGAGTGGGGCCCATGTGTCCGATGAAGAAAGGCTCTGAGTTGAAGTCTGTGCTGTGTGTCCTGTGAGACGGGTGTGTAACAGGGGAAACAATACCAGAGTGGGGTGATTGGGGCTCCTTGGAGCTGGCCGGGCCTCTATGGCTGCAAAAAGACCTTCACTACGATGGCAACCGGAGGTTCACTGTGTTCCTGAGTGAAAGGACAGCTGGGAGAATTCTCACTGAGCTCAAACAGAAAGGCCTTTGTGGCTCCAGGGACGCAAGGCTGGCTGCAGCTAGTCCCCTGTGAAATTGCCCGCACAGCAAAAGCCATTTAATTTAGGGCACGTTTGGCTTGATTAGTTGCTAATGGACTGTTAATTGAAAATTGTTCTTGGGTTTGTAACGGAGTTCTCACATTAGCTCACTATAGTGAATTTTACACCAGAACTACTAGTTATTAAGAGTCATTTGCAAGTCCAGACATGAGGGCAGGACAGTGCTTTTGTATGAGTAAACAAATTAGTGACCGTCCTGATCAAGGACAGTAGCTGGAGCCCAGATAGACCACACAGTCTGAGGAAATTCATAATGGCTCATTGTCCTTCTCCACTCATATCAGAGGTTTGTTGAGAAATGCGCCGACTGTTATGCAAGACACTTTTGTGCAAATACTGCATCACAAATATTCCTCCTAACGGCTCTTTTTTTACTCCTCTTCCAGGCCTCATCCTCCTCTTCTACGCTGTACTTTATTTGTTTCTCGCAGCCATGTTTGGTGGCTGTATGTTTTGCCTCATGTGGTCAATTAGTCCCTACCATCCAACCTTCAATGATAGAGTGATGCCACCAGGTAAATAAAACCCCAAACTCAAACCACTCCACTGCATCCTCCGCTGTCACTTTCCTCTCGTCTCTCTGCTCCGCTGTCCTTCAGTCTCCTGCTTCTACTTGAGTCTCAGCACAGTTGACTGTCTCTGGGTCTCCACTGGCAGGTATGACGATGGCCCCACACCTAGAAGGCCACGAAATCGCCTTCAACGCCACTGATCGCAAGTCCTGGAAGAAGTACGCAAGGGCTATGGATGAATATCTAAAACGTGAGTCTGTGGCAGGGATGATGTAAAAGTTGAGGGGGTCAGATGAGGTTGTTAAAATTGCCTTAAAATTAAGCGGGCATGCAAAGAGTTAATCCTCATCTTCACTACCTTTGTCCCCTTTTTCCATTTGGTTCTTGCAGGGCATGCTGGGAAGGGAAGCCTCTTTGTGGGCAGAGTGCAGCCATTCAATTCGTTCTTTTTTTTCTCACCCTGCTTTTGTTAAGCTTCCTTAATCAGAGGCCTGAGTCTGGCAGGGTATTGCTGTAGCAAGGGTTTATTTATGCCCTCCTCTCTCCCCCCCACCCCCCCGCCCCTCTGCTTCTTTCTCCCTGCTCTCCATTTTCAGCGTATAACGATGGCCCTCAGCAGAGGAAGAATATTCGTTGCACACACGACAGATACTTCATGCAGGACGACTTGGAGGAGAGCGCAGAGCGGAAAGCGTGTGAGTTCAGGAGGTCCTGGTTGGGGGACTGTTCGGGGCTGCAGGACCCCAACTATGGCTATTCTCTGGGAAGGCCATGCATCCTCCTCCGCATGAACCGGGTAAGACGAGCATCAGTCACCCAAAACCCGTGAAACAGTGCGCCTTTAAATGTACAAACAAAAGAGGGGACATAAAACTGTAGGAACCCAGTGTGTTACCGGACTGCTAAAGCTCATGGTTTAATCATTGAGTGACATCTTGTGGCCATTTCAGGGGGAGGATGAACAGACATGAAGCCACTTGTGCACTACTTTTTGTCTTGGTTAACATTTTGAATGGCATCTTATGCAGAATCACATTCTCATATATTTTTTTTATACACGTTAGAATTACAATCTTTGCTTATAACTTGTATATGATCTTGCTGGAGTTGAACCAAGGAAGGTGGATTGTGTGTCCATCCAACAAAAATAGCAGACAAAGGAAAATGAGAGGCTGACCACACACTGGCATTTGCAAACTACCAACGTTTTTATTTATGCAACATTTTGACCTACAACGTCTTTGTCAGGCAAACATTCATGGGAGTTCAGTTTGAAGACATGTCAAACAAAGATATAGAACCGAAATAGGCGTTGAAGAGAACTTTGTTTCTTACTGTTCTTACTTTTTTCAATAGATTCTTGGTTACTTACCTGGCCAGGGCAAACCAGTGAACGTGACTTGTGGAGTTAAGGTACAGTAATCATCAACACACTCTTGCTTGTAATATTATCATAGAGTTAATGTCTGAAAATCCCCCAAAAAATATAACTTCTTCCTCTTTCAGAAAGGACCTCCAGAAGCTTTGGGAGAAATCCAATTTTTCCCTAAAAGCTTTTTTGACCTGAAGTACTATCCATACTATGGGAAGTCCAGACATGTGAGTGAGAGTTTCATCTTTGTGGATCGAATACAGCACAACTTTAATCGAATATGAAATAACTTGTGTTGTGTCACTTCTGTCTCAGGCAAACTACTCTGCACCGGTGGTGGCTGTGCGCTTTGCATTAGCGCAGTACGACACTCACATCCAAGTACAATGCAAACTGAATGGAAAGGGCATCATCAACGACTCGCCCACTGACCGCTACCTGGGCAGTGTGACCTTCTCCTTGGATGTCGGAGCGTAAGGCAAAGATATCGCTGCCAGCAGGATGCTCCCGTGACAACGAGGCAGGAAAATGTACAAGAAAAAAATATGTTGAACCATTATTTTCCATGAAATATGTAATTTCCCTCTCCTCATCTTTTACTTAAATATCCACACCTTTTGTTGTGAAACAAATTCCTCAAGAAGTAGATATTTCCTCTTGTGTTTCTGCTGTATCTTTGTACCCTGAGCGTGCTACTGGCACCCACAACAAAACATCGCTGAGCACAGGACAAGTGTCATAGAGTGAGTTACAATTCCTGATATTTTGTAATGATTAGCAAGATTAATCAAACTAAATTACACTCTGCCCAATAGTTAGCATTTCTGGCTATGCAAATCCAATTATGACTTAAAACATTACTAGGAGATTAGAAATATTGGTGTATCAGGTTAGATCATGGTTTTGTGAGCACAGTTTTGTGTGACAATGTGTACTAATTTGTTTTGAATTATATTTTTCAAACATGTATATTGTAAGAATTATCTATCATGCAAACACTGAAAGCAGGACTTGTACTGTACTTACACAGTAAAAAAAAAAGACATAGTAAATGACTGCAAATACACTATTACTATATTTTTGTTGAATAGAGCAGTATTATACATTTATGATAAAGCATCACAAGCCACTTCTTGCCTTCTTTTGTAAAAACATTTGCTTTTGAAAATGAAATACTACACAAGACTGATCAATAAAGAGACATACTGTACTGTGAAATAGTTTGTGAAAGGTCTGTACCATTTAAAAAAATAACTGTTTTGTGATAGTATTAATCTCTGTCTGAACTTTGCTACTAAACATGGTATCAATGTTGTATTTATTCCTATTATAGTTCTTATAATAAATACAATATTCTGGTATGTACTGTAAGTTTTCTTCCACAACACTTGTAACACATCTAAACTCTTTCATTTTCAGTAAAACTCTACAAATAGTATCATTTAGGGAATGCTTGCTGTTAAACTTTACATTCTTTTGGAGTCGTTAACCAACTTTATAACCTTGAACTGATTGAACTGAAAATTACACATTAAGAACTTCATAAAATATGGTTAAATACAATGCATTTGTATTGTAATGTGTTTCTGTTACTGGAGTTTAACTCTTTATTTATGAGAGGTCTACTTTAGGCCTAACAAAGGGAACATATAGCTCACGTCTCTCCCATAACTTCTACAACATGAAATATATCATTATGGTTGTAAAAAAAGAAAGCAAAGAATCTGCAGCATGTTAGCTGCAGTGGGGATTTGAGCTAAATGCTAACACATCTTAGTTTAGCTTATTAGCTACTGTGAATGCCGTTAGTCATATTTGTGATGAGGATGACTTAAGTTGTATAGGAGAAGGTTATTAGAAGTCATCCTGAGGGGGACATGAATGTGGTCCTACCTTTGTTCCCAGGTTCTCAGTTCAAAATGCAAAAGAACGAAAGCAAACGGACGTTTCAAATCCAGAATGATAAAAATACATTCTGCCACTGTGGTTATATGAAAGTCTGAATTCGAGAAAACTGTCTTGCCCGCAAATTTGAGGGCGTAGGTTTGAAGAAGTAAAACATCAGTCGGCTTAAAGCTGTAGGTGGGTGATTTCAACATATTGACCCAAGGAAACGTACATTTAACATTTGACCAAGGCTGAGAACATGAATCCCTTTTCAAAGGTCTCTTGAACGTGTCATAAGAGGACATTGGGCTGGGGGATACAAGTTGTTGAGATGTTTCACTTAAAACCACACACGTGAAGCTCATGGGGAACGTGAGTATTTGTATTACATTTTGTACAGTTGTTGAGATATTTCAGTCCGGACCAAAGTGCTGGATCAACCGACAAACCCACATTGTGGTCAACTCTGTATTTACTTCAGAAGTGTAGGCCCCGTTTATGGTAAAGAAAAGGGTTACGACACTTTTAAACCGTTCTAACATGAGTTTTATAACGGCAGAAGAAATGTAAAAAATAGTTCAAGGACACCAAAAGATTAACTGTTCATCAAACTGTTCAAACTAGACTTGAGCTTTCATCCTCTGGTGTGACCTCGGTGTACAGTTGCACAACTGCCTGACTGCTAGTAATAGCTGGAGTGAGAGTCATGCCCCTGGTTGTAAAAAGCACACCGTTGACCAAAGTTGAACAGACATTTAGAGCAACAGCAGCTCACTCAGCCACGTGAGCGTTTAGTTTGGAGCCGTTAACCTTTGAATTCAGCTTTGTCACAAGACCCACAAGCGTCTGGCAACTTCGCACTAAAAGTAGAGCCGTTAAAAGAATGACAGTGATCCAAAACAAGAACGAAACTTTATTTAATTTGTTCCCCACTTGTGTTAAACAAGCTCCTCATATCACATTCTTCCTCAGATGGAGACAAGCTTCAAGCGAGCAACTCGGAGGTGCACAAAACGAAGGCACGAAACTGTCGAAGGGGAGCGATCGAATGGAACAGGACCGAGGGTCGTGGAAATGAAATGCGGTGACTTAAATATTACTGTTGATGTTACTATCGCATGAAGGGTATAGTGCAGGAAGAAATGTACATGCAACCAAATTTGATCCTGGTGACAGAATTGTTAACCTTTCTGAGATCACAAGGGAACAACACTATCATTGATTCACCAAACACTCAAATGTAAATCTTTCAAGAGAAGTGTACATTACAAGAAAAATAAATCTCCCAAATGACGGTGACAGAAACATGAAACAATACACATTCCCCCTCCAAAAAAAATAAAAATAAACTGGTCCCAATGCTGGTAAAGTGTCGTAGTTAGTGTCCCTTTCATCAAACTACAATTAACTGACTATTTGTGCAAAAGGGAGCGATTCCTTTAGGCGTTAACTTATTTTACATGAAGGTTAATACAACGCAAGAACAGTGGCATCTGGGATGTGAATGACAACAGTGGAGCTTGCTCGTTACATTCACGTCATCAAAAATCAATGTCATTCATTCTATACAAGAGAGTAATTTACACATATACTATTATACAGCACAGGAAGCGAGAGGGGAAAAGGCCTCTCTGGGGTGGGAGGAGGGAGGAGGTGGGCAGCTACTCACAGCCATAGATTTAATTTTCAAAACATGCAATCTACAATCAAACGATGCAATATTGATCATAAATGTTTTGATACTCGATTTAGTTATTGGCATTGAAGCAAAAAACAAAAAGGAAACTGTTGGAAGGGGTGGGATCAATTTTAAACTGTGTACGAGAAATAAGCTAAAGGTTATTTTTAGGCAAACAGAAATGAGCAGGAAATTTGGGATGCTTTCGATGCACTGACGGGCAGGGAAGGTTTTTTTGTTTGTTTTTTTTAAAGAGCTGTGAGGGTTGAAAAGGGGTGCGAGAGGCAGAAGCAGCTGGGTTGGATTATACGGACTGGTAGCCAGTACGACTCTTCCTCCGACCAATCAGGTAAGAGATAAGCACAAGGATGATTAGGAAGCTGAGCGCCACGCCCACCGCAATGGGCACCAAAAAGCTCAAATCAGAGTCCAGGAAGCATTCCTCAGCTGACAGACCCACAGAAACAGAAACAGAGAGGAGACAGACAGCAGGTTAGTGGTTTTAGTCAGCTGGAAAAATATTACTTAAAGAGAAGGACTTGGGATGTTTACAGAGAGAGAAAAGAGGCAGAGCAGCAAGAACAGAGATCAGAACCTACAGAAAGTGTGAGACCAGAGGAAAGGGTGAAATATTCCAAAGGCACAACAACGAAATCACTCAAGTGGTTATTACTTCTTGGTGTTTGTGAACATTAATGCAGGACAAGCAAAGGAAATTCTTAAAGAAATAGTAAAACTTTGGGAAATGTGCAAAATGCTTTCTTGCTTAAAGTCAATTAAAAAAACATTTCTGCAGCGTCTCAAACACCCCAAATGTATTCTTTATATCGTCACTTTGATCCATTCAGTCAAATAACAATTGAAAAGTCTAGAAGAGCATTTTCATCAAATTTTAAAAACAATTTCATTTTTACACTACTGGTTTTGTACGTATGAAACAAATAAAATATAACATGTTCATCTATGAGCTTTAGGCTAGCCGGTTCAAGTCGTTTTGCTAAGCTAAGCTAACCGGCTACAGCTTCACATTTAAGAAGAGTGGTTTCAATTTTTGTCATCACTCTTGCACATTTCCCAAAATATCAAATTATCGCTTTACGAAAACAGTCAGCACTAAACACTACATGGAAATGTCAGTACAACACTTTGATAATTATTAGTCAAAATGTAGCAATTCACTGACTATCCTCTGAAGAAGCGTTAAGATCTAAACGAGGAAAGGTTAATTATAAAGTCTCGTAGCTGGAGGCCATGTTTCTCTTTCTCCCGATGAAGTAGGCCAGCAGAACGATAAGAATGAGAACAAGCAGGGCAACTCCCACAGCTATGGGAACAATGAAGTTCTCCGCATCGGCCTGGCAATCCTCAGCTAGACGGGGGGTGAAGAGAGCAGAGAGGTGAATGTCTTAGGAAAGAAGCGTTAAAGTAAATATTATTAATAGTTGAGGCATGAATGGCTGAAAGAAAGGCGTAGCCTGCTAACTGACTTTAAGAAGTGTTTCAAAAGCAGCAACAGTTTTGAAAAAGAACAAACATTTACTCAGGTGTCCAGGGCAGAAACACATTTTTATTTCCATGAATCTTAAAAAGACTAAAAAGCTCCACAGTCTGTCACACAATTTGAAATCTAATCTATTATAGCGAACAGCATGAGCGAATGGAGATGAAATCCTTTCTATCCACACAACAGACACATTAATTTATCGTTATCACGATGGTCTTGCAGCACAAAATTCCCTTTACTGGACACGTTTGTGCGATGTTCTCAAATAGTGAAGGAAAACCAACCACAAAGGGTTCTTAGCCGTATAAGCGAGTTATTGAATAAACAAACGAGAAATTTATCATTAAGCAAGGCACAGCTGTCATGATGATAAACCTGTTAAGATGATTTATTGAGAACAAAGGAGATTAAAAGGTTGAGAAACACAAACACCTATACCAGTGCTGCAAAACCGATCTTTATAATTAAGGCAAACGAGTTTGTACAAAGCTGAAATAAACAAGACAGCAACAATTATAAGCAAAAATCAAAGCCCATATTTGATTTAGAGCTATTTATATCGACACATGGGAAATGTAACTGGGAAAGCCAATTCCATAAGCAACTTAATTAAAAATGCAGCTATCTCTGCTCATATTCAGTGCAGTTTGCTGCCTGCTTTGCTCCAGTCTTGAACAGTTGGAACAAAGATAACAGTACACAACACTAATTAAGCAACAATACACAGCAACTACCATGTGCAACTAACATTGGTTTCTATTGTCACAGAAATACACACATTCTGGGGCTTGACTCCATCCCTGATACAAGCTGCTCTATCTCCCTGACCTAAAAGCTCCCGTAAAAAAAAACCCTGCTTTCAGCTTCTTACTACATGAAAACTATTTTGTCTGTTTCACATGATTGATTGTGGGTTTTTTTTCAGCATTTTTGGAATCAAAATGTGACGACGGGTTTTGGGGTTGTTTGTAATTTGCCAGCACTGTTGAACAAACACGGATCTAAACACACCCACAAGAGGAGCTTTTTTAAAAAAGGAGTGCTTTTTGTGCTTTCTGTCTGAGAGTTAGATGAGAAGATCAGGACCAGTCAAACCAACATGATAGAACATGCTAAGTGAGCGTTTCCAGTCTTAACCGTCTCCTGGCTGAAGCTTCATATCTAACACAATATTCGGATCAAACTCTCAGCAAGAAAGCAAATAACCGTTTACAAAAATGTCAAACCACAAATACGTTAGGACATTTTTCTATAGTTTCTTGTTCATTCGTCTTTATACGATGTTTTCAGGGGCTTTAACGTCCCCTGGTCCAGCTGCAGGCCACGCCCACACCGACACACAGGCGAGATAATGTGACAACAGTCTCAACATAATGCCGACATTTAAAGAGCGCCTTAGTGCATTTACATGTAACCCTCAGAAAAGAGAATATCTACACGACAAAACTCTCCCTTTTCTAAACCTAATGCCAAAATTGGTTGTGTGAGAAAAAAACCAACCAGTTGCTGTTTCTTCTCTGGTTTATTCTCTGCGTGTGCAAATGTAAGAGACCTTTAAAAATAGCAGACATTTTGACGTTGTACAGCAGAAGGCACAGGTGTGATTGATGACGCTAACGATGATTCGTCTGTTCCAGAACCGTGACACCTAAATGTAAATGAGACATCGTCAGCGTCGTTAGTTCCACCTGGACTTACTGCTGGATACCAAAATGTCCTCCATCAGAAAAGGTCTATTTATGTTTAAACAACACTCTTAATAGAATTTGAGCCACATAATCAGGCCAATGGTTCCAATGTTTCTCCTGCTCTACAGGGGCAAACATCGGCTAAAGCATCTTTCCCTCGACTACCTTCCAAGTGGAATAGACCTTCCTCCTTGTCAATGACTTTCTGGGAAGAAAGAAAGAAAGCTGAAAGGCTGCTGAAAATTATCTTTCTTTTATAAAGATAAATAATTATGTGGATGAACAGTCAAACCATAATGAAATGAAAAACTAAAATGTGCACAAAGATTAAACAAAAAGGGAATGTCGGCAGAGCAAGTGCAGGATCCTTCAGCAACTGATGATCTCCTGCTAAAAATGTCCAGAGGCTTTTGTACATGTAAGAGTGTACCTAACATGTAAAGATTGTATATTGAGAGTCACCTTTCATGTGATTATGATCATTTAAATGAAAGAAAAGGTTGTGTGGATGTTGCACTTGCTCATTAACAAAAAAAAACACAATGAAAAAAGAAAGACAAGACATCTAGAAAACAAAAAAGAAACAAACATCAGGGGTAGACAAGTTTGGTACTTGACAAAAACACCAAACCCTCCATCTTTACATAGATTTTAATCCTCATTATAGGATCATTAAAAACCCTTGAGGCAACTGCAATTCAAAAATGCTCCTTGTGCATTTCATGTCTCATAATGACCAGTAACTTCAATAATGCATCTCATGTTTTTTTTGTTTTTTTAAAGTTTAGTTTAGATTTTGGCTCTTGATGATGTTTTTCAAGTTATTTGCCAATTAAACAATTGCACGTGAAACCCAAGGACCAGGCTTGGGAACCCCCTGATATTGATTGCAAACTGGATTTAAAGGGTCTGATATCCAACATAAGTCTTTCTTCGACCAATCACGTAAGCGATCACTACAATGAGAATCAAGCCAGCCAGTGCAGCGCCAACAATGATTGGGATTAAGATGCTGGTGTCATCCAGTGAACATTCATGGGCTGCAGATAAAAAGAGAGTTATGTCAACAGGGGGAACAGTGATTTTCTGATTAACAACAGCAGGACAGCAGATTATTTGCCACCAGCTGTGCCAAAACACTTAATTTTTGTCTCATAAAACACCGTGCTCATTTGAATGGACATCTTTGGCATGATAGTTGATGGTAGATGCACTTCATATTAATGAAGACATGCTGCAGGAGGTAATTTGTGCATGAATTTGCGAGTGATCATGAAGATGTACATTAGCCTGGGATGGACTTGATTAGAAATAGGATCGTCTCTTACTAGGATTTAAACCAGTGGTTAAAACACTGGGGGTCGGGACTCCTCAAGGAGTCTGAAGGGGGGGGGGGGGGGGGGGGGGGGTGTCACAAAATTGTCTATTTTTTTCTAATTATGAAAAACTATATACTTTCGTAAGCCAAAAAAGTTGAGATTAGGGGTGTCACGATTCTCCTGTCTGTCGTTTCTCCGTCATCAGTCAGTGGCCATGTTGTCTCAAAATGTGCAGATGCAGGCTACTGCTAAGCTACGCTGTGTCTTTGAAGTGTTGATTTTAATAAGCTCAATTTGATCATTTGCTGATTTAGAAACGAAATCGTGACACCCCTCGTTGAGGACCACTCATTTTAAATGTGTATAATTAAAACATGTTCCCTTGGATGCTAGGATAATATGAAGTAAAACAGAACTAGTTTTTACGAAGGCTGGGTGGCAGCAGTCTGTGACTTTTAGCTCCAAAACAGAATCATGTCAGTGCTATCGATCAGACTCTAAACATGAAACACTTTGGTCCGGGTCTGTTTGAAGAGACATTAAAGAATAACCTACCTGTACTGAAAAGACCCTTCTTGACTCCGAAAGGCTGAACTTGAAGTTCGAAGGTGTAGAGGGTGAGCTGGTCGGTGATGGTGTAGTTCTGCTCCTTGTTACACATGTAGGAGCTGCCGACAGCCGCCTCCCACAGACTCAGGTTGGTGTTCACTTCAGAAAACACCACGCCTTGAAAGAAAAACACGGATATAAAAGGAAAAAACTTGACATTAGCTTGCTTCTCAGTGTGGTTCCGGGTCTTTGTGGTAGGTGTGATTCTTCTAAATTACCAGAGCTTGTCTTTCCGGTGACGTTCAGAGCGTGGAGGCGGAATTTCTTTGTGTCCTGTCAGACGGAAAAAAAGAAACATTTCACATTTTGTTGATTTGCCTAGAGTAATAAGAGTAATGGAGAACTGGTTGAAATGTACAGCTTCTGACACTCGTAAGTGTTCGTAGTATGACTGCAAAATTGACCAAGCCATTAAGTTTTCTATGCAGCCCATTAAGTTTGGAAACCGCTAATCTATCATTTCAAAATTGCCTTTGATGGTGCCCGAAATATTTTCAAAAAAATATAGAAAATTCCTGGTTATAATTATCTTAAAATCTTAAAACCAGCCTTTAAACACTGAGAAAACGTGACGAGGGAGGTTCATCAAACTTACATTGGTGAAAGTGAGTATGATCGTCATTGCGTTGGACGTCAACACCAGCTGACTGCTGTTGACCCCGCATGAGCCAGAGACTGTTGTCCCATTGGGCTCAAAGTTCATCTTGGGACATTAAAAAAGGGAAGAGAAGGGAATAAAATCATCAACAGCACTATGGAAGATCATTCGTTTATAATCTGTAAAACCAGATTGCGACAATTCTGCGTTTATGAACATACCTCGACGCTCTTGACACTGATCCGCAGGCCAAAGTTGGCCATCAGGCAGGCGGTGCTGTTCTCATCAGGCTTGACGTTGTACTTCCCAGTGGTGGGCGTGGGGAGGGTCGGGGTGGGGGTAGGCGGAGGGGCAGTGGACGAGTTTGTGACAGGAGCCGCTGTGGACGAGTTTGTGACAGGAGCCGTGGTGGGATGAGTGGTCGGGGGAACAGGGGTTGTGGGTACGTCAGCAGCACAAGAAGTAACTGTGGGAGAGAATAGACGATGAATGTAGAGAGAACAGGCGCGCTATATCACAGGCAGGATGAGATGTGAGGCTGCATCTGCACTTACTGTTTTTACTTGTGCTGTTGTTCATGACAAAAGCCTGTATAAGCACGTTCCACAGCGTCTGATTGACTGACTCAGTCTCAATCGTGTCTTTACTCTTGCATGAGTAGCAGGTGCCCACGCTGACATCTGTGATCTGAGGTGCCTTCACAATGACAGTTTCGGTGTCTGAAAGAAATTCCAAAACACGTCAACATCAGTAAAAGGCCTTTCATCCATGTGTGTGTTTTTTTTGTTTGCACTGTGAGGTGTAGAAGTACCATTGACTACAGATTTGGGGAAGACGGTTGCGTCACTGAGGTTGTAGGAAAAGGTGATGGTGTCAGCCTGGTACTTTTTTCCATTGATGGTAAAGTTCACACTCCAGGAGTGTCCTTCGCCAAAATCGAGCTTCAACGTTGAGCTTGTGTTATCACATGCACTTCCTTCTGTTTTGACATCAGCAGGAAGTTCAAACATCGCTGATGCACTCTAAAAGAGAGCAAAGTGTAACCTTATTAAATGTCATTATACAAGTATGATGTAAAACTATTTCAAAGCTCATTTCACATTTCCCCTGTAAACATGGCACTAACTTTATTCTAATAAGCCACGGTCTGATATGACAGATCCATTACTTATAAACACAGGCTAGAACATTTCTAAACATGTCAATACATTTCTGTGAGCTACTTTCTATAGCACAACACACAGGACATAACAATCGCAGGATATGGATCAGGAGAACTCACGAACTGAAATGCTGAACAGCAAGAATATATTTGCTTTGTAGTGACTGCCCTCATTTCCCCTTTCCATGATGACATTTGCTTCCACGTGAGTTGTCAGATAGTCACGCTGTTGAGGCTGCCTGATAAGAAGGGAGCTGCTTTGCTAGGTTGTTAAACCAATAGCCTGATGTAATAAACATCATACCAAACAGTCGGTCATAGTAGAGCTTATTGTGACTAAGACCAGACACTCACCTTATTGTCAGCTACATCATAGGAGACTGAGAAGTTGACCATTAGATTGGCATAGAGGCATATGTTGTTGTCTTTGTCTTTGACAGTCACCTCAGTGCCGTGTGACAGCTGAAACGCTGAAAAGAAAAAGTAAAATTACTCTATTACCCTTAGTTAATTATTAGTCCAGTTGGAAATTAATAGGTTCCTGTCTTCACAGAAAATGAGTTGCAAAAAGTGGAAACTCATTGACATATGAAGTCCATCTGTTCCAAAGACAGCTGACATTTGATGGTCTCCACAGCCAATGCCAAATAGTTAAAAAACAGCTTGGTTCAGGGAGTTTTGTGGATAAAAATGGTACAAATGTTGACGCCAGATCTTAATTCAACGTTAAAAAGCTTGTTCCAGGCTGTAAAATGATAGCACACAGCTACTTAAAGCCTGGGAATACCATTGTTTACCTGTCAGATAAGTGTATTTAAGAGCTATTTCTGATGTACGCGAAAATCACATGACCCCAGGTTCACTGAATTGGACAACATGAAAACACTATTGTAATATTAGTGAGACAGAAGACTCTTCAAATAAAAATGCAGCCATATCTGCAACAAAGCCCTGTACCTTTCTACAGGCTTTGATAAATTGTTTACAATTAACAGAAGCAAAGGCCATGGTCCATTCAGATTTACAACACATGGTTCAACTCAACAACAGCTGGCTGCTACAGTCTCATTTAAATTTATAAAGCCCAACTAAATGGATTATGTGATACAATACAACATTTGCAGTGAAAACATAACTGAAAGCCTTCATAAGATTACAGAACCTAATGTTGTGACACATTAGGTTCTGGTGAAACCATGCATCTGTCAGCATGTGAGAATAATAGAGATATCGAGGAAAACAACAGAACTATAAGCAAAATATAACATTTGTGCCAAACTAACGTCAGTTAACAGCTAGCATAAATGTAACATTAGTATCAACAGAAGAATTGAGAGTGGATTCCTCCTTTAAAACGTTCATCTGAAACTAAAAAAGTGATGGCGGTTTATGTGTTATTGTCCGCTGCTTTGGATTCTTAATATATTGATTTTGTGAAACTAACGTCGTATAGCTGTTAATTAGCTTAGGTTAGCTAGTTTGCTAACTAGCTACGTCACAGTATGTTAGCTTAACACCAACGATTATTCTATGTTCTGGAACTACCGTCACGTGCTAAGCGATGCTAACTTACTTTAAGCTACCAACCATAGCTAACGTTAATGCTTACAATTTAAAAAAGTAAACGAATTGTTAATACGTTTTATTATTGTGACAACTGGGTTTTAATTGTCGTTTTTACTCTTAACCGTGGTATGTTTGTGGCTAACGTTATTAAGCCGCAGACTTGACTCATATGGTTTTATCATTAACTCAAACATGAGTTTAAAAACAAGTGTTATCTAACGCTGACAATTAAGCTAACGGCTAAGATGGCTAACATCAACTGGCCAACACATTATGGTAATACGTATAACCTCAAAGCTAGCTTTGCAGTTTACATCGTTATACGTTGGCATGTAATATAAATAGCAACTGTGGAGGAAAATGTATCTTCTTGAGCTGCATATGGTGATTTAACGGAGTTCTAGTTTAATGTTGTTGACGTAGGTAACAACTGGTGATCAAGCTAGCTTCTTTAGCAAAACATCACGACTCAAACGAACAGCAGACAAAGGGCTCGTTTTAAGGCCTGTACAGTAAATTCACCCTAAAAGACCACATTATGTCTATAAAATGAAAGACCACAGGCAACTAAGACCTATATATGTATTTATATTTTCTCAGAGCAGCATTTAGCCTGAGCCCAGAAGCACCAGGCCCCGTAGCGTCCCATAAGTTTATCGGTAATCGCGTCACTTCACAGAAACAGATTTTTTTCTTCTCACTTTTTTACGCATTTGATTTAAAGACAAATTGAAGGTGATTATACATACCGAATACAGAGGCGAGGAATAAAACAGATGAAGCATATCGATACATGATCGCTCAATATTTTTGGAGTGTCAGCCACAGGAGAGGAGATAAATAACCCGATAGTATCGCTCAGTCAGCGGTGTTTGGTATATGGAGCTCAGCCGACTGTACCAGGAAATGGAAGTCATATGACAGGGACGGTCTCAGGCCAGAAGGAGGTAGTCTCTCTTTTACGTACTTCATTATTGGACTGTATGCATTTTATTTCCCAAGGCTCACGAGAAAGTATGTTTAAGGGCTTCCTGCTTTTATACAAGACCGTGATATATGATGAAAATCAATAATTAATAAAAGAAAACCCCGATTGAAACAGTTGTTTTAATCTGAAGCAATAAATCTAACAGACTCATACAAACAAGGGCATGTCTAATCAATCATATTTTCCCTCATGTGTTGAGGCAATCCTCTCCCATCACCTCCACTTTTCATCAAGGCCTGCAAGCCCCACAGGGAGACATACAAAAACAATAGTGTGTACTTGGTATGACACCAGGGAAGATGGGGCCTCTGATCTCATTGTGCTTTTAGAATACTTTCTAAGGGTTAACAAAAAACCTAAAAAAGCAGTTGACTGTCAGATGAGATCATTTAAAATGGTCACTTTTGTGAAGTATGTACAAAGACAGAACAAATGAGAAACTTAAATGCATATTCTTGTACAACTGAAGTGTTTTAGCAGCTTGAATACACCCTATAACAAAAGAAGTGCTCCTTTTTTCTTTCTTTCTTTTTTTTTTTTTTAGCACAAACTCAGCTTTGAACGCTTTGTATGTTCATGATCACAGCTTTATCAGGCCTTAAAAATGGTAAAAACGTTGCTGCACGTTCACACATTTGACACAGATGTTCCCCAAATTGTTAATTCCCTACTTATGAATGTTAGTCCAACAGTCCCACACTGGACACTGACTGAAGAAACAAGCATCGGTTTAATCTTTTGATCCTTTTTCTGTCCAACGTGTGGTACATTTAGAGCATTGTTAAGTGTGTCAGCAACAAAATGACGAAAAGTGACTTGATAACAAAGAGCATGTTGATTAAACTATGGACAAAGAAGAATCTAAGTTTGAAAATAAATATTTTTCCTCTCCATTTAAAAAAAAAAAAAAAAAAAAAAAAAAAGAGCAAAGGGAACAACATCTGTGTGTCTTCTTTGTGAGTCCACAGTAGCCCGACTCTCTCAGAGGTACTGAGAAATATGGACAATATTTTCTTTTCAATGGGCATGCAGTCCACAGGATCACAAGACCCCTGACAAAAATCCTGTGGAGCCGTATCCATTCACTTGTCGGTCGCTGGGTTGAAGATGATAATGGTTAACATCCATTGGAGCAAAATATTTAGAGACCGATCACCTCAGCCTGAATGGACCATCTGCATCTCTTTTTTTCTCAGTCACTTTTTCTTTCTCTAAGCCACGTAGTTGTACTGGTTTGGGTTCTCCTTGTCACGCTCCATATAGTCCCTGTCAATAAGAGACTCTATCCTCTTCTTCAAGTCAGCAGGCTGCAAGGGAGGAGGACAGAGAGGAGGCAGAGGTTAACACACGAGGCACATGCCGACATTTCTGGTTATTTTTATACTTTGAGGTGTGAGGTAATCACAGTGAAATGCAGATTCATGCCATGTGACATTCCCAAGTTACCAAGTCTTAACTTACTAAATGTAACTTACTACGTCTTTCTTATACAAGCCAGTTTAGATCGTACCCCGATAGCTTTCTCTAAAGTCAACTTTTATCCACACTGACAGTTCTGTCAGCTAATGGGGGCGGTAACTTGTTGACAGGGAAACAAACAGCCTGTACTTATCGAGATTTCTTATTGCAGAATGCAGATATTAACGTAGTTGTCGCCAGATAAGTAACAAGAAATAGCATTATAGAAATTCCAAATATATGTCCAAGTGAATTCAGAAACATTGTCTCAGTTTCATAGAACTGAAATGTTAAAATTCTTAAGGATTTTTTAAAATCTCAAATATAAGTATTGACTCTCAAAAAGCCAGTATCTACAATCCTCAAATGTGTTCTCTATAATTCATCCAGTGTAAATGTTAATCTGGTACATAATGGAAACAAATTAACAAAGCAACCCCTGCTCATACATCCATATAAATCAATGAAATAAAGCGATTCAGTGTTGCGTTAATCACCTTGACGGGGAATTTGAGCTGGTTGTACACTTCAGACATCAAGAGATTATGGCTCAGAGTCTTCCTCATCTTCATGATCCGCACGATGGCGGCGTCGATCTGATACTGACGATCCTGAAACACCCTTTCCGTGGTACTGGCTTGCTCCTCCACCTGTGAGGAAAACAACTAGTTAAAATAAAATCACCAAAACCTTTAAGTGAGGAAACTACTGCAAGATAATATCACACCGTTTCTTTCATCTGGATCTGGTTTATTTTGATCCTGAAGAGCTTGTGTTTGAAGTCATCATTGCAAGAAAACTTGTCCCCGTCCTCCACATCTTTGCTTTTGGGGATTTTGGTGAGGACGCGTGCTTTTCCACAAGCTAGTGACTGCAGAGTCCTGCGCAGTTCACTGTCCTCTGTAAACCAAACAGACACAAACAGTGTTTTTAGATCAGTGGTGCTGCTTAGTGAGTGCTGTCAACCGAACTTTGATGTGATCACACAAACCTATTCCTGTTGCCAGTTTGATCTCCTCCAGGGTGAACTCCTCTCCTTCGTTAAACATCAGCAGCACGAGTGTTTGGAAGAGCGACACCTGCAGCTCCTTCTTGCCCTTTAGTAGGAAAAATCAAAAGAACACAATTAACATGATGCTGTATTCAGCGGAAACACACCACAGCATTCTCTTATTAGTCATCTACCTCTTTAAATTCAGCTTTTAAGACACAATGGCCGAGTGTTGATTGCCACTGCAGCTTCCTGCCGCTGTGTTTGCCCAGGTAGAAGGTCTTGAAGATCTCCTGCAGTCGCACCATCTGGACGAAGAGAACGGAGGCGTTACAAAGCAACAGTATATTTATTGCATGGCAGGTTATAAAAACAGGAAATTATTCTCTGTTTGCACAGCACTAACCTCAGCAGGCAGGTGCACTTCCATCGGGACATAGGTTGGCCAGTAGCCCATCGTCAGGATGTTCACCGTCAGCTCAATGTTGCCGGGAATGTTTTGGCACTGCATATACTACAGAAACACGAATGACACACACGGTGATATCCACCTGCCATACTTAATGCTTCTCTTTAGGTTAACTGCTATGCTGTTTCAGGTGTCGGCGAGATGGTGAAATATGATCCATGAAGCACAGTCCGATTCATAAATCCATGAGTTTGAAGGCTTATTCGATTCTAAAGCAATGCACGGTGGTTTGTAATAATATGGGGATTTCACAACTCTGGAAACTTCTCACGGTAACAATCACTTTCCTTTGTTGCAACGATTGCAAACTTATGAGTGGAAATAAGTCATTTCTGTTACGAAGTAAACGACCAGGTAGAGATGAAAAGATGAATCGAATTTGACAATGAAATAACATTTTACGTTAACATAAACGTGAGGATTTGAAGCAGGTTTTTGGGAATAATTCAACTTTTTCGACAGTTGATCGGACAAAATGAGACATACATACTGTGTGTATATATATATAATAAAATCAAACTCAAACAAGTAAGCGATTGTTTAAGATAACAATTGACAGAATATTTAATAATAAAATAAAATAGATAAAATAATCTTTAGTTGCAGCCCTAATAAGTATTCAATTGCCCAAAGCCGCCCGTTGCCAGATGGGGTTGCATTGCGTTGTTGCAAAGGTTGATCCAGGTTCAATGATTCTGCGTTTTTAATTCAGCAGCCTTCTGTATCTGGATCCCTACTGTGTCAACACAGAGGACAAGGGAGCTGCATTGTTCACGTAGCGCTCCCGTCTGTGTGAAAACTAAACTGCCGTACACATGATCTCATTGCATCAAATACAACATTCACAAGCACACTCTAATAGATTTAACCTACTATTGTTGTGCTGACCTGTTTGAACTGCACCATGATGTCTTTAGAAAGCTCCATGTCCTTGAACATCCCCTCCAGTTTGCTGGTGAACGCTGCTCCACATTCTGAGGAAACACCAAAAGGTGACAAGTCAATGTGTATTCAGGGTCAGGGGTGTCCCAATATACTGGTATTAAATACGAATATTGATATCATATTAATAATACACACGATAATATTGTTGCTGTGAAGTCTTTTGGCCAGAGTAATAAAAGGGTCAGGATTCCCTTTCTGTGATGTACTTCAGTGTTTCTGTAAAGAAGTGACTCTCAAGGATTAAACTCACCATGTTTCAGCTTTGACAGCATCGATTTTTCAGCATCCACAGAGGCGCTTTTTCCAACCAGCAACCTCTTGGCCAGATCCTTTTTGTAAAAGGCCTCAAAAACATCTTTTCCTAAAATGACAACACATTATTATATTAAGAACAGAGAGTAGGGAGAGGGTTCTAAACTGAAAGCAGTGTGATCGTAAATATTACCATAGATGAATCTAAAGATTATCATGATCTTATCCAGCATCTTCTCCAGCTCTTCGTCTGTTGCTTCTTTGTTTCCCGCCCTTAGCTTTGAATCCACGTGTTTTGCTGTAAATAAAAGCATATTTAAGGCACATTGTGATTAGATGCTGTTGTATATATTTGCTGACGGTGCAGCAGTTATGAATAGGGGGGGCAAATGCTCACTGACCTATGAGCTCTGCAGGTTTATTTGGCCGTTTGTTGATGAATGTTTCGAAAGCCTCCTTCATGGCGTTGACAAACTTCTCGTTCTTCATGAAGCAGATGTCGATGACGTGATCCACCTTGTCCTTGAAGTCGAGCAACTCTTGCACCATTGTTTTGTCTTTTTCTGGATTGATTACGATTGTGCTTCCAAAAGCCTAGTTGGTCAAACAACAGTTAGCAACAGATTATGCGAAACAATGCCCGAGAACGTCATCTTCAGACCTGTATCACTGGTACTGCGGTCATACCTTTATGTACTCTATCCAGTGCTGCAGGAGAACCTGAACGCCTCCTCGCACTCGACTGAAGAGCTGATAGAGAAGAGACAGATCCTGAATTCTGTTCTCATCCAGCAGGTGAGTCAGCCCTGGAAGGTCCCAACAACAGAGAGTCAGAGGTCAAAGTTCAAGCTGCTTTTATCTCACGAGGCGGCATAGATAGATACCCGACGCGTTCCAGACATGTGAAGTGACTCGTGTGTACATTTACAAGAAGTATTTACTGTTGTGTACCTTTTTGCAGAGTAGCTGTGAGATGTTCACCCAGCAGCTGCTTCTCCACAGTAGCAATGAGCGGTTTTCTGAGCGGAGGATTAAATAAAAAAAAAAGAAAGCTCAGGTTAAGTTGTTAAACAGCAAACTAATAACTACAGTCTACCACTCACTGTGTGCTCTGGTCTAGATATGTGATGACTCTGTCTGCCTCCTCCTCCAAGCGCTTGCTGACATGATGGAGATATTCTGGTACCTAGAAGAAGAAAAAGCATATTATGATCTGTTAATATCTACTACTTTAAATATACTGTCGAGCTTCCAACAACTAAAACAACATTTCACAAGAGCTTTTTCTACAATACAGCTGAATTCTTAATAACCCAGGTTTAACAGTACTTTACATAAAGCAGCAAATTAAAATAACTTATAGATAACAAAAGACATTAGCAGGACCATCATAAAACAGATTCAAATTCATATAATGTAAAAAGAAAAGAAAAAAAGTAAATAAAAGTCATAAATTGAGGGTTAGCTACACCAAAATCCTCAAGGTAACAGTAAGATACTGTATACACTCAGCTGCCTGTTTGTCATAATGCAGGGTAATAAAACATGATGATGCTTCGACTGCATGATCATTTAAACTGTATTTCATTATACAGAGACAGATGTTTCCACAAAAACTGAACATTATAATGTTGATGAAGGACTCTTTGCAGTTTCATCCAGATGTCCTTAATAACCGGAGTATAAAAACCTGGACCGGAATCAGAGCAGCCTTCACGATCACAACCACCTGGGAGACGAGCATCGCTCCACGTAAGAATGGAAGAACACGGCGAGTAACAAGGAGAAGTACTACATGTAAGTATTACATAAACTGTCCATCTATGACTAAGTAAATGTTTTTATCACAGTTGGACTCGACAAGAGTTTTGTTATTTGATTGATCAGGTAAATGAATTCATGCGTTGTAACTATTAGCATCAAGATTTAAGAAGCTATCTATTTGATCAGCTAAATCTTATCTGTGCGTATAGTACAGTCTATGTAGAGTTTAACCTCTATGTTTTAGGTTAGCCGTTTCAAAGATCCCTCAACCCACAGTGTCTCAGAAATAAACACATTTTACTTTCACATTCGCAAACTAAATGATAAGACAACCTGAAGAAAAACATCAATAAAGAGTGGAAATGTGTCTCAATCCAGTGCGTCAGTAAGTAAACAAAGCGGCATTAAAAGCAAAAGCTTTTTCAGCCGAGATCAAAGGAAACCGTCACTCCAAACGCACCGTTTATTGTGCCTGTGCTGCATTCTGACGGACGCGCTGGTGTTTCTGTTCTTTTGTGATGGATTTCATGTTGCGTTTGAATTGCTTTTGTTTGTTTTCAACATGAACACAAAACAGTGAGTCCTTTCTGTTTTATTCTGAAGAACTCAAATAAAAAAAGACCTAATGTTGCAAGTTTTTTATGCTTACATATTAAAGCGGGCCCTGAACAGAACATGTACCATTGCCTATCTTTGACCAGGTATTCACTGAAATAAGAGACAGAGCTGGCCCAGAGTTTAAGGGCCACATCAATCACCTCTCTCTCCTGCATCAGCCTCTGTCCCTCTGCAGCATACAGCCGATTGGTTTCCTCCAAAAAGCGTTGCTCAAAGCAGTCCTGATAAATCTGTCAGGGACGGAGAGAACGCAGGTTTCATTAAAGCCATTTGTCAAGAAGAAGCTGACAACTCATCAAACCCCTGTGCGGGTGATGATCACAAACAACACAGCCACACTTTTCTCAAAGCACAGGACAAAGATGCAGGCTTTCAGATACAGACTCACACCAGCTGACACTCCCGTGTGGACCGTTATTAAAGCAATAATTAAGCGGTACATGGTCGGTTACCTGAAGGTCGGAGAGCATGCTCAGCAGGCTCCTCAGCAGGCTGCGGTCTATCGCCTCCCCGTTTCGCTCCCTCTCGATGAGCAGCAGAATCCCGTCGATGGTTTTACTCTGGACCTTCAGGTCACTGATGATGTAGAACCTGAACAGCTCCAGGCCCATGTCCCTGCAGACCAGAGCATGCTTGTTCAAAACACCCACTTTGAAAAAAAAAAAAAACAACAACCAGAAATCAGCCTCACACTAGCGGACATCAGGGATCACTCACCAGATCGATGGCAGCATTGAATTTTGTAAAACATAGGTGCGGTCCAAAAACAAAAATATACTCCTAATCATGATCTGTGAAAGGAGGACAAACAAGAGTTAGAAAGCAGCACTAATGACTGCGATTACACACAGTTGAGACTTCACAATACATTTCACAAGTAACACAACAAGTGCAATACTAAAACAGTGGACCAACCATTTAACAAACAAACCGCATGGAAAGGGAGGTTGTGTCAACACTTTCAAGGGATACAACAACGACCACTTGTCTTATTAAAGTTATAAAACGTACCATTTGTCTGCAGTGATCCTGCCAGCACTTGTCAATTTTCTTTAGGAAAAGCACACTGTCCAGGGCATCCGTATGAACAGTGTTAAGGAAAAAGAGCTTTACTGCGACACGACCGCATGATTAACACTGAGCTATACAAAAGTAATTAAAGATCCACGGATAGAAATTCAAGATAAGTGGAATCTGTGAAGGATATTCTCTGAATTGATCAATTTGTGCCTTGATGTGGTCTTCACACACGGCCCTCAGCTGTTTGTAAAGCTTGGCGGATATCTTATGGGAGCACAGGTTCTCAACAGCCTGAGGGGACAAAAGAAAGAGTCAAAAAAGGACATTTCCTCCATGGACGAGCTTCCTCTGGGAGGTCAACAGGGCTGTGGTGATACCTGATAGAGCTCCTCTAGATTGTACTTGATTGAAGTGCTGTTCTGTATCGCCTCCACCGCCTCCTTCAGCTTCTGCCAGGTCTCCTGCGTGTAGTTCTCGGGCAATTTGGGCTTTTCTGTGTGCGGAAAGAAAACACAAACAGCTGTGAAAAGACTGTAAACGTAAGCAGGCCCTGAATGACAGACAGTGGACCTCATTGGACCACAATGCTGCTGTGTAACCAGTGCTAACATAAAACATGTGTGTTTATGACTTATTAAAATATAGCAGGATGATAGTGAAGTCTATTATCTTGTTATTAGACATTAATTACATAAATACATTAATAAGCGTTAATTGACGATTGCTGGTCGTTTTATTTTGTAGGCTGGTTGTCTGACTATCGATGTTTCTTGTTTCCAGGTCTCTCCTGATAAAGAGATAAAAATCTTAATTTCAATAAAACTGTGATGCGCCAACAAATAGCCACATATAATTAAAATGGTTTAAACATGGCTGACATCCTAAATATCTCAATATAGCATTACACAGTAAAGAATTTAGCAGTTTTCCAATATTGCTAAATTAGATATAAGATAAGATTATCCTCTATTATAACATTATGACTGATATCATAATAATAATAATAATAATATTCAATAATCAGCAAGTCTCAGCCTCTTTATAGTCTTATTAGCAACTCCTAAAAGGATTTAAATAACTTGTTTTTGGACTGTTTTAGTTATGTTAAATGAGCAATGAGTGCCTCTACTTAATTAATTGATAACTTTATTATTTATTTAAAGTCTACATTTCTTCTGACTGAACTGTGACGGTGGAAGCATGCACTGCTCTCAGACTCAGCTAAGTTTATAATATTTTAGTATTTAAAATTGAAAAGCAGCCTTCAGGACTAAAGAACAGACCACTGAGCCCTGGTCTCATGTCCCAGTCTGACCATGCATATAATCACAGTGCCTGTGGACTTTTGTTTACTGCCGTCAGTGAATGTTTTGAAGCTTGCATCACATCATCCACCACAGTGTACATCTGCTACCTTTGAAGTTCTTGATGACTAGTTTCTTGGCGGCACCGGGTTTACTGTTGGAGAAGATGCCGGAGCCTGCGGGCTTCGTCAGTCCGTTCGCATGGTGTCCCAGGAACCCGGCTTTGCTTTTGTTATTGGAGCACGAAGCAGCAGCAGCGGCGGCAGCAGCCTCCTCAGCCATTTTCACATCCAGTCCAATGAAATCCACCGAATCGTCAAACCTCAACTTCTTCTGGATGTGCAGCGGCGTGGGAGAGGAGGAGGAAGAGGAGGAAGAGGAGGAATTCAGGGTCTTGGGAGGCGAAGAAGAGATGGTGTCGGTAGTGTCGTCCCTCTCTGAGCCGTTTATTTTCCTCTTCTTCGGAGATGTGATGTTACCGCTGTCGGTTTTGACATCAGTAGCCGCTGCTCTAGCCTCCTGGGTTGGCGGTGGTGGGGGATTAGGGGAAGATAAACCTGTTGGAAACATGAAAAAACGGGGAATACTAATTCTCAACAGTCAAGTCTTCTGATGCGAAACTTCCAGGCTTGCTGGGAGATGAGCTCAGTGTCCGCAAGCTTTTAACGTTATCTATCTTAACGCGGATATGGGCTTTTCCCCTCCAGTCTTTTATCCAGTATAAAACAGATAATAAAGTGTAAACTACACAGATCCACTTGAACCGAGCCTGGTCTCTTTCTTGTTATTGCTGGCAGGAGAAGAAAGATGGTTGGCTATTGCTTCCTCTTTTTGCCACTCGTGTCCAAACCGCGTTGTGCTGTCGTTCAGTGAGAGCGGTTAACTGAAGCTTCCGTTAACGATGATTATTCACAGAATAAATGTAGCAACAGCAAAAAAATAGGCTCACATGATACTAAAAACAGCCTTTGGTAAACACGGGGAGAAAAGATCGCTCATAAAAGATAGTCGGTGACCCCACCGGAAGTACTTTGTACAAAAAGTACTTTTTGCCCAAGCGTGTTTTTTTTTTTTTTTAATACAAACTACGGTGTTGTAACTGCTCTGGCCACAAGATGGCGCTAAGCCAACGCCATGGACTGATGTCATTTTCTTTTACGGTCATCAATTCACCAAACATGAATGAATAAAGGAAGTTGCCCAGTTAAGATATGAGTGGACATTTTCTCTGTTATGAATATTTTCTAGTTTACACAGTAAAACTGAAATATAATCACAGATTCATTAAAGATAAAGTGTGTTTGTCTGTCATAAAACTGCTTGTCTCTTTATCGCTTAATCGCTTTGTCTACATTTATTTACCCTACCTGTGTATATTATATTTACATTATTGTTGTTTATTATTGCACTGTACTGCATGTTTGTATCTTGTCTTGTATCTTATTTTGTATCTGTTTCTGTATCTTGTTGTTTGCACCTTGTGTTCATTTGTTCGTTATTTTGTTTTTCACTTGACCAAGGAAACACAATTCTGTTTATCTATGGACTGTACGGCACTACATAGATGGATGACAATAATGTGTCTTATATCCTTTACTTAATAAAAATAGGTTTGTCTGCTCCTTTCAATGAAAAAACGACATAATATTCTTTCCATTGCATTTTGTTTTACATTCAGTGTATATGAATGCATGAGTAAAGGCAACAGTGTGCAGGATTTATATTTGACAGTAATATGTAGGCTAGTGTATCTTAAACTGTGAGTACAAAATGTATAAATTGTAAGGAAGTGGATGTTTTAGCAGCACATGGTTATTCCACATTATGTAATATGAATAGTTTCACAGAACAAAAATATAAAACAGCAGCAAAGCACGACTTTAGATCTTGTACACATAAACATTTCAGTCCGTCACAGCAGAGCCGTGTTTATTTGGCTCTGAGTCACACGAGGGACCAGGTGACGAGATCTGCCGTGTAACGCACACAACTGTCGTAAAATGACGCGACACTCATACCGCTGGCCCTGCACTGCTAAACAAGCGTGCATCTCCAATAGCATTACTTGATAAATTACTTGTATTCCGTTATTTACTTGTAGTTTACCATACTTGCATCTGGCGCAGTGAGTCTGGACTATCTTTGTGACAATTGAGGAGCGCGGTAACGGCAACAGCGACCAACGAGGATGTTTAAAAAGTACGTTGTTGATTATTATCCATGTTGTAACGTTAGCTAACCACAGCTAGGTGGCTAACGCTAACTGATTAGCAATCGCGTCTTCAACTTTGTTGTAGACTCAAGTTCAATTAATGAGACATGATAGATGATATTATGTGAGATCCTCTGTTATTACATTAGACAAGGTCTGAACATATGTATATTAACACGTGTCAGTGCTGTGTGATTTATAACGTAGCCTTGTTTTTTAACAATACAGTTCCTTAAATCCTAAATCCTAAAGTCATTCAGGCACATCTGAAATTAAAGTGATTATTATATTTACCCTAAAATGAATGTATTTATCTGGATGAGATTCAAAATAATATTGATATATTCATATATGTGAATATGTGATATGGTGATATATGATATAATATGCATAACTGTTTATGTATGTATTTATCGTTTATTATTTTTAGTGCATGCTTTTCTTCTCTTAAGACTGTACATTTATCGTCTTCCCAAAATATCTGCATACTGTGGGTATTGGTTAATATTGGCTTGAAAAAGCAATATCTGAACAAAACCAACATTGTTTACTGCCAATATTTGCCTCAATGTAGAATCAGTGTCCTCCATTGTGTATGTTTGTGATGCATGTTTGCCTACATAAATCAATCCCATGACAAATGAAAAGTATTAAATAAAAGGCTCAAACTTTGTGGCTAAAAAAAAGTTTTAACATATGAAGGACATGCCACAAAAGCTTGTTCTGTTTCCTGTTTCAGATTTGACGAGAAGGAAAATGTCTCGAACTGTATCCAGCTGAAAACATCGGTGATCAAAGGCATCAAAAATCAGCTCTTGGAACTTTTTCCCGACATTGAGTCCTCGCTTAATCACATAATGCCAAAAAAGGATCCTGTCAAAATAGTGAGATGGTATGACCTCATCATTTCATTCATATTGTCGTCAAGTTGCTCACATGAAATCTGTTTTCAGTACGGTGGATTTTTACAGTTTTTATATCGCTGTTCTTCCCACAGCCACGAACACATTGAAATCCTGACAGTGAACGGAGAGCTGCTCTTCTTCAGACAGAGAGAAGGACCATTCTACCCGACACTCAGACTGTTGCATAAATGTAAGATCTTTTAATGCCAACTGCTGCTTGTGTTTGAGTTTCCTCACACTGATAAGAAGTTGTCTTTTTCCTAGATCCTTTCATTCTGCCACATCAGCAAGTAGACAAAGGAGCCATTAAATTTGTCTTAAGTGGAGCCAACATAATGTGTCCCGGGCTGACGTCACCAGGCGCTAAACTCTACCCAGCTGCAACCGACACTGTAGTTGTATCCTTTCATACATGATGCTTTCACACTATGAATTATGTGTTAAATATCATCTTCCTTCCACATTTTAAATCACTTACGTACGAGTTTTATCTTTAACGAGTGGATGCAGGCCATAATGGCGGAGGGAAAACAACATGCACTTTGCGTTGGCATCATGAAGATGTCTGCAGACAACATGTAAGATGTTTATTTCTACATTTGACACATGCAAAAAAAAAAAAAAAGAGTTGCTGCTCTTATGATGCCTGATCTTGATCTGTCTTTTGCAAAACAGAGAAAAAGTCAACAAGGGAATTGGAATTGAGAACGTTCACTATTTGAATGATGGATTGTGGCACATGAAGACGTATAAATGATGACATCAGCACCTGCAACGCACACACCCCCCCCCACCACCACCACCAACCCCCCGGAAAGTGTGGAGCTCTCGACAGCAACGCATGAGCTACCCGACAACTGTTTACACCTAATGTCTTAGCTGTGTAACCTGCTTTGAATCAGTCGCCATATGCACAAATAAAAGAAAGATCTTGCTTCAAATCGTTATCTCAGTTGGTATTTTGCATTGGATCCAATTTAAGCTCAAAGCACAAGATTGTAAAACTAAATGCAGCAAAAGCAGCTGATACTTGTGTATCTCTTGCCAGACGGCAGCAGGATGAACAGGCCGTAGATTTGGTGGGTTGTGTCTTTTTTTTTTTTAATGTCCTTTGGGCCCTTCGCAGGCACGTCTTGTCACTAATGATGTTCTGGGCGGTTTTAATCACCACTGTAGAGGCCCGTCTGTCCTGGGCTATGCACATCCCATGCCAATTAGGTTTCCAGTCAGGCTGCTTTCCATTAGTCCTGTGTAAAAGCTAACAAGAACCTGTCATGGGAATCTGCCTTCTTAAGTTTTCGCAAGAAATACAGCCGCAAGATTGATTTCCTCTCTATGAAGTCTCATCGTTTGTGGTGTCTGCAAACTTCACAACGGTTCTCTTTTTGTTGGCGGTAGCAGTCGAGAGTGAATGGGAGGGGGCTGAGCACAAGTCTAGTTGGAGTTACGTCAGTCCACTCATTAATCCAGGATGTGAGCATACTGTGTGTACACAACAGGAGTGGCAGAGTGTCACTGGTTTACCATTGTTAGACCTGTTATTCTGCTCCTCTCTCTAGGGAGTAGAGCCGTTTACTCTTATTGTTGTTGCATAAAGTCAGGGGGAAGTTCAGCTGCTGTTGAATTTACATGCAACTGCAAAAAGAATCTTACAATTATAATGTTCCACTTTTGTTGAAACAGTTTTTTCTGATTGTTTATTAAACCTTAAAGATAGTTTTAGAGGTTTGTGGTGCCTAATATAAAGGTGTGTTTATGGCCAATAGTTATATAAATAAAGAGTATCAATAAGAACTGCAATATTTTTATTTGTTTCTTACCTGACAGCAGCAAAATATGAATATACATATGTACAACAGTGGCCTGCAATAAAATACATTCACAGTTCTATATAAAATTAGTTCAGTTTAACAAAGCAGTCCTTTAAACTGTAAAAATATTTCCCTTTACCAAAAATCATTCAGTATGCTTGACAAGGTGCAACACCTGGAAGCTACCACTCCTTTCCACATTCATCCTTTTAACGGTCCTTGTTGGATCATTCAACACCAGAGAACTACATAAATCAGAAATAGATTTTATTTACTTTTATTATGCAAAAGTCCATTTTTTTAAATTAGTCATCTTGTTAGGCTGACCCCCAGACTGTGTGTCTCTTCTAATGTGTGACAAAAGAAAATACAGTATGTACTTTACCCAGGAGTCAAAATTGAGGATTATTATTTTCCATGAAGCTGTTAAATCCAATTCTTCATAAGTGGAGGTAACCAAGCACACCATGGCAAGAAACTCACTTCATTTAGAGCTGACCAGATGTTCACTCAATATTGATTATTGGTGCTTTAAATCAGCTGGGGGAAGTTACTCATCAATGTAGTTAAGATGGCGAAACACTGAACAGTTAAATAAGTAAAGAAACTTTCAGAATAGCCATCACCTAATAACTGAAATGCAGCTTTAAGACCACAAAAAGACAGTTTTAAGATACATAATATCTAAAACTTCCAGATAATCTAGTCTTGTGTTACAAGTTTGACATTATGTTCTCGTCTGTCTTCATTGAAGGGGATGGCACACCCATCCACTCTTTACCTTCACCACAAAAGGAACGGGGTGCTGATTGTGCCAAGTGCAAAAAGGTACAAATATACATAAAAAGTGTTATTCACACCTTGGATGCAGTTTTAAAAAACAGAATTAGAAAAAGCATCCCCCCACAGTTCGATTTGCCATCATAGAAGCAAAACATTTAAAATGCACACATCCGCGTCGAAGGACTGAGTCTCTAGTCGTTGTCCGAACCTTCAGGAGGGTTAAATACCAACGAGTCGTGAAAATCGTGACCGTAAGGGCGAAGTCTGTAAACTCCAAACATCATAACCTGCATTTGATTGGGCGACATCCCGTTGAACGTGACCGCCATGTCGGAGCAGCAGCCCTCCACCACGTCGTTGGGGTTGGCCTTCATGCTGTCCGATATCAGGCCGTCCACACTCTTGCTGTTGAACAGGCCCTTTCCGTGCGCGTCTTCTCCGTTCTCCGCGAAGACGCCCGTGTATTTGAGACACACGGCCAGCTGCTTGTCCTCGCTCAGCTTCCACAGGGCGCGTCCTCTTTCTGGACACTTGTCTTCATCCTGGAACACGTGCACTAGCCGTTTGAGCGCTTCATAACTTAGAACGATGCCGCTGTCGTACGCCACGTACTCGAGCTCCCCCGACTTCATGGCGTTGCCGAGGTAGAAGGGCTCGCTGGGGTCCTTTGTGAGCACCAGGTATTTGAGGTTCTCGACGATGGCAAACGTCGTAGCTTGAGCCACGAAGAACCAGCGCAGGTCTCCTGCGTTCTCATAAGCGTGCTTCAGAGCTTTGCGTAACCTCGCCCAGTCGTCTTTTTCGTTCAGGTCGACCGCCTCGAGCGCTTTGGAGGACTCGGAGGTGTAAAACACAGCCTTGTCGCAGTGTTTGCTCCAGGTGTTTAACGTGGTGGCCCAGTAAACAAGGATCTTGGGCTGGACCATGATGATGCAAGAGATCTGGACTTGATTGCTCAACTCCTGCATGTGGCTGTCAGAGAGGCGCGTCAGCTCATCTTTACTCGGGGCCTGGACGTGATGATGAAGGTGATGGTCGACTGTCCCGGACTTCGTGCCGAGCCTGAGGCTACCCAGCAGCGACAGCAGCAGGCAGAAGAGGCCCCCCGAGACCATCCCCTTCATGAAATATCCTCCTTCAGACAACATTTTGGCAGCAGACACTAGACGAGAGAGAGAGAGAGAGAGAGAGAGAGAGAGAGAGAGAGAGAGAGACAATGCGTTAATTTAGCTGTAGCCTCAAAAGGTGCAGTTTATAACCAGTTGTGCTGCCTCTGATTCTTCATCTTAAATTGTTACTTATAAGTTGTACAAAATGAGAAGGCTGCACTTGCATGCTTAAATATCTAAATATGAAAAAGCCCATCACAAAACATTGCCAGTTTACCATCATCAAAGACTAAAGAAACTTAGATTTATTAAATATATTAAGTATTCACATATGAGAGGCTGAAACCAAAGAATTTGTGAAATTTTGGCTAAAGAAATGACTGAAATAATGAATTGCTTACCTAAATAGCTGCCTGTTCTTTTTTTATTGATTGAGTAATTGATTAATCGACTAATTGTTTCAGCTCTAATGTAAATATTGCTTTTCATTTTCAGCCTGACAAAGCAATTATTTAGCGTAAAGCATCTAATTAAATCACTTAACGTTATTCACCTTTTTTTACTGACATTTCACAGACAAAAACTTCAATAGACAAATTGATTGGTAGATTAATCAATCCATTAATGTCAAATTAAAAAAAAAACCAACAACATCAGATTGTAAATTGGGATGATCAAATAAAATATGCGAACTTGTATGCGAACTTGTGCTTGGTATAGAAAGTCATCCATGACTGCAGCCCATACCGTGTCACTGGGGGGTCTGTAAGAGGAGATTGAACTATTCAGTTGCAGACAAGTGTCTTTTTCCCCTCTAAACCCAACGGGGGAACAGGATCATCTAATCCCCATCAGATGTGTGGAAAAGTGCATTTAGCCGCTCAGCCTCTTCTGACAGAGGTTCAAGAATATAAATCATATACATCCATATATTCATGTCCTGCTTGTCTGCATTGTGCATAATACTTCTACTGCTTTTAAAACCTGTGTTTTCCATGCCCTGTTTATGCTCTGATGTACTCAAGGAATCATTTTAAACAACATGCCCTGTTTTTGTTTTTATAAAACCATTATGAATACTGGAAATACCAGTTAGTTGCAGGCAGCTCTATTGTAAATCATGAAGCATTAATAAAATGGCGTTAAGCTTGTTCGTCTTGTTTAATTAAACGAGTTGAGCAGCTTATACTTGACTAAGATCAACTAACGGTTGATGATTTAAATAAACATTACGGACAAGCTCACGTTTAAACCGTTAACCTGTTCGTCGACGATAAAATGAGCATTTTGTGGACAGCTAGCGTGAACATGAAGTAACGTTGCCTTAACTTTATATCAGTGGTACCAGCTGTTAGCCTCCTAGCGTCGTAATGTTCACACTAAACAGCTAAACTCGGGGGTCTTTGTTAGCATCATAAATACAACAGAAGAAGAGCGTGTACTGTACCTAGCTCTGTTAATGCTGTCGTGTTTGGTGGTGCTCCTGCTTTCACTCGTCTGTCAGCTCCCACTGTTTGTCGAGACTGCCGATGTCCCGGACTGACAGGGTAATTAACAACTAGCTAGGTAGGCACATGATCACGAATAAAAAAGCTGAACCCTCACAGCTACTTCCGCCTTCAGAGGTCACGTGACTCCGCTGAGGTCTCGTTCCAATAACCCTGTCAGCTTCTTTTGTTTATGTAATATGAAGCTGGAAATGTTGTTAACAATAATACGTAATACGTATACTATAATATTAAATACATAAATAATCTTAACTTAATACATGAAGTAAAATACATACATTATTTAATATATTATGAAATACTTGTAAAGACAATTCAAAATCAATTTATTATTATTATTATTATTATTATTATTATTATTATTATTATCTCAGTTACATCTTTATTTCACATTACATTTGATTCATTGATTTTCTTTTTACTTCTTTCTATTCATAAGATTATTTCATGATGTCTTTATCTTCACAACTGTTCAAATGCAGGCTCTGGTTGTGAGAAATTCTTTATGATTCTGGTTTGTTTGAGTTGTGGGGTTGTAAAAAATGGGACTACTGCACTTCCCCAATCAAGACTGAACTCAGGTGTTGACAAGTGTTAAGATGCAGTTCCGTTTTTTTGTTTATTTAAATTTTTTGAATTGCATGCAAGTTTCTGACAGATATACAAGTATTTGATAAAACTGCACATCTGTTGCCATATAACTACATTCTAATGTAAAGATGAAACCACTAGACAACATGGCTCTCAAATGTTTTGGTTTGTGACTAATACTAATAAAAAAGTGTCTGGTTGGGGCATGTTTCAGATGTTTCAGAGTTGTTAACTGTTCCACCAGAGAGATATTTAATTTCTACACTTCTCAGATTGTTTCTATGAGGTAAAATTATCAAATATTTTACAAAAACAGTTTGAGAGCATGTCTAAGGCCTGAAACATGAATACAAATTTGTGTAGCGAGATTTTTCCTACACCATTAATCATCTGCTCAGGTTTATCGACCCATATGTTCAAAACCACCAGACTAAAGTACTGAACTGTATATGAAGTACATAGTTTCATAACATTTTAATTAACAATTAAATAATGTATTAATATGTTAGTCACAGCCACTGTCCTCCAAAACAAGGACTTTTATTTTGCTGATAATACTTGTCCACATAAATGCACCACATATTCCTGTGACCACGATTTACACATAGATAGAAATCCTGCATGCAATTTTAACAGTGATAATAAGTTATTGTTTCTCAGATGATTCATTTCTCTGTCTGACTTAAAGCCACTGCTTTGCTGTGCTTGTATCTCTTCTCATTGACTGCTCAGCAGCCAAATGTATCAAATGTTGTTGTTTTCAACATTGTGGAGACAACCTCATAAATCTCCTGATGCCACGAACAGTCATCTGAGGAGCATTAGTGACCTTTCAGTTTGACAAAAAGCTCTGCGGCCCAAAGCCTTCTCCAGCACCTGAAAACTCTTAACTTGTTCTGATGGTAAAAGGTAAATGGTAATGGTAAATGAGAAACACATTTTTCAAGTCAACATTTTTATTTGACTAATGAATTTTGGTTTATGAACAAATATTCGCAAAACTAATGAGATTTCCATCAATCTCAACTGTAGTTATTGTTTAGTGTACTTGGCAAATGTTAGCATGCTAACACACTAAACTAAACTACTATGTGTTAGCATTTAGCTCATCGCAACACTGTGCCTCTAAAACTGACACTCATTGTCTTGTTTATCTTTTCTTCCATTGTATTTCATTTTTCTAATCTTATTTTTCACTCTTTAATTACAGCCATTTTTTACTTTCTTTTTGGATAAGGACAAATCAAAAATGGAACTCATAACAACATAGGGTTCATGTTTTCTCACATTTTCTCACAGTTCCCTCCACCCATCCCTTCATCATCTTCTCCCTAACCCAACCTCAATCACTCAGAGCATAAACAAAATATAGAAATATCCAACTTACAAGAGAAATCGTGCAGAAGTAATTCAAACCAATGAATAAACAGCACTCTATTGTTCCAAATCCAACTTCGCAAATAAAAAAAAATTTGAATCCTTGTTTTTCACACTAAATGTTTAAACTGTACAACACTGTGCTTTGGATTTAATTGAATTTATGTGCAAAGTGCAACTTATATATATTTAAACGGTGGCAATGTAGCGCAACCAGGAAATATAATATAGGCTTTAATCAACACTTAGAAACTGTGCAAGAGAGAAAATTCCTTGTCCGTACAGGGTGATGATGATGCTCCACAGACAACAAAAAGCATGGCACAAGAACAAAGCATATGCTTGTTTGTACCTTGAACTCCTGCATTAACAACAATTGCAACATATTTGCAACAATAGGATCGATTTGCTTCCTCAGACCGTCATAATTAAATGCTTTAGAATTGTTAGTCATTCAACACAAAGTGACGTACAAACCTGCAGCAACATATTTCCACCTGCTGTGTATCTTGGACATGAGCAATGACACTTCGGAGCAGCCCATCACACAGAAATGGTGTCAGACATAAACCATCAGAGCTTTGCTGGACAGCCGCTGATTACTGCAACAGAGTAAACATTTATTAGGCCTCTCTGTACAAGCAGAGATAGGCTCCGGCTCAATTGACAGGGTCCCCTAAATTGTGTCTATGACGCCTGATCCCTCGCGTCAAAACCATTAAGAAGGAGACTGGGTGTGATGATAATGTATTGATCAGGATGTGATGGATGGCCACTGAGGATATATAAGTGAAGTTCTTTGCCGAGCAGAGTTCCAGACCAGATCGGGGCATCTTAAGATAGAGGCACCATGATTTCTGTAGCTCTGTTCTACCTCGTAGCTGTAACTTGTTCTGCAAGACGGACACATGCTCTACCTCTGTACCCCGATACCAACTTGGAGCCACAGGCAGGTAAGGCTATTTGGATATCCTTTCTCATTTTTGCATTTCAAGATATGGTTAAAAATCCCAAAACACATTTGACAAGTTATTCTGCTGCAGGGATCTTAATGTCACAATGACAGGATGATGAGAGGACGATGATTTATTTCAACAGATTTCATTCAGAAATTAGTGTCAGAGGTGCAGGATGGACCCAACACTGCTGAGGGGGAGCAGAGAGAGATGAATAATCTGTATCCTCTACTGATGCAGCACAATGGAGGGATGGAGTCCTGGAATAAAGGTAATAATAATAACACACACATTATGCAGATAAATCAGTCACATATGGTCAACAGAATGGTTTTGTAACTTTTGATTTTTATGTGGTTTTTTTAAGGAGCTAAAGATTCAGCACAGCAAGATAAGTTTGCAAACATGGTAAGATTGATCCTCTCTGTACATTTTTAAGAAAGTAACGAAACTGCACTTCATACTGTATAGACATGCAAAGAAGAAATTAATCATGAAATGGCTCAGACAGATTTTAGTAGAGATTTATAGGAAGTCACTGAGGCAGCAAGAGAATGTTTAACAGGAAGGCTGTTCCAGAGTTTGCATCTCCTTTAGATTTAAGTCTTTATCGGATGCATTAGTTACAGGATCTGAGATTTAGTACTTGTGGGCACAAATGCTAACAAATGTATGCAGGAACCAGACCACTGAGTGCTTTAAAAGTAATGCCTTGAATCAATTCTATAATCAACTGGAAGTCATTGCAAACAGGTTTAAACAGGGGCTATGTAATCAGTTTGTTCCAGTCAAAGCTCTGGCTGCAGTGCACCGCAACATATCAGCATCGTGTTTTTTCTTGATTTTAGGTCGAGGACCTCAGAGAAGCCGTCTTGAAGCTGGAAGCGGCTGACAAGCTTCGCTCTCAGGGTTTTCTCAGATCAGAGCAGAACTTGCCAAAAGCAAACAAAAGAGGTGTGTGACTCTTATTTCCGTCACTCTCTTTGTGACGTCTTAGCTGTTGCTATTATAATGCAATGATCTATTCAGAAGCATGTTTAACTAAGGCATGGCGGCACACACACACTGTTGACAATCCAAACTGTGTTTTTTTAGATTGTCATCTGTTTGTATATGAGACTCCACACAAATCCTCTAATGATGAATGAGGATTTATAGAATCCCAAATCACAAACTTCCTTTAAAGGACGTTACAATCTGCACAACATATCACACTCTCTTTCCTTAGACCCTATATGGAGAAACAGCTTGACAATATTAGATAATTATTATAATAAATATTTAGTGTGACAAGTTTAAGAAATTTAGGTAGAGTGTAAAAAGTGTTGGAAAAAAAGTGGTTTAGAACTCAACAAATGTGAAATGTTCCTTGAATTTCTGCTCTCTCTGATAGCATGCTTCTGGAAGTACTGTGTCACCAACTAGAGCCCGGCAGCTGCAGGACGTTTGGTGTGATTTCGGCACGGCCTGTTGGGAAACGCCTTCACCTTCCATCACCGTTTTCCCATCAAACAGTATATTCACCGTCTATACCAGATCAACAGATATATTTTTGTGGCTGAAAATAAACTTGAATATCAGAAAAGCCATTTATGTGAGCTGCTCTTGGTTGTAATATTTTGAGGTAAATACCATTTACTGTAAGAGACCTAAAGGAGGGAGTATTATAATACTAGTCAGCACACAAAAATCAAGGTTATGACAAATACATTTGATATTCTTTATTAGTGTGACAGTGAGACGATTGAATCATATCAGATACAGAAGTGTATGTATGTATTAATAAGGGTATTTTGATCATAAAAAGCCTGGAAAAATATCTATTTACACTATAAACAAAAACATCAATTGCACATTTGGCCTTTTTAACGTGGCATGAAGGTATCTGTCTGTTAGTGACTAAGGATAAACAGTCAATACATACAACCAATAAAACAGTTAGCTTCAGCATGTGCCAAAGTCTTACTGCAACAACAGGTGGAGGTTTTTTTCAGGTGGAATTGTGTCCGATTCATTGCCACAGTTTATTCTTGTAGGTTGCAGCGCCCTCTGCAGATCACCATCTTTACATGCACAGTTACACTGAGTGAAAACAGGACATTTAATTACAGGCAATCCAGAAGGTATTATTTCCTCTTGTTGGCCACGCTGAAGTAGGTTTTCTCGATCTCAATGTCGGCTGGACACGTCTGTTTGAACTCCTGTCTCTGGTAGGCGTTTTGAAGGTATCTCCACACGCCTGTGAACTCCGCGGGAATGTCGAAGTCGCAGTACTTCTTGGCAGCAACCTGAAAAAAAATGAGCAATCATAAAGATCAAAGACGTACTCAGATCATCTACTCAAGAAATAATACCAATACAACAATGTCAAATTACTCCATGTTATACGGTTTAATAAACTCTACTAGAATGCAATATATTTTATAGACATTATAGTTTTCTAAAATCACAATCTGTGAAGTCATATAAATATAGTGGATTGAAAAAAATGCAATATTTCTCTTCAACGCAGTGGAGTAAATGCATACAACATTGAAATACTCAAATAAACTGTAAAAATACTACTGAAAGTAAAAGTATGTAAGTGTTATCAGCTAAATGTATATTAAAAGCTGGCCCTCGTGAATGATGTATTATGATAAATCCCATTAGTACATTCTTAATGCTGATGTATACATTTGTTAGCAGCATTTAATTGTTGTAGCTGGTTGAGGTGAAGCTAGTTTTAACTACTACACAGTTCAGTAGTTTAGTTCAGTTGTTTCCAACCTAGGGGGCGGTCCCCTCTAAAGGGTCACAGATAAATCGGAGGGGTCTTGATATGATTAATGGGAGTGGAGAAAAAAACAAAACAAAGGTCGTATAAACACATTTGTATTCATTATTGGACTTTTTTCAAATTTTTAAAGCTTTTAAAATAATAATAAAAAGATTTATACCTCTTTGGTCCTTGAACAGTTACTAAAATTAAAACATCTTAGAAGTTTAAATGAAAAATGTCACCATTAACTCATAGACATCTGAACTGTAACAAGGGGCAAAAAGGTTGGAAAACATTGGTTTAATCTTTAACAATGCATTGTATTTTATACGCATATTATATGTTTTATATGTCAAATCTAAATATGAAAAAACAACATGGGACTATGGCTATCAAATAAATTAGTTGTGGAGTAAAAAGTGCAATATTTCCCTCTGAAATGTAGTGACATAGAAGTTTAAAGTTAAATAAAATGGAAGTCAAGTACCAAGTTGCTCCAAATTGTACTTAAGAGTACTTGAGTACTTAGTTACTTTCCACCACTTAAATTCACTTACAGAGCCAAGAAACAACAAAAAAACAATATACACTATACCAGAAATGTGCCCAAAATGAAATCTGATGCTCTGTCTCACCTTGATAACATGCAGTTTGGGCAGCAGGTTGCAGTCCGCTAAGGTGAGGTGGTCGCCGTCCAGAAACTTCCTCTTGGAGATGGTGATGGTTTCTCTGGAGTTGTGGTCGACCTCCTCAGGGAGCGGCGAGATCAGGTAGTTGTCCAGGCGCTTGAACTCCCGCAGCAGGTTTTTCTCGTGGACTGGAGGGTCAGAGACACAGATGAGTTGAGTTGATTTTCTGTAACTGTGTGTGGTGTAATGTACCTACAGGTGAATCGTAAAGTAAAAGTGATTTCTTCTCTGAAATGTAGTCTGATAGAAGTATAAAGTAGCATAAACTGGAAATAAAAGTACCTCCAAATTGTACTTAAGTACAGTACTTAGTACTTACTAACTTACTTCCCACCACTGATTAGTCCTGTGATAAAACATTGAAAATCTATTAATCTATTTTCTAAGCATTTGTAACTCACAACCATTAGAACAACGTGTTTAATAAATCACAACAGTATCCGACTTACAGGTGTTGTTGGGACTGTTCTTGATGAAAGCGGAGAACTTTGCAAAAATGTCAGCACCCACGTCAAAGGACTCTTTGTTCAGCGGGCTGAGATGAGGATACCTGCGGGGGAGAGGAGGGGGGAGAAACCTGGGAGTAAACTTCTTTGATGTGAATAAGTCATCATCAAGTCACCTGATTCATATTTGTGTAATGATTAAGCGCAACAATACCTGGGAGGGGCCACTGTTTGTTCAAGAAACTCCTCAATTTTGATAAAGTCTGTTTTGAGGGTGCCGTTGTAGAGGAGGAAAGGAGGGTTGGTCCCGGGGGCCAGTTCTTTGAGCTCAGCTGGCTTCCTGGAGAGAGACGGGACGTAAAAAGATGGAGAGGGAGGAGGGGAGGGAGGGGGAGACATCTGACTTATTAGATGTATTCATACAGTTCATTCAATCAGATCGTTATCAAGCACGTCAAAACTGAAAGTGAGTTGGTTATCGAGGCTGTCTGGACCAAATGCGGCTCTGTGGATTAATGATTTTAACATTGACCGGTGCTTTAGTTATAAAAACACTCAGCGCTGGGAGTGGTCAGCTGTTCAAAAGGCCTGTTTGTGTGCTTGTTCTGAATCATTCAATTATCAACATCCTTTCAAAGTTTCCTGATCTTATTTACTCGCCGGTACTGACCCTGAGAAATTCACACAATAAAGCGGTAATTAAAGAAGCTGTTTGTTTGGCAGCGACACAGAGCTCTCTGTGCACTCGGGCCTCACGGACTCCTCCCTCTCACCTCTGTCAGACAGAGTGAGCGACACATCTTTGATAAGTTAGAAATGGTTTGGGTTACTCTCAATTTCTCTCTTGTTTGCTTCTTAATAGAGTTCTGTGTGAAAATCCTTGTGACCAGATGCTCAGGAAGTGTTTTTGCCAGAGGAGGGGGGCTTACTTCCTCATGTCAACAGTGGTCACTGTAAACTTGACTCCTTTCAGCCATAAAACCATGAAGAGCCTCTGACAGAAGGGGCAGTTCCCCACGTTCTCACCATCATGTCCAGCCTGAAAAACACAAAGTAATATTTAGTATTGTGACCACATGAGCCACAAAGCTCCTGTTTCAGCCAATGAAGCATTCACAATGTCTCTTCTCCTCTCATCTGCTGACAAACAAGTGATTTTAGTAGTGAAAAGTGTGTCTGGGCGGTTTCCTCCATAGAGGGAAAAGCAGGCATTGTGTTGAAAACAACAGACTAACATTGGCTCTCCTCCCTCTTGAAGACAAAGGGAATAGTCTGACATTTTGGGATATGATTAGCTTTCTTGCAGGAAGTGAGATGAGAAGATTGATACCATTCTCACTGTTGAATGCTAAATACGTCTAAAGCCAGCAGCTTAGCTTAGCATAGCATAGCATAAAGACTGGAAACAGTTTGCTTGGCTCTGTCCAAAGATAACAAAATCCATGTCTAAAGCTACATAGGTTAGATCTTGTTTGTTTAATCTGGACCATTTCTTGGCTGGCAGCAGTCATTTTCTGGAGTCTTGTTTCTGTCTGACGAAGATATAATCCTGCAAACAATCCCTACAAAACCAGAACTTGTAATTTTTACACTTAGTTTTTGGTATGGATTAAACCAACGAGATATACCATTTTGATTAATGAACTTTGTTATATTAGGACCGAGAAAGGTTAGCTGTTTCTCCTTGTTTCCAGTTTTTATACTAAGTTAAGTTAAGCGTCTGCTGGCTGTAACTTTGTATTTATTGTACAGACTTGAGATTGGTATTGATCTTCTCATCTAACTTTCAGCAAGGAAGCAAATCAGCATATTTCAAAAAAAAAAAAAAAAGTAAAACTTTACCTTTAAGAGACTGAATGTTGAATGTTTTATCTACAAAGAGACATAATATACTGTCTACAGCTTAATGTGCTGTCACTTGACCTTGTTTTATATATCAGAAGATACACCGTCTCTGCACAGATGCCATTAACAAGAACACAATGTGCACATGTATAGCATGAAAAAAACAACAACTGGTGTATGTTTGTTTACTTCTCCATGAGGAGGACTATATCTGAATATGTGCGTCAGTAAAGTGGGTGTGCCTGGTTTGGGCTGGGGGCCAGTCACCCTGCATGCTCTCAGCTCCGTCTGTGTGCGATGATAAGGTGGACTGTCTAAAAAAAATGTGCTGTGACCCTCAGCAGAGATGCAAACACTTCACCATCTGTAGGATAGGTATCTTCAGAAGGCACCCATCAAAAAGAGAGTTGCCTTCTGATTGATCATAAAGCTAAATTTTACAATGCTGATGATAAGTGAGGAGCATTTTGTTTATTTTTAGATTTAAGAGACATTTCCTGTGGAATTGAATTAAACACATGTTCTTTTGACAGTGAAATCAGGTTGCAGCTAACTTCTCCTTTCAAGTACTTAATGAAATTGAAAAGAAATGACTGACCTTAATGAACAACTCGATGCTTGGATCCTTCTCAGAATGTGCCATGTCGTCCCAAAAAAAGTGAAATTCACTTACAGTACACACACAGTGAAATTCTCTTTTTTCAGTCAAAGCTTCTCCTTAAGTTCTTTGCACCCCAGAAATCCACTCACAGCACTGGAGAGAGAGAGAGAGAGAAAGCTCTGAGAGCTGATAACAGAGTCCTAGAACAAGCGCCGCTGTGGTTTCAAGTGTCTCTGAGGTCGTGGATGTAGGGAGAAAGTGCAACACCTCCCGGCTGGTTGTGTTTTGTCTGAGGGCTCCTTGAAGGCTATCGCTCTGAACATACTTCACTTGTCAGGGGGAGAGGGAGGACCCAGAGAAATGGGCGGGGTACTCCCTCTTATATACCCAATGCCAGAATCTATGAGCTTAAAATAGGTTCCTCTGCATTTTGCAATACACAGGAACTGATAACAGCATGCGACTCAAAACACAAATTCAGACAATTAATTTGGGCCACTCTCATTCCAACAATGTGAGACATTAGCAGCACTTTTCACAGGAGTGCTTATTACAAAGCACTCACTGAGAGAAACAGAAGATTCACCTAATCAAATTTTAAGGTAGAAAGTAGCCTTAAGTTTAACATCTGGTTGACTGAATAATGCACAATATCTTTGTTTTGGCTACAGGAATGCAAGAAATACGGGAACAAAAATGTGTTAGTGTAACTTACTTTTGTTTTTCGAAAGAATATTTTATAATGCTATGTGTGAATTATTTTTATTCTATTAATTATCATTATTATTTCCTGGCGGGTCTCAATATTCCTACCGCCGCTGAGTAATGTTTGTATTCTGCTAATTACATAATGTTGTCTACTCCCATAGAAAGGTCATGTTGGGTCTTTCAAACAATGAGGGGATATTTCAGAGGTATTTTGAGTAATGCATCATGGTGAAGGGAATCCCCTCAGTGTTGTGGACACAAAACCAAAGAGGTGAAGGTTGCTTTTGATTGCTGCTTGTTTTGCATGAGTTAAGGCATGAACACTTTTTAAGAAATCCTTTTGCTTTTCAGATAAAAGAATTTAATATTTTCTTTCAACTGAATGTAATAATTTCTTGTAAGTGGTAATTAGTATTAAATAATAATAATAAAATAATGAAAGTGGCAGTTCACTTTCCTGTCATGTCCTCAGAGAGTTAGTGAGGATTTGGCTCAGTATCTGTTTTTCTTGTAAAATGCTATCATTTACAGTAAAGAGGGGAAGGGAAATTTTATGACAAAATCCCTTGTGGTTTAGACTTCCCTAAAGAAATCAGACCGGCATCATGGGCTGAATTATGCAATACATTACTAGGAATTTAAAAAATACGATACAAGCGCTCCGTGTGCTTTGTTTAAAGTGGCTCTGCGCCACGAGAAATAAATCCATCACATTGAAATTCCAAACAAATCCTAAAAGAATTTGATGAATAACACTAGACCATCACAGGAAATATAACAGAGGCAGAGAAAGTTGTTGAAAAGAAGTATCCTCCTTTTTCCTTTTAAATACCTACAAAGTCAGGGAGGTTATGGCCTAAGAGTTTTCAAATATCTGAAAGCTAATCTCCCGTTCCACACAGTGGTACCACCCCTCCTCCAAGTACGCTGTTGAGGGACAATTAGTCTCTTTATTGACACATTCAATGGGAGGTGAATGGAATTTCACTGGAGTGTAAGGTGGGAGTGTCGCTCTTACTTATGCACCTGATTAAAAACGTGGCCTTCTCAGCCTCCATTATTCCGTCCACTCCGCCTCCATGCAGGGAGTGTTTGTTGGAGCTTGTGTGATAAATGACTGAAGTGCCATTCAGATATAAATTTTGATTCACCATTACAAGTGGCTGCAATCGCTGATTAAGTCAAAGTTAGAACGGGTGAATGACTTCACAGGACTTATGTGTCAATGTTTGGTTGGTATGACAACAGTTGTAACACGCAGGGTTGAGTAAGAGAGGAAACAAAGGGTTAAAATCACAGCTTTTATAGTAAACTGGAACCGACTGATTGTGGCTACATGGAGAGGACATTCAACAGGAGAGATTTCCTGAGTGTTTCTGGAAAAAAAAATGACCTTTCACTTCCTCTTCCACAGACAAAAAGATAGGAAACCTCATGGAGAGATACACATATCTCCACTGGACACACACAGCAGCTGGAAGTGACCTCCTGGAAACAAGTGGCTTATCTCCATAAACAGGACCCTCACTGTTGACAACCCAGTCCAAGAGAATGAGTCTTGATTTTGCCATTACACACACACACACACACACACACTCATACACACACGTAAGGTCAAGATTTTATTGTGCAAACAGAATATTAACATGCCAGTGAGCGTCTGCTGGTCTGAAGGATTCAACGTGACTGTCTTTTTCTGTCTGTATATAAAAAGCTAAGTTCTGGACATAGACGTTAATCATTTATTTTTTCGGGGGAAGATTTAGACGAAAAGATTAATACTACGCTCTTTGTCTGTGAGTCAAGTATGAAGTTAGACGGGAATAGCCTAGCTTAGCATAAAGACTAGCAGCAGGGGGAGATAACTAGCCTGAACTGGACTTAAAAGAAGACAAACTTCCATGTTTCATCTTGTACACGACCATACATAGACATATACAATGTGCTGAAACTATTTCTTAGCAAACAACAGTAGAGCGCAGTGACTTCCTGGAGTCTTTTCGCCCCAGAGGTTGCCAGGTTTGGTGCCACTGTACCCGTAGAGACATATACTAAAAACCTCTGATCACCAGCCGTATTTGGCAAATAGCTCTATAGCCGGTGACACTGCACAGAAGTGCTGAGTGGGTGTTTGAACTGAGGTTCATTAAGAAACGGCTCAAAAACATAACTTCAACCATGAATCTACAAATAGGTACTTTTCCATTAAAACGTGATTTTTTGCATTTCTCTTTGTGTTCGGTTTAAACAAATTACATATACATATAACATGTTAATAATTGAGCCTTAGGGATGTCGGTAGGCATATTTTAGAGAATTGGACAGAAGAAGGCTAACTGTTTCCCCTTGCTTCGAGTCTTTATGCTAAAATAAGTTAACAGCCTCCCAGCTGCAGCTCCTGAGCTCCTTACTTATCACACTGACCATGAAAATGGTATTAATCCTCTGATTGAACAATCTGAAATAAAGCAACTAAGTGCATTCCCAAAACTATTTCTTTGAACTTTGTCCTTATAGTTGAGCAAAAAAAAAAAAAAAGATATCAACTGCAGTCAACTGTGATTTTTTTTGTATTATTGCTACAGGGGGGCGGCTGTGTCTTGTAAACACAATGGCATCATTGACCTACAGACCGCTCTCTCCCAGACAGTCAATCGCACAACAACTCATTACAACAAAACCCTGAGGTCTGTCATGCAGGATATGCACAATGGCAGTGCCATGGAGTTACTGCTTGTTCTTATCTCTTATTTCGGCTCTGAAGATTCACACCGCACATTCGGCTCCCGATTTGTCTTGTAAGTGTTTTTCATGTCTATAACTTCTTTTTCAGGAGAAAGTAAAAATGCTAACTGGTTATTTTTCAGCTGTGAACTGTGACTGCAAAGGAAGCTTCTGATAGACAATAAGAATCCCTTAATATCATCTTCACATCCTGCTTTCTAAACAGCTGGTGCAACTCATCCTGAAAGACCAGAATCAGGGTGAAGAGGCTCCTAAACTTAGATCACAGAATAGATACTCCCAAAGCACTAAATAAACTACAGCTGAGTTGTTTTGACTTGCGACAACAACATACAACATCACCATATGATGGATGACATTATGGCCACAGTGATTATGTTCAGACAAAGTCAAGTCAAAGGTGGTTTTCTCTCAGACAAATCTAATGTGAGCATTGGATCTCTCTAACTGACCTCAGCAGAGGTTTCCATTTTTTTGTGTGGCTGCAGGCTCTGAGGGGCCTAATAATAGTTCATTGTGAGTGAGCGCCTGGTACTGCCTCTCATTTGCTCCCTGAAGCTTCACACTGCCTCATGTACACACACACACACACACACACACACACACACACACACACACACACACACACACACACACACACACACACACACACACACACACACACACACACACACACACACACACACACACACACACACACAGGGGGCCGAGTACGGGATGCACACATGGGTGGGGAGACTTGACTCACTGTGCGCTGTTGTCTTGTATGTTTGAAGTGTAGTCATAGTCCAAACATTGTGATGGAGAGCTACACCCAGTGACTGGGACGACACCCAGTCGAGAACCAGGGCCGAACTGCAAGGACTAAAAAAAGCATCTAATAAGATTGTTGAAGGGCTTCTAAATTATGTATTCTTTAGTAATAAGAGTCATCAGTCATTTAAGTCATTCTGCTTAGCTTCTGTTTTAATAAGCATCATACATTTAGCACTATTTTTTCCACTTGTGTATTGTAACTAACTTAAAAAGAATCTCCCACTTGAAGTGAAATTCGCATCACCTTGTGTTCTTTTTCAGTTTATCTTCACAACATACTGAAGAACCACACGGCTCACGCTTGTGAAGGAGACACGCTCGTCATTGAGTGTCCCTCGAGGACGTCTGTTGTCGTCCTCTCAGCTTTCTATGGACGACGTGTTCCTAATCAGCATTTATGTCCCTCTGCAAACACAAACACGACTGTGGAGGAGGATAACGAATGCACTTCCCCGGTTGCCATCGAGGTAAATAAAATCAGAGTGAGACAAATGTGAAATCAAGTCCGTGTTTTAGTAAAAGGCTGTCGCGACCCACACTGTAGATGACACACACTTTGCTTGCAGAAAGTGGAGTCAGAGTGCCAGGATCGGCAGATCTGTCACATCCCTGTTTTCAGTCCAGTGTTTGGGCAGGACCCCTGTCCTCTCACCAGCAAGTACCTTCTAGTCGCCTACAAGTGCAGACCAGGTGTGTCGCTATGGTCCTATACTCATGTGGAAACAGTGGTCTGGATGCCAGCATATCAATCAGATCACTTATGTTGCTGAATTGAAAGTATTAAGCAACTAGAATTGTGTGTTCAAACATACTTCAAATTAATATCTACCATTTTAGTGAAGCACGGAAGTTCAGTCTAAAAAATTTGAAATGGCAGTTTGACAAAACAATCCCAACTCAAAGTCATTTGGGACTTGCATCCAGATCACACTGTCTTTACTAGATGTTTATCAAAATACTTCTTTCTGTAATCGTGTGTACATGCCATCTGCTTTTCAGAGCACCACCGCACAAGGCTGGTGTGTGAAAATGAGCGCCTGAGGCTGATGTGTAAAAACCAAACTGTGCTGGCGATCTACTCGGCCACGTTTGGACACCTGCTGCATGGCAGTCCTTACTGCCCTCAGGAACCTGGATCACACACCGACATGGGTCTGAACACAGGGCGCTTAAGAGTCATCTAGTGGCAAAAATGTGGAACAAATATCAGTTCTATAGACACAGTGGAGAATCATTTGTGTGCCTTATTTATTTATTTGTATATATTAGAGGTTAGATTTGAAAACCAGAGCCTAATGTTGCAACAATTGACTGATTTCTTATAATGAACGCATTACTCATTTTACTTGACTTCATTTATTCCAGAGTGTTTGTCACCATCGGCTCTGAGGAAAGTGTCACGCAGGTGTCACGGCAGAGAAAACTGCTCATTAGTGGCCGATACTCAAATCTTCGGGGACCCCTGCTTCCCCGGCACCAGGAAACACCTGCGAGTCTCCTACACTTGTGGTAAGTGACAAACCGGGTTTAAACTGCTTGTGACATGGTTTGCCGCATTATGTAAATATCTTAAATTTTCTATTCAGTGCCCCGGTATCTCTTGGAGGATGTGGGGCGAGGGTCAACGGATCCTTTCATGATCTCAGACTACACACATGGTGAGAGTAAGCAGACAATATTCACAGGTTTTGTTGCATGCAGCAGACTTTGACTGGCGTCTGAGCCCAGACCCCTCTCACCTGCAGGTGGATGGTACACTGGCCCCACCTACAGGCCTCAAAACGTGCTCTTAACCAACTCTCTGGAGATCATTGAAAAAATATTGGGTATGTGCGCTGATGTCTGTAAACATCAGGCAAGGGTTGCATGTACATTTCTTATCGTTGTTGTAGCTCATAAATAAAGGGCCATACCGGTGTTTTAGCGCGTTGATTTTCACACAGTACTGAAAGGACATGGAATTAGTGGTTGCTTGGGAAATTATGTGCATCAATAATGTAAAAACGTAGGGCATGCTTTGGTAAATTGTAAGCAGTAATGCAATCCAAGATATTTAACAACTGAATTTTCTGTTTTGTGCCACATTTGGAACTTAGTTTGATCCATGATCATCGCATGCCTCGGTCTCTTCCAGATTTCCCAGAGCGAGTTGCTCTGTACTTTGTCTCTGGCATCTGTGCTGGTCTGGTGTTCCTGCTCTGCCTGTTCGGTATACGGTCCACATTAGTGAGGGACGTTAAAGACCTGGTTTCTGACCTGAAGGAAGAGTTGAAGGCATCTCACAGACAGAGCAAGGAGCTCATGGAGGACCTCTTTGACGATGACATCTCAGACACGTCGTCCTTCCGTCACCTCACACAATCCTACCGCACGACAGAAACCCTCAGTCCTTCCACCTTGACTGTAGAGATGGTTGATCGAGACGTGGAACAGACGAGGGATCAGCCCAACGGAGACATTTGGCCACATCGAGACTCCAGCCCTTACGCCATTCACAAGATTAAAACCTATAACAATTGAGAAACATTTATGTGTGAAACTCCTTCGAAAGCATCCTTCTGCTATGATTAAAGTTGTGGACTGAAATTACACACATTCAGTTTACTTATCCATGTATTTTCAATCATGGTAAAATGACTCTAAACAATAAAGAGTGAAATATACAAAGTCCTAAGGTGTTAGATTAATTACAATCGTTATTAAGATTAACATTACACAATATGTTCTTTAAATTCATTGTTGTATAAATTCAGTTTCAGATTCTGCCTCAAATAATGCTCTGCCTTCATTCGTTTCGGTCCTTGGATGTCATGTAAAATGTAAAAAATAGCACATCATACTGTACATTAAAAACCTGAAAATGTACAAGTACGGCTGAAACGATTAGGAGAAAATGATTTGACAATTCTGGATCCTAAATCAAATTGCAATATCTGTTTTGTATAGGATTGCAACTAATGATTGTTTTCATGATGTATTAATCTGGTGATTATTTTCTTGAGTAATCGATAGATTGCTTGGTAAATTTGGTGAAAATTGTGAGAAATGTCATCCCAGAGCCCAAAGTGACATCTTCACAATCCTTATTTTAGTACAAACCCCAAAATTATAAAAAAATTAATTAAATTCATCCAAAAAAGAAACAAATACTCACATTTGTAAAGGTGGAACCATGAAATGCTTTCACCTTCTTATATACAGTCTGTGTTTCTTGCATGAAAATTTACTAAAACAACTGTTAAAATGGTTGTTAATTAATTTTCTGTCAATCTAATAATTGATTAATCGACTAATAGATTCAGGTGTATGTACTGTTGGATAATTAAAACAAAGCATTATTTTTTGATAACCTCTCTTGATGTTTAATGTGCAAAAATATTAAATTGTGAAGCAACTAAAGCTGTCAAACAACTGTAGTGAAATTAGTTGATTCACAACATTACCCTCTGAAATGTTCTGAATCAGAAGTGACATGAAAATAAAATCGACGTATGTCAAGTAAAAGCACCTTAAATTACAATCCTTCACTTAAATGTTACATTCCACCACCTGCAGCAAGCTAATCCCAACCCCCCAAAAGAAGACACAGATTTAGTGCATCTCTGACATGGACATAATTATGAATTTACCACATGACATTGCAGGTTTTCTTTTGTATCGATAGGCCTGAGAAGCATCTTTGTGTTTCTGGTCCACCCTCCGAGGCAGAAGGTGGCGTTATATATCTTAAACTTCTTGCCATCCGCCGCTAGAAATTAAGATGAGGAACAGAAGAGGGAGGGAGTCCACTTGGTAAACTCTACTGTATCGTTAAATGGCTAACTTAGCTTAAATCAGCCACAACCCATCAGCTATGTAGTCTAGTCTGTCCAGCCTGTTGCCTGACACAGAAAAGAACCACGACACTTGAAGGCTTTTGAAGAATGGCGATCACTAAGCGGGATATTGTGACTTCCCGACTCTAATGAACATTCGTGTCCACATCCAGCAGCAGCAACAACCACAGCTGGCTAACAAGCGGTTAGCATTAGCATCAAACAGCTGTCATTCCGGAAGGCCGCCACCGCACCGGGCGGAGATTTAACTTTCTCTCTCTGCGTGTCTGGACTGAATCAACACAAAGTCGCTAGCCAATGATAATTGTTGCTATTTAACATCTATCGGTAAGAATGGAGTCGTTTTTGGGGATATGCGACGAGGAGTGCTTGGCAATATCCTTTTTGAATTAAGTTACATTTTGTGTACGAGTGTGTTTTTCAGTTCCAGTTTTCATTAGCTCGTTGGCTAACGTTAGCTTTGACGTCAGGTAATGTTAGTTACGTTAGCCATTCGGCTAACTTGACAATTAGCTTTAGTTGATAATAAGATGCGTTGACTGTGTTAAATAACTTTAGCTAGCGGTTGCTGTTAACTCATACGAGTTAATTCCTCTGGTTATCGTATAACTAACGTTACAGCCTACTTGTAATTCAGTTCACTAGTAACCACACCAATATAACTAGTCTCATTTTAAGGTAACCATATTGTTCTTGAGCAGAATACTGTTAGCCATGATTCATTTCGGGTTAATGGTTAATTGGCTGCCACTAACCAACTTGGCCACCATCTCTTTTTTTCCTCTGTCACATAAATGTGCCTCTGATTGTTCAATAAGCATGGCTTCTTCTAACAAAGATCATCACCTCTGAGTATCTTCAATCTAACCACACGCATACTAATTTACCGGCTTAACATGGCAGTGAGGTCTGTCTGTCTGTCCGTCTGTCTGTCTGTCTGTCTGAGGGTAATTAAAATAACAACTCGGTGCTTGTGATGTCCAAGCGCCATTCTCATCCAAATAATTCCTTGATTGTGATGCTCACACTGTGAAAGTTCAGGAGCTGAGGGCTGGCCAGAAGGAGCCCAGACTACTGTCACTAATTGAGTGCAGGGGACAGTTTAAGTAAGTATCAGACAACCTGATGACTAAATATCAATGTGTTTCTGTCAGCTAGAAGGTGGATCTAGTGAGATGCCGCAGGTTTCGAAGGAGCTCTGAACACCTTGAGGATTTAGAAGTTCGTCTGCTGCTTCCACTATAGCTTTTGCTTTATTCTGATGAAATCCCAAGTTTTTACAACTTGGTGTGTTAGAAGGTAGACACTTGCTATTTGTCTTATGGGCAGGTTTTAATGTGCTATTTAACTCGCATGAAGATGGTTCAAAATACAGTCTGTTTTATCAAAAAGGTGTGTACCCTCATAGCGTCAAGATGATTTTTACTCTACGATTTGATTGTGTGTTAGGGTTGGTTGGCTTTTCTTATGAAATGAATAGATTTTATGGCAATTGGCATTACATACGAAGTGCATTTGAGCGTGTTTTAACCCGGGTCTTGGCAGCTTCAGCAGTTGTTTTGTGAAAGGGAATGTTGTGGGTGTTTTTAAATGATCAGCGCCGTTTGTGTTTGTAGCAGGTTGTGGCGTGGAACAGCTATAGTGAGGGAGAAAGCAATTACCCCGACCAGCAGTCAGCTCACTATCCAGAATTCCTCCACTTAGTCCTCGACCGTAATGAGACTCACATGGGCACCCGAACTTCATCCTCAGCTGACTGTTAAAACCACACACACACACACACACACACACACACACTCAACTGCGAAAAACCTGCGAAAGTGACATTTGTTGACATTTCTGGAATCGGTATGGAACATGACGTTATCACAAGGTTATCAAAATAAGAGAAGAAGCACATTACAATGCAACAACCCTACAGGAAACACTAAGTTAATCTGATCTGAATCTGTGTTTTATGTTCATCTTTGAGGCTGTATATTAGTGCTGATAATTAAACCTCTCATTAAGTATAGTATATTTTTTCCTGTGTTTTGCGTTTAGTGTTGGGATTTTAAAAACTATTTTATTTGCAACAATTCATACTTCAGAAGACATTGTCACTTGCAGATATGATACAAGTGTAAAGATATCTATTTTAAAGACGTGAGGCGCCTGAAATAGATATAGTATAGATAATAGAAACTGTGAACGATAGTGAGGTCTCAAAATAAACATTGAGTTGCAGCAGCATATCTGACGGTCTCAAATTAAAACCGCCATGAGTTTAACAACACCATCTCTAATTCAGAGCTACCGTTTTGTGGTGTTTCTGTTATTTCGTCCATGCTCTTAAACGGGTCCGTTAGCTTGCGACATCAAAGGGTTCCTTGCAGATTCTGGACAACTGTGAGTTCCTCTGACACAGCAGAGCTGACTCACTTTCCTCTCTTCAACAGCAATCGGACTCATTGTGAAGTGGAGAGGAAGTGTGGGCAGTGCACAGCAAGCTGCGCTGATCCTGGCAATTAGTCAGCCATTGTTAGAGAGTGAAATGTGACCTCGCCTACATTAAACCACATCGGAGATTTGAAGATACTTATGTTCATTATTCAATGACTCAAAGCTCGGCTTCTCTGAATGTGTGCCAGGTTGCTGCACTGGACTGAAGCAGTACGCTTGTTAGTTAATTGCTTTCTTATACTTACTCAACTAAAGCAACTGGACTGCAAATTTAACTTAAAGGAGACTTTTGCATGTGTGCATGTGCATTTCAGATTTTTGTAAATCTTAAATTCACAGTTTAATCCCTTCATGATTGTGATCTAACCCTAATTGTACATTTACCCATGTTGCATTACAAATGTTCAGGGCATGAAACCCTTTTAATTGCAATGAAAATGGCTGTTGTGAGAATAAAAGTAAAATAGCTGCAGACCGTCTGCATATGCTTTGTGTGTTACATGATTTTATTGATAATCTTAAATCATATTAAACATGACGGAGCTGATGTTAAGTGTGACTCTGTGCTGCTCTCATCCAGATTGGGTGTGTTGGCCACCCCTGATGCTGTTGTGTCTCGTCCAGTGGCTCAGCTGTCGATACCCATCAACGGTCATTTTGAAATTGTGCGAGGTATGCGGCTTCTTTTTTCCTTAATATCAAATTCACAGTATTTACTGCTAAGTAGAATCAAATGTTCAATACGTTTAAGTCGCCAGCTGCTTCAAGCTCTTTAGTTAGAGTTGATCCTCGCCTCACATTCTTTAACCGTAGTGGTGCATAATAGTGTTACTGTTTACTCAGGGTCACGTCACAGTGGTCTGAAAGTCCAAGGAGCATTTCCTCTGCACTTGGAAGGACAAAATGTCAAAATCAACCGACGACAACTTGAGCCTGTTGAAATACTTTATAACACCTTTTGGTTTACTTCACCTTTGAACTGCATGGGCACCGTTTAATCTCTCTTTCCTCTTTCATTTCAGAGGCTGAAGAGTCGCTTCTTATCAACTTCTCAGTAGCTTGTAAGTACGTTTTACCTCTCTTCAGATTAAACTTCCGTTTTGTTTCTATGCAGAAAATATGTTGTTTTTGGAACTCCATGCAAGCTGGCAATAATAAAATGGGCCTGTATTGTGGGAAACATGGCATTTATTGCAACACAGCCCCATTTTTAGAGCACGCCTTCAGCCAAATGTCCTTTATTTAGCAGCAGACGCTGGTCGTGGGTTACCAGGGCTCTCTGAGAGAATGCTGAGTTGGTTCACTATTAAATCACTTTGCTTTGTCTGCATTTCTAAGGCGTCAACATGTGTGTAAGTGTCTGTGTTTTCTGTAACCCTCTCAAGCCGGCGTTAGGATACGAATCAAAGGAGAACGGGCTCCAGAGCTGCTGTTGGAACTCGAGGACGATGATCGTTCTCAGACTTTCTTAGCCCAGGTGATAAGTGCTCAGCAACAAGGTAAGACGTCACTGTCTGTCAGGACTTTAGAGCAGTTGGATGATTAATTATTTAATTGCCCATCTAACATTTATTCACCGTGGGTGGATTATACCACTCGCTGATTTCCTGTGTATACTCGTCACCCACACACTAGTGGAGAGAGTCACTTTTTAATAATCAGATTGACCTTTTTAAAGGTGCCTAAGACGTACGTGACTATGCTTGAATTCTTACATATTATTTTTAGCCATGCAGCTCATGGAAATATGATTCCAGTAAAAGACGATTAATTATCAAACTGAATTTATGGTGTAAGGGAAAAATATATTCTTATATCATGAAACGTTTTAAAAGATGTACAACTGAAAGGGAAAGTGAGGAACACAAATACTGACATAACACAGCAGTCCTATAGAAGTAGTTAATCAGCTGTTATTATTCATCCTATAGTAATCAGTAGTGCTACAGTAGCTCTGTGTCCTCTTCAGTCTTTATATCAACACGCCACTTATCAGCTGAGATAATCTATGTTGTGTTATGACAGCGTTGCTCTTCTGGGTGTTGGTTTATTTTTAATTGCGTTAATGTTTACATTCCGTGATGTCAGCCAAAGCAGGATATGACTTTACTGAAGCAAAGTCAAAGGTTTATCTTTGGCAAGCTATTGTACATTTTATTGTTTATTTTGTGTCTTAAAATGATCTCTGGAAACGTGCTCCTTCTGTTTGAGCAAGGTTGTATTTGAGTGTTGATCACTGTGTGCTTCCTTCTGACAGCGCTGTTTACATTTTTTTTCAGTTCAATCCAAACTCACGAAACCCAAAGCGATGGAGCCCCTTGCACCGACGGTCCTGAGAGGTCAAGTCCCCATCCCACCGCAAAGAGCAAACAAGCCAGCGAACTCTGTGGGCTCCGGAGACAACCCACCCAGATCTACCAATGCACTGCCTCCCAACCTCAACAATAGCAGGTCAACAAACCAGACCAACACAGGTAATATACAAATACACTGTGTTTACATTTAGGCAAATACAACGGTAAAGAAAGCATAAATGATTAATCCTCTGGTTTTACTGTTCTACTGTTTCTGAAGATCCAGTTCAATCACTTGCCTTAGACTTTGGCTTTGAGGACAACTTCAATCACGCTCACAAAGTGGAGGAAAAGAAGAACCACCAGAATCGCATAGTTGCTGTCAGGGATCCTCCTCCGGTTCCCCCTCTACCTCCGCGCAAAGCCTCCTACGCTCCATCCAATCCTCTGCCTCCTCCACCCATCCCTAAAGACAGAGCTGTCTCCCTACAGGCCAAAGACAACTCCAGACCAGAGTAAGTTGACACCATGACATCTTATCAGGTTTACAGGAAGCACTGGAAACCGGCTAAAAATAGTTGACATCGGTTAAAACTGTTTGTATTTTATAACTGGCTCATTATCCCAAAGTGGAATCTATCCGGTGCTAAATAATTCTTACTTTTTCCCATTCCAGTAGTTTTAGGGCCGGGTATGACAGCCCGGACAGGCCGACGTCTTGGGGCGACAGCCCCACCACCAACAGCATGAGACAGGCCATGTTCTCCAGCCAGGCAGGACAAAGAGAATACCTCATCAAACACCGCCTGGGTAAGAAGGAGAATGAGTATGTGGACATCCAGACCTTCAGGTGAGAGGGCCGTCTTCATTCTGTTTATTGTTTGTTTTTTCGATTTTAGTTTAGAGCTGTGCATAACTACTGTTTTTTTTTTTGTTTCTTTAGGTTTTTCACAGGTACTTGGAACGTGAACGGCCAGGCTCCAGACAGCAGCCTTGAGCCGTGGCTCTGCTGTGACGCAGAACCTCCGGATATTTATGCTCTGGGGTCAGTGAGAATTTATCACACGGGACGTTTTCTGACCATGAAGTAATGCACGTCGTCCTCTGCTCTTGCTTGAAAGCATCCAATAATATGGTGACTTGGTTTATGACTCTAGTTTTCAAGAATTGGACTTGAGCACTGAAGCTTTCTTCTACATGGACTCGTCCAAGGAACAGCTGTGGGTGGAAGCAATGGAGAGGAGCTTGCACCGAAAAGCCAAGTACAAGAGGGTGAGTAGAGAGAAGTCTACTTTATACTATATGTCATCCTCCCCGGCCCCGAAGATTGTAAAGAAGTGCTTTTCGTCTTATCAGAGTAACACCAGTAATTGTCCGACCATTTAGAACTTGGTTGGACAAAAGCATATCGTCCAACCAACCACAAGATTGAAAATGTGCTAACTTGCTTTTTCTTTATGTCTACAGGTCCGAATCATACGTCTTGTTGGGATGATGCTCGTGGTTTTTGTCAAAAAGATTCACAAGAATCATATAAAGGAAGTGGCTGCAGAGCATGTGGGGACAGGAATCATGGGAAAAATGGTTTGTTCAACACTACACTTACCACACTGCCTCAAGATACACATAGTGATAAACAACCAAGGGATAAATGTACCATGTGTTTTGTGCAGCAGAAAAATAAGTGAAATGTAATTCTTTCAGGGAAACAAAGGAGGTGTGGCAGTGAGGTTTGTTTTCCACAACACTAGCTTCTGCATCGTCAACTCCCATCTAGCGGCACACGTGGAAGACTTTGAGCGCCGCAACCAGGACTATAAAGACATCTGTGCCCGCATGACCTTCCACTTACTGGACCACCCCCCTCTCAGCATCGTCAAGCATGAGTGAGATCCTCACTCATTCATGTCCAGAGTGTTGAACTAATGTGTAATGTGCAGATTTTACACTCATTGGTTGTGCTTGCATCATGAGTTTGAGGGTTTGTTTACAATGTGAACTATCTCTGTGTCCTTTGTGTTTCAGTGTAGTGATCTGGCTCGGGGATTTAAACTATCGTCTGTTCTTGTACGACTCTGCTGAGGTCAAACAGCTCATTTCTCAGAATGAGCTAAAGAAGCTTCAGGAGGTTGATCAGGTAAGAGAGTGTTGAAAGATCTTTTTATCTTTAAAAACACAGACAACTTTTAGCACTATTGCTTCTGTCTCCACAATAAGCTACAGTTTCCTTCTTTGCCTTTGAATGCATGCCTCCACAGTGAACAAATAATCTGAAAACGGAATAAATCGTTGATGAATTGAAGTAAATGGAAGCCAGCTTTAACAACGCATCAAAAATCCATTCACTAACTCTCGCACGACTCGTGCAGTTTAATCCAAGTCTCGTTTATCCTCATGCGTGCTTGTGCAAGCTGGGGCGGTAGTGGCGTAAGTGTTATAAATGGTAGGATCTTTTGAAGATGCATGTTTGGGAAGTAGTTGGTGTAGTTTGAGTTGTACGACTGGATAAATGAGACTTTTTATTATACTGCAAGAGTTGTGTGAGAGATTCTAAACTGATGTTTTGCTGTTTTTAAAACTGGTTTCCATTCATTTAACGATTTACTATATTTTCTTCAAATAATCTATTATGATATAGGTCAAGGATGTTTTCTGGTAATTTAATAAATACATAGTCTATATGAAATAACCACATCGTAAAGCCTACTTTGTATACTCCTGTCCTTTTTCAAATTAAATATTGAAAAAATAAAATGCACTTCTTTCTCATTTTATTTAGAACTTAAGTGCAAAATAATCAGATTTTTTCTGAGAAATTTGAGTTGGTAAGTGCTTGTTATAAACTAAACACTCATTCACCAAATAATACTTTGAAATGTTGCCAATTTTGTGTAGTTAAACATTCAGAGGCAGACAAAGAGAGCCTTCACAGACTTCATGGAGGGAGAGATCAACTTCATCCCCACATACAAGTACGACCCCAAAACGGATCGATGGGACTCAAGGTATCCATTTTTCTTTTTTCATGATTTGACTCTCAAACTTACTCCTGGCTTTCTATCGCTACTGTCAACTTGTCCTCAGTTTTCTTTTTTTTTTCTTTGGAATCCCGATTCAATTTTGCCAGTAAGGAAGCTTTTTCCAGCTTTATCGTTACACTAATACAGAGTGAGCTGTGTGTGTGTGTGTGTGTGTGTGTGTGTGTGTGTGTGTGTGTGTGTGTGTGTGTGTGTGTGTGTCTGAGATGTCTGATGTCTGACCCGTAACTTTGCCTCTGAACCTGTGGCTGTTTCCTGCAGTGGGAAGTGTCGAGTCCCGGCTTGGTGTGACAGAATCCTGTGGAGAGGAAACAATGTCAAGCAGCTCAAATATCGAAGTCACATGGAGCTGCAAACTAGTGACCACAAGCCTGTCAGCGCTGTCTTCAGTGTCGGGGTAAGAAGCCATGTTATCAAATATAACATGGCAACTGACTGACTGGTTTTTGGTCAAACATGCACGGTTCTGCTGTTAATTCTGCTGAATAAAACCTGTGTGTTTTTGTACAGGTGAAGGTGGTAAATGAGCAGCGCCACAAAAAGGTGTTTGAGGAGATTGTTCGGGCGATGGACCGAATGGAGAATGATTTCCTTCCATCCGTAACTCTGGACAAGAGAGAGGTAAAAATAAAGTCCTCTCGTACACATGCACTCATTATACTGAGAATCTGTCTTCAGTTCCTTCCTCAATGACATCATCTCAGGCACTAATCACTGATAACCTGATAAACAGTGTAGCTTTATCTAATTTATCCACAGATTAGGAGGATCCAGTTTCTGGTGAATCTGTTGTTAACGTTGCTTCTCTTTTCCCCGTTATGCAGTTTGCATTTGGTAATGTGAAATTCCGGCAGCTTCAGAAGGAGCGTTTCCAAATAACGAATGACGGGCAGGTCCCCTGTCACTTTGCCTTCATCCCCAAACTCAATGACTCGCAGTATTGCAAGCCGTGGCTCCGTGCCGAGCCAAGCGACGGATTCCTCGAGCCGAGTAAGTCTGAATAACTCCCCTTTTCTATTTTGATTGTTCTTAGTCTCGTTACCTTGACTTTTAGATCCGTGATCATGTCGGGTTTCAGTCATTGGTGATGAAATGTAAAAGGCAGATTATAAATTTAGCTGTATTTCTTCAGGAATTGTACTGCCATATGTGCCGCTGTAATGGTGTCATACGACTATTGTGGAGGAGCGTTCCATTCACCGTTTTTTAACTGTTTCATTAAAACCCTGACTTATCCTCCTGAACAGATGAGATCTTGGAGATCTATCTGGAGATATACGTCAGTAAAGACTCCGTCACGCTGCTGAACTCTGGAGAGGACACCATCGAGGACATTCTGGTGCTCCATCTGGACCGTGGCAAGGACTACTTCATCACCATCTCCGGCACCTACCAGCCCAGCTGCTTTGGCACCTCGCTGGAGACTCTGTGCCGGATGAAGAAGCCCATCAGAGAGATCCCCATCACCAAACTAATTGACCTGGTGAGGGAAAGGGAAACCCAATCATACATGTTAAAAGTGATAGGATTAGTGAACAGAGACGCATTATTTTCCTCGGGTTAGTTGAAGCTCTGATTGAGGAAACATAGGATAGATGGCTGTGCCTCACTCTGTAGCTATTCACCACCTGAAACCTGAGCAGACATGTGAGAGTTTGTTCATTCCCTCAGGCTAAACCCGGTCACAGAGAGAGAACTATATTTGGAGCGCAAAAAGAATGTCTCAACCTGTATATTTCTGGCCAAAAGAGGCCAAGGGAACGAGGAAGTGGCAAAAACATAGGACTGGAGCTCCTAAAGAACAGGGACAACTGACTCAGGTTAGGTCCATAAATAGACTCCTCTGGTCTTCACCACATTCATGTTTGACTTAATCTGATTTTCTTAGGATTATACTATCATTCAGTACTCCTTTTATTTCTATTTGAACTATTCCATTTTCCTACTGGCCTGGTGGATTTGATCAATGATTTATTCAAGAACAATCCATAATCATATCTTGTGATTCTGTGTTCATGCATACTTCTTCGATCTGCTTTGTTCTTTCTTCTTTTGTTTCCTTTCATCGCCTCTAATTGCCTTGATCATTCCTTTCCAACTCTTCACTGTGGTTGTGGGCTGACTTCTTGCTCAGGGAGAGGACAGCTACATGGAAAAGGTAAAATATTAGCTCAATAGTGATCCGCTATCGGGGAAATCAAGGTCAATGTTACCGTTTAGCTTTATGACACTTTATTGACCTTCCTCGGTCGCTCGTGTCGTAAAGATAAAGTGGTTCTATTATTATTTGAATCATTCATGTGAGGAAGTGATATCAGCAAACGCCCCAGTGTGGACTACACCCTGTTAATGTCCAACTTTAACCATAAAGATTCACATACTGTAGTAGAAATACATTTATGCGTAAAATTGTTACGCAGGAAACGATCAGGAAGTAAAGGAATAGTTTCACATTTTTTAAAATGTACTTTATATCTGAGAATTAGATGAGAGGTTTGTCCTGTGTTAAACCAACGATGGTAAGTAACGTACTCACTCAAATGTTGGACTGTTCCTTTAACGTGCAGTCAATATCGGCTCCAATATTTTCTGTCCTTAGGTTGATTTTAAAAAGTGGCTTCACTAGCTAATCAGAAAATGGAATCGGTGCATACTCTCTACAAGCGCTGACAAGCGGAAAAACACTTGTTAACCCTAAAGGCAATCATAGAGCAGACCCTGCCAGCTTAGTTATAATCTGTGTGCGTGGATCAGTCACCCCTTAAATCTCCCCCGGCCCATTGAGGACAGAGTACACCAGTCCAATGAAACTCAAGACACGCAATCACACCAAACCCCATTTCACAGCAGGTCACCCTGACTGCCCCCCCCCCCCGTACACATGAGTAAAGCTAATGAGAAGAAGTATTAGCATCTGGCTTCATAGGAGTGTTTGAGCTGAACAAATGTCTCCTCTTCCATTTCATAACTAGTTACTGATCAGTGAAACTGAGTAGCTGCACGAGTAAACAGATATCCACTTAGTCTTTCGTTTCCTAACAATGTAACAATATATACATTTATATTGAAGCATTCTTGGCTTTGAATCCCCTCTGGAAGATTCACCAGACTGTAAATACCCTGAATGTTCACAGTAGAAGCTTTAGCTGTTAAGACAATTTACAGAATATTCCATTCACTATACATGTTAGCATCGTTCCCCGTTAAAGGTCCACTCCAGTTTCCTCTGCATCTCTGTGCAGCCTCAATAGCTGTGGTTATTTTTGGACGTCTGTCTTGAGTCTCGGGAATCCATTTGCAGTGACAAAAAGAATGTGATATCCAGACCTTTTTTTCTTTAAATGGCTCTCCTTCATTTGAGATTCCAGACCCTAGAAATAATCCTGACCTCACTTTACCTCCTACTCCATCCCTAATTGATGAGAAGATCATGTGCAGTCACTCTACAAGTCTCGATGAATCACACAGCATGGGAATAATGTCATGATTTCAATCATTTTCTTGGAATACATAAATGGGGGAATATTGGTGTCACTGCTACTATTTGTTAGTACACAGTAACGTGACTGTGTTGTCTCTCATCAGGAAAAGTCAAAGATGAGTTTCCTGATGGTGGATGGTGCAAGTACCGAGGACAAACCTCTAAAGATCCCCAAAGAAGTCTGGATTCTTGTCAACCATCTCTTCACCCGGTCCTGTGATCAGGTGAGAGGGCTACAACTGATAAAATACTCACTTTATCTGATAAAATACTCACTACAACTGATAAAATACTCACTATATCTGATAAAATACTCACTACAACTGATAAAATACTCACTTTATCTGATAAAATACTCACTACAACTGATAAAATACTCACTTTATCTGATAAAATACTCACTACAACTGATAAAATACTCACTTTATCTGATAAAATACTCACTACAACTGATAAAATACTCACTACTACTCATAAAATACTCACTACAACTCATAAAATACTAACTTGTGTGTCAACTGGTTAAATACTGGCCGCAACTGATAAGATACTGCAACCTCAACTGATGTCTATCATGAGAGTTGATAAGACCATGAATTTGAGGGATGTAGTTTATTGAATTTTTTTGTTGACAATGGTCTATTAACTGTCTCACTTTCATGTAATCCTCCTTAAAGACCAAGGAAAGGCCCATATGCTATAACGTGATAATATCCCAGATAATATCACAGTATCCATTTTTTGTAGCAATTTTTTAATTGGAACATTTTGCAAAATCACCACTGGGTTAGTGAGGGGAATTGTTTTGCGTGATTGATTTGTTTATTTAAAAAAAAAAAGTTGTTGCAGTGTAATCATCGTGATCCTAAGAGAAAATGGTTCCTTATATTCAAAGAAATATGCTTTTTTAATGTTACAAACCTGATGACAAACAGTACAGCATGGAGCCTTATGAAGGTCTCTGTACGTTACGTTCAGGCACATTAGCATTAGTTGCAGAAACAAACCGGTTTATTGGTCTCCCTGAAGAGAAAAGGTGATTTATGTAACACTAAAGATGAAGTTCATTTCATGTTTTTAGACCTCATTATATGATGATTTACAGGCCTCACTTTTCTTAATGTTGGGTGATTTGTATGTGCGTGACACAATAACTACATAACGAACACAGCATATACTCATACTGATTGTGCACAGAGGTTCTTGTGGGAACTGTTCTTAAATGTTCTGTGTTTGTCTCTGTGCGTCTCCCAGGAGGACTTGTTCCAGACACCAGGACTACAAGAGGAGCTGCAGAGCATCATCGACTGTCTGGACACCAGCATCCCAGACTCCATCTGTATCCTTGTTTATGGAGCCGGTCCCCCCAAGACCCAGTCCTGCAATCACGGAAATGCCAAACGGCGCATAAAATATAAGACACAGAGCGGCAATAAGACACATACGTTCATGCTAACTCAATTATCTCATTGGTCCTGTTGTCTTCATCTTGAGGATCCTTGTCACTGTTATTAGCATTATTATGACAATATTAATAACAACAATAATAGTAGTAATCACGTGACCTTGTTGGAGGGACCCTTCCTCTCAGTATGTTCATAGCGCTCCGTATTTGCTTGTTCTTCCTGAACTGTTCATGTAGCGGGTTGTAACCACTCTGTCGCTGAGGCTCTGCTGATCTTCTTGGAGGCCTTGCCAGAGCCAGTGGTGTGTTATGAACTCTACCAGCGGTGCCTGGACTGCGCTCACGACAGCCGCCTCTGCAAACAGGTGCAGTGATGCTCCAGTTCCCCGTCATTACTTTGCTTAGCTTCTGTGCTTTTACTCCTACCACCATCTACTGTAGGTTTACAGTATGTACACTCATACGATCCCACTTAAAAAGATCCAAACTATTCCTTTAACATACCGTGTAGTTATCTGTACGATGTTCACCAGTTAGGCATTGCTTATTTTAATGCAGCTGTATAGGTACGTGTAGAAAGGCTATGTCTTGGCTCAGCATTATCCCAGGATGTTTCTATGTCCTGTACTGAATACAGTAATGTGTATGACTAACCTTTCTCTACTTGTGACAATTGACAGTTAATCTCCCAGTTGCCCCGAGCTCACCGCAACGTGTTTCGCTACTTAATGGCTTTTCTGAAGGAGCTTCTCAAGCACTCGCACAACAACAACCTGACGGCCAGCCTAATAGGTATGAAGTGGAAACCTCCTACCTTAATGCTCACTACACGAACAGCCAGCTTAATGTTTCTAATGCGTATCGGTCTCAGATCAATTGGAACAACATAGCACAACAAGACCATTGTAGTATAAATGGTTTGTTGTGTTTATCCCACGAATACGAGGAATCGGGTAACGACATCAATCCCCATAAGCCAGTGTGACTATTATTATTTTATGTAAATGTTTACACAAAATACTGCACTTTTGTGCCAGTATTAAATTGAATCTACAATAAAAACACGTATATAATGGTACCCATTGCTTGAGATGATATGTTAGTCTTTAGAGTGCAGAGTTCAGACTAATGTACTGTACCCTGTTTAAAGGCATTTAAACAGGGATATGATTTACTCTCATTACTTTTTGATTTTCTGTCAGTCAGGACTTTTACCCATCATCCTTATGGTATTCAGCTAAATATCCTGACAAACCACAAGGGTTGGCTACAGGGACATGACTGTTTTGATGGTGTATTATTGTGTTCACACTGCTGGTAGTACAGAACAAGGAAAACTGTTTTATTTTATTTGACTACATAGACGTGTCTTTTCTTGACCTTGTTGTCCTGCTCTTTTTATTGTAGCGACACTCTTTGCCAGCCTCCTCATCCGTCCCCCTCCCAAGCTGATGGCCAGGCAGACGCCACACGACCGGCAGAAAGCCATCGACTTCATCCTGGGTTTCCTCATGGCGGGAGACGAGGAGTAACCGAGACCGATGGTACCTCACCTCGTTGGTCGGGTTTGGAGTTGATTCCCAACCTGCCTTACCGTTGGACCTGATTTACATGGTATTTAGTCATCTATCGGAGACCAGTGCAGCTGTTTTGCACCCTACCTTTTCACAAACTCTCAAGCTAGAGGAACTCGCGACTTCACTGAAACTGTGGTGATTTCACCGAGTGTCGTATCACAGAATGACCCCTCGCTGGATTGGGAAGCACTTGGGATAGGTTTCAACTGATGCCTACGCACTTTCTTATGACCTTAAGGCCCCGTGTCTCCGGAGTAGAGTCGTCCTCGTCCTCAGCTGACACTTCTTAGTGGAGGTGATCATGCCAAAACAACCCCTGAACAGTGAGTGGTAATAATGTGAAAACACTATGTATCCGTAGATCAATTACACTAAAGAAAAGGAGATTTACTGAAGTTTTAGGACGTAGACTGAATACTAGTATAAAGCATAAAGCAAATCGTTAGAAAAATGGGATAATTGTGGAACTGAATCACTAAGAATGTTTAAGCTTTAGATAAATCATGACAATCATCCGTTTTAACTGAGGGGACAATATCATAGATATCTTCAAGAACTATTTGTTACCATATTCATTGTATTTTAACTGTTATTTATATATATTTTGTTCTTGTTCACCATCTGAACGGTTTCTGGTTTCTACTATAATATGGTTTATTTTTTGGTTTTAAGATATTCATTGCTTGTTTTTTTTTTTATCATCCCATTATTGAAAACTCTGTGTCGTGAATGTTTGCTGTTTCTGTGTAACTCCAGCCGTGAGCCTTACGTCTCGGTTTTTTGCCAGTTCCTCTCGAGTTACAAAACAAGTATGTTAACACACTAACTTCCTGGTTAACCAGAATCAAGTGAGGAGTCTCCCTCCATGGTTCTTGATGTCTTAAATGATGTAAATAGTGATCGTTTCCCTGTTTCATGGGTACTTTACTGTCGGTATGGTGGCGCAAATCTGTGGTGGTGTCTGCAGTTTGTCCTGTTTGTCATGAAGGTGGTGCTGTTGGTGTCTGTGTTTGTTTACATGTCCTTTTCACTCACTTCTGCCACATCTTAATGCCACAGCCGTTGTGTTCTTAATGGTAAATCCAGATCGCTTAAGGTGCTGCGGCTCTTTCTGTGTGCACAATGTAGCGGATCATTACTCTGCAGGAGACAGTCTTTGTGCCACTGAGGACATTCTGTAGTCACTGTTGCGAAACATGTCATTGTCATTGAAATAAGGAACTTCTGCTGTATCATTTCCTCTTTAAAAGTTTTTCCTCTTTTACAGTTTTAGAGATATCAGCAGTAGTTCTCCCAGTCGACACAAATATTCGCATGTATGACATTAATTCCCCTTTGAGCTTCTGAGGATTTAATGTTCGGAGGCCATTGTGAGAACATTATGTAATGTTACAACACTGACAGTCATGGCACTTATAGAAATGCCTGTTGGGCTGAAGTTGCTCTATTCTTGTTTTTTCTGCCCGATTGCCATCAATACACTAAATTCTGATTGTTTTCATCAAGCCGAGCTTTGACCCTGAATGAAGAGTTCCTGGTGAGTCAGATTTGAGAGAGACATTTTACAATAGCCACTTATTTTTTTCATTTTGTCTTTATGCTGTCCTCATTGTGTTAAACACAGAATCAATATAATCAATAACCTCCAATTTCAAGTGTTGTCTTATCCCACCGGCTGATGCATCTGTGTGGATCCGTTGTGCTTCTTTGTCTTCAGTTTTGTCACAATCTGTTCATAAAAATTAAGGTACATTTAAAGGTACGTGAGGAAACACTCGCACCATGTTTTCCACAGATTTTTGGTGCTTTTAATTTATTTAACAGAAATAAAACTGTCTAAAGCTGTTTTTGTTTTTTTTCCATTAAACTCCGTCTTTTTTATTGACCGCTTTGCTGCTTCGATAAACAACAATTGTGCAATGTTTTTTGAGGCTCACTCTTCAGGCTCATGTGAGATCGTTACTGTCTGATGTTCACGGTATATTTAGTCCACTCAGCGGCCGGTGAGAGATCCTTCACCTCACTGCTACATTCTCATCCGTTTGTGAATATAAAACCCCACCGTGGACCTGTTGCCACTCTTTGCCTGTTGTGTTGTAGTCCTGTTTGGACCAGTCCAAAGCCATGGCCATGCTCAGAGTGTCTTCTTACCGCAAGCTGTTTGAGGATGATAGCTGGAGTCGAAGCGGAGGGTTGAGTGCGCAGTGTGCAGGCCAGTACCGGGCCTCTGTCAGGTCAGTGTGGGTAGAGGGCGACTTCAGAATTCGGGCCGCACTTAACACATTTTAAGATGTTTCGATGTTAGGGACACACTCAAGTGTTGTTCCACTTAAAATATGTAGAAGTTGAGATGTTTTTAAATGGAAACAAATGTTTGTGATGCCTGGTTGTAGTTTGTATACCTGGTATAGAGTTTACATGTAGTTACAGCAGGTTTTCCTGAATGGTGATGACAAATGCCTTTTGTGCTCATGGTTGTAATCGCATCATAGTTTATGTTCATTTACCGTGACGGTGATGCTGAACTGTAGACAAACTTGTTTGTGTGTGTATCCTCCTGAATATGGCAAGTGGATGTTTTCCTGTATTTAGCTTTGTGACGGTCATCAAGATGGATCAAATGATCTCCCTTAGGTTTCTTCAAAATCCAGTCTAGTCTTTGGTACTTTGTGTCTTCCTCTCAGGGGTGCGGCCGTTGACAAGTGTGACTGTGACTGTGACAAGTTAGACTTTGTAGCTGCCAAGGCCCTCAACAAGGAGGGTCTGAACCGGTTTGTCCAGGACCGCAACTTCATAGCTGCCCTCAACGACCGACTGGTCAGGCTTATTGAACTGGTGAGGAAAAACTGCTCCCAATGACACATCAGCAGTGTATATTCCCTCTGCTGCATCATGCCTTCGTTCTTGGTGAATAAAGCGGTACATCTATAAACCATATGTAGCTGTTTAATCCGTCTCTGTGTCCTTTTAGGCCCACTGTTTTGAGGAGGAGAATGAGTCTCTTGAATGTCAGATCGTTGAGCTAGAGGAGAAGCTGAACAGTCGACGAGTCTCCTCCAGCATCAGCTCCACTGTGGTCCAGCCTGACTACAGTCTGGATGCAGTGGTGGAAAGACTGCGCAGGGAGAGGGTAGGGTTCTGCTGCTGGGTGTGTCGGCTCTGCTGCGTGTTTGTCTGTGTGTGACATTCCTAAATCGGGTTTTCTCATAGACGGTCCATTGCACTTCTCGCACCATCCCATCAATTTTACTTCGGTTCGTACGGTGACAAGCCGCACTGATCTTTAACCTTGTCGAGATCCATCACTGTCGTCACTGCGTCTCCCTGCAGGATGAGATTCTGTGCGACACCGAGGACCTGCAGAAGGAGCTCGAGCGTCTGATGAAAGAATACGAGAAGGCTGCACAGCAGAGGATCCTCATCCAGCAGGGACGACAAGATGTGGCTGAGGTAACCGTTGTGAATACAATAGCATCTGTACCTGGAAGACGACTGACAAAGTCTGGGCTGTAACCAGGATTTAGAAACATAGAGTCCTACAAAAAATCTGAAATGAACTTCAGTATGTGCAGCATAAGTAAGGTAAGCTTAAATAATTAAAGCATACCAAGAGTTATACTAAAGTGATATCCATAAAGGGTTTCTAAACAAACGATTATTACTTTAGTACAGACAAGAAATAAACAATTAACATGCAGTAATACTAAGTTATTCTAAGAATTCAGCTCTAGAAATTAAACTAGCTAAGTAGATTCAAAGCCAACAGACAATATCAACTACTTTCTAACATCTGTAATCATCAACCTGCAAAAACACTGGATCCTACATTTCCTAAAATGCAATCAGTTGCACCGATAGGAATAGAATGAGAGTAGAACTTGTATGCTTGTACTGTGCGTATACAGTACCTTTGTTGTGATAATGTACTTTGAGCACTAGATGGCAGTGTTGTCAAGCCTCTCCCTGCTCCACCTCCCCTCCTGGTGAATCAGTTGAAGCTCTGCACAGCTGCTCCTCTGCAGCGCTACCCAATGGGTGTTGATCACCAGCAGTCACACAGTCTGGGCTGACGGCCCACTGCAACCTGAGCCACCAACTTTTCCATTTACCCCCCCCTCCCTCACACATGCCAGAGCCCATCTCCTCCCAGCCGCGCCAGATGCGAGGGAGGCTTTAATTTCTCCCTTACAGATGTAATGCAGGCTGTAATATGGTGCCGTAATGTTCCTGCTGGCTCAGTTCTCTGGTTCTGAATTGGAAGCAGCTGCAGGGTGACAAGACTTGGTGGGAAAACGACAGGGAGGAAGAGCAGAGGAGCGAGCACAACCCAGCTCAACTCGCAGTTCTCTCAACATAATGGTGATGAAACAAGGAGTGTTTGGTTTGTTTTTTAGTATACTACAAGATATGGTATTTTTTCTTTCCTGCCAGTTCTCCTCAGAGGCCTCACACATTTCCTCTCATCTTTATATTTTGTTCCAGTCATGTCTCGCATTGCTAGACCCAGTTGGCTGCAGCAAAGTGCAGGTGCAAGTGAAATGAGCACCAGAATTAACAACATTCACCAGAATTAAAATCCAATCACTATCAATTATAATCAGTCTGTTTCATAAGTAGTGCTGGGAACAAAAAAAAGAAAGTGTTCATTACACACTCTTAGGCAGAATAAGGAGAGAAGTTAAATTGAAAGCCTTTATTTAGGCAGGCATGTCGGTTCAAGCGCCTACCGGTTTCAACCTCAGAGGGTCCTCATTGGGGAGAAAATAGTAAAAACACTTGATTTTTAAATATTGAGGAAACTTAAAGGGCCTGAACAGTTATTATCTTTTTATTTTGATGGGTTTCACAGAAACTCACAATTTGCTGCTTGAGCTAGATCAGTTTTGGTTATTGTACCTGACAAGATTTCTGTTTTTCTCAGTGCTCTTTTCCATTGGTTTCAATGGGGCGGGGCTCTGTTTGAAATGATGTGTTTTCCCTCCTAAACTTTAACAAAGATTTTTGCATTGTTAATAGCAAATATTTAAAGTTTCAGTATAGTCAAATACTTCAGATTTTGCATCACTCACCACTCTCATCCGCATAGTTTTTAGCAAAATATTTCTGATAAATCTACTTTACCTGCTTAGCACCAAACAGCTGACTGACACAGTTATCTAGCCGGTGAGGAGAGGGGACTGCAGATTAATGTTAGCGTTGCTCTGCTGGTTGCTAACAATAGGCAACAGTTCCAAAGGCATCTGCTAAATTGACTTTATAAAGTGCTATAATGTCAGTGTCGTGTTTACAGCTTGTTCTGCTGCCCCTGAGAGTTCAGAAAGACTTAATGCTGTTGATGTTAAAGTTGTACCGGATGTGATTCACAACAAGTTGTCCCTCAGCGGCTGAACACCGGCAGCTGCAGGACCAGACTACTTCTACTTGCTGCTGTCCATCATGGACCCTGCCACCCTCTCTGTGAGGCTCCACAACTTCATCACCAAACTCTCTCTGCATGTGTCCAAATGTAAATTCTGGCACCCACAGTAATTGCATCCAACACAAATTAATCTGGTTCTTTAAAAAGAGTAGATGAGCTGAGAACCCCTGCTGGCGGATAGATTGGTGGACAGGGCTTTTGTGTCTAGTTAGCCTCCTTCTGATCTTCCTCCTCCTCCTCCTCCCCCTTCCTCTGCATTGCGGTGTCTACTTGCTGTTCAGTGAAACAGGTGGATGTGCTGATGGTTGTTCAGTGCAGAAAGAAAGCTTCTTTTTTCCTATTTTTCATCGAACCTGTGGTGTGATTTACTACACAAATGGCAGTGTTCCTCCTCCAGAAATGAAGTTGAACTTCTTTACCTGCAGCCTTTTGTTCTCTTTTAATTTGATTTTCGTTGCAGGAAGTCGATGATGTGACAGCAGAGTGTTTGGCGCTGAGGGAGCAAGTGGCTATCTACGAGGAGCAGCTGGCCAACATGGTGGACCAGCACACGACGGTGAGGGGGAGAGAGAGGATATCTAGCTGCACTGTGAGGAAACAGGAATTGTTTATAGCCATGAAAGTAACTCAAAATGAGGCATTTAGGTTGGAAAGGAGTGATGGAGAAATGCCAAGGCCTGTGGTGACAAACACAGCTGTGATGACCCCACTCACCTTGATGAAGAGCCAAAAAAAAGCCCCGTCAACATTAACATATGGGGAGAGGATTGAAACACAAATTATGTAATTGAGTGTATTGTGCAACCAGTCAAAATTAGGCCCTTGTTTGAAAAATTTCCACTTATCCATAATCATAAACAGAGAGTAGAGGAAAGGGGAGAAAGACTGAAGCTAAATAACAGAAAAAAAACTGAGCTCTGAGCTGAACACACACACACACACACACACACACACACACACACACACACACACACTGTGTGGCTAGCTAGTGTACAGCTAACATCAGTACTGTCTGTATATCGGCTGCAAAACCAAGAGGTCAACTTCACATGAATGACACTAGTGATAATTCTCATCACTGTCTGAACGTCCACATATTTAACACAGTGACATCTTCTCATGTAACTCTTGACATGAACGCGAATACGCACACAACACAAAATGTCAAACTATTGCTTTGAAATAGGGACACGCTTGCAAACACATCCAATTCACATCATTACCTTTATCACATCCGTACACACCCTGTTCTCTCCACCTTCTACAATATTCTTCACCTCGCCAGGAGATGACAGACGTGTCCTAGTATCAGATCTCGAGGTTGTAGAGAGAGAGAGAGAGAGAGAGAGAGAGAGAGAGAGAGAGAGAGAGAGAGAGCTGAAGCAGGACCAACTCCATCACACTGTGTTTTTCTCTGCAAAGCCGGGCCGCCCGGCGTTTAACACACTCCCTCTGGGACACGCTCGATAACTCACAGTCCGGGAAATGCAGCTGAATACCAAATGAAAACTGAAGTTCCCTTTGTTTTATTAACTGTTGTTGTTATCAGCACTTTCAGATACCCCCATATTCCCCTGACAAATCGGCAGCCATGTCGTTATTTAGGTGGAGGGGGAAATGTTAAGACTGCCACTGCAGCTCTGCAGCGGTTCATTTATCTCTGTAATGGATGTGGGTTTTTTTTACTAAAGGGGCTACATATTGGAAGCTGAAGACAAGTATGTTGAGGTCTTTGATGTGTGTCTAAATACACCAAAATGTACTGCATGTGTTTCTATTTGAAGAGGTGGAATGTAACGAAGTACATTGATGCAAATACTGTATTTTAGCAAATATTTTAAGTACTACAGTATCTCCATTTCATGCATTGTACTTCTACTACACTAAAATTCAGAGGCAAATATTGTATTTTTTTTGTATTTGAAAGCTTTAGTTACTAGTTACATTCCCATTTAAGATTAAGAAACTTATGATATGCTTATATATATATATCATATATATATATCAACAGTTTATAAAATAGATGAAATTAGTTCCGCCTCGACCAACTCCGACATTAAAATGTTACTTATACATTAATGCATTAGTAATAGTAATCTAATTATACAGAATATATTTGTTTGACACTCACAGGGATCATTTTTCTGCATAACAATTACTTTTACCTTCAACACATAAAGTTTATTTTACAGATAACTCTTACATTAACTTAAGTAAATCATCAGCACCACTCTGTAAAAAAACACAAGTAGAAGTCCTGCAATCAAAATATTAAAAGTATTCATGGCCCTTTTCTGTGCTAAATTAATATGTATTGTTGGTTTTAATGTAGTAGCTGGTCGAGGTGGAGCACATTTTTACTACTTCAAGTAGTAATTTTGTGGTTTGATCATTAATGCATCATATTTTATAAAGTGATCACATGCTTTTTATGTAAAGTCTCAAGTAGAGCTGTCAAATGTATCTTATGAAATAGAAAAAGCAATATTTCTTATACTATTAGAAGTATAAAGTAGCATACAATGGAAATACTCAAGTAAAGTACAAGTACCTCAAAGTTCAACTTGATTACAACTCTTGTGCTCAGTTACATTTCACCGCTGAGTAAAGGATGTGAATGTACTTCACCACTATGTGTTGGCATGAGCAGGCCGTGGAGAGTCTGCTGCAGCCGGCTGAAGGGACTACAGGAGCGGCGGCAGCCATTACATTTGGCAGCCCTGACATCACTCCGGTCCTGGATGTGAAGGAGTACTACTGCCAGCTGGCCGAGAGCCTCCAGGTACAACACTCTGTAACGCAAGACACACAAACATGTCATGAAGTGCAAGCCTTTTGGTGCCAAATGCTTTACAGTAGCATGTCTGTAGACAAGCGTAAAATCACGTCAAGGCTTTAGTTCTCAGTGAGAGACACTAAACTGCACATGAATGGACAAACCTCATACTCATACCATGTACATTTACTCAAGTACTGCACTTGAGGACAATTTTAAGGTACTGCTCCACTACTTCAGAGGGAAGTATGTCAGTAATATGTTAACCGACAGCTAAAGATTCTTGTTGCCTTTCAGATTAAGATTACATAAAAAAAACAACAACAACATGTTTAACTTGTAAAATACACGGTATCCATGCAGTTACTTGTGACCGCTTACAAAGAAGTAATGGCTGGTTGGGGCCCTTTGCCGCCTTTTCCATCCACTACTGTAATGCCAATAAAAGGAGCCGGCCCTGTCTCCCAACAATTACGTTGCCATTCAACAAAACTGCATTATGAATTGTGTTTTGAGTCCGCGAAAGTACACAAATATATCATACAAAATAAACACAGGGCTTTCACCCAGGAGACTGCTGTTCATGTCCCGTGTGAAGGAAGTACTTTTGTTGCTTAAACAAAACCAAGAAGTAGTTTTAACTTTGTCACACAAATTTTGACATTTCACTAAAATGTCCAAGTTTCCAAGTTTAAAAGTAAAAATACACATTTAAACTGATGGATGTAAACTCACTTTATGAATTGTGAGAAGAGAGAAAACCCTCTGACCTCTTCACATTGGATCATAACTGTTAAAATCATCCAATATTTCACAAAAAAAGAATATATACTTATGTAGCGGAACTTAGTTTTCCCTTCTTTCCTCTTCCATTAATTATCTCACGACCCCTCAGATTTATCTAGTGACCTTTTGGCGGGGGCCGACCCCAAAGTGTGTCAACCTCAGGGTGAAACTACTTCACTGAATACAAAGAAACGCCAGCTAAAACTTGATTATCTACAACAGTAAACTTTCACATTCATGCATCAGGTTTAATATCCTCTTATATGATAGTAAGTATATCAGTGACGGGACATTTTTAAATTTGATATTTAAAGTGCATTTTGTGTAGTTTTACTTCACTAGGATTTTGAATTGCTTTTAGTTGGAGCATTTTAAATTTGCTACATTGCTACTTTCATTTAAGTTAAATGATCTGAGTACTTCTTCCACCGCCGGCTGCCGTCCTCATCCTCCTCCTGACTACTGGTCACCTTCTCTCTCCCTCTGAAACGTCCAGAATGTAAATCTCAACTTCCACAAATCACACAACGATACTCCCATTTGTTTTCCTTCCCTCTTAACACAACACGGGGGAAGAACTTGAGAATCAGAGGTGCAGGACTGGACCCGAACAGAATGCCTTTGTCTACCTGTGTGTGTGTGTGTGTGTGTGTGTGTGTGTGTGTGTGTGTGTGGTGCAAGCTAAGGCATGCTGCATTGGGGTCAGACTATAGCTCCGGTGGGTCTGACCTCCTCTGGGTCGAGGATGTCTGCCCGGTTCAGAGGTCACGGCTGTAATCAGACTGCTGGCCGCCTTCCCAGGCTCCTCAGCAGTACTGGAGTGGACGCTGGTCTGTGTGTATGTGTGTGTATCCTTCATTTTAAAGCATTGCTGAAGGTTAACCAGCATATTTCTATATTTGTATGTCTCTCTAGATGCGTCGGTGTGTTTCTTGTTTCCCCCAAACCCCGTCTATTGCCTCTCTCTCTCCCTCCCGCTCAGTTTCTTCTCTCGCCAGCTGGACACCGTCCTGTCTGTGCCCGCCCTCAATTACGAGACGCAATTGTCTCAATGCTAAAAAATGATTGCTATTGGGTCTGAACAGTAATGGTGATTGCTGGCTGACTCCCACACACCTGTGCACACTCATGTTGCTCGTTTCTGCAGCATTTGTTCCATCTAATCAGAAGTGTGGGGCACGCAAGGAGAGGTTCACCCATCAGCCGGCCTGAGAGGCTCTGATTGCTCTTTGCTCCCCTGTCAGAGTGCACTTAACTGCCCAAAAGAAAGCACTATCCTCCATGGTCCTGTGCATTTGCAGACTCAAACTGAAAGGTCGTAACTTTTGCTCTTCTTCCTCTTTTTTTCTGTCTTTGCAGTGCGATTGTGGTGCCGCCTCCTCTGCTGTGAGTCGCCATGTTGATGGAAAACAACTGGAAGAGGGAAGAGCCGGAGGGTCAACAGTAAAAGACGTGTCAAAGATAAAGGACATCAGTGAGATCAAGATGCTGGTGAGTGGACTCACTGCTGATCACTATGGGATTTGTTTTTTTTTTTGCCAAGATTTTGAGATGTCCGTTTCTCAGATTTTTGCAACGTACAAATCTCAACAACATATTGTGCAGACATCTGCACTAAGTCAGCTGATACTGAATACTGTTATTAACTTCCTTGCAGAGAGTTAGATAAGAAGATTGATACCACTATCATGTGTGTACACTAGATATAAAGTGAGCCGCTGATTAGCTTAGCACTAAGACTGGAAACGGGTAAACTGTTAGTCTGGCTCCGTCCAAAGGTAACAAAATCAGCCTACCGGCATCTCTAAAGATCACTAAATATCAAATTATGCCACTAGTTTAATCAGTATTTAAAAAAAGTTTACAAATGACACGTTCTGATTTTACAAGGGCTAATGGGGACATTGTAGTTTTAAGTATAAATCTGAGAAACTGATACTTTCAAACCTCTGCAAATAAAAACAAAGCTGTCTGCATGCTGGTTAATTCTAATGCCAAGTAAGGCAAAAGAAATGTGTATTTTTGGCGGATGAACTGACCCTTTAAGTCTCACATTTACACATCCTTTAAGTCCTTCAGTTACGGCCTTCTGATTCAAATTTTTCCATAACACATTTCCCACCTCTTTACTGACAAAAGTGGAGTCTTACAACCCTCAACTGGCTCTGCTTCGGCCGTCAGCTCCTAAATCAGACATGATGGTGAGAATGAATGGTTTCCCACAGCAGGCGGAGGGAGTAGAGAGCAGCTGAGTGACAGCAGAGCAACAGTGTGGGAGATCCTGCTGACCAGGAGTGTTTACTCTGTGGACACTTTCAGCAGGAGATGTGAAGGGCTCGGCTTCAGCTCAGACAGGATTTATTGCCCTCCGTGTCCTCGGTTATTAAGTACAGTCTTTTCAGAGAGCCTGCAGCGTCATAAACGTCTTAAAACTGCACACACACACACACACACACACACACACACACACACACACACACACACACACACTGACTCTGCAAACAGAAGAGAGGAAATAAACCTTCATCGGATATTTCTCATCCAACCAGCAGAAAAACAAATGCAAGGGAGCTTTGAATGAAATCGCAAAGTGAGGCATCAATAAAGAGACAAAACAGGAAATTATGAGTAAAATCACCAGGTGACTCCAGAAACTACCTCCTCTTCCTTCACATTAGCCTCCTTAACATCCATCAGTGGTCCGAGCACAGCTGACACCTAACCACATCTGTAACAAACACGGTGGTTTAGTTCTCATTACTGTGGCTGCAGGTCTACCTCCAGCTCTTTAAATAAACAGTGAGCCTCTGTAACCACAGCAGAACTCTCCCAACATCATCTACTTTTCTCTAACATGCAGCACACAATCCCCAGTTCTGCTCAATCCAGCCTGACGGATGAACAGCACGGCTTGATCTGCTCTGTTTCCTCTCTCGCCTGTGATGGATGCCTCGGGTCTGGTTTCTCGCTGAGACACAACATGGCCAAACAAACAGATTGCAGTGAAATCAGCCCTGACGCAGAAATGTATATAATAGAGCAGCCACTGATGGGGTCGTACGCCACTACTCGCACACGGCCCAGACCTCACTTATCATGCCAGGGGGAGCGGAGGAGTGTGGGAGTAAGTGACTCGACCAGGTTTCGGAGTCATCATCAGCCTGTGAGTTGTTACCCGGGTCTTCTTCTGCTCACATGATCTCGCTGAAAGACGAGCACGACCGCATGGATCCCCATCTGGCTGTGACAGCTAATTGTTGAACTTCTGTGATTGCTGTAATTACTCACGGCAGGACACCACAGCTTCAGACACGGGGGGGCAGCTATGCTCCTGCTTTAGTTTGTTGTAGAAGTGAAGGAACCTGTTTTATCCGTGAAGGTTGGTTTGATTGGCGTACTTAAAGGACCAGAGTGTAGGACTTAGGGGGCTCTGTTAGCAGAAATAGACTTAATGTTTTCATTAGTGTATAAATCACCTGAAATAAGAATCGCTTACGTTAGCTTAGAATAAGCCCTTCATATCTACAGTACAAGCAGAGCCGGTCCTCTTCCATGTTGCACCACCATGTTTCTATAGTAGCCCAGAACCAAAAAAACAAACAGGGGCTCTAGACGGGGCCTTTTGTGTTTTTCTGAAGGCAACCATAGGTTCTCCAACACTCTTGGGTCAGGAAGGGTATTCAGTTAGCTGTTCTGGTTCAGTAGAGCTCAATTTTGATTATTTGTGGTGTTTAACCCACAGAGAATTACATTTTTTTTTTTTTGGTTTTACGACCCACGAGTTCTGGCTTCATTATTCCCGTTTCCAGCTACTGTCAAGACTTAGAATCTACAAGAACTTTGAGCTAAATGCTAACATGACATTTCTAACATGCTGATTTTAAGCAGGAATGTTTACTATCTTGGATTAGCTTTTTAGCATACTAACATTGCTAATAAGCAAAAAATACAAAGCTGACATCAGTTTGATAAGTATTTGGTCATAAGCTCAAAGTTTGTCCTTGTGGTAGCACTGGATCGAAGTCAGTAGGATTCATTATCTGATCTCAATAGAGTCACACTGCTAGCTCACGTTTCAAATGCTCTAATAAAATAACTAGCTGCTCAGCATCAAATGGCAGACAAAGTTAGCAACTGCTTGGTGAAAAAGTGGAACATCGAGCAGCCAAAAATTCATATGTAGTTCTCTGTAGTTGCCGAGACCTGAAGCTAAAGAAGAGTAAATATGTGATTTGCTTAGATGGCCAGAAATAAGACAGTGGCCATGAAGGGACCATCATTACATTATTACTAACAAGATGACTAACTGTATATCATTGTTGTCAGAACGAATAACCTCTGCTGTATTTCGTCTGTATTTCTGTAGATTTCAGAGCTTCTAAAGGAGCTCGCTGAGCTTGAGCAGTATAACGAGGAACTAGAAGACGAGGTTGAGATGAAGACGGCTGCATACGTGGACGAGATTGCTGAGTTGGAGGTCTGAGAGTGGACTGATTAACGATCAACCATAGTAAAGGACCAGTGGTTTGGACTAATTCTGTCCTTTATTCCCACCCTCTAATCCCACTATGCTGTGTGTGTGTTCGTGTGTGTGTGTTATTCAGTGTACTATAGATGAAATGCGGCACCAGGAGGCCGACTTCGAAGTGCAGATGAAGGAGCAGTGTGAAGACTACAAGGAGCTGCTCAGTGAGAAGATGGCCAGAGACATGGAAATTACTGCCTACAGGTCAGACACTAATATATCTGTTCAATTAAGTTTTTTTTATGTATGCAAAACTGCTCTGAATAATTATAATGATCTGTGCTTCACAACTCAAGACAAAACTGAGGTTCAGCTTATCTTGCAAACATAAAAATATACTTGGAACTGACTATACTGGTCCCCGTTAGCTTCTAGTAATGCAGAAGCTAGTCATCATTAATACACCCACATAATATATAAAAACACCAATCTGTTACAGATGAAACATTTATATGAGGAATGTACAGCAAAATGTAGCAAAGACAAAATAACATGAAACAGACTTTTAAATTAGACTGAATTAGTGCATAAACTACAAACTACTGACAAATATAAATCTATGCAGGCTGTATATACAGTGGATAGACTGCATGTATACATAATAACTTAATTACATTATCCATTCAGTTTTTATTCCAGCACTCTTTGCACTAACACTCACCCTTGTGCAATTGGTAAACTTATAGAAACAGTTTGATGAGAGGAAATGAAAAGAATAAGATAGCCTGTTAACTCTGCCCAAATGCATTTAATTGGTCTCATTTATTGAAGTAACACAAGCATTAAAGCTGTGAGTTGGTAGCAGTTTTCAGTCTGAATAAGCTCTGTATACAACCGTGTCTGGGAAGACGTAATTGATCTTTCCTTCTGGGGTTGACTTACAGCAATAATTACATTTACCTTTTAATATGTTATAACGGCCACAATATTAGTGCTGATGCAATTCTCTGAGCTGTCGTGTATATACAGCTCTTATATATCCTCACAACTCTCATTCCCCACTAAAAAAGAGCTGTAGGTCTTTGTTCTTTAACGAGAGCTCTCGATTGGCTGTACAGCGTACACAACGTACAATTATACCAGAGAAGATAAGGAGCCTTTTCAAACAGTGAGGTCCAACTGTCAGCGAGACTGTCAGTCAACAGGACAACTGTGAACCAGCACTCTGGGTCAGAGATGGACCGCCATGTCTGCTGGAGAACATGGAGGTGTTCATTCCAACAACAACACTGCACCAGGTGGTTTCACTGATTACTTCTCCCGTTAAAGGTGTCATAAAGTCAACTGCTGAAGTTTCTGATTGCAATTAAAATGTGAATTGCCGAGACTTCCCTGACATGTATTGTAGATCCCCGTCTCTGCGGTAGGGGGTCAAATGAAAACAGACGTCCCCTGCGGTGCCACGCATTATTTAAACCTGTCGAGGAGAATTAGCCGTTAGAGGCAAAGCACACAATAACCCTGGGATGATTTCATTAGATTTAAATTGACTCGATACTCTGTTTGACATTCTTCACATACTGTATGAGCAAATCGTGAATCACGCGAGAAAACACTTGGAAATTATGTCTCCAGCATTGTTTTTCAACAAGAAGTTTCTGTGTAAGTGTCTTGAATATTGTCTCATAATGCCACCTGGACATCCACATTGTCTGTTTTAAGATATTTTTGCAAACAAAGGGCTGACATCACAGGCCGACTGGGGTCACAGGAAACGGCTCCTGAATATGATGCAGTATCCTGTACGTGACCCGCAAGACGTTTCTTGACATTCCCTCATTCCGCTGACGTTGTTTAATTATCTGCCATCCTGGTATGCGGACTGACGCACTTTAACCGCCCGCCTCATCCTGCTGCCACGGACTTCCTCCTGGTCCCTCCATCACATATGTGACTGCATCTGACCCCCAGGGGGCCCTGCTGCAGACCTGCGCTCAGCCCCTCACAACGCCTCATTAGAATGGGCAAAGAGGGCCTCACATGTCAGCGCTGTGCGCTGGGCCACTGCCAGCTCTTCTCCACGCCAGCCTGTTAATGTCAGCCGTCTCCTTACACAAATATCCAAATTCGCCACAGTTTTAATTCCCTCTCGTTACCCAACAGACAGTCCCAAAGACATTCAAGGCACAGGAAAGGCACACAGTCAACGCCAACTTTTTGTCCTCGCTTTTTTTTTTTTTTTTTTTTTTAAAGTTTACTGGGTGTTTTGTCATCCGTGATTAAAACCATGAATAAGAAATGAAAATGGTGGTTGTTTATTCTCTCCGTGCCGTGGCAAACTGTCTGCACAACAGACCCTAATGACCCCGGGCTGCCATTACCGGGTAGCTTATCGCCTGTGAAAGCATCTCTGAGCAGTTGAGGCAGATGCTCACTGCTTTTGCTCTCTGCTAATGTGAACCATATTATACTGTAATTCATTCTGCTGTTCATTGTGTTTTGCTCACGCTGCTGCATGACTCGGCAACAAGTAGCTCGACCAGGGACAAACCTTTTTAGTTAAGTGCAGTGGATGACTGTACTGCAGGTCCTGCTGTATATTAAAGCTGCTTTAATTCATACTTTTATATTAACAATGAATTAAATGACTCCCCTCAGCACTACCGAGCTAAAAAAAACATCTTTCAGCTCATTGTGTTCTGGCTCGCAGCTTTACTGCTGCGGTTCTCATCTCTCTCATCACCAGCGTTTCCAGATGCAGCAGACAGCTGTGTTCAGTGAATAGCTTTTTAAAACCCACTACATGTTACATTCCCAGCATCAAACAGCAGACAGACACAGTTAGAGACTAGCTTGTAAACACAATGAAGCATTTAGCAGCTGAAGAGACGAACCACCTCCTTTCTTAGGAGATGGTTAGAGACCAAAAACAGAGTTAAAAGAGATTAAATATTGGGTATACATTCTTCAGGTGGACACAAACATGACGTCAAATGAATGATAAAGTTGCAGTGTTGTGTTTACAGCTTGTTATTGCGTTCAAAAATATCAGTTATTGCAAGTTTAGATATACATATGAAACACCAATTTACTAATATGTAACTGGCTAGCTAATCGCCGCCGCTATGCACTGCACTCACATGCTGTTTACCGCTGATAACGCCGTCCCGACCAATGGCATCGCTGCGTAAGTGTAGCAACCAACCTCCAAGGAGGTCCCAAGAGGAAACTTGAAGCTCAAGAAATTGCAATGTAATGTCTACCTGTGACTACTTCAATGTGGTCACCTGTACTTTGTATGTTTACGTATTTCTCTGGTTCATCCCTATCAGGAGTCTGGTGGAGGAAGAGGAGGAGAGGCTGTGCAACCTGTGACGAGAGGCCGGAGAGTCAGACTGGCAGGCGGGATGCTCCCCCTCGCGTGGCTTAGAAAACAGACCAAAGAGAAACAACGAAAAACACACTGACACCAGCGCTAGGATGAGGCTTAAGGTACCAATGCAGCAATTTAAGCAGAACTTATCATGACAGATTAATGCCGTCTGCAGGCTTAAGCCGGGCCATTGATAACAGGTCGCTGGCAGATGACCCCGAGACTCCCAAGAAAGATGGAGCTGTCTAAAAGAGGTGGGAGGATGGGGGCTTTGCGATGAGTGTGTATCCATTCAGTGTCTGGCAGGGATATTTCCTTAAGTGGGTTTATCTTTACCAGCGAACTGATGCGTTTCACAAATGGTTTGTCCACTCTTTGTTGAACGAGGCCGACACACACAGAAACACAGATACAGACGCACACGAGTTAAACTGTGCGGCTCCGTGAAGTCCTCCTCTCTGATACCACCTCATCCATCACTCAAACTGTGTCTGATTACCTGCTCTTAACCCTTGACCCCATCACTGTTAACAAACATATTGACAGCTCTCCTGTTGGTTACTTAAAGCATCCCACCTTCCCTTTGCTTTTACAGTCATGCCTCCATGTTTTTATATATATATAACTGACTGTCAGATGTGCAGTGACTGCACTGTTTGCTTTTCAAATGGTTCATGAAGTTGTTGTTTTTTCTGCGGCTCTTACAAAATGAGCACCTGGATGTTTCTATGAGAAACGACTGTGTGATTCATTATTGCTTGTTTGAAAAGCAATGTCCCAATTTACTGTTACTGAAATAAGCCTTTGGTAATGCATTCCTCTGTAATCTTTTCCTTATTTTCAACATGATTTTCAAGCTGTCTGTGATAAATCATCTGTAATTCTGCACAAGCGTCAGTATGTGCTTTAGGTTTAAATGAAATAAAACTAGTTGCATGAGAGATCACCTTAAACTGTGTGATTTCTTTTGTGAAAATCTCTGTTTCATGAGAACAGCTTGTGAACGCTTCAGACGTTCCCCCACAAAATATAAGTACGCAGAGAGCACAGTGAGATTAATGTTCAGTGATCCTTCTTTCATTCATCTTCATGTTCAACGAGAGATTTGAACATTCCCGGCTATTAACGATCTCAAAGGCTTGTTAGCTCTGCCATAAAGATGAAAAATGCTGCTAATAACGGATCAGATCAGATTAGCCACACTCTGTGAACTTGTGGTGATGAGGAGTTAGTCTCCGTAATAATTGAGTTCAGTGTCTGGAGAAAGGGGCTGGGAATGGGTGGATACGGTGACTTGTTTAATTGTCCCAACATGAAACATGGCCGGCTCAGGAGGAAGCCGCATGTGTCTGTTTTCTCGGGGCCGCAGAGCTCAATCAAGACCTCAGAGGAGAGGAGGTGGATGACGTTGTATTCCCTCAGTGCTCTCCTCTACATCTCTCAAATAAAAAGCCAGCGATACCATCCAGCATTCCTGATCTCATGGGACTGCTTTGTCTCTCTGCCTCGTGGTAAATATGAGAATATCTAAGAAAACAGACTTCTTCTTAGAGTTGTGTTTTCCCTTCTTTATCTTCTCCGCCTCTTGAGGAAAGGGGATTGACTGTATGGAAATCCAGGAAATAGACTGGAGCAGAATAATAACATTTAGGCTTCATATTCTGCCCTTGTAAATGTGCTTCCATACGGAAAAGGTGATCTTTGCACACCTGCATTCAGACAGCTGTGCAAAAGCATAAATGTATAGTCCAAGTAGCAGAAGAGGTTAAGTCTTACACAACTTTAGGAGCAGCAATAGAAAGCTCTGTGACGTATGTGGGAACAGCACTCGTGCTGAATGCTGCTGTCAGCATGCTAACATGCTCATAATGAATTTTAAAATGCTGAAGTTTAGCAAGTGTTATGTTTATCATGTTCACCACTTTAGTTTAGCGTGTCAGCATGCTAACGTTTGCTAATTAGCCCTTGACATGAAATACAGCTGAGGCTGAGAGAAATATCTATTTTTTCATACAAACCATTGTGTTGGAGTCATTGAAATTGTGATCTTATTACAATTAATAATTACATGAATGGAACATGAGACTTTTAATTGTTTAGACATTTAACTCAAAACCACAAATATCAGCCTCATGGTGGCGCTAGAAAAGTCAAGGGAATCATGATTAATCCTCTGGGGATCATGAATGTCTGCATCAAATTTCATGACGATGAATCCAATAGTTGAGATATTTTAGTCTGAACCAAAATGATGGACTGACTGACATCACTGCAGCCACACTATATCTAACACAAACATTAATTCTCATAATGACAACTAATAGTTAGATAATCTAGTGCGTGTACAACACATTATAAAATGCTCTTTGGGTAAAGTGACCCTTTTGAAAACCCTGGATAATATTTGTAATCAACTATTAACACGAATGCATAACCAAAAAAGCTTTCATCTTATGATCAACAAACCGATGTGTTCCTACAAAAGCAGAAACAGAGAAATGACTCCTGTTTATATTTATAAATGTGTTAATTCCAGCAGCTTCTTTCCGGAGACACAATTAAGTATTTCAAAGACGGTGATATTTGTGAGTGAGGTGACCTCTGCGCTCTGTATTCCTTTGGTCCATCACACGTCCTTGACAACTGAGAAAAATGCGCATTAACCCCTGAAAGCTGGTCGGTGACACTGAGCGGCCCGGGGCAGCACTGTGGCACCTCTGCTCCTTGAAGCCGGACAATTTGATTTGAAGGCGGAGATTTTCAAAGCTGAGTCATGCATCAGTGGTCAGCCAGTCCCTTGGCCTTTTCATCCCCCCCCCCCTTTTCTTTTTTTTTTTTTTGCCTTGATGGTGTCTTTGGATGGATGTGGGGGGGGATTGAGAAAACAGCCAAACCTGCCTAACACCAACAAACAAAGAAGTCACTGCTGGGAATAAAGCAGAGTTTAGTTCCTCTGGGTAACGTTTGCTGTGAGATTGAATGTTTCACGATGGTTTGCTGGCGCTGAAAGAAGCTATTTCACACAACATGTGCTGTGGATATAACATCCCATTAACTTCAAGCGGTGCAGGAATGTCTTTACATTAAGAGTGGCAGGGCAAGGCTGATACATTTTGACATCTGAGCTGGTTTCATCAGTCCACAAATTTTAAATGTGCAGTAGAGGAATCTGATTAAGGCCTGAGCTAATGGGGATCGGGGTCAGCTTGCATGACTCAGCTCAGCTGTCACCTACACATAGGTATACCCAAAATACTCTTTTCCCCCTTCAGGTTAACCCAGACAAATAAACACTGTCCTCACTCAGGACAAAAGTAATTTTTTAAAGTCTCTTCATGGCAGCTCGGACGTAATGAACCAAGCTGGTGTTTAGAAAGCAAATAAATAAGAGAGGACAGGGTTGAATCAAGGAAGAAAATAAGAACAGTACAAATATACAAAGGGGAGAGAGCTATTGAGAAAGTATTTCCTTAACAAGAGGGGAACAAATAATAAATTATGGGGCCCCTCTCCCTCGAGGCAGGACTGGCACGCCTCAGGGTAGAAGGAAGTGGGCATCGCTCTTTTTTTTATTGGGGTCGAGGACAGTTTTCCACGGTGGGAGCATCACACAAGTCCTGAGAGAAAACTCCTGAAAGGAAAAAATGCACACACCGCTGCTCACACACTCCGTTTATGTACGTCATGCGATGCTGAATGAAGATGGTGGTAGTGGGACTGCATAACCCCCGGGTCCCCCATCATGTCATCGCTGTAGTTTCTAACCCTCCTCATATCAGCAGTCCCTCTTGGGCTGTTGACTGAGAGACTGCTGACAGCCGTGACCCCACGTTTACCCCACACTCCCCCTCGTGTCTGTCCCAAAGCAGGTGGCAAACAGCCCCAACACGAGGCTCTCCATGTTGATCCTACGTCTGATATGAAATTGTGATACCTTTATTTCTTGGCAAACACTCCAGATGGGGGAGATAAAGCAAAGCAGCTTTTTTTTTTTTTTTGTTTGTTTTTGATTTCCCCAAACTCCTCACACAGTGGGGTAGCCACGGCCAGAGTTGATAAAAAGTTTCCCTTTTGTCCCAAAGTGTTCAATTAATCAACTTCACAGGGCGTGCTGGATGGAAGCGGATAAAAGTCTAGGCTACAGGAACATGAGAGAAAACAGGCAGGATTTGTATTCTGCTGCAGTGGCTTTCATACCCACTAAATGATGTTCGCATCTTTTTAAGCGTTAGTGACTTTATTGTCGGCTTAGGGCTTACACCGATCCAACCATTTGCTGTATTGGATTCTTGGCAGATGGCCTGCGTGGATCTTGGCCACCCTTGAATTTAGTTCTCATGTTAAGCTTCACTTGTCAGTAAATGGGCTGCTCCCTGCACTTACCCTACACATAGGAACGTATGTCTTGGTTGTAATGGTTTCTTATCACTTAGAAAAAAAAAAAAAATCATATCACATAGCTGCCGCTGCAAGAGGTCCTCCCACCTACTGTAGCACTTAACCTGATTATTTTTCTGGAATTTCTGTGTTGATAGATGGCATGCGGTGATATACAGTGCATATAAACACACTATAAGGAGGAATTTGATTCTATTATGTTGTATAAGGGGATCTCTGTTATAGAGTATTAGCGGGGTTAAAAACATAAGTGCATTTGCAGATCACCAGAAGGGCCTTCGATTTGACATAATGTGCTACAAAACCATCTTATTTGTGATTTATTAAACCTGCATTAAATTAGTTGTTGCCCACTCAACAGCCTGTAAACACAACACTGACATAATATCATCTGTAGCCTCCATTCTTTTCAATGTAAACACGACGGCATGAGAGGACCATCTATGGCCATCTATGTGCCGTCATCGACTGATGAATTGAGTTAATGATAGTGTCTAAAAGTCCCTTTTATTGTTGTCTTGCTAAATTTGTTAGCAAACAGTTGCCTATTTACACATCCAGATATAGAACAACATTAGCATTCATTTGCAGTCTGGTTTCTGGCAACTTGATGGATTTAAGTCCAATATTAACTTATTTTTTAGCTCTGTTTTGGTCTCCACCAACTCCTGAGAAAAATATCTTTCTTTTGTAGCTAAATGCTCCACTTTGTTCACCAGATAGCCACCAACTCTGTCTGTCTGGCGCTGAACAGGTAGAGTCCAGCGGGTTTATCAGAGCTTTTGCGCTGAGCTGCTCCCATAAAACCAAAACAATGAGCTGAAAGTCACTAAAAGCTTTTACAGAGCTGAGGTTCTTCTTCTGTGGGTTTGTTACATTATACAAAGTAATTTGATTCATTGTTTATTTAAACATATTGATAAGTGCAGCTTTAAATCAATAAGAGGGTCATGTTTTGCTTGTGAAATTTCAGAGTCAATATATTCATGTCGCCCATTGACTTATTTGAGCACATAACCAATTCCTCTTCCTGGGCCTCTGAGGACTTGGAGCCAGAGCACCAGTAGTCCAAACTATCATAATTTGTGCTTGGAGTAAGAAATCACATGTGTCACAGTTTATGTCGGCAGTCGTAGCCCGGAGCAATGGCTGCTTTAGAATTTGGAACAAGCTACGAAATCATTTTCTTAGCGCAGCAGTCATTCATCTTTTTTCCCAGACACCCAGACATCTCAGGCCTGCTTCCTCTCAAAGTGACGTGACCGGCAGGTAAGCAACATTTTCCATTCTTGGATCATATGTAGGTTTTTAAAATTATATTTTAACATACATTAAAATGTAATCTGCGCGTACGTTGACATGATTTCCACATCTTGAACTTGAATCTGTGTCTTATTTGACAAAAACCTTTCTGTGTCATATAAGGGACAACAACATATGGACCACATCGAGATTACTCCATACCGTTATGTTGTTAAGAAGGTTATCCACCAATTAAATCTTGGAATCGTCTACTGCATTATTGACAATGGGTAGGACAGCGCAAATACTCCTAATCTTTGTTGTGCTCCGACTGTGAAGTAGGTTCTTTGTTCAGTTGTCTCCTGAAACCTTTCTTCATAAGTGATCATTAAATGGATGGTTGGGTGTTCAGCCACCAGTGAGCCTCAGTAGACGTGCTACAGGGCAAAACTGCCCTTGTGCCGTTTCACCTCAGAGGCTCAGCAGAGGACCTGTCAGGCCTGCGATGTTTTACAGCTCAGTTTGCAGACAAAACACCTCACAACCAAATCCCCTCAACAACATCTGCTGCCAATTTAGCCGAGGCATTCCTGCAGTCTGTGCTGTTTAATATTCACAGGGGTTAGGATCTGCCAGGACAGGGTGGACGGGGACGGTAGGGAGGGGGACGGGGACCGGCTTCTTCAAGCCTTTGGTGCGTAGTCCAGACACCATGAAAAATGAGGGGTTAACAAAGAGTGAGCTGGAGCAGGAGTGGGTTAACTGGGCTAATTTGCAGGGATAATAGTGGTGCTCATGGAAGGCCTTTAGGGAGCAGCGGTGTGGAACACAGACCTGATGGTGCAACCACACAGGAAGTTTACAGCTTGGCCAAAAATGTATTTAATCATCAAACAAGCAGCGAGGAGCTGGTGGCATGGCCAGAGCCAGCAGCCATCCTGAAGATGAAGACAAATGTTTGGACAAGGGGCCAGACAGGGCACCAGATCCACTCCGCCGAGGTTTCAGAGCATTGAAACCTCTGATTTTATTGCCAAAGTCTGAGAACAACATGTCAGAGGTGCATGTTTTCTTCTACTGTTGCCAGTAGCCTTGAGCAAGATATCAACATTATAGACTACATTATATATATGTCTAATTATTCTCATGTGACTCCCTAAAAATTATGAACAATAAAGCTGGATTCATTGCAACATTTATAGGAAATTACATGCGAGTATCCTACATACATAACGGCACATATGTGCTGCCTGACTGAGTTAAGAGAGAGCAATAACCCAGTTATTTGATAATTAGACTCATGGCCTCCTTAAATATGGCCACACAACGTCCTTGTGAATTTTTATGGATGTATCCCAGGCACTTCTAACTTTAGATGGAAGAATATCAAACCAGTTTTCTTCCTTTTAATCCAAGTTTATGTTTATTTCTATGAGAAAATATATTTTGATGTATATTTATTTATTTAGGATATACAATACCTTGCAGAGACGGAAACCTTAACATGCAAGCAATAATACACAACACTTAAAATACTGAAGTCCAACCGTATTTGTTTCAGTAGGATGTAGTTCTCGTTTGTGGGAATATTTACTTTTCATCATGTGTAGAGGCTATCAATAACTCCCTCGATGTTTTGGGGTGAAATGGCATTTTATGTGAAAATAAATTCCCCCTATATTTTGCAGAACATGTCCTCGTTCCCAAAAGAACGCGCCCACCCTGTTGAGAGAATGGTATTTCAGCAGCGGACACAACCGGGGCTGTCTAATGACTCTCTGAAAGGGTGATGTGGATCGTGCGACACCTCCGCTGCTCCCTCACTAAAGGACACCCCTCGCCATGGCAACTGCATAAACATCTGTCTCCCCATTCAAGGGAAGGTCCTGAGGGAATATACAAGCCTGCAATTTATTATATATAAGAAGAGACCCCGCTTGGTCCATATTGCTGCTTATTGGACCGAGAGAGCTACATGTAATAATGAGGACATCAGATTTCACATTAATACAAAGTGCAGTATGTCCTGAGCATCACACGTGCATGTGTGGAGGAACCGTACAAAATGTGCTTTATAACGGAGAAATAGAAAATGTGCTGAGAGTTAGACGTAACGATCGATACCACACTAATGTCTGTATGGTAAATACACAGCTAACTAGCAGCTGGTTAGCTTAGCTTAGCATAAAGAATGGGAACAAGGAGGGCAAATACATTTCCATTGTCTACATTTTGGTTTTTGTACGAATTAAGCAAACATAACATGTTAATTAGTGACGTGTTGTTAAAGTTATTTTGAACAGGCTAGCTGGTTCCCCTTGCTTCCAGTCTTTATACTACGCTAAGCTAACCAGCTGCTGGCTGTAGCTTCATATTTGGTATGGACATGAGAGTTATTAATTGCCTCATCTTATTTTCTGAAAGAAAGAAAATAAGTTTATTGAAGCCAAAATTTCTTTAATCTCATTCACTAAAGTCTGCAGTTTATAATAAGGCACCCATTATCAAGGGTTTATAAGTTGTAATAATGGCTTTATTAATGGTTATTATATTATATTTGTCATAGTAAATGCAGATTGCTGTTAATTACCCTTTATTAATGCCTTACTTACATCTTTAACTGTAGGATTATTAGAAAGTGGAAAATACCTAATCCCTTATCAGTGGTTAATTAATGACTCAACAGTCTGCGAGATTTTCCCAATCTGGAGCCAAAAAGTTGTTAGTATCAATATCTATAGTTACATATAGTCATTTATGTATTAACCCCTTTATAAATGTTCTCGTATTAGGAAACTGGTACCTTAAAATCAAGCAGTTTGTTATTATATATAAAATTCATCGTCCGTGTGCTGTTCATCCAGTGACCTGCATGTAACATTCAGGATCCTGTCTGTTTCCCTCATCTTGTAGTTACGTGGAAACACATTTCAGGGATCTGTTGATACACGGCATCCAGGAGCCGTCCACACTCTTCAACATGTTTTACATTCCCACCTCATGCCATGCGTTACACCGAAGAGCAGTCGGCTTGCTGCTGACAGAGTCCCTAAACATCGTCGCATGAGGAACAGTTTGCTCATGCTGAAAATGAAGTTGGGTGATTGAAAAGCATGCAGGGGCCTCATTTTAAAAAAGTATTTATGACAATATGATGTATGGCCAAACACCATTAACTATATAAGTACTGCAATTGAGGTGCAGGACTTTAAAATACTGATTATTTCTGTTACACGTGCACAATACTGATGAACATAACTTTGTATATATGAAATATGGTGTTATGTCTAAGTTAAGGGCATAACCTTCCACAAACAAAGTATTTTTTGTTAGGCAGAGTTGAGGTAAATGTAATTTTGAACCATTATTAGATGTTTTATGTTAAGAAGTCCCTCAATCAAAGACACAGCCATCTGATAAATACAATATGTATTTTTCTATTCCCAAATGGGAAGTCATTTTGATTGTCTGTTAGTATAAAACACATTCAGACGAATTATAAGTGACCATTAATAGGCTGAAAAACAAACACTGGTTGGTTAAATCCGCAGCCAGGAGCAGCTGATCGCTATCTCCAAGTCTCAGTTGTGGTTGGCTTGTGCTTTCAAATATTATGTGGACTGCAAATGAAGCATATCTAATGGGATAATAACCTGTCAGATATCCAGGTTGAGCACAGAGCTGCACTGTTATTAAGGAGACGCTGATCATGTCAAACGGCCAGAGGGTTTATGCCGACGTCCCTTTCATTGCTTTTCTTTCGCTGAATCAGACACAGCAGACAAATGATGCAACCAGTCCTCCACTGTGGTTTAGACTGGAGCTGTTACTGCAGCTTGAAAAGTGTTTCTAGCTGTATTCTGACTATATATAGCAGCTAAGAAAGACAGTCTACCTGCAGCAAAGGCTCTGGCATGTACGGATGGAAATGTCGGACGGTCACTTTGCTTACTCTGACTTTTCATCATTCGTCTTAATCAGGTCCAAATTCCAAATGGGTTTATGATAAAATACCTGCAAAACTACTGACATTCCCATCAGCTGCACTTTGTGTTTAGTGATAATCAGCAAATGTTAGCATGCTTACACACTAAACTAAGATGATGAACGTATTAAACATTATGCCTGCTTAATATCAGCATTAGCATTGTCATTGTGAGCATGTTAGCATGCAGATGAAGTAGAATCTCTCAGAACCACTAGCGTGGCTGTAGACTCTTAATCTTGTTTTATCAGCATAATGGCCGAACCTTTTTAATATACGTTTATGCAAAGTCGCATAATGTTCACACAGAACATATCTGGAAATGAAATCTTGAAATACAATATCCGCTCAAGGTAACAAAAGCATGATTAATGTTTTTTTTATGGTGATGTGTAGGCACTCTGAGCAGGTGGTGATCTTCATATGAAGCATGCAACTTTGTTACAATCAAATTAAAACCACAATCATTCCAAAACTTAAGCCTAACCTAAGTGCTTTTATGTCATTAATCTGACTGCATGTGGGACTCAGGACGGGCACCTCGGTCTCAGTTGTCAGTGTCCTCTGCAATAATCATAATAATGGCAGAAATTATGTTTCCTTTCAAGCATATTTAGCAGAACACAATCGTTGTACATGAACAGAATTTCTAGGAGACAGGGTTGTGGTTTCATCAGCCGTGCTTGAAATTAGCTGCTCTGCCACTGAACAATAATTCCCTGAATAAAAAGACGTGAATGTGACATTAAAGTTTATGAACTGACGTGTTTTTATGGGATTATTTCCTGAAGGCGACTTCTCATTTCTTCAGCTGACTGACAGTGAGAGAAGTGTGGTATAATGATGTGAAAACAGTCAACTCATTCACAGTGGAATGTTACACACAGGCAAACTAAAATGCATCTTTTTTTTCCTCTTCTTGTGATGGATCACTGTGCTTGTATATTTTGTCAGTATTGCGTCACTGCTGTGTTTTATGCAGCACAAAATTAATAATTTGTCCTTTTTGGGGTTTGTCAACACACCGGAATAACGTAAAGAGAGCCCAAACATCAGTATTATCCGTTAAGGAAACCTCTGCTTCACTAGATAGTACTCAGTGGAACATGACAGGAAATTCGGGAAGGAAACAGATGATGTCTAGCAGAGGTCATGAGCTCGTTTTGAACCTGTGATGACAGGAACACATGGCGCTCACCTCCAGCCCGCTGAGCCACACAGACTCATGATTTATCTTTAAGTTGAGAATGTGCCACTGAATTTCTCTCTCTATCTCTGCTAAGCCATGTGTTTGACGCACACATACTTGGGGATTTTCAAAGTGCGTGGTCTGGTTTTATAGCAAGTCCCCTTGGAATGAGATTACTTTTTAAAAAATTTTCAGACTGTTGTTAGTTTAACAGAGGTCATGTTTACATGAATGGAGTAGCTGTTGAAGCGACGGCCCCAATGTGGGCCAACTGAGCATGTCGGGACTTTAAATAGTCACAGTGATGTACATTTATTTTCATCACATTCAGGATCATTCAATGTAACTCCCCTGTGTTTAGATTAAAATAATATTGAACAATTACCGTGAAATTACCCAATTTTCATATAAAGAGCATGACATCACAGGGAATATCATTAGCAAGAGGAGTCCTGAAATATTCCTGTGAACTTATTTGTGGTTTTCCTCGGTGTTTATGCGTTACCTAATGTGTGTGGACGCCCACACATCTGACCTTTTGAGATCTGAGTCTTGTCAAATAATCTCTAATCCAGGGTCGTCCTTATCAGTCTGTGTGTACACTGAATACCACTGTGCCTTCCCCCGCTGTGGTTTCCTGACATGTGATTGGTTGGCTGTGTGTTGATCCATGTGGTCTGTAATGTTTTCCTGTTGCAGGCAGATGTTCTCCAGGAACAGTAGGAACACGTCCCGCCTGGACGTGAGCTGCTCTGTGAACCGTACGCCCACAGTCAGTCTTGTTAAACTACCTAAACACAAACGACAGCATGTTTAAGTCAGTCTGTGGGTTGGTCAGTTTGAAAATGTACTATTATCTAGTTGGCTAGAGGATTTATATGGCATGTAACACATATCATGTGTTCAAATTATAGTATGGTTCAGGTAACTGATGACTATGTTTGTTCCTTTCTGGGTCAGTTGCTGTTAGGTGTAGGTTACAATGATTATACTTGTACAATAATTCATCCCTGAATGCATGATTCATTTAACATGTCATAGTTTCAGTTTTTGGTGTGGAGCTGATTTGGAGTCTGATCTTTTGCCATTGAAAAACAAAAAACAAAGAAGATCCTGGATCTGTCCGATTGCAGCTCTGCAGAGATCCTGAGGCCGCCACACAACTTCTTATAAACACTCTGTAAAATGTGGAATGTCAAACTATTTCATGTGGTATGGTTATCCTCATGCTTGTTTGGTATGGTTTATGATGCAAAAATGTTATCTGTAAACTTAGGTAAGTACTGGAGGCCATTGCAGTCAAATTAGATTTAACGCAAGTCAATTTAATCAAAACATGATTAGTCTCAAATGCAATTCTTAAGTTAGTCTTGACTGATTTGGCCTATAAAATCATATGTTACATGTTGAAGGATCCTTTTTTAAAAGATTATTTCTTTGGGCTTTTTGCCTTTATTAGAGAGACAGGACAGCAAGACCTGAAAAGGGGAAAGAGAGGGGACCGCGATTCAAACCCAAGCTGCTGCTAAGGACTGCAGCCTTGGTGCACGGGGGACATTATGTAATCGTTCATACCATTATAATACTGGTTATTTGTAAATATCAACACACAAAGTTTTTTTTTTTAATAAGATGTTGAAAGCTCAAACATCTTTTGGAAATAGTCTGTGATTGTTGTTGTAAATAGTTTTAATGCATCTAATCTATGATTTATATAATCTATTCATTTGGGCAACATAAGGCTGTTCCAGTTTTATTATGTGGCTACAAAAAAATTACACTTTACATAAATATGGTTGTAAAAAACAAACATTAATGTGATTTATTTCATGTTGTGCTCTGCAGTATTTTCAAATAAAATTCCAACCTGAGTCTTGTTACTGTGGGGAAGTTGTGTAAAGCTGTGTCAGCATAAAAACTTCTGATTTCTAACGTTACATCTGAGGGAGAACATGAACATTTCTACATTTAGACAACCAAGACAAATGGACGCAAAAAAGTGAAAAAGTGTTTCAGCAAACAAGTGTTGTCTTTGTCTATCTCTATATCAATATCAGTCACTTACAGTTGCTGTTTTATGTAGTTATCGTTATCGTGAAACATTAGCTAGGTTACAGTCATCTATGTTAGCTCACTTAGCTGTTTAAGAAGCAAGCTACCCTATAACGTTAGCGAGGTGCTAATGACTAACTGGGGTCTTCCTTCAGGTAACCTTACACTTAATCCTTCCAACAATAGAGGTAATTTGTGATTGTTTGGTTTCTGTGAATCATACTTAAAGTTACAACATATTGTTTGTATATTTGTCAGTCATCTCAGTAGAAATATTTTATTATGCAGCCCAACTCAACTCAGATGTGAGTGCTGACGTTAGCTCACTAATATATTATCCAGGAAGGGTTATAACTAGACAGCGCTTCTAAATAAATACATTTTATTTAATCAGGTTGTACTGGGTTAAAGTTAAATTTAAGACTGACACTAGCGGCTGGTTGTGGCTTTATGTATTATTATAATAATATTGGCATCACATAACTAATTGTGTTGTTTTTTGATGTATCTCCAGATAACTCTCTCTTATAACTACTGTATTATTTTTAAAGTTTTATTGGTCTACCATATTAATGTTAGATTTATACTTGGAAACACATGTTCAAGGAGATAGGTCATTTCTGGCCACCATCTTTGTTTGGATAAGGAAATAGATTTGCAGCTTTGGAGACAGGTTACAATCTTTTCTCTCCAGAGTCTTATAGTGTTTTGGAATATGTGCCAGAAATGTTATTACATTTTTTCAGGGATTTATCTTTCAGAAAAAAGGATGCCTACCTCTGTCACAAACTCGTTGACATGAGAGGGGAGGGGGACTGCCTCGCGTCTTTTGGAATGAAAAAAGTAGCATGAGACAAAGGTACAGAACACCAATTATATGTCATAACTAAATTACATTACCTTCATTTAGCAGCTTACAAGAAGTGCATTGAACCACATTTAAAAATTGTAAGTGCATCGCTTATAAAAGCAACGTCTGCTCTTTTCAGCATTAATCTGCCGGCCCTTGATCATCTCCTCCACCCTCCAGCCCTCCTGACTCATCTCCGCTGTGTCTCCCTGTGGCATCCACGGTCAGTGTGCTTTTGTATATTGCTGATGTCTGTGTTTACTAGCCTTACACGCAATGTTAGCCAGTAATGTCACCTACCGACATTACACATACACACGCATTCAATTCACACAACTATATGTGCACACACACACACACACACACACAGATTTACACAGAAACATTGTAGCGTAAGAGAGAAAGGTCTTCAGGGTTTGTGTTTGATAAACAATCCAGTAGAGATAATTAGTTGATAAGACATCACTTTTGATTTACTGTGGGGACTTATCTGCATCTATTGCCTGCAAGCAGAGCCTCACTCACAAGCTCTGTATTACCATATGTTGAATTTTTAATCAATTAACGTCCTGAAGGAGGAATTGGAAAGTGCAGATTCGCTCTAGTGAGGATGTAGGGGCAAGGACAATTCTCTGATATTTGCATATGTCTCATGCTTGCACTCTTGTGCACAGTTCTAATGTGTGCTCCTATATGACTTGAGTGTCTGTCGAAAAAACTGCTGTCTGACGCTTCTGAAGTAATTAGTAGCTCTGACCACTCAGACAGCTGGCCAATTAAATGTGCTCGTGGCTGCTGCTGCTGCTGCTGCTGCTGCTTGATGTGTGTTGGGCTTCACACAGAGGTGTAGACGGGAGGACAAACTCATCTCTCCGTGGTGGGGGGATAAAGATGCCAGGAAAGCTTGGCTGTGTCTGACAGTGCTGTGTCTGTGTGCTTCTCAACTGGCTGTGCGAGCAGATAAGAAAGGAGGCAGAGAGAGAGAGAGAGAGCTGCTGATTCTGGGTTTATTCCACAAACCCCCCTCCAGCCCCCCCCCCCCCCCCGGTTCGTCTTTCTCTGTGCAGCTGCAGGTCTGGGAGCTGACCTGCATTAAGACATCAGAAACTGCCTGACGGGCTAATAGGAACAGTTTTCTAGAACATCTTCAAAAGCTCGGTAAACTGAAGAGTTTTGGCAGTGATTTAAGGAAATCTGCTATTATGGTTTAAATGGAGTTCACCTAATCTGTGTTGGCAGATTATAAATGCCTGGACATCACCCAAATGCCTCCTTGCTAATTGATGTCTCCATCTCCAGTCTCCACACTAATGCATTCATTAGACATGTACAAACGCATGTTTTTTCTGTAGTACTGAATGAATGAAACGAATGAGCCAACATGTCTATAGCCCTATTACCTTTCATTATGTTGCTTTTCAATGCACTCAAGATATATTCAGCAACATATTTTAGTATTCATACTATACTCATCATCTCTCATTCTCACTATAATACACTTTGTTTTCATGACTTTTACATTTTTTGTTGTCTTAAGGTTTTAGTGTAGTCATTTAGCTTTTATTGTTTTATGTAAACCCTCTGATGCTGATGGGAAAATAGTGCTGGTTTGAGTGGTCTATCTAGTGGGCATCTGACAGTGATTTGCTTATCCTGTGCAATTTCATGATGACTCTCATCCTTTAAGGCCACAGGGCCCTAAGAGCCGGCCAATCACTGCCCCTCAGCACTCTGCTGTTGGCAATTATAGGTCAGTGTGTGTCACGACATCATTGTCTTTGCTTTGAATGGCTCGCTACCAGCTCCCGCAGCAATCAGTTGTGTTTTTCTCTTTACTATTTAAAGTGGAACAGAAATCCAGTAACAACATGACTACTGTATCGTTGCTGTTTGAGTTGTTTTTTGGATGAAGCTCCATTGCCAAACTCCAGGCAAATGAGAGTGGATGCAATAAAGACATTTTGCCCTTTTTCTACTTTTAAAAATAATCAGTGCAGTCAAAATCACACACTCTCCCAGTTTGACGCTTCCAGCCTCGGTCAAATAGATCTTCACCTTGATTAACTTGAGCATTTTTATGGGACCTGAGACCAGCTGGACATAAGTTTGAGTGTAAAGTTAACACTAACTGCTGTGTAACTAGTTTCACACTTAACTCACCACTTTGTTCATTTGCTTCATCAATACTGAGCCATATTTTCACAAAGTAGACCGTAATCAAGGCAAGTTGTTTGTTTCACGGTTTCACCAAATGCGTCACTTGGATAGAATGGGGCTGAAAGCCAATAATACACAGGGATGGAAATCAAGAGACCTGCAGTAAAATAAATTATTGAAATGGAGAATGGAATATGTGCAATCATGTGTGTACTAGCTAACAACACATGTTTGTCTGTCCCATCATTAATAATTCAACATTCATTTATTGATTGCTTCTGTTGTGGTTTGATGTGTTTTATTTTTTATTTTTACCAATTTGCGGATGACTGTGGCACATAAAGATAAAAAAATAAATAAATATCTGGAAATCATCCATCCTGGCAGAATAATTCTGCTTAAGTCAACACCTAAACATTTAGAGTTTATTGTGACCACTTGTTAACAGCATCAATTCCCATCTCCAGTAAATGCAGCATGAAATCCTGCTTTGCCCTCATCCAATAAAAGCAATACAGCATAAAATCAATGTAATCGTAGATGTAAAGGGATGTAGTCTGTCACAGGCACAGGGCTCCCAGTTTAAATATCAGAGAAAATGTTCCTCTGGTTCCTTAGTCTCTCTCAGTTAATAAGGAATGAAATAAACATTGAAATGCTGCAGTTTTAACAATGTGAATATTGGTTACTTACTTGGAATAATAGCTTTCTTGTTTACAGTGCTTTACAGGGTTTTGTCTCAAGCTGCTAACAGTGTTAGCAGCTTGAGACAAAACCATTCAGCATCTCTCAGCAGACCCGACTCCTTTGAGCCTCTTGCCAGATCATGGAAACACCTTAAGGGTAGTGAGGTGACTCATGTTGTTGTTGTCTGTCTTTGTGTGTGTGTGTGTGTGTGTGTGTGTGTGTGTGTGTGTTTGTCTCTTTAAAGTGTTCATGTGGTAAAGAGGTTTTGACCGTTAACGCCTTTGTGGTCGCATGGCAGCCCACAGAGTCGCCTTCCTGACAGGGTCGGCTCAGCCCTCAGAGACGCGGCCTCTTAACTGGCCCCAACAAGATAATAGCACCGCACGGATCCCCCGATCAGCAGCAAACTGTGTCTTTAAATGCTTCCGGTTAGTGAAGAAGAGGAGTGGGCTTGGCTGACACAACCTTGAATGGATCTCATCAACAATCTCTTTAAAGTCCAACATGTGTTATCAGATAATCTGTGCCGTGCACACAGCTGATAAACATGTCGTTTTTGGGGTGACACCCGTATGATCTGCTCCCTCACTTCCTGGCTCTGAGCACGCTATGGATACATGTCTGTGTAGTGTGGTTAAAGATAAGGCTATCGCAGAAAACCTCAAGGACAACTGGGTGTTTTTGATATTTGTTTTAAAGGCTGTTTACATCCTATGTGGTTAAAATATAACGTGTAGGAAGGCATGAAGCGGTTTTAATGTTACAAGTGTTTAAACAATGGAAAGCATTCCTGTGAATGGTCTTGCTCAATAAAAACTTTTAGGCTCACTCTAACATGACAGCACAACACAGTGGCTTTGCACAGCTTTACTATGCCACATAAATTCCCAGAGGGTTGCTTGTTTACCACCTCATAAAGGACCATAAAGATTTTACTTAGCTAATGCCCCCATACCACTACATGGACGACACACCTTCGTGCGTCTATGATTAGGAGAGAATGCCAGGGCGATGGCTGCCAACACATCTCTGTGTAATAACAAAGGAAGTGTCCTCCTGGCCCCCCAAAAGAGGACATTTGAGAAAGGGCTTAAGGTTAACTGACAGAGGAAGGGCTAACAGTTTATATCTTAAGTTCATCCGTCATCAATATGTAACGTTCCAATGATGGGAAAGTTATGACCCTGATTACATTAGCCTATGGGCCGGTGCACTCGCTTTGTTCCCGGCCTGTGAGCTAAAGCTAATGTGGCTAAGCTGCACAGAGCATAGAATAATCCTGAAGGAAGTCTTGGCTCATTAACAAGGGACTCAAGTTCAGAGAAATCCACTAGTCGCCATTGTCATGTTTTCTAATTGATGTTTCAAAAGGGCAGGGGAGGTTAAAACTCACAGTAAATCCCAAACACATGTACAGTAAAGAGGAAACTCTTGGCAACTCATGCAGCGACAAGTTCCTTTTTCTTTATTTGACCCCATAGCAGCTTTACATTTCTCTTCCAGCTGCCCCCCCCCCCCCAGTCCTGTGTTTTGTTTGGTGGCTGGCTTTGTTTTTATGACCACTCCAGTGATCCGTCGCCACTGCAGAGCTGCTGGTGTTAACACAGCTGAGGTGCATTACACACACTGTTGTTCCTGCCTCTTACCGGGCTCCAGGCTCTGTTTGCAGTCAGGAGTTGTTTTGTGTTGACTTCAGAAGGAGATGCAAGAATTCTCTCTCTCTCACACACACACACACACACACACACACACACACACACACACACACATAGGGATTGAGCCAGAGTGCACCAACACATAAAATATCCTGTCACTGCAGCCTCTCTGTGCCCAGTTGTCCACCATCAAATTTAACGCAGGACCAGTGCTCGGACAAAGATGGTTTTGTTAGCGAGAGAAACGACACTCATGTGTCTCATTTTGATGTTTAAGAAGTTGGCAAGGATCACTTCTTTTTGCATCTGGAAAAAGGTCAAACACAGTGATGAGGCCTGAATGTTGTAGCTCGATCGATCAGTATCTTAATCACCTCAATCAGGATTTCTGACCATTCACGGCTGAGCAGCAGCTTGTCCTGTCAGTCCGTGAACATAACATTAGCTAACGTGATGTTAGCTCAGCAGCTAAAAGGGAGACTGTTTGGATCAATTTAAACAATATCTGATATTTTCAGCATTAATTGTCAGACATAGCTTACCTGCAGTGTGTCATTACTACACACAATAAGGCAACTTTTAAGCAGTTGCCACTCAGTATAATTCCCTTTTGAATGTAATAATTAGAATAAGGAAAAAGTTGTCCCCAGTTTGTGTCCCACTGAGAACCTTTGGTGCATGTCTTTCTCTCCCCCCTTATGTTCTGTCATGTCTCCACTGTTGTCTGTCTGATAAAGGCATAAAATACCTAATACCTAAATGTGAGCTCCAGTAAATTGGCTTGGTTTTCTTTGAAGTTCTTCAAAGTTTACTTGAGGTGAGATTAAAGCTGAAAACATTTTTAAATTTTTTTACAAAAATGCCAAAGATTCACCAGTAAGAAAGTAAACTGAGTATATATGTTTTACTCTTGATTAATATTAGACAACAAAATACAATTTAAGACGTTAACCTTGGACTTTTTTTGCAATGTACTGACATTCTATGGACCAAAAAATACATCCTGTATTAAAATAATCAGTAGATTATTTGATATTGAAAATAATCGTTAGATGGAGCTGTAAGCAAAATACAGAATATATAAAATATGTGTTCGTTGCATAGCCATCCATTTGAATTTAAAATGTCCTAAATTTTGTTATTTTGTAATAGTAAACAGTGTATAGTTTTTATTGTATTGTTTATTGCCCCTTTTGAAAAGAGCAGCGCTTGTCTTCGCTCAAACACTGCAAACACACACCCTTTGAATCATGTACTTGTCGCTACACAACTACAGAGTAACATACGTAGATGAAAAAATTGGCAAAAATGTAATTGAAACTTTCGCAACACCTGCTCCTTACATGTGTGCTTCATTTGCAATCTGTACAATGTGAGTCTGTGGAGTCCAGGTGGTTGAGCGACAGCAGTGAGCTGTGTAATATCCATCGTTGTGTGTTTGTCAGCGGTTCTGTGGGCTTTGTTGGTGGTATTGTGGGAGAGCCAACAGCAGTAAAGGATTTTATGATGTGGCAGAAGTTGATTCTGGGACTCTGTGCCAAGACCAATCCAGATGTTACTCCTATGGTCTGTTTCTGTAATATACATGTATATATATATCTATATAGATATATATATATATGTACATTGAAGTACCGAAGGCACGGAGCACCACATACATCCTCTGCTTTTCCTTTTTCTCGCGCTGAAGGGATGTTGTCAATAATTTAAAGAACTTCGAGAGAGTTTGCAACTGTGTCTGACGCTCGTTATCCACAGCACCTCGCTCATCATCCTGAAAAGTTTTCTCTGTCTCCTTCACCCACTCCCACCCTCCCAGCAGTGCCAGCAGTGTACTGGTGGCTGGCAGGCATAAGTGACAGTGTACAGGGCTGGAGCCACTCTCGCAGATGGACCTTGAACCCTTTTTAAAGGGACGTCTGGCCTCGCAGTAATGCCCCACCGGCGGCTCTCACTGCCCGGCTACAAACTGTAACTCTATAGCCTCATTGTCACGCTCCATATCCTCCCGCTGACCCCGAGCCCAATTATACAGCTGACCCAGGCTTGATGATATAACCTTGGGCGTCTTTTGGGGGCTGCCGGGGCTCAGGGGTGCACCACTTGTCCATCACGACATGTCAGCTTTGTGCGTTAACCAGACACTTCCCTGAGTGGTCCCAGTGGGGCTTTGAGAGGAAGACTGGTTCACATGCAAGGCCCGGTACATTTAAACACATTGCCTCATTGAGGTTCTCTTTATAATGAGAAAGTAGCATGTGTGATTTTTGTCAAACCTATAATTTTTAGTGTAAATTCTGTAAATATTTAGCAAGCACCTCATATGCATAAAGAAATGATTAGTGAAAGGATTATAAATTCTTGGACAGGTTTGGCAGAACAGTAAGTGTCCCAAAAGAATCTTGAATATAAATGTAGACACAGTGCGTTTTCCTCTGCTGAATTATTTTCTGATTATCCGCCAGTAAATACAGGAGGAGCCTCCATTGTATGTAGATATGATATGTATGCACGCTGAATCTCAGTGCCTCCAGACACATCCATAGTCTTCATGCGTGCTCAGCAGCTGTGATGCATTAATGTGCAGCATGCTTAGTATGCACTATAAGCTCTGGAAAGACTACCTGTCAGTGGTGAAGTGTTCCTTAATGGATGAGGAGTTGATTTACATTTCCACAGGCGTGTGCATACAGCAGCGAATTCATTTCTACACAAGATTCAACTGAAGGGAGAGGTTAATGCCCATGGCAGTCAGTTTTGTTTCAGGCCAGGTTCTGCTACACAAAGGTAAAATACATAAACAACTGAACTGGGCTGATTTGGAGTAAAATACAAAAAAAATGTGAGGGAGCTGATCACTTCTGTTGAGTAATGAACAGAAGGCCGATTTTTCTGATTAAAGCATCCCATTTGAATTGAACAGTTGTGACTTGGCTCAATGTGTCAATGTTTCTGCCAAGTGCAGTTTCGCTGAACTTTAACTCTCTTATCTATTATCTGTCACACTGTGCATTTAACTTCTGTCTGTTTTCAGTATCTTGATAATGAGTGCTGGACCTACGATATAAAGTAAACTTAATTATTGTGGCTCTACATTTTTGTTTTTTTAGTGAAATGTCTCAACAACAGTTAAAACGATTTTTGTGAAATTTTTTTCACATTTGTGGTTTTGAGTGAAATGCCTTCCTACAACTATTCGATAGATTTAAATAATGTTTTCGTGCGGACATTCATGTCCCCCCCTCAGGTTGAATTGTACTAACTTTGGTTGTTTGTTGTTGTAGCTTTCTATCTAGCGCATCATCAGCCTAATACACTTTGTGTTTAGTTCTAATCAGCAAATATTGGACCGAGACGGTGAACATGATGAACGTAGTCTGACTCCCCAGGTGTGGGCTGTGGGTATAAAGCTGCCACTGGCCGTGTATTTTACATGGCAATCTCTTCCCTCTCCGCTAATCACCGCTATCTAATGTGCTGCATACTTTGCTTAGCACGGCACAAGAAGATTGGGATTGGTTTAAAGAAATACAAACAAGCCAAAGTGTTTTTCCCCCTATACCAGAATGCTAATGGTTGTTACATCACCTGTCTTTAGTGCTGACACCGCTCTGTGGAGATAGGTCTGGCTATGTGAGACCATGATAAACATTACCAGCTGGACATTAGCATGTTAGCATTGTCATTGACATTTAGCTCAAAGCACCACTATGCCTCAATAGCCTCACAGCCATTAGCATGGCGGTAGACTCTTAAGTTATTTTATGTTCCATTATCTAACAAGAAAGACATGACACAATGTTTTCTTAAAATAAGATTTTTAATATTACTTATTATCATAAAGATATATTTACACACTTTACAGAAATAGAAAATAAAAACACAAAGCTACGCATGAAAGGAAAAAATAAAATAAGTACTCCAAGAGCTAAAGCTTATCTTTTATAAATTAGAAACCAAAAGTTCAAATATGTACACAGTATTTCAACCATTTCTGATACACTTGTTTTATTTATTTATTTATGTCATTTATTTTTGCCCAGTTCAACATCAAAACAGAGACAGGGACTGTACATTTGGCCTGGTGAGTAATATGAGCACACACCATAAACAGAATATAAGTTTCAGGAGTAATACATTTTCCTTTTTAAATGGTATCTGCTTGAGATCTAGTAACACTGTTGCGATGGTGTGTAAGCCTACAGATTGCATCTGTCCTCAGATTGTTCTGAATGGAGCTGATCTTGGACACCGTGGTTAAATAGATGGAGAATGTGTCGTAATCAAGGCAGGAGGGGCCTGTGCTATTCTGGGTGTAGGAAGTCTCATTTTGAGGCTCCAAGATAATGACAGATCTTAGTCATTTCCCATGGGAGATAAAATCTAGTTATCCTCTGGATTGCCCAGCTGGTGGAAATGTGTGAATCCATTGGATTGAATATCAGCCACTTGATCTTGCAGACACCCACTCTGAAGGCCAACATGATACAGTTTGATGGGCTTAGAGATTCACAAAGTAAAATCATGGAATGTGTTGCTTGCCAACTCTGTTTCCATTTCCACAATGACTGAAATGTTTGTCTGTCATTTTTAATGAATTTTATCTGGTAGAGAACCGAGTTTAGAATGACAGTGGTATAAAAAAAAACAACCTAAAAACCTTGTGTTCATCATTTTGTGTGGGTGTTGTGTCTATAGCTATCGGGAAACAGAGATCGACGGCTAAGCTAATGTTTCAAAACCCGCTGCTAGCTTATTCTCTTCTCCACCAGTAACACAAATCTATCACTCCGCTCATCCCCTCTTCTTACACACTCCCAGCCAAATGCATTTGGACAAAAAGAACTAAACACAAAAGGGGCAAGTTCTTAGAACAAACATTTTTTCTACCAGGAAAACATGCTAACAAGTGCATAGGAACATTACTCAGGCCTTGTGATGGTCACAGAGAAGAGGAACTGGAGAGGAAACATTGAGAGGATAGGAATCGTTTCTCTTGTGTAAGCCTTGCTGGAAAAGCCCATTAACGAAAATGGTTTTGCTCCCCTAGCATAATGTATTGGTTTACCATTTCAGTTTGAGCCTGGACGTGCTTGTCCTTCCACACCACAAGGCCCATTAACCTGATGTGCAGGGGAGGGCTGCGGGCTGTGATCTACAAGAAAAGAATGCCTGAAAGCTTTCACGTGTCCACGACATATTGTGCTGCAGACTACTTTTCTATTTTGTTACATCCACAAAAGATACAGCTTTTCACACTGTATTCAAAAAGTAAGCTTTGGACAACCAGCTAGACAAGAATCAGACAAAAAAAATTGTCACAATACACTGGAAAACCATTCCATACCGAGAGACTCGTGTTTTCAGGGTGTATTTTTCCAGCAGCATAATGGAATTGCAAAAGTGCAGCCTTTGCGAACCCACACAGAGAAGTCTTGGAGCAAAGCCACGTCTATTTGTTGGGACTAGTTGACACTGGAGGCTTTGGATCAGTGGGATTTTTGGCTTTTGATTTTTTTTTGGATTGAACTGATAACCAGACCAAGATTAAAAAGAGTACTTTACATAAACATTGGTTTGCTCTGGTCTCTGAAAGGGCAGCATGGCTGGTGCAGATGGTGTGGATACATTCATGAAGAACAGTGCGGATACAGACGTTGCTCGGCTCCATAACAATAACTTCTGAGATGGGGAAATATTGATTTGAACCCCTTGTCATGACCCCAGTCTACTTCCAGCATCCAAACTCCAACGGCTTTGAACTTCCATCCCCAGCTCATATCTTCCTACTGTCTTCCCCAATAATACATGAGACATCCTCAGCAAAGCTGTCTCACTCCCGAGGAGCATTAATGAAATCTACATCTCTGTCTGAGAGGGTATGAAAAAATAATGGTGGAACTGAAATTATTACATCTCCACAGTGCCCTAGGATTTAATACATTTTTAATCAAGGTGATCTTGGCTGGGTGGATTACCACTGTGATTTTAGATGCCCTCTTAATAAAAGCTTCTCATGCTGGGACTGAGAAGACTCCGCTTTTGATTATAATATTTGCATGAGACATGGCGAGAGGGAAAAGGTGTTGGAAATCTAGGTTAACCTGCCAGTTGCTTATGTGGGAGGAAATATGTGTGTTTGCTGATTGAATCGCAGTGGATTGAAATCCGATTTTTCACCTAAAAACAACTACTAGGAAGTTGCTTTGCACACCTAAAACACAACAAACGATTGTAAGGTGGCTGCTCTACAGGTTACAGTCCTAATATGTTACATGGTTACACACGGAATCAGCAGGGGTTTGAGGATTGGAAAAGGGGGGGAAGGGTGTGGTTTCAGTCTAAGCCAATTTAACAATGAGCTCAGACTAAGTGGCCCCGGCCAGCCTTGGGGAGATCCATCTGAGAAAGATTAACTCCAGGATTTAATGAGCGTAATGATCAAAGCCACGACCACCTGTGCTGTGGTAGGGCCGACTAGAAAGGCAACTGTACCCAACATAATGTAGGGAAATGATCAGGACTAGAAACGACTGAGTCTGGATACATGGCTATATAGGTGAATACATAGAGGGAGAGTAAGGAAATATACGAAAATATGCTCATATAAGATTTAAATGTACTGTATGTTTGTGTTCTGTTAAATAAATGCACAAAATAGACTGCTCTAGTACAAGCCTCTATCACAGCACCCTGAGAAAAAGAAATAAAACTACTTAAACACAGAAATAAACATAAACAGTAATATATTCCAGTATAATGGAAAGGCATAGCATTTCGTTAGTGAAAGATTTCGGTCAAAGGGTCAAACCAGCCTTATGCTGAATATTAAAACAGCCGGAGCACTAGTGGTAGGCTGATTATGGTGGCATATTAACTGAGCTGATATTTGCTTCTTTTTTTTCCTTTTCTTTTTTTTGGTCTAATTTAACTGTCCTCCTCACTAACATTGTCTCACAGGGGATTTCTGTTTGCAAAAAAATGTTAAATGCATAATGTGTCAGTGTATCAAGACTTCAAACAGAGGTAATGTGTTTCTCCCTAACCTTTCATTCCTTCGTTCCTGGCAGCATTGTGGAGAAGGTTATTATTTGGCACTTCATTAAAAGGCGAGGCAGCCTGTCGGTGGAGCAGACCGCCTCTGCCAGTTAACAGTCGTGTAGAGTGGCTGCGCAGGGCAGCATTGTGGTGAGAAGGCTGGGGATTGGGGACAGGATTGGGATTTGGGGTCAAAGGGCTCATCCAAGGTGGGACATGTTACAGTAACCTTGAGCGCGTCAGTAAAACCCCCCAAGGTGTTAGTGAGTTCAGAACCACCAAAATAGCTTTGGATTAAAGAATCTCCTAAGTGAAGGAATTATTCTGTCACTTAAATATATTGTTTTGACAAAAATGTGCTCTCTTTTCAGTCCAACTTAACTTTGCATGTGGACGTACTGTCATTTGTACAAAGCACCATTAATAATGATTATTAAGCGATGGTTATAATGCCATTCAGAGTACTTGCTTCTCCATTTGAAACACCTCGCATTCCTTTTCGCAGCAGACACCCAGAGTATCATAATTGAATATTGGTTATCGTCAACTATTAAAACTGACACTGCCCTTCCACATAACCAACGCCCTCTCCCCCCTAGTTAAAGCCATTAAGTAGCTACACAGCAATGAAATCAGCAGGTAGCTGCAGTAACCTTGGATCTGAGAGATGGGAATGCCACACCGTGCACACTGTGGAGAAGTGACAGATGCTTTAAGACTCAGATTGTTTTGACCGGGCTCCCTCTCCACCACATGTCATGCAAAGTGTGTGAGACACTCAGGGAGATCGCTATGATTGGGCTCTATTAAGCAAATGATAGAAAAAAAAGAAGAAAAAAAAACACTTGGGAGAAGACAGAGATAGATAAGTAGTGAGGGAGTGAGAGTAAGAGAAAGAGAGAGACAGAGAAATAGAGTCTGATAGCTCGGGCTCCATACCCCCCCACCCACTTTCCCTGCCCCCAATTCCTCCTAGAGCTGAGGGTGAGCGGCTTGTCCTGATTTTTTTTGTGGACAGAGTTGCTTGAAGAACCAGCAGGTGCTATGGACATCACTCTTCAGGCTGGGCAAACGTAGGCCCTTCGTTGCAAGGCCCCCCAAGGCAAAGGAAGAGCATAGAAATCAGAACCTTTGGGAGGGCGCTCAAAGCAGTGCCTGCAAAAAAAAAGAAAATCACAGTGAAAAAGTGCCATCAGCATGTGTTTCCTAAAAATCCTGCATTTCCTCTCCACTACAATGCCCCTTTGGGAGTTTCTATCAGAGCTTTCACTGTGTTGTACCCTATGTTGTGTTGCACCAGCTGGAAAACAGTGAAGACAATCCCCGGCATGTTCCAACCGGATTTCATGGTCTTTGACAGAAAAGAGCTGCAGGTAGTAAGAAAAACAACCGTATATCTCGCCTTCGAAAACACAAGCGCAACATTATTCTACGCTTCGGGAACTGGATCACTCCTTAGCAATGAGGAAATCTTTTATCTTCCCTCGACCTTTTATCTTCCCAAGTTCTGTGATAACTTCTCAAGATTTCAGAGGAGTAGTGCAGTCGGCTTTGTCGCATGACAACAAGGTTCATTCATTGATAAGAGGCTGCTCTTGTTTCAAGATGGCATATTTCTGTGCTCATGTAATGTCTTTCTAATCTTCATGGAGTTGTTGTCTGTTATCGTTCTTTGTGCTTTTCGGTTCACGGTATGATCTCAGTGCAGCAGGCCCTTGATGTCACTCTACATCACTGACTGAGTGTATGGGAAGAGTTGCAGACCTGTTCTACATTGTTTTGATGAAAGACTCATTCACTGAGCTTACTCACACTCAGGGTCTCAAGGGGTTTCCATAAATTGCCTGTGGCTTTAAATCTGTAATATCCTGTCGTTTTTTCTTTTAGACCGTCACTGGCATGGCTTACATCTAAGAGTCGTAACAGCACGTTTGTATCTGAGTCTACTCAGATGCTCAAAGAGGATGACCCGGGTCGCCATCTTTCTTCTCAGAGTCGCTCACATCTGGAATGTATAATGATGAAAAAGTCAAACTTTGCCTCAGGTGTCTTAGGGAATAAAAGATGAGCTGCTTTTGACACTAAAATGGGGGGGGGGATTTTGCTAAATAGCACAGAGTTGGTGGATGAACACTGTCAAGTCAGTCATTGCGCGGTAATTAAGTTGAGGCCAATAATGACATATCCACATACAGTCTCACCAGCCCTCAGCTGGATGTCTTCATTGAACTCTAGCTTTGATCAAACAAACTGCATCTCCAGCTGCTTCCAGAGGTGTTTTTCCCCATCATCAGCTCAAACTGAAGAAGAAAGCGGGACACGCGAGGATTCACACAGCCGTAGAAATAGAATAGGAATGGAACCGACATTCCCATTCAAATCAACGGAGCAGGATGGTCAAAGCGGCTATAATTTTTACGTGTATCGTTGTGTTGGGACCGTTGTAGTGGGCCACTAATATACGTGTAAACTCTGCTCTACTCCTTTTCTATTTCCAGCCTTTCAGAGCTGTTAGAACGCTGTTGGTTGTTGTTGATGCGAGATAAAACTTAACTCCTTCAGGAAGAATACATCATACTGATGCATTAAGAACAAACTGGGACTGAACTGTGAAGTTTAACTCCTTGGATTGTTTACTCATTGGTAGTATTATCACTTAGACAGTGTTAACGGACAGCCTAATTCCCACTGTGGTCAGGTTCGAGTAAATTGGCATGGTTTTTGAAGAAACCCTTGAATGAGGTGAACTATGAACTCCGAAAGAATAAGAGAAGCCGGAGTGGGAAGCTAACAAAAAAAGGGAAATCTTCAGCGTGTTGTGGTTAAGGGGGTGTTTGCAGAGACGGCATTGTGACTCACTGAGCCGTTCACTTTTCACAGAGCTTCACAACTTCCTGAAGCTCCTTGTATTTTGTGGCCAGCAATCTGGCGCTGGCCATTTAAAGCTCTCACCACTCAACTCGCAGAGAGGATTCTCACATTTTATTGGCAGAGCGAGGAAAGTTGGAGGACCCACGTTGCCCTTCAAGTGTAGTCTTCCCTGGCCAGCTCCTTACTCATTGTTTTCACCTTTGTGCTGAGCCTCTACAGTCCCGTATTGAAAGCAGGAGTCAGTTCAAAAGAAGTCTAACCTTTTCAAAAATACAAGAAACAATAATGATCAAATATTCGCTAGATTGTAAAACTTCTGGGATTATTTTAGAGGAACGAGCTCCCAAACTTCTATAGCTTTGATCCCTTTTTCCTTAAACTGATTAACCATGCCCTGACACTCTCCGGCTGCAGCCTCCTCTCACTAAGGCTCAAATTTAGGGCGACCCTCTGCAGGTCAGTGTTGTATGGTCGACACCTCCTGCAGGGATATTGTGTCTGGTTGAGTTTCCCTGTCTCTCACAGCGACTGGAAGAGACATGTGAATGGGTCCCGCACTTCCTAATGCAGGCACATCATTTTACTGCCATTGCCTTCCATTTACAGAGATGGGCTAACATTAGCAAGTAAAAAGAGTATATTAATCTGTATATATTGTAAATGTGATCATCTTGTTTAATTAGTTGTAGTATGTTTTTAGTTTCTCAATGAAGCTTGATCTGTTTTAATAGAAATATAGAGTTTGTTTTGGTTCAGAAAAGAAAATACAACTGTGAAAATGTGATAAGTAAAATATTGTCTCTGATTTTGGATGAAAGAGTTTTCACACAAAGACTTGTTTTTACTTGACAGCAAGTTAAACATTGCCTCACAAGAAAAAGCGGTGCAGCTGGGAAACCCAACTCTACAAAGTGTTATCTTTGGAAAAAGGCGTTTAATTTACAGAATCAGCTGGAGAGAAAAGATTTATGCTGGCTGAAGTGACTTGAAGGTTAGGTTTCTAAGTAGAACTGTGTCCCATATGAGGAAATAAATGATGTAGCTTTAAAGACAACCTCTGTTTGTACTACGAATGCATGCAAGCTGGTAGGCTAAAGTCCAATAATCTGCTAAGACATGCCCTTATTTTCAGTGCCAACAATAACATCCTTGTGTTGGACGTGAGTCTGGCTGTAGAGTCTCCAGTGTTCCTGTAATAGTTGGAGTTTCCCATTCGTCATCGAAAACATCCGAACAGATCCTGCCAACAAAATCATATTCCTCTTAAAAATTCCTCTGTGAAATTATGTTTCCTCTTTCGTCAGCAGTTATGAGTTAATAAATCGGGAAGTGCTGTTGCTCATATACTACTGAGAAACAAGTAGCTCTGACTTGACAGAAAGTTGGTCCAACGCTGCAGAGATAGGCAGATACTTTGTCATGAGAATCCACTTTTAACTGTGTGTTTTATCACAGGTTTGATGGCGCGCAAACAAAACCCAACGAGTGTCTTTTGGCTCGACGGCTGTAAACTTACCTTGCTCTAGAACGGCATGGGCCCCTTGTGGGAAAGACGTGGCCGTGGGCGTCTCCTCTTCCAGCCGGCTGGTCTGTGGCTCTGACCGCCCCGCGCAGGGTTTTGCTGGACCATTTTTCTCACCGTAGCTGCCTCTTCGAGCCCCCTGCCATGCTCTGTGGAGGCCATGGGACCTGGAGGACACACATAGAGGACAGACCAATTAGATGACCTCTCCACTGAATGGTATTTCACAGCCTCTTCTCACCCAGAGTATCACGTTTTGATTATCAGCTACGTCCACTATACGGAAAATGTGGAACAAAATCCAAAGAGGTATCGGAGTGGTAATGGATGATGAAACAGGAGACATGTATAGATAAGTGTGTGTGTGGGCCTCTTCAAGCCCACCCAGCATTGTAGTTCATCAAGTCGGTGTGGTGGGACCGAAGCACGGCAGATAGACGAGAAAAAACCCAAACCCTCGTGTCTCATGTCTCTGTCACTCTCCCTCAAGATTACAAACACCGCGCAGCACCAGACCTCGTGGAGGTGCATCCTGTCGCAGTGTTTGATCCAAGATTAGCGATGAGTTTAATAGCGCCGTGTCTGTGTGAGAATGTGTGTGAATGTCCTGGGTGTGTGTGTGAGTACGTGTGTGTTTGAGAGCAATCCCAGATGTTCTCAGTCATCTCTCAATAAGTGTGGCCTGATCCCCTTAAGCCCCCTCTCTTCCAAATGGTTCGGTCCACCTTAAGTGTCTCTATGACCTTTTAACCTATTATAAACTGAAAGACCTCCTCTTGGAGATCCAGAGATTTTTTTATAAGGATGTTTTTGCAGTAATATCTTTGTGTGTAATGGGATATTTAATGTGGGTGATCTTTCACACTCCAGCCAGTTATTAGGTCCAATAAAACGTGAGTAAAAGCAGAGAAGGAGTTTTTATGTGGACATTATAAAAAGGTCAAATATCTTAGTGGCGAGTCATTGTGTGTAGTACATATACAGTGATGCATTTTTAATTTTAATGAACAATTAAAGGTACATAAACTTTTATTCATCTCATAAAGAATGTAAATGAATGGAGCTGTGTAGATTAGCTATTTAGCAGTTGATTTCTGTAGGACTCAACAGAGGCCGAGGTATCCTGATCTCTAGTTCATAGTATAGGTCAAACTCCAATAACACTGGAGCCTACATTTCCCACAATGCAAGTCCCTGCCACCTGAATAGCTACTTTTTCCAAATGCCAGACTTCTACCTTGTAATGTTGATTTTTTTATTAAACATATTTAGTCTCAAGACCAAGCTGAGATAACCCTGATGACATTATGAGGGTTATTTTTCCAATTAGCTTAACAGGTGAAATCTGTGGAACTTTAAAAAGGGTGCACCCCTTTAAATTGTATTATTATGTCCTACAAAGCCTTCTACAAGAGTTACTCAGACACTAACCCTTCTCTCAAAAGAAACTACAAATCCCCGTTGGGTATTTCCGGTCAAAAAGCTGATTGACATCACTCACATGGGGTCATGACATTCCTGTCACTTCTCCTTAGAGACACTCGCACCATTTTTAGAATTCCCAAGAGAATGACCTTCCTCTGCTTTACGAGGGCTCGGGTGAGGACACAGCTTGAGATAAGTCGGCCAGTTGACTGCAGTTTTTTTTTTGAAAAGCGGAATACTGAGGACAGCAGTTGAGCAGCTTACAAAAGCCATGATGATGCTAGCTTCCCTGGTTCCTTAAGACTGTTTTTCATCAGTTAGTGTCCATGTTGTGGCAGAGTGGCGATACTTCAGACTGTTATATGAACGAGGCAAAGAGCGGAAAACTGTCTGTAAAACCCATTGGCTGCCTTAAAAACACTTCTCTAAGACTTCTCTAATAGCCAAGATCAACTTGTTTAAATGGAAGACGGCTTTCTTCAAGAGCAGATTTCAAAGCACCATCAGGAGGAAGGCAAAGTCTCTCTGCAGCATCTCTTAATTAGTGACCTTCAGCTGTGGCATATTGAAGACCTTTTCAAAAGAACAACTCTCCGTAGAAAAAGAGGAAAAGTCTTTCTCGCCCTCGGCCTTAAATAGTGGCGACTTCACGTCTGAGCTAGACAGATTGTTGAATGTTTTCAAAGTATATCCCTGTAAGGCCAGACATCTCAAGTTCCACATCCACACTAATCTTCTTCCACAAGCACGTTACACACTGTATTTGTGGGTGAACAGTAGGATAATTCATCGGCAGCGGGGTCTCTGTTGCATATTTCCGCATCTAAAGCCCATCTTTGCCCCTTGGAGCACTAAGCTGCGCATTATCCTTTTGTTATTGTTCCAGACACACTGTGAATGAGGGACGTTGACACATTCTGAAGGCTTTCAGCTCATTTCTTTCAAATCCAGGGGGTTAAATGTGAATACACTCTGTGTTTTGAGTATTATGGGGGGGCCCTGCTTCTTCTCGCCTCTGAAACACTCTCAGCAGTTAGACGCAGAACACACAGAAACACGTTCTCCGCTGTGTGAGGTGTCGATATGCTATATAACTAGTTTGTACATTGATGAAACAGGGATAACGGTGCACACTTGTGGTCAGAATCTCAGCGAAGACAATCATGGTGAGAGAGAGAAGTTCAAATCCTGCCTACTTTCTCACCTCCACACACCCTACCAACTGCTGCATGAGGTGAGCGTGATTATCCAATTGTCGGTTTTGGAAAGTTGCATAACCTGTCAGATGCAAACCCTGAAAAGTGGGGGTTTCGGACACTCTTTGACCATTCACAAGCACTAAAAGTTAAAGCATACTGACACCGTAAATGTCTCACACTGATACCTGCAGTAGATACACTGCTTCGCCCAACTGCAGCTGGTGTTTGAGCGATGGCTAGTTTAAGAGGTGCCGCAAACACATGCATGGAGTCGCACTCAGTCGCTATGCACACAACAAACATACACACACTGCAATGCAAAATGGTAAAGTAATTATACCTCTGCTCACACAACTCATCTGCTGTTCCTCTCTCAGGGTGGCTCAGCCTGTCATGACCCGGGTCCATAATGAGACAATTTAGATGTCTCCTGCCACACCAAACTGTCAGCCGCTGCTCGGCACGGCGGTTTGAAGGGAGAACATCTTGTGATTCTCCTGACAAATCTCAGCCCATGCAATCTGGCTACAGGATAGAAAAGTGTAATGAAAGCTGCTAAAAATAAGCCGGAGCCCCAGTGATAACACTGGCAGTATAGATTAACTCTTGCAGCCTGTCGGGAAAGCATCTCTGTGAGACAGATATGACAAACGGCAACAGCTAGCTTTGTGTCTCTACCCATCTGTAGAGGAACTCGTATAGATCGAATGTGGCGGCGTCTGTTGGCTAAGACCTTTTGATTGTTTTCGTGGCAGGTTTATCATTGGTTAATGCATATTTCATCTCTACAAACAAAGATATCTCTGCTATCTTATTGCTCTGAAATTGGTTCCAGTCTCTGTAGTATCCCATTTGATCTTTTCTCATGAGAGATTCCCATGTTTATGTTCAGCTGGTAAAACAGTGAAATGGCAGGATAACATATGTCTTATAAAAAAAGGTCTCTTATCTCTACTCCTTATGACCTTAGAGCCCTGCTTTTGCCCTCTTTCCAACACATCTCAGCACTCCTCCCCCCCACTTGGTAATTCCCTAATTAAAGTTTAATAAAAAGGGAATTTCAGGAATGCCTGGTTAATGCTTACTACTGCTGCCGCCTCCTCAGACAGGAGAGGGTAGAAGAGGAGAGAAGTGGTCAGGCAGAGAAGAGAATAGTTGACGGTGTCACAAACTGGCCAGTCTCCAGACTAAAGATGAATAGCCGCCCTAGTTTCACCACCACCTCCTCAGGTGATATCTGTTATGTTGTGTTTTCCAAATGGCCGGCTCTCCGTCTTATTACGGCCCAGCAAATGGAATACTGACAGCTTATCCCTATTGATGCTGCAAAGAGTCCATCAGCGGAGCCCGGAGAGATGTACATCTTCCAGCACTTGTCCGTTCAGTCAGCGAAGAGAAATGGCTGTCCTCTGGTTTAATGCCAAGTTCATCAACTGCCCTCATGGCTGGCAAGAGCGAACTGCATATCACAGCGCTGTGTGTCAATGCAGGAACCCAGACAGCATGGCGAATGGGCCAAAGCGGCTTATTAATAGTTGTAAAGCTGATTTGTGTGTATCGACTGCCAAAACGACCACATAACAAATGTCTGCACTTGTGAATGCAGCCACAGCATAATGTTTTTCCTGCTATTATGACGCGAGAGATTAAACTATACCAGCCCGTGAATTTTAACTGTAGCAACAAGTAAGCAGAGTGCTATGTTCACGGTTTAGAAACTGTTGCATCAAATGTAAACATGCACAGTCAACCATGGCCACCAATATTTAGTCCTTGCTGTGTTTAATTTTCTCTGTGTCACGGCAAATTGATTTAGCTGTCCTCTTGAATCTCCTCTGTGTGTTTACTCGTCTTGCTCATCACTCACAGTCACGCCGATTATGAATCAATTGCGTGCAATCTCATTGATCCGTTTTCTCGGTTGACTGAGCGCCTCAAAAACATTTAATCTCTCCTCTGTTTCTCGACTGTCCCTACATCACTTGTCTGACACCTCTGCGCTATGGATCTTGCTCACTTGCAGTTTGTACAGATGTATCTTGATGTGTGAACAAACAGCTGGGAGAATGGGAACGGGTCGGTAATGAATGAGAGTGAGTTAGCCCCATGTGACCACAGTGTGATTTAACTTCATATTTTTGGCATCAAAAACCTCATAAAGCTGGATGAGTAGTTCCTTTCACAGGTGACTCGGATGTGTTTAGTCTTGCTCGCGGCATTGTTCTACAGATGGTTGGTCAGGTCACCACTTTGGCATGTAGGGAGGCCAATTTAGCATTTTATTGTGTCTAGTCAAGAGGAAAGTGCGTGTGTGAAAATGAGTATGAAGTTAACAGTAAAGTTATAGCTGTGAACTTTGCAGTGCAGTGTGTGAATGAACGCTACAACTCCTCAAATCAAGCCAAGTTTCTGCGTCTCGCTTGCCAGTGACCTGCTAATTAAAGTTAAGAGGGTTAGCCCCGTAGTTAGCGACAACTCCAGCTCAGGCTCACTTAAGGTGGACTGACCTTTTGAGGTGGATCAGCTATTCTCGTTTAAATGACGAACCACTCCTCTGAGTTTTTCTTTTCATATTTCTTTTAACTTAATCTGTTTTTATTGTAGGTTAAAGGTTCATTATTAACATCCCTATTAGCACGCTGTACGAAGATGAAGGTGAATGTGAAGAACGTTATACCTGCTAAACATCCGCATGTTAGCATTGTCATTGTGAGCTTGTTTGCATGCTGATGTTAGCATTTATCTCAAAGAATGGCGGCAGACTCCCTTTTAGCACTATGAATGGACTAAATCCGAGACCCAATTAAAGCTTGCCCTCTTTTCACAGTTAACATGTCACATTCACGTACCACACACAGTATTAATACTGAAGCATATACTCTGACAATATTTCCATTGTAATGGTGGATTGGGTTTCTATTGCAAAATAAAACGAAGGGCTTGCACAGTTTGATAAAGACAACAGCATTATTTGTGTCAATATGGGAAGTAGTTGTAGCTCATTATATGTGTGTGTGTGTGTGTGTGTGTGTGTGTGTGTGTGTGTGTGTGTGTGTGTGTGTGTGTGTGTGTGTGATCCTTATGGGTAACGGAGCAATATTTGTGTTGGTGGGAGAGAAGAAGAATAAATACCCTGGTGTGTGTAGCCATGGTTATTACCATGACGTTGGAGGAGCAGGCCTGCTGTCTCCCATCGCGTGGCTCCCTCCTTCATTCACTAAAAGTAGCTTTACCTAATGAATCCCTCTATAGCATGCCATTACCACAGACATTCAAACCCACACAGCCAGACAGAGACATGTCACGGGAAGAAATGCTTCCCACTGCATAAGCACATTAGGGGATCAGGATTATTTAGCCATGGATGAGATGTGTTAATTGTGCCATATTCAAGCCAAACATTCCCTGAACCTAGAATAAGCCCCGGCACTGCTACAGCATCATACTGGGGATTTGCTCGTTGCCTGATGGCCCCCCCACACATTCATCCTGCACATATGGATTGGTGCCTAACCAAGGAGGCAGTCCCTCGTTGTTCAGCTTTCACAATCCAACGTTTAGTGTCGGAAATGCTGCTTATCGCATGCCTACCAGTAAGTCTGGTCCTTGGCAGAAACTGGTACCAATTGCTTGCCGACTTTCAGACCACGTTACCATGGCAGCCACTATGAAAGGCGCTCAGTTTGGAGCAAAAAGAATGACATTGTCAGCTGAAATCGAGCAGGTTCTCAATTTACAGATTTCCCTGCACACAGTCTGAATCCCTGATTAGCCCTCTGACTGTGACTGTGATGTTTTTAACCTCCTCTGTGGGCCACCGCTCTTGGCCTCTGAGTGTTCCTCTCAGGGGGGGGTTTGTTTTGGTCATGAGCACTTTCTTTTATTTCTGTTGGGGGACTGTTTGATATGCAGCATTGTTGTATTGTGATAATGCTTGGCTTGTGGATGAGTTGAAGGCTCGCTTTGTCTATACAAACTCCAGTGAGGAAACCAAGGTGCATGAAAAGTTGCTCCCATTGCTGCAGCTTTTAAACTTAACCCGTCGTCCACCCTGCCTTAGAAAACAACCCCCACTCTCTCTCTCTCCGAAGGTTCAGAGCAAATTAAAAACTAACTGTGCAGCCCTCTTGTTTCTGGCTTTCTGCAGACGTCCCTTTGAGTCAGTTATATATACTCCTGAATTAGAGAGTGTATGAAATGATGAGGTGTGAGACTGCGTGCTCTGCTATGATCAGAGCGCTGTGAGTTCAAAGGGCCGACAGCAGCACTGAGCTAATAAAGCCACCGACTCCCCTCACCACTTGACTGCCTGATGGTTTATTCACAATCCCACTTCAGTAGAAGGGGTGAATTTGTGGCTACCAGGTTACTGCAGGTTGGAGCAGACTGAACACGAGCAATCAGAGAAGCAACGGGACATTTCTCCTCACAACTTTCCTCGAAGAGTGTCAAAACTGAGGACAAGAGAAGGAGAGATGCTGGTGGCTGAATCTTTTGCGCATGGCAGGTACAGTCGGTAGGTGAGGATACCAACCGTTGCCCTGCTCTCTAGAGATTGCATGTCAAGGGCAAAGGGATCCTCCAACCATCCGTTTCCATGGGCACGCTAATCGGATGTGAAACACAGCCCCCTCCCTCTCCTGTGTCATCACTCCCCCCCCCCCCCCCCCCATGCTGTGAACCTGCATGCCATCTCCCATTTTTAATGTGGGAGAAAGAGAGAGACAAAAAAGGGAGAGAAACGTCACTGCACAGGGTTCACTGCAGCTCTTAAAGCCTGAGGGGATCACCGTTGCTCCCTATAGCATATACAGTGCTATTAAAGGAAAATAGCAGCAGCATTGCATCAGACTGTGTTACCTCTCAACCAAACTAAAGAACACAAAAAAGGGGCTCTGACACTTAAAGCTTAACTGGAAATATTAAAGATATCACTATTTGAGATATTGATATATTTTGGGGTTTGGCAAATATGTGCTAAATTACATGTAAGAGAACAAAATGAAGGTTTGTGCATTCAACTGTGTTCCATTGTTGTGCATTCCTTCAGGCTCTCTAATGACTCTTCAAATGAATGAAAAACAAAACATCACTTACTCATTTTCTCAGTATGTAATGACATTTCTTCAGAATTATTCATTTTGACAGCAGAAATGATGCAAAATACCACATCCACACAATACCTCTAAATGTATTGCTGTTATTGAATTATAAAATAAATGAATTATGAATTATAAAAATAAGCGAGTACTTAAAAGTAAATAAAATGCTTTGTAGCGCAAACAACAATAGCATTGAGATCAAAATGTCTATAATAATACAGACACATATTGAATTTGGCTAAGGTGCATTATTCATTATAAATGTCAGCGTGTGATTTGTTTTAAATTCCCTTTAATTCTTGCTGTTTGGATGTTACGCTTATTTTACTTTAACTTGCAGCATGTTAAGATGAAAGATGTCAGCTGAAACATAATTTTAGTATTAACAAACTGAGCACATGGTGTGCAGGAGAGAAGCACCTTTGCCTAAAGGTTATGCAATAAAACGTAGCAAGCAATTCTCTCACACATATTAAGTAAGGAAATAAAATTTACGAGGACTTTCCCTGACGGACAGGTTCAGCTGATCTGTGCTGCAGGTGATCTAAAGGGTTTATTGGCCCTCTGTGGTTACAAGGTTTTCATCAACTGTTGGGATGAGCCATTTGCCTGATGTGGTTGCATATTTATGAATTCTTTATATTGTTTTGCTCTTCTGTTTTTACAAACATCTGTTCATGTTCAAGGGGCCCGGAGAGAACGGCGGCCTCAGCCTCAGACAGAGGGACACAGCGAGGGGCCCTGTCTGTCTGTCTGTCTGTCTGTCTGTGGGGAGATCCACGCTATCAGTCAGTGGCAGATCATTGGATTGACCAACATTTAAGCGCGGACCTGTATGTGAAAATAATCAGGGAAAGTAACATTTGTGGTCAAAGACGGAGCGATTGTGATGAATAATGCACGATTTCATAAATGAATGATTTCTGTGTTGTCACAGAAGGGCCCCAGTTCTGTGGAAGACGGAAGAGATCTTACATTTCCGAGCATTTCATTTAGAGGCGAGAACATGAGGTGCATGACCGTTTGAAACCACACGAGGTGCACCAGGACATCCTATAATTCTCTGAGAATAAAGCGACGCGCACATGCTGATGCCTCAGGCTTGGAGTTTACGCAGATCCCAGTGGGGGAGTCACTAAATGAACTCAAAATCGACTAAGTCCCTGTACACCATCCATAGCCCCGATCCACACAGCCATCTTCACAGCAATGGAATCTATTGTCTGACTTATAGAACTGCCTAACAACAGCCAGCTGGGCAGCGCTTTCTCTTTCTGCCATATAAAAATCTCTCTGATCCATGATGGCGCCTATAGAGGTTTGACATTAATGGTGACAATTCCCAAAACCATATTTATTTAATTCTCCAAAGTGATTCACTTCTACTGCTACATAATGTTTTAGCCGCAGTAAGTACGAATTTCTACCACAAATGACATCTCTAAAGCAATACACAGAAGTCATATTTCTCCATTCTGGGCTCCTACAAATTGAGCATGAAAATAATTAAAGCACCTGCATTCTTAAACACCACGATATTTATTCTGCGGCCTGGCAGCCCGTTAATAAAAATGTCCACTCAGATCTTGATCAGGAATCTGATCTGCCGGGACAGCCGCTATAAATGTAACACTTAATGTTCAAAAAGAGAGTCATAAATCACTTTAATATTGGTCACTGGTGGAAAACAGAGCAGAGTTTTTTTTGGAAATATCTGGCTCTAATTAAGTTGTAAGGAGCGCCCCGGGCCTGAGGATAAGGTCTGGTGATCACATGAGGTCTGGTTAACACAGGACCCCCTTCCACACACCCTCCACCCCAAACCTCCAGGTTGTGCCCTCCAAACTCAAAGGGGGGTCTGGACTGCAACAGACGTGTACATAAGGAATCAGAATGGAGTCAGACTTTAATTTAAAAGTAATTTAGCACATTTAGCTGTTCTTACAGCCAAGAACAGGACTCAATAATAAGGATTGCCTCGGGCAAGTAAAACACCATGTTGGGCTTGTAAATATAGAAACCCAGTCGAATTGAACACAGGTTTTCTTTTCCGGAGCTGATGTTGGAAGGAGTGAGCCCTCTCGCTTCCTTCTCATCTCCGTTGACAGTTGCACATGCACAGTACAGATCGGGCACAGTAAATGGCGACGGGTAAAGACAAAGTTTATGAGCTGAAGAGCAATCGGGCATTTAAATGATCCTGGGAACATGGGTTTAGTTGGGTGAACTTAGAGGATGTGGATTGAATGATCTAAATCTATCCTAAACATAATTAACTTTGTTCTTTGTTGTTATTTGATAACCACTAATAGATAAACCAATTTGAATAGGGGCAAGTAAGTTGGACAAATAGATTTTCTAAAAAAATGATTAATGTTGAACCTGGCAATATGTGTCATTATTCCACATATGAATAGGAAAGACAGACTCGATCACCAACTGTGAGTTTTTAGATGTAGCCATGACTTCCTGCACCATGGAAAACTGATACAACCTCTCAGCTCCCAGATAGCCGCCCTTTTATTTTTCTGTCACTTGGCCTGTCTTTTACTCTCCCCCTTTTGCTTTTTTTCCCCGTCACTGCATTTTCTCTCAAGGGAAGATCTAAGTGAGTAGATTTATTCATTCAAAGGGTTCTGAATTACATTACAGCAGTCCAGCAGTCACATATGCCAAAGTCTTCAACAGCTGAGCTCTCTGGGGAGTGTTCGCCCAAAGGTTAGCCTTATATCCCTACCAAATGAGTTATGATTTCTCACTAAATCTCTTCCTTAACTCCCACCCACTCCAGAGCAATTGTGAGTGTCATTCACCAAGCTCATGTTGGTGATATTATACAGATGTATAGTGGTTTATGACAGAGAGCCTTCAAAAAAAAGAAACGCCTCATTGAAAAGTACGAACAGCTACACTGAGTTACATTTTATGAACCCTATAGGGGTGGGTACTATGGATAAGATCTTTTATCGCTATATATAAAATTGTATATCATGAAATCGAAAATATTTTGATAGAAACGTTGTTAATAGATAGAATTACCCCACAATCCAACATGTTGGGCTGATCAGACTATTTAAATACCTGACATATCCAAGTACCTCATCTCAAAAAAGTCCTTCTTATTGATTTACACAGACTACAGTGGTTTAAGGCCAGCAGACTGTGAAGAACTAGAAAACCTCGTTGAGCATTCATGCATTATTCCATGACGGCTGCTAACCTTGAAGTAGAATCCTTTAAACAGCCTAAAGTTGCTACTTTTGCTGTTACATGTTTGTTCGCTAACAAGTGAAACAAAATACAATAGTGTTATTGTTAATATTGGATATTATTATTAGTTTGTTGAGATTTCTGTAGATCTTTTCACCAAGTGGGAGATATGTTCACTGTCAGAAATTCCCAATATAATTCCTCCCTGGCTAAACAATATGATGAGAAACTGGCATAATATATCCAGAAATATAAAAGGGTTAGCTACCACAGCATAAATAGTATAGCAAGCTGACACATTTTGATCATCTAACATTATACGTTGTCAAATGCCCACCCTTAAACCCAAGAAACATGGATATTACTGTGTGGATACTTTGACATAACAACAAGCTCTAATGCTGCTATTTAAGAGGGCAAACAAGAGACAAAGTAACAAGAATATAACAAATCCCTCTTTACTCACATCCCAAACATAACTCATGGAATGTTTAGTGTCTGTGTGTGTGTGTGTGTGTGTGTGTGTGTGTGTGTGTGTGTGTGTGTCTGTGTCTGTGTGTGTGTGTGTGTGTGTGTGTGTGTGCATGTCTGTGTGCATATCTGTGTGTGTGTGTGTGTGTGTGTGTGTGTGTGTGTGTGTGTGTGTGTGCTGTCTGCAGCAGATAAACTACACCGATGCTGAAGGCTGCTGGCTCTATTTCCACGTTATACTGCATGAAGAGGAAATCCAGGTTCCTCATGAAATGGATTTCATCTGACACTGTGTGTGTGTGTGTGTGTGTGTGTGTGTGTGTGTGTGTGTGTGTGTGTAGGTGTGTGTGTGTGTGTGTGTGTGTAGGTGTGTGTGTGTGAGGGAGAGAGAGACATAAACCCAGCTGGCGCTCACAAGCTCCTGTGCCTCAAAAAAGAAAAGGAAAAGGCTCTGTGATTCTCCATAATCCCCTAATAACCTTTCCACCGCTCCCCCATTGACACCGATGTTTGCCCACTGTTATTATATTATGCCTGGACATCTGGAAAAGTTTAGCTGCTTTTGTTCTCTCCACGGCCACCGTAATCACGTCCACAGGCACAAACACCTTCTTTACATTAGAAAACCTGGGATTACGATTTAAAGCTTCCTGGTTTCGGTTAGTTTAAATCTATATATGTTGTTGACTAAATGATCACACCCTGCTTGCCGGCGTTTTATGCCCTTAAAGAGCGCTGCTCTTTTGGGCTGTACTTTGACTCGTAACACTTGGTTGAGCATGTGAGCGAGGTGAGCTACAGTACAGTATGCATGCATGATGGTGCCACAGAGCAGCCAGCCCCAACAATACATCAAAGTTTAATATGGAATAATAGCACTGTTGACAGCTCTCATAAAATCGCCCCCCACCCCCTCCCGAGCAGACGATTTCCCTGCCAGATAATGGCTCTGATCTGGGCCTCGTGCCCCGCTCACACTCACAACTGGGTTACCTGTTCAACCAAGGCCTCACAATTACCTCTATCTGTGTGTGTGTGTGTGTGTGTGTGTGTGTGTGTGTCTGAGCCAGCTGCTATTGTTTTTATCCTGTGCATCCCTTGGTGAACATTGGCAGGGTGTTTCCACGGCAGAGGAAAATGTAGCTTTGATATCTTTTGAGAGGCTGTGACAGACACAAGACTGTTTTGAGACTGTTTATAAACCAGTCTTAAGAGTTACACAGGGAGGTAGAGTGATCGACCTCAGGATGAATTATGGATACCACATTTCTAAAGCTGGAGCCCACTCTTGAGCCAGAGTGCTTTTCAAGGATGGGTAATTGAAGTGCGCTGCTAAAGGATGCTAATATTACATAGAGAAGGCCACAGCAGCTCTTTTAGTGTACTAAATGAATATTGTAAGTAGCATTAGGTTGTTGAGTTGAATTGCCTGTTGCACTAGGACTTCTTGCTAATATGCAAATACATCCATAAATACAATCATGTACACTTCCCCACCCTATAGCAGTCCGATTCTGTTCTATATTCATTGCTTCCTGCACACACACACACACACACACACACACACACACACACACACTCACACACACACACACACACCACACACACACAAACACACCACACACACACACACACACACACACACACACACACACACACACGCTGTCTCTGTCTCACTCTCGGTGCATCCCTCTCCTCTTTCTCAGACACACATGTCCACACACAGATGCCTGAGAGAGAGAGAGAGAGAGAGAGAGAGAGAGAGAGAGAGAGAGAGAGAGAGAGAGAGAGAGAGAGAGAGAGAGAGATAGAGAGAGAAAGCCCACTGAACTGGAAAAGCGTTTGTCTCAAGATGAAAGGCTTCACACCCACTGCCTACATGCAGAGCCTCTTCCGACACCTTCCCGCGACAGCGCATACTGTAGCAGAGGCTTGTGCTACGCAGACACACTCCAGCTAGCATCCCTCCCCACACCCATCAACGCCGCAACACACTTGCATCCCTTCCTCTCTTTCAGTCCCTTTCTCTCTCTTCCTCTGTGTCAATGGAGCTCTGATACTACAGTAGCAGCCAGGGAACAGAGAGGCACATAAGCGGCATGACTTGAACAACGTTGAGAAGGATAAGCTCCCGTGAAAGCCCGAAGGCACAGCAGCCTTGTTTTCACCGTTTGCTGGTGTATAGCACGGTGGGCTCTCAGGCGTGGAACATGCTTAGCCACATGCAGGGCGTGAAAAACGACACTGACCATGATGCTAGATAATTGCTTCCCATTTACTCATGTGCCGAGAGCCTCGGACAAAAATAGCATGTCGCTGTAACAAATGTGCTGGGAAGCATGGGAACTGTGAGTGCTGTGGCCGCGGATCGATACACAGAGTGGACAGCATCTAGCAGGCATAAAGTCTACAGAGCATCTTACAACCTGTCTATACAGCACCTAGCAAGACGTAGCCTCTACAGTCAATACCTCCCTTTAAGCCAATATCTTCAAAAGATGTAGTGTATGCATCATCTTATAATGCTACATCTTCTCTTTATTGTAAGCAGCATCGTCCACATGGATTAAATATAAACACAGTGTGTCTGGTTGTCTTCTAAGCCACTGTGGTTGGTAGGTAGGTGACAATCCCAAGAATGGTCCAGACATTTACACAGGCCTAACTGTTGTTTTATCACACCACAATGTTACCTGCATCACATCTGCAGGCTCTCCATCGTTCTCCAAACTAAAACCTCCCGGCCACATTTCTCAGAACCCATTTTTGACCCTGTGAACAATCAAGAGATGAATATGCCCTGCCGCTGTATAATTGTCCCAAGTCAGTGTTTTTGTTCTAAAATATGAAGACATTTTAGATCCACAGTGGAATTGATATCTAGTCCAACAATGGCTCCAGAGACACAGCAGCACTTTATGGAAATTTACTGTGACAAGGCATCAAGACTGAGCCCCTCAGGAGACGATCCATGCATCTGGGATCTGTGTTGCCCTCATCGATGCGTACAACAATTACAGCCCTCATTATCATCACCACAGGAGGCACGCACGCATATATAGGTGCTGTGTTGCCCCGCTGCACAATCACAGTCATGTAATAATCATATAGCACCGGGGTCAGATGGAATACATGAAGCCATAAATGAATCTGATTCACTCCACCTTACAGAACATGTGCCATGCATATCTCACATTTCATAACAGCCATAACAGTCACCCATACATCCAGCATTATCTATCGCTCAGGCATAGCTCCACACATCAATGTCCATCAACAAAAAAACATCTTAATGTTTTCATCCCCAAGTCTTAGAAGCTTACATCAAGGTGAGGCAGGGAGGAAAATGATCAATCTAAGCTAGAAAGCACATTCAAGTTTATCATAAAAGCCAATGGCAGTACAATAGCAGACAGTATAACCACTGCAGTGCAGTACTGTACACAGCCAGGTGCTGATATTCCTGCCTTTTAGAGCCCACACAAGGCTAACCATGCTGGGTAACTGATCAACTACAGATGCCTGCACGAGCACAAGGCAAACAGAAAGAAAAATAGAAAGCAGAGATAGAGACGACCGGCGACGAGCCGCTCCTGTACTCACCAGCACTGGCAGAACACAGCAGAGACACCAAGAGCACAATCACCAGCGTCAGGATCTTCACATTCATTTCTGCACTCCCCTCTGGCTCTCCGCTAGTCACTCGCTGATATACTGTAGTGGTGTGTGTGTGTGTGTGTGTGTTTTGTGTGTGTGTATGTGTGTGTGTGTGTGTATGTGTGTGTGTGTGTGTGTGTGTGGATGGGAGGGAGAGGGAGAGGGGGAGAGAGAGAGCAGCTGAGCGAGCAAGAAAGAGAGAGAGAGAGAGAGAGAGAGAGAGAGAGAGAGAGAGAGAGAGACTGACTGTTTGCTCCCCTGTGTGTGTATGTGTGTGTGTGTAAGAAGTGACTGTGTCAATTCGTGGGAATATGTGTGTGTGTGTGTGTGTGTGTGTGTGTGTGTGTGTGTGTGTGTGTGTGTGGTGGCTCCCTGACTGTGCCTGTGTATTTGTCTAAATGCGTATTTGTATATCAATGTGTGACAGCGCCACTCCAAGAACGAAAGGCACGTCTTTATCCGAGCTCTCCCACGGAGGTGTGTGTGTTTCTTCTTTTCCTCTGTCAGAAAAAAAACGGCAGCATGAGACAAGTTCAGTGGAGCTGTGAGCGTGCTGGAAGTCAGCTTGCAGGTCTGTCTGTCGGCGCGCGTGTGTGTGAGTCTAGTTGGTCATGTGGCTTATGTATCATTGACTCTCTGGGTCAAGGAAAAGCCCCCCTAACCCCACCATCATCCACCCCTTTTCCACGAACATGCAAGTGCACACGGCTGAGGAAAGAGGAGGAGAGCGGTAGCAAAGGGAGGGAGGGAAAAGAGAGGGGGGGGAGTTGGGAGGTGAAGGGTGGGGGTGCATGCAGGTTTATGATAATACCCAAACAGATGCTCTTGTTGAAAACTCTTTGAATTGCGACCAGGGCAGATTGCCAGGAATCCAGGAATCAAAATACCAGCTTATTAAGGGAAGTAGATGAAAGAAGGGAAGGTGTGAGATGAGGTTCATGCTTTCCTGCTTTTGTATCTATGCCAGCTGTATAGAACCTTTCTTCCACACACTATTCTTTACCCTCAGAGGTGCTGAAGCTATGGCTTAAATCATTTGCGCTGTTTGAAGTTAGTGACGCTGGGAATAACCGCATGAAAAAACGTATCAGACTCGGCTCGATCACGTTGCTTGTTCCCCTGTCCCTGAAGTCATTTGTTTTATTTTGTTACACTGATTATATTCTTTCCACAAACAAAAGCCGCAAGAAAACCACCACCCTTCAATGGCTATAAAATACATCAATTCTTTTTTCTATTTGTTTATCATACAATCAACAGGAAAGGTTGCATTTCTTGCTGTGAATTGTGAGAACTGTAAGCAGGCACTAGAAGTACAAGAAGTTTTCTTATCGTGTTTAGCCACAGAGCGACATCAATGCGACAACTTTCTACATCCCCTCCTGAGAAGAGAATCGTTCGGGAAGGACCATAAATTTGATACGTTTTGTGTAAAAGAAACACTGAACGTCATTTTATACTCCGCCTTGATACAATGAGTCTGCAGATCTGGTCCAACAACCCTTAGGAGACTAATCACTGGTAAAATACTTGAAAATATCCAATTTAATCATCTTAATATAGGTTTTTTTTTTTTTTTTAATGAAATATTCTTTGTGTGACTTCAGTTCACTTTGGGCTCATAGATCTGGGTCCCCAAAAGGCTGAAGTGACACATGATGGATGGACCGCCTTTGGTCACAACCTCCAGGCACAACCCCCCACCATAGTCTTCCACACAACCCCCTTTTTTTTTATGTGTTGTCACTAAACAGTCACTTTGGTGGTGTAGACCTGAGAAGAGGGGCCCCGTGACCCTCGGCTCTGCAGCTCCGGCTTCGCACAGCCCGCCCATTGTCTCCCTAAGGCTCCAGGTCCCAGAGGGCAACATGTCTGTGCCACCCACTTGAGATCCGACAACATGAGCACCTTCCATTTTTACATGCAAGCACTTGAAGCCTTCACTCCATGTGAAGAAAATCCTCTCACCTCACTGGTGGCCCAGCCCCCAGGGGGCTAAAGATGCTTATTCAAGCTTGTCCTTTTTTTAGCTGAAAGATAATTCGCCCAAGTGCCTTTTTAAAAGAATCTGTTCACAACATTTTCTCAAAGGTGCTCGCTGATCACTGCCAGAAAGCATGACCGATTCGTTCCAATTGTACTTAATGAGAGACAGTGGGGATTATAGCACCATTACCAGCCCGTTCAGTGGGCAGGAGTAGTTAGGAGTGATTCAGAATTCAATCTAATTCAACATTCAAGGACAATTTCAAAGCAATGTGGGATAACTGCCTGCAGAGTTATTTCAAATTAACAGTTAATGTAGGCATCAAAACTGAAACTGAGGCAACTATCCAGAATGTGTTCAATCCAGGTGCTAACCGTGATAATTTATGACTGGATTTAGCAGTCATTAAAATGTCCTTTGGATATGGATAAGAATATGTGAGACATTTGGCAGTATGGACTCAAACATTTGAAGTCAATTAGCTTTAATTGTCTTAGCTTGAAGCAAAGCCTTCAATGAAAATGGAACAGATGGTGTTTCCTCAGAGTGTATCTGTATAAGCCAGGGGAGGATTGTCTTTTTGCATCCAGGGATGTGGAGCGAGACCTGGCAACATGACAGTCAGAGGGCAGCAATACAGCCACATGTGCCTCAACGCAGGAAACCCTCGGTTGTTTACAGGAAGTGTTTGATGAAGGAATGCGGTGCATGTCTGCGTTCGGGCACGGATGACGACTTTTCCTGATTCCTGAGTTTTTAATACCAGACAGACATTCCACAGATAATTGTAACACAGATGATGGAAAAGATATCTTTCCATTTCCTCTGAGTTTTCTTTTCAAATATTAGTCAGACGGCAGGATCTGTCAACAGGTGGCCTCTCAGCTGTGGATAAATTAGTCCCCGGATCTCAGAAAAGATATGCGGCATTATTTACTGTGTTCACAATTGATATGTTTCCTGTTTATCGTCCGCTTTTATATAAAGCCCCGGATTTCTGAATGCTAATGAAGTGTGCGGATGTTTGTTTGCATTGTTGTTTTGATGATTGAATGAACAGTGGCAGGCCACTCGTGTTGTTGTTGTTATTGTTGTGCAAAAGTGAACTCCACGCTTCCGTGTCCGCTTCAATTTCCAGGGCTTCCATCAGATACAGCGCACGCTTTTTATTAAAATGGAAAACAAATCAAACCTCCATCGAGATAAGAGTCACAGTCAGCAGCTGGAGTGAACGCCCAATGTCAATGTGAGATCAGGTTGTGGTTGCTAATTAGCTTCTAGAACAGTAATGAGAGAAGAGAGCGTGACATCTTCATTAGGACGTTGCAAATCTGTAACTTTTTTTTTTGGAAGATATGAGAGAATCTGAGCTGTGTTTTGCGTGTCTGAAGCTTTAAACAAATGTGATTCTCCCCTCAGGCGGCCTGTACCTCGTATCATGAAATGTCAAGAATCAGAGGCTTGGTGGATTAACTTATCTGCCTTTTAATCGTGACATTATCAGCAGCGCTGCAAATTCAGCTGAGAAATGCTCGGGGCTAGCCAAAGCCCCCCTGGAACTTAGGGCAGCAATTTTCTGCCAGTTTGTGGTTTCAGTCGTATATATTCACATACTCACATTTTCTGTATATTCAGACTTGCATTAATAGAGTTTCTAGTACAGTAATCATGAATAGACTATAACTGCTGTTCCCCCGAAATGCAGCAGTTAACAATTATCTTAAACAGTTTGTGTAAAGCACATTTTTGGGGGGTTTGTCTCCTCTAATGTTGAACAGGTTCTGAACTCAGTCATGAGCTGAGAATAATCACAAACCCTTGACATCGGAGTGCTGCCAAGTCCAAGGAGGAAAGCAATTTACACCACACTAATCATATAAATACAGATTAACTTCTCATCTTCCTCGCTTCTTCTCTCTACTTTGACAGATTCATCCGCAGTAGTTTAATTTCAAATCTAAAATAACCAAATAGAAATTTTTGGAATTATTCATCATGAGCCTCCAAATGGTTTCCACTGCAAGCTCTTCTCCCGAATTGACCAGACAGATTATCCTCAGGGACCGTGTGCTGTGGTGCGTTGCGTGACTCTCAGACATCTCTGTAATCAGTCAAGTATGGCTCATCAGTCTTTGGTAACAAAGTGGCCCGCAGATCGGAGGAAGGTGCGTTGTAAGATGACCGTTCACCGTAACCGTTGAAGATAAAGAGGCAACTTTTTATTTCCAGGGAGCTCTTTTCATCAGCGGTTTTATTAATCACAATATCCCTGTCAGGTGACTTCAATCTTAACGGATTTGCAGGCACAGAGCTGCAAATTGTTATCCTGTGATGTTGCACCTGCAGAACGTGTGTTTTTAAAAAAAAAAAAAATAATCTATTCACATCTCAGAGTAGGTCTACAAATCATGAAACGGTCTTGTATTTTCATACATTTGTCACTCTAGTTTGCAGCAGGGGCAGGATCAGACTCGGAGAAACACGCTTTGTACCCTCATAAGCCTGTCAAATCCAGATTCTCCAAAGATATTGTAAAACAACAAATAATGGAAGTCTTTTGAATTTGTCTTTTCTACGACGTCTAATCTGTAATGAAAATCTACTGAGGGTTTTTCTCCAGGTGGCAGGTGATACCAACCCAGCTTCTGACATCCCTCCCTTAGAGCTCTATGTCCCACTGATAGTGTTGATTGTCTCTTCAATACTCAGAAACGTTCTAAAGTTTGACTCCCTACCTTTATCTTTGTTGCACTCGTTGATTTGGATGGTATGTGCTGCAAAGAGAAGGGAATCGGTGGCGGCACGCCAGCTTTTCACACGCTCCCATGCGCGTAAGAATACCAATCTTCTAGTCCCTGAGTGCACTATTCTTCAGGAGTGTTTTTTTCCCTCAGTATAAGAGTAAGAGATGGTGATCATCCACCCTTCCTTCACTGTAATAGAGGATAAAACAGAGTCAAAACAAGTTGAATGGAGGAGGTGTTGTATCCAAAGTGGTAACTGCTCTTTTCTCCTGTAATATTGTTGCCGTTATCGGAAGTTTAATCTGTCTGGACAGCGGCATGTAGTTTGTAAATGGCTGATTTGTTTCTCATAGATGCTGTTTTTTTTTGTTTTTTTAAGAGCTAGGGGCAGAGCATGCCGCAGCTTGGTCTTGCTGACATACAGTGAGATAGAGAAATGAGACTTGACAGATGAGAGATAAGGAAAAGTTTTCCGAGGGGAGAAGACAGACTTTGAAAACAGACATGAGGTGTGTTTGAAAGCTCACAAAGCCAGAGTCTGTGCCGCCAAGTGAAAGAGCTGGAGATCAACGTTTTGTCGGAAACCAGCTCACTGAACCTTCGCTAAATTCACTTCTTTCTTCCGCCTTGATACAGGGTGTGGGATGTTTTAAGAAGCAAGAGAAGTGCACTTTTAAAAACAGGTTCACATTTGTTATAAAAACAATATTTTCTACATGTAACAGAAGAACATGAGCTCTGAAAACCCTTTTGCCATTTAAGTATGTTTTCATTTGTGCACCTTGCTGTTGAATTTGTTAGATTATTGTATGTGCGTATGTCGACACATTACTTGAACACAACAAATCTCACCTCAGCTTCCACCTATAGAGAACATGATCTGATTACATTTTGAAGCACAATGTTGCATAGCTTTCCATATTCATGGCGAGAATCCAATCTTCTTGAGAGGTGGGGTAAAGTATATATGTTTGCTATTGCCAACAAATCTTGTGAAAAGACCAAAACCGGCAGTGCATTAGATTGCAAGCTTAGTCTCTGGCTCTCAGCCCCCAGGAATATTAGATGTTTCTCTACCAAAAACATAAATCTTTACTTTACCTTACTTGAGTTTAGCTCAGTTAATTCATAAAACGGCTGGGTAGTGTCGTTTTTTTTTTTTTTTTGCAAATGTCACACTATTAAAACAGCGACTTTTTGCCACAAAATCAATTCTTACATCAAGCACTGTTAGTCGATTGGCTCGCAGTGTGAATTAAATCTGTGCAAATTTTTCACATTGTGAGCTTTGTTGAATTGATTTTTGACTTGCAAATTAGACCAATAGCAAGCCGTCTTGGCAGTATTGACCTTTGTGTGAACGGAGACACAGATTCTTAAATTAATCTTAATATCACGGATATTCTTAGAAAAGATGACTGCGGCATGTTGACGAGGGAATATCTAATTAATGCATGAAACGGCTAAATTATTGGTATCATTAGTAAAGTAGTTTAATATATTATGGTGATTATGGTGGAACATTAAGCAGCTCAAATGTCTCTTGTTCCTACAGTGATTGATTTTTTTCATACTTACAGACTGAGTAATGGTGTACTGCTTCTTAAGCCTGGAATACTTTGAAATGTCACTGCAAATAAATGGAGGAAAAATAACTCGGCTGACTCTTTCAGTTGAATGTGAGCAAGTGAAGAAAAGTGAGGGTTACTTTAAGAAAAAAGTGGGGAACTCAGTGTTTTGAAGTCACTGTTCTTTTGTGTCTTATCTATCTATAAAATTTCTCTTTGATGTCTTGTCACCTTCCCCCATTTTCAATTCTCTTTGCTCTTTCCGGGAAGAAAAGCTCCACAATCCCCTTTTTTTTTTTAAAATTACCTTTTTATTTTTCCGATATGTGCAATCAAAGTAAATTATTCATGCTCGCACAGACTATAAAGTTTAAGCAGATCTGGTGACTCTTTCCACAGCTGCTATTGTTATGAACAGAAAGAGGAAAAGGGCACGAAAAGGCAACTTCATTAATGGCACATTATGTTTTATGGTGGACTTGGAACTTGAAGTATCCTGTGCATAATTTGTTTCTGTTTTATGTGACCCCGGTCCCCACCTGCCTCGGTTGGGGTAGATGAAGGGCATTTCTCGACATGAGCTTTGAGACCCATTAAGGAGGCTTTTATATGTACCTCAATGAAGTGCAGATGGAGAGAGCACCTAACAGTTGAATGAAAGCTCATATTCCTTAAATTATTTTCACCACTTTGTGGTTTTTCTACACTTGACAAATGGTAGGACACGATATTTATGGGTGGCATCAAAAACTATATTGGAAACGTTAAAGAGTTAGTGGCGCTTCTCCGCCAACAAAGTCTGCTTGCCATTCACAAAAAGAAATACGGTCGTCCCTTTGTGCTGTGGCCATTTTAAAGAAGTTAAATACGACTGTGAAGAGTCTAGAAGAACAAAAGAGACAAGAGAGACAAACAAAATGGGAAATGGATTCAGCGAAGGATATGCTGTCCTTTGTAGTTTTGGCATGTTGGCAGCGCTTGATGAATGGACGTCTCCTCACAGGGAACGCCTGACCTCTCTCAGTTCCAACTATACGTTTGGTGTTGGGAATTATATTTCACATCATTTTTATCTATGAATGCACACAGCCATAAATCTAAAGCAGACGTGTGTTCCATTAAAGAAGAAGGATAACGTTTTCCTAACTCTTTCTCTCTTAACTCTTCGGCTTATGTTTGGGGTCAATTGAACAGTTCCTGCTATTTGGTTTCACTAACTGCCAGACGTTGTTTTTCTGGCATTAGATCTGACAGAGCCCAACAAATGGTAAATGCCTCAGTATAAACTCTTCCCACCAACCCTCAAAACACGTGCGCACACACACACACACACACACACACACACACACACAGCCACTCCAGCACATCAACACTGAAGCTGGAGTCTTTCACACCACGGCCATGCCTTGTAGTGCTGCGCTGTCGACACGTAGCTACATACAACACATTTTCACTGTAACAAATCACCAAAACATTTGTTAGTGCTTTATTTTGAGAAGAAGGGAATACATCTAAAAGCCTTCAAATAAATGCCTTCAGATAAATTGCAAAATTGTATACAGTTGCCTCAGGGGACCTTCAAAAGTAATTTTAAGTAAATGTGTTGTGGTTTGACCAGCGTCAGTTTCCCCATGTTCTGTTATTTTGTAGTGGCGTAATCAAGCTCTCCACTCGAAACAGCTTGAAATCAGCATTTTTTGAGGAAGAATTTGATAAGACTTTTTTTTCTTTCTATTTACAGGCACCTTAAGGGCACATTATTTGGTGATTAGAAATCAGTGCACTTACAATAAAAGCCCACTTCAAAAGTCTACTTCTAAGTTGGACTTGGGCTCTTTGATCTTCTGAAGTTATGAGTGCGACACTGATGACCATGCTGGTATTTGTACTTCTCTGAAGTGTGTTATGGATCTCGCTGTACTGTGTGTTGGCTTCTGTTTCTCCTGCTTCAGCTTTCAGCTGTTGGAATACGTTTTACATTCCTATCAAACCATTAAAGCACACTACGAACTCCGACATTCGGGTCAGCTGTCTGGTAAACACAACAGCCCGGTGCACATTGAAATTGTGTCCATATTGGATGTTTCTGCACCACACAATTTATTTCCAACGTCAACGTTCAGTGCCAATGCGGTGGAGGTTATCGGTGTTGAGGCTAAGGTGGTGTATGGGTTTGGAGCACGTCTGACTTTTGTTCAGGAGACGAGAGTTTGCATGTTTTTAAAGACATGCATAATGTCCTTCTGCTCAGAGAGATCCCTTTATAATGCGTTTCCAATGTAAGGCATGGGGGACGAAATCCACAGCCGTCATTGTGTGAAAAATACATTCTCAAATTGATCGGCGGTTATTATGAAAGTTTGTCAAATTGAGTGGGTTTCTTCCAAAAGTTCTAACAGTTTGGTTGAGTTTCTGGAAGAGCTTTGGTACAGGGTGAAATAAAATAATAAACCTTCACTCACAGTAGAATTTACCGTAGTTATAGCTGCGAATGAAACCCAGCTCAACAGAGTTGAGCGCATGTTAATACACTGTCGGTTACAGTACATCACATCACCAACTGTTTCTAATCAAAGTACCCAAAATCTGTTTCTATTTATATACTGTGCTCATTCCAGAAGAAATTGCTACACTGCAACACTAGATCTTGCTTCTGAAATGTGTAGTACGGTATCTGCATGTCTGGATTTCAGCCCCGCCACCGAAGCTTTCCGACAGCTCGGCCCGAAACGTCAGGGCTCTCACTCGAGGAGATGGCGAGGTGGCCGAGTGACCCTGGGAAAATGACGCATGATGCTCGGTGTGTCGAGTTCTCCAACATGGAAGCGCATTCCCTTCTCTGATCACCACTCCAGCTGGTTAAAAGGAGAGCAGGCAGCTGAAGGCTTTTTGCCCTGCTTGTCCTGATGTGTTTGTGATCAAATGAGTGGTCGGGCCCCTCGGTGCTCGCTCATTATCTGGACACTGAGCCTGTGGGAGGCTCTTCAGCTCAGATAAGACTGGTATGCTTCGTGTTTGGTGTCACTTTAAAGCACACAGTGCATAGACAGTGACGCTGCTGTTGTTAGAAAAAACATGTTTCACTCATCTTTGGTGACATTTGTGCAACTGTGCATGAGTAGTCAACATTTTTGGGGATACGTGGTTTTCCCCTCGTGGCAAGTTTTGAGTTATTTCTACTTAAGACTCATATTAGAGAGAAAAAGCTTTGTGTATCATCTCCCTGACTGATATCATTTAAGCTTGATATGAAATAAGCTCCATTTTCTGGTTTTCTGACGCATTTTCAAACCATGTAAAGTCATTTTCACACTCTGTCTCCCCTGGCAGCAGTTGCAGTGTGCCACTGTGGGTTTCCTGGAATAGTTTGTTTGTTGCACATGAAAGAAATAGGTCTGAGCTGTTTTCTGCAGATGTTTATTCACTGTGGCGCTGCTTCAGAAAGAGTCCATGAGAGACCGCTCTCTCTATGTGGTTGGCAGCTTGTAAATTAATGGATTTATTTGGCGGGGGAAGATTGCACACATCACATATTTGGAGCAATCAAATCAGCAATTATGTGGTATCAAATTTCATGTTTGCACCCAGCTGTGACGAGCTCAACTGTCCTCTGAGAAGTCTGGCTGGATTTAATGTCTGTTCAAAAAGGCTGATTGCCTGGCATCATGACTAAAGTTAATGCAAAGCAATCATTTATCGACGCAACAGAAACACATGCTGTTGTTATTCAAATATATTTTAATCTTTCACGTATTTCATGATAGAGCTCGCATCTTTCTTCAGTTAATCCATGATAGAGTCAGCAGTGGTGCAACGGATAATATAATTTACGGTTCGGTTCAGAGTCATGGATCGGATCCCAGATTGGAATAGCACAAAAGAAAAAAGGGAGCAAATATAACTTTTTTTATTTTTTAGAAAAATTCAAATGATAAGGAAAAGTAATTGTATTGATTAAAATAAATCTTGTAATTATTAAGTTTTGATTATGTATTATAAGCTTCTTATTGGAAAAATCTCCTTGAAACAACTGGATTTGTTCAAGTTTCTCACCAACACTACATTTTACGAGATTACATTTGAACACATCATGATAACGTTATAACTTACCTTCTAATAATGTTAATTTTTACTGAACAGACCATGAACGCATCATGATGTAACTGAATGAAACCTTCATTAGCAGTTAGTGATGCTGCCAATTTAAACACGGAGTCGTTGTTTACAACGTCACATTATTAGAGAAGTATAAATGCCGATGCCCTGATCGCATAATTTACGGAATATTGGCGGTTATCGATAGTCAGTAAAACTTTATTCCACACTATGATGGTTAACGCTAAACTGTGCAATTAATCTGCGGATCACATGTGTGCTGAACCGCGAGGGGGATCCGTACGGATCGACGATGGTCCGTTACACCACTAAGAGTCAATCATTACTGTAGATCTTTGGAAAAAACTGATACTTCTCTCAGTCCTTTTCACAGCAGCCATTTTGACATGTCACAGCAGGTTAAACACAGGTGTAATTGATTGGTCCCATTCTATTTAGTGTGTCACAGTCATTCCAGTAGGCTAGCATTCTTAATACCAGGACGCTGTCCCACCTAAATGGAACAAAGCCATCACTAATATAATTCATTACCTGTATTTATCCTGCAGTAACATGTCAAAATGGCTGTGGTGGAAAGGGCCTACTGGGGCCGAGAATGTACAATTTGGGAAGAATGTCCAAGCACCAGTGGGAAGCAAATCAACCAAATAGCAGGAGATGTAATATATTCTGTTTTAGATTACACATGTAGGGTATCTACTGTATATTTTCTTTACTGTGCAACATGTTCAATATTTTCTTTAAAGCATTCAGTCAAATGAAAGCTTGCTGAGAAGAGAAATGATGAAACAGAATCCCTCTTTTCTGGTGTCTATTTTTTCATTAGTGGGAAGACTGGGAGTTTTATGTATGTAATGTTAAAGGTAACCCGTGGGGTTTTTGACCACTTGTGGTGCCATAGAGCATTTTTTTCATTAACGGGTGCACATGTTGTATATCCTGCTACACTAGTGAGAGGATGTAAGTGATGCAATTAACTTTCTTGCTGACTGTCGAGGGCAGTAATGCAAATGTGTAATGCATTAAAGCTATGAAACATGAAGAGGAAAAAGAAAACAGGACAATGAAAAAAATATATATATATTACTATGTATTTCAATACGCAATCTACCATACTACATACGTTAGTATGCCAGAAAAAGATTTAGTATGTCCCAATATATAGTATGCAGTATTCCAAAAATACCAGGATGTTCTACTGCATTTGGTCACATTTAACAGCATGCTTTTCTGGCTATTTTGACCTACAATCCTCTGTGCAGCGGATATTTGAGCAAGAGGGTCAAGGCTTTTTTTTTTTGTGCGGGACATGTAGTGACAGGCTGGTGGACAAAAACTTTTGGCACATTTGCTGGGTGAGCAGTTGTTATTGGAATGAATGGGTGCCATATTGGAGACCTGGAGATCCGTGAACATGATCCAGTGCCACGTTAACTAATGAACATCTTACATTTAAACTTGGAAACGCACAGTATTGCCAGCAAGGCCTGCACGTCCAATCGCCCATTGTAATTGTAAAAGAATCTGCCGTTTCTCTCAAGTTTATACATGACATCCCTCGGTCTCAAGGTATTGCAAGGATTGACAGCTTGTTGTGCTAATGTGCCAGGAAACATACCAATGAGCCAACAAAACAAAGAAAAATAATAAGAATGCTAGCCAACAAAAATGTGTCAGCATTGCCAGTTTCAAAATATAGTAGAAAAAACACTTTGCAAGGAAATAAATACATTCCATATGAGTGTTAGGTCTCTAGGATACACAAACCTACGAACATAACTGTTTGTTTACAACAAGACAAAAATCATCAATATTTTTTAATTTTTTTAAAGTTGTTTTAAGTTTTAGTTTCACCTGTTTACCTGTAAATGTGCAACTTAAAGGTAACCTGTTGAGTTTATCCACTAGTAGTACTGTGGAGCTATGATGAGCAGGTTCCTGTCTTTTTTAAGTACTTACGCATGTGAACAAACACGCATGACTGACTGACGCATGACACACTTTAACAGTGTTATCTATTCTACTGACTGACCGTTGCCAAGAAAAGTAGAAATGCTTCAGGAGAAAAATACTGCTAGAATACAAACAAGATGTAAACAATCACAATATAAAAGAATGTCTTCGCTGAAGGAAGAAAACTATGATCTAATACTGTTGATAAACGATAAGTGGAGGTTTGTGTCGTCTTAATTCAAAATCTTCTGCTGCTTTAATGCTCAAGCAGGTACGGCATCGCATGCAACAGCCCAAGGGCAATCACTGATGGGGGTGGGTGGACAAAACTTTGGTGAGGGCCATCTGTCTGCTATTTAGTCCAGTCCCAGAAGTCATGGCTGCTTAATTCAAAAACTGTCAGGGAGTGTCATTAGGTGCAGCCATTTAAAAGCTTCAGATTTCATTAGCCACAGGAAGGGCCACATTACCCTCAGGATTAATGTCAGGTTTTCGCGGTTCAATGCTGCAACAGTGGACGGCATTAATGTGACTGGGTTGACCCTCTTGTTTAAAAACACCCCGACTCATTAAGCATTATGTGGACCAAGAGCAGCCCCCTTAAATAGCTTGTGAATTATGGACGTTTTGTACCAGCAGCATTTCTTTTACACCTCAAAAATCGCAAAAATCGCCCACCACTTCCTGCTAAGAGTCAATTTACAGAGCACAAAATCCTCAGCTGAGGGGAGTCATCTGCCATTCCACAGCCAAACGTTTTGTTTATACCCTTTAAGGCCGCATTGCTCCCAGTGTTGCATCATCGTGGCTGTTTCATAACAAAGTTCCTCACTGTCTCGATGATGCGGGATGTGCGGCGTGTGTTGCAGAGGTCACACCATGCTAAACATGCCGGGAACCGTCCTGTCAGGAAACCTGAGCTCACTATCCGGAGGATGACACAGAGAGCTGAGTCACGCGTAGTGAGACGCCCACAAAACGATAACTCACTGAAGATGAGCCGAGTCATCACTCTTCCTGTTTTAATTAGTCAACACGGGCCCTTCAGCAGCCAATCATCCGCTTCCTTCCCTCCAATGGCCACAGACAGGGAGTTGTGTTAGTCAGACGGTGAAAGTTCCTTGAGTTTCAGCTGCTCACTTCTTTTTTTCTTTAGTGCAGGAGGTTTTCATACTATATTCAACTTCTCTTGCCTAATAACGAACATGAAACTGTCAGCGCTGGTGAAGGGAACAAGACTTAATCGAGCAACGTGCGGGGCTCTCTGCAGTTTTGCTACATCATGTTGACATCTACCCGAGGCCAGAGGCTGTGAATGTAAAGCGTTCTGTCCTCCTGAGGGGCAGCGGCACTGTTTTTTTGGGGGGGGGGGTCACAGCGTCTCTGTGTTTCATCACTTACACATTCATCACAATGTCGCCCAAGTGCCTGCGTGTCAAGACTCTCAGCGTACTTCGCCAGGTGTGAGAGTGCTCTTAATTTTTGGGCTCTTAATCAGGAAATGATGGCAAACAGCCTTGATTCATGGTGCGGTCTGGTTGTCATGCTATATATATATGTTGAGCTCCAGAAGCAGCATCTTGAAGTTGAAAATTTATGCTCCCACTCCTGAGAGCTATACCTGCGCCGATGGGATTTGTTTCCTCGGCAGAGTGGAGGCCTGAGTTCACTTTCCAGAGTTTTGACAGACCTCAAGAGGCTGAACAATATAAATGTTTGAAAGGCAGTTTGGACTCAATTCCCTTTCATCTTTTTTCCTTCACACGAAATCTGCAGACTGTTTTCTGCGTCAGCCAGAGGGGGTTAGACCTTTGTGGAGTAGCAGCAAGTTCAGCCATACCGCTGACTTGGCAGCGAATCAATTTTTTGCAATTAACACTTTGTTTATGCGCTCACTTTGGTGCCACAGTGGGCTCTGAAGTAAGCACATAATCTTTAAAGTGGGTCGGGGCATCACAGTTTAATGCCTTTTATTACTCAAGTGCAGCTCAGTCAATATCTCTGTCGCAGCAGAGGATGTCAGACAAATATGCAGTCGATGTGTTCAAGTTCAGCCTTTAATACCTTCCAGAATTGATATCAACCATAAAGTGTTACCACTGAAATCAACAGGATATTTAGCTAATTTGTTCTGTCATATTTGACGTAGGTTTAGTTCATAATGTTTTATTTGCTCTCAACAACATCGTCATATAAAACCAAAGATTTTAAACTTCGTGGATGAAAAATCACTTTAGTGTGGTTGTCTGTCTCGTTGTTTTTCAGGCATGTTTCTCCAGGGTTCCCACCCGAAAAATTGGTTAGCATTGGTGGGAAACGCTGACACTTATTTTTGTATTTTCAACTATACTGTATTGGTGCATTTGTTGGGAACCAGACGAATCTGCGAGCTCATTTTGTATTTGCTCTGGCAGAAGTGTCTGGTCCCCCTACGCTTTAGAACGATTTCCATTAACTTGAGATCTGACTGGCCAATCGCAACCGTTTTGTGCGCTAATATGGAGCGTTTTGGCAAAAAAACCCGGCAACAATTGTGCACAAACATTGATGCTACACCGTCACTGTCTTGACTGTTTACTTTTTCCATCGCTCAGCAATTGCATCCAGAGGCGTTTAGGTCAGCACCCCTTTGGAAATCGAAAATGAACAGAGAGGAGCCAGGCTAAGTCTCATCTGTGATTTTGTCTGGAGATTTACTTTGTACCTACATGTCTGTGTCGGCACACACTGCACTGGTGCTTCAGTACAATAAATTACACCATTGGGAAGAGTTATGCTGTATGTTTAAGGCTGTGGTTTAAAGCATTAGATAGCTGCCAGATGACGATTTAAAACATCACCTCTCTCACAAAATATGTGGCCTTTGTACTGTGATGTAGCGGCAGGGCTAGTTTTCACTGAATCTAAATACGCCAAACATTGTACTTCATCTAAATATGATTATTCATTCTGACATTAGTGAAAGTGTTCTTTATTTCAGGTGAGGTGGGGTATCTTCACTCCGTGAAACCCTGGCCTTGTCTTCGCGACTTGAGAAGACCTTTCTCATTCAGTGGACCAACCTCTCAAAGGATCCTACAGTTTTTAGATTAAAACACCATCCTATGTTGACATATATATAATCAATACAAAAGTGCCATGCTTCAAGGCAACTTCATTTTATTCATAACTCCCTTGTGATCGACAGAAAAAAACGAAATTGGATTAAAATCAAACAGCAGGAACAATGTGCTTTGTATTGTAAATGATTTTGCTCTATGCTTTGATGTACTGTGAATGTCTGTAACTGCTGATAGACTGGGAAAAGACAATGTTGTGAATGGAAAGGACCTTGACCCAGTTTAAACAACAGAGCTGTGCCGTGGGAAATGAATGAAGGACAATTTAAAATAGAGGTGAGATGAGAGAAATACACCCACAAGCGAACAATGGTTGTATTTTCTTAAAGCTGCCTATTATTCAAAAGCGTTGCCAACAAGTAGTGTACTGTTCACTACAGTGGAAAAATCCTAATGATGACTACACTTAAGTGTGAAGAGCTTATTGAGTTTTCCCTAGGAAGCCTCCCCAGTGCATCGTTTGGAACTGTGCTATAGGCAGTCACTGCAGAGACTCCAATTACTGACCAAGTCCCACTTGGCTGGCTTCTAACTGTGACCAGCAAATTAGAAAGCGAGCAAGGGAGAGAAGGGGGCCGAAAAAGCGTTTAAAAGGCAAGACGAAAGTTTTTGGTTGCGGTGCGATACCGGCCTACAGGAAGCCAAAAAAGGACGTCAAGCAGAATTTAACAAGTGCATTGCCTGAGCAGAGGGAGAGATAGGCAGCTCTTTGTTCACGAGTTGGACACGCTCCAAACGCCTGCTTCACAGCATGTTCTTCGATAATCCAGCAACGACCAGCTGATTTATGACCGGCATTAGTGTTCGGCCCGAACTTCCTGAACAAAATCTTTTACCAGAACCAATATACACAGAGAGGGGGGAAATAATATCTAACAAAACAAAATTGCATTTTCCGGTAAAATGTTGGGTAACACCTGTGAAAGTAAAGTCAACCTTTTTGCTAAGAAATAAAAAAAAATTAAGAGAGATTTTGTGGTTTGAAATGACGATGTCAATATTGGTAATTTCATTGTTGCAATATCTGTGTTGGCAGGTTCCAAACATTTTTGTAATTGTATCAATATGTGCCTTATTATTTTCTTCATTGATCGAAGAATTGTTTGGTCTATAAAATGTCAGAAAGTAGTGAAACATTTTACAAATTTCCTTACACTACATGTGTCGTCTTAAAATGTCTTATTTTATCCAACTAACAGCCCAAAACCCCCATATATTTAGTTGAATATCACCCAAGAGCAAGGTAAAGATAACTAGGTAAAGATTGCCATTTTTGTTTTAAAGACTACAATTTCGATTAATTTGTTAATTTCTGTTGCCTAATGAATTGACTCCATAATTCACAAAAACAAAATTATCGCAATATCTATAAAAAACAATCAAATTACCATTAACTTTTAACTTTTTGTTTACTGTGCATTTTGTACCATTTTTGGTAAATTAATTACATTCAAATTAGGAGTGTAGGGAGGTAGCGAGCCCAGCCAACTATAGGCACCTATTAAATACCAAGTGGTTGTTATTGTAATCATGACGATGAAGGTCCCCTAATCTTAACCAAGTCGTTATTCTCACCCAAACCACGATCGCCCGCTAAAACTACCCACAATGGTTTTGTGTCTAAACCTTCAAACCTTAACCATAGTGTTCACATTAGAAAACAGCAATGTGAAAACATTTTTTTAAATGTAATGTTCACAATATCTGCAGGTTCTTCTTACACAAACAGTGAGGAGATTTCTCATTTGCTGTCTGCAGTAGTAATAACAGCAGAAGGAGGTCACTTTAAGGTTTCTCTCATAGAGTACGTGCAGATAAGTGCACGGTGTGATGCCGGGCCAGAAGTGAGTGTTGGTGAGGCAGTAGTTCCCGTCTTTGAAACACTTCATATGTTGACAACTGTAGGAGTCACAGTGGCATTAAGCCACAGTTGTGATGGAAAAAAATGTTTCAGTGCCTGCAAACAAAACCAATTATCTCAGGATTCACGGGCCAAGAGCAGCTGGCTGTTGTAAAAGAAAGCAGGAGAGCGTTGTCTTTTCTTGTGTGTGTGTGTGTGTGTGTGTGTGTGTGTGTGTGTGTGTGTGTGTGTGTGTGTCACTGAGCACTTTCTAGGGATCCCATGCACTTTCAGTCCATAACTTATTTCAGTTCTTCTACTGTTTTGACGTGATATTGTGTTTCCCAAGACAGGAGCTTGTACACTCGGGAGGGGAGATGGATAAGAGTGGATGTGCCAAGTTTGACATTTAAGCAAGATTACTCTGTTCCCTCCTAGCAGACACACATTAAACAAGTAGGAGATCAGAGAAGCAGAAAGGCAGATGAGAGCTGTGCGTGTGTGCACTTCCACATGGGGTTTAAGAAGCAGAGAGGACAGCTGGTTCACTCATCACTACTTTGACTTGTCTTGGGGTTTCCAAACCCCCCAGGGACAGATTGTTTCTGCTGCAGAGCTGATGTGCACTGTTCAGTAACTGGTTAAAAATGGACCACGGGATTTTCTTACGCAGTTGAATGTGTTCTATTTTTGTACCATAATGGTGTAATTAACAAGGTGTTAAACTAAAAAAATAATATGTTAATAGTTACTGTGTGGACCTGAGCTCATAGTGGCCACTTTGTTGTGTTAAGTGGGTTATTTCTTTGTCTAATGAATCTGGTGAAACACACAAAATATGATTTTTGTTGCTATTGTTCAGTAATTGACCGTTGATTCTCACACATTGATTGCAATGCTGTTAACGTTGATTGACTAAGTAGCATTCAGGATCGGGTTCCACACAGTCGTAACCCTTTAACTCTTCAAAAGTAATGTAGCTCAAGAATGCACATTGGCCTTGGAGGCAAAGTAGGTTGGTTCCCACTCTAGTTAGTAAGCTCCTTAGCCAGACATGCTAATATTTGTAGCTTAAGACAGATAAGCACTGTGTTTAGTCAGTTTGTTGCACTTTGTTTTCAAACTACAGCCCCATATCCACAGCTTCAACGTGTGGAGAAATTCAAAGTTTGACAGGCCGGCTGTGCCTAGTTTGGTTGCTAAGCTCTGATTGGACAATCTGTCAATAAGATGAAACATACAAAAATGTTGCTTTTTTTAATGCAACTTGCTGTAAATAAGCAGATACTTTAAAAACAAGCATGCATAGACCAAGCTGTACTTCTTAGTGTCATTGACATTTATGTCTGTTCAATCAGCACGTGACGTTTCATGTATGCAATGCTATCTAAAAAAAAAAAAAAAAGCAGCTACTCTGAGCTACTTGTGGGAAGGATGACATACTTTCTCCTGTTCGGACCAGATCTTTATCTCTGCTCAGTCCACATCTGCACTTTGGTCAATACCAGAGCTGTAGTTCTTCACTCCCACTGATTTGGTGACATTTTGATGAATCTTTTGTCTCCTGGCGGTATATGTTTCACTCTCCTTAAAAGGTTCAAACTGGTGTTTACCTTTTCTGTTGTAGAGAGGTCTACAATTCCCTGTTTTTTTTTTTCCCCGTGGGAAGGTTGGAAGAGCATCTTGCTTTTATGAGGTTAAAGGAGTAAAGTAAATTGAGATGTCTGCAACTTGGAAACTAAGTTATTGCTGCATGAGAAAATATACTGCAGACATTAAAAAAAAATAAAAAAATACTCTCCAGGGTTTATAACATATTCGATGCCTGATTTGAGGAGACACTGCAGTTATAGCAGATGAGTTTGACTGACCTGTTGAGGTAGCCACTCTGTCTGTTGTCAGTGCACCTCTCCTGGTGATGAAAACATCCTATTGGCTCCTCACGCATGGCTAACTCAGACCCATCACAACAAATCTGTCTCTCTGGGCCTGCCAGACATTGTGTGTGTGTGTGTGTGTGTGTGTGTGTGTGTGTGTGTGTGTGTGTGTGTGTGTGTGTGTGTGTGTGTGTGTGTGTGTGTGTGTGTGTGTGTGTGAGAGATGGCGTTGCAGACGAGGAAGTGATGGACTAGAGGTGACATACGACCCCTGAAGCAGCCAAGGATTAATGGCCTCAATAGGCGAGCTCCTCTAGAAGGATGTGGACGTGTAATAAGGACTTCCACCAGCCACAGTGCATCCATCCATCTGCCCTTCCGGATACTCGTTCTCCTGCAGCTGGAGCTTCCAGATGTGGAGCCACCTGTGGAGAAAGGGACACTGATTTCCTGCCACAGATGCAGAGAAGATTCCTTAAAAAAAACTAAAAACTCTCGACTCGATACTCGCCTGATGTTTTGTCTACAGGGACCAACATTTTTGAGTCAAGGGCACCTTTGGTGGTCTGAGCAGAGATGGTGTTCAGGTGGGGACGGCGTCACCGGTGGCGTGACAGTTTACATGGAAACTGGGGAGGCCAGAGATATGAGACACTGCAGGGACTCCAGTCAAGGTCCAGAGGAATGAATATGAAACATTGAAAATGTCACTGGGGCATTCTGACATTTTGCACTTTGAGCGAGTCTGAAAAGGTTCAAACACCAACTGAGAAGTGAAAGCGGCAGCTATGAATATGAGTCACCTGCATGAGAAAACAGGTTATACTCATTTCAACCCCTTCTAGTTCAGAGGTGGTAAAATGTGTATTGAAACTTATTTAAGAGGCATTTTGGATTTTTACAGCTTTTTAACTAGACTTGGCTACATGTTTTGACAAATAAACACAGGTCTTGATTCTGGAACTTTTTTTTACCATACAATTAACAGGTTAGTTAAAGGAATAATTTTCTGTTTTTACAACTGGGGTATTATATGTGAAGGTAATCTGTAATAAAATCATTGTAAAATAATAATTATTATTATTAGAAAGATGAGTGGTCAGACTTTAGACATCCATCATAGATTGCAGACTGTTTCGACTTTGACCTAGTGTACTTGCCATAGTTTGTGCACACAGTTTTCCTCTGCAATGACAGATTATTACCAACAGTTCAGATGTGCTCACTTTCAGTTTTACCTCCAGTTAAAGTGGTTTAGATAGTTTGGCTTCAGCGTGTTTCTTGTCCCGTCAGACATCATTGTGGTGATGTTTCAATGCTCCCAAATCTCATGAGTTACTTAGAAATGATGGCCAGAATTACTAAAGTATAAAAGACCCCAGTTGTGATAAAATGGGATAATCACTTAATGAACCTGTTAGGTATGGCTTGATGCTTTTCCTGCCAAAGAACTCTGGCTTCCAGGACAGCACCCGGTCACTCTCTTCTTCTAAATACGATGTGTTTGCCCGTTGCCTCTGTGGCCTCAGACAGAAAGGATGAGATGAGAGTGCTGCCATTGGACATCAAGAGGGCCGGGAGGCAAAACACCTGCTGTCACCATCTCCCACTCTCGAAACCAGCGTGAACACACAAGGTCAAATAGCCGGGGCGGCACTTCATGTCCCCCATCCATTAGATTTTCGGATGCTTCGCTTTTCACCAAGATCAAATCACTTCCTGCCAACCAGATTAGGTGTGCTGGTGGGGGGGCGAGGAGAAGGCTAGCGGGCTGATATTAAAAAGAACCCATGCTGCTGACAGGTCTTTGAACAGGAACGAGCTACACTTTCAGGAGAGATTGTTTCCCGAAACATTCTCTGAAGCAAATCTGACAGAGAAATTGTCCTTGTGACTTCAGTTAAAGTCTGTGTTGCTTCTCCTTCTCCTTTGATTTAAGTGCAGATTTGCTGGCGTGACTGAGGTCATTTTAAGACTCTGTGGTCCAAAACTCAATGTCAAAGTGTGTAGTCACATTAGAGAAAGTTGCATTACCGCCTTGAAGCCAATAACTATCGAGGTTTGGTATTTAATTAGTCTGCACTTTAAAAAAAGGCTTTGACTTTATGATAGTTTGTAACTATTGAATTTGTCATTTTTCTTTATAAAATTAAGAATAAATTCTACAAGCATGTTTTGCATTAGCACAATCGTTTTTAGAGAGAGCTGATCTTGCTTATATTTGTTTTATGAATGATTTGATATTATACTCAATTCAACTGAAAAATGAAGAGTCATAATTTGTGTTTGTAGTTTAATTTTAGTAATACAGACTATCTAGATCCATTCAAAATGTCTTGAGTCTTTGTGTTGAGCCTTAATCAGCTGCTAACATTGTACACATGTAAGTTTACATGTAGCTTCATTATCAAATGGAGGCTTATATCCTTTTAAATCTGCATTAGAACATTATGCTCCCTTTGTAATCTTTTTCTAATCTAAGTATTCCAGCACTTCCAATTGGTCCTAATCCCGGGACCAATTAAAACCTCTTAACTAGTTAATTGTCTAATTGTTTAAATCCAGACACCGAATAAGGAGACCTGTTTTCCTATTCCAGGTCTTGAGGAGCTCACATGGGGGGCGGGCTGACCCGTCATCTGTCCCGTTGTCCTAAACCCAAAACAACAACCAAGCCATCAGACCCGCCTTTGGCCACTTAAACAACCTCAAGCAAAACAGACTCATTGTAAAATGGAAGCGTATGTTTGGCTAATGAGGCTCAGCTGTCCAGTCAGTTTCACTCATGTATATCTCCTAATCTGGTGGTGGCTCTCTGAGGATAAAGGGGGGGGGGGGGGGGGGATTTCAGTGGCGATAAAAACAGACCGATAGCAAAGTGCGTGGCGGAGGCCTGGCCCACGATGTCAGTGTTCGGGGTGTTATTCCCTGCCATCTGTTTCCCAGGCGGCGGTCCAGCAGTGCTACGTTGAATGCACAGGCATGAGGAGTAGGGAGCAGCCCACCAAGCCAAACTATTGGCACTGCCGCATTTCATATTAACATAGCAGTGTGTGCCGGCCTCCCCGTGCCTGTTTGGAGGGCCGAAATGTGTTCGGTTCAAGCTACACACAGATATGTATAAAAAATAGCTCTCTTAAACTCAGACTGCCCATCTGTCTATCGTCTGTCTGTTTTTCATGTTTGTAGCACTCTCTCAACTCAAAGAAAAAGGACTGGCACAATCACACAATTTGCTCCACATTGCTGAGCTATAAAGTTACAGAAAATGGAGATTATTGAATTAGTGCAAGCACAACTGTTTGTTTTCACCCTGCACTTCAGCTTAAAGCTGTCAGTCCCTGTGAATTTCCCATGAGAAGCCACTTCTGCTTCCTTTTAAGAAGACGAGCAGGACGGTAAGCGGCGTCAGTGTTTGGTGACACGGCAAATGCCATAAATGGCATATCATTTTCTGTTTGGGTATGTTACCCAAACAACAAAGGAATGTTATGAGAGCAGTGGGGTCTCATCGCTCAACCTATTTATGAGAAGGACTCACAAAGGCCTGAATCACTCTTCCTCTCTGTCTCTGCTGTCACCCTCAGGAAAAGTGAGCTCGCCGTAAATCACCTTGGCAGCTCTGTGTTTTGAAGCGGCAGACTGCCCGTAGCCAGTGTCATTTTATAGGCTGTTGTTGCACTCCATGTCGTAGAGAGAAGTAATGTTGCTTTAAATGCTGATGTGTTGAATCAAAGTTGGGATGAATGGAGAGACATTTACAGAAAGACAGCCCATAGTTCAGGGGTAACTTCAATCTAACCTTTGTCCAGAATCTGAACCTCAAGGAATTCAGCTAATTCTTTTAGTATGGAAAGTGGAGGCTTTATTGCATTCTTCGAGGATGTGAACCTGAACGTTTAAGTGTTAACTTGCATTTACATGTGCGCTCTATATACAATGAATTACTTTGTGTGAGGGCTCATGGGAGAGGTTTAGAGAGGGTTTTGGTTTGGACCATTCCTGCAGAGAACTGTTCTGGGTGTGAAAGTGAAATGATAAAGAAACTGAAAATATCTACCACATTTTGAGTATAATGCAATTTTAAAACTCTAGAGACCTGTATATTGATTTCCTCTTTTTCTTTCACGTGTGCGTGTTAAGCTTCTCTTCATGATTTTGTCCCAAAACATATGGACATCAAGGCAACGTCTCATAAGTGCGTGTATGCTCGCATGCAGAAGTCTGCACAAATCCCAAAACAGGCTGTTCATAAGCTCCAGAGAGAAAGAGCTGGATTATTTCTCCCTGATGCCCTTTGTTTGAAGAAAAAGGTGTTGACTGACAGCCGAGCTCCTGGACCCTACCCAGCCAGGGTTCAACGCGGATGCCTGGCTAATGAGGTCGACCGAAGGGATTATAATCAGAGAGGGAATATTAGTGTTCTCATGTGTCAGTCAAGACGGGAAAACCTCCCAGTGTTACAATGTCAAAGCGAGCTTTTCAGCTTCCGATTGGTTCATATTTACCATACAACAACACAGAGCCACGTCACGGTGTCCCCAGTGCGGCTTTAAGGCGTCTCGATCCCGGGTCGTGACAGTTAATGGGAGAAGGAGTTATGGTGGGAAATCTCACCATGGGTCCAATTCCAAGACCCCGGTGGACACCGAGGGCACTCGAAAACGTACAAATTATCTCCTGTCGGCTTTCTTGGCAGTAAAATGTGGTCATTTTAACCTCGCAGTCATTAACCTCACAATGATCATTCAGCAAAAGGTGGCTTTCAAGCTGGGACTGAATCCTCTCTCTGCGCTGAAATGTATTAATGGGCATCACGGTTGACCCTCTCCAACCTCAGCGGCACTCACCTCTCCCTCCCTGCTAAGGCCATTTTAAAGAGCCAAACAAAAAGAGAGATGAGAGATGGAAAGAAAAACATTAAAAAAAGCACAGACTCACAAGAGCGATGTGACATATGGAAGCCATCACAGGCCTGGACTCCCATCTGTGTCGGCAGTCGTGGCCTGCTGGCACCCACTATTCACTGCGCAGGATGGGAATAATCCAGAGCAGAGGAATTGTGATAAGAGGAGTCTTGAATCCCTTGAGGACAAGATTTTAAGTACTGGGGGAGAGCAGGGGAGTTGTGAGGTGCAAAAGCCCGCTGCCGTTGGCAGAAAACAGGTGCTGGACAGCTCAGTGGGGTTCAGCTGGGTTTAGTAGGGCTCAGTTTCTCACGTTTCTCCCTTCAACATGTAGCCTAAACACGACTGAAACTGTAACACTCGCACTTCCTTGTTCTACAACAGCCTGTAAAAAAAATGTAAATGTTAGCGACACATTCCTCTGCCATGGAATTTAAACAGTTTGTAGTCCGTAGCAAATGTGCGTTTGCTGCCCTGCAGTCGCCGAGATACATTTGATTTATTTGTGTTTGATTTCTGTTTGGATTGCAGCGGCAGTTTTTTGGCAAACTGGAATGAAACTAAATGAAAGGCATAATTGGAAAAGGAAGTCGGCTCCTCATCTTAATTTACATGTTTGCATTGTTGCATTCGCCTTAAGGAATGAATTTAAAGTGTGTTATTGTAAGCCTCAGAGTTGAACGGAGAGGTAATTTAGGAGTCTCCTGACCACATTCATTCAGCTTCATATCCTGGTTCACTGCAGATCTAATCAGCAACTTGAATGATATTTGCTCCCTCCAGTCATGTTCTATTTTGTTCTCGCTCTAAAAATGGCAACATTTGCAAACAATAGGAGGTCCTTAATCAATCAAGTTTATGCATGGCTGGAACAATTTAGGTAGCAGAAAATATTCAATTAAGCATCGACAAATCTGAGGAATTGTTTTTTGAGGTTTTATAAATCCTCTTGACCCGAACGTCTTCGCCCCTGCTAGACCTCACTAACTGGCACAAGCACAAGGTTTTTGTCAGTGAAAAATTTATCGTAAAGCATTACATTTTTTATCACTCCTTTTCAGAGGACCCTTGATGGTAGGTCGTGGTGCTGAGAGTGAATGCCCCTCAGCAATTTCACAGACAACAACACACTAATTCTCTGAATGTTCACACTTCACAAGATTCAAGGAACTACAAAGACCCTTGAAATTTATCTTTTAGAAAAACAGCCCCGTACTTAGAATTTCAAGCAACAGAATAAATGCAACATCTGATCTTGTGTGACAGTGCGGTCAGGCCTCTTGGGTCCTCCACCCTGTACAGCTCAGTGCTGCCCCGAGGCCACAGAGGGCAGGACCCTTCAGATTTAACACCTCCCAGACACGAACACATGGGATTTATTAGCGATCGAGGCCATGTGGCTGCATGCAGACAAAAAGTCTTGGCCTTTGTGTCGAACAGAGCAGAAAAGTTGTAACTTTCAGTCCTTTTCCTTTCTTCTTTTACCTGCATTTCATCTGCCTCCCTGCTGCTCGTCCATCTTCAGCGGTCTTGTGGGAAGCAGGGGGTGTCTTTTCAAGCTTGACTAATGTGGTTCAGATAGCGTGCAGGATGACGATGGGGGAGCACCTTGATCTGGGCCATGCCTTGTTTGTTGTGCCGGCTTTACCTTAGCAGATTCCCTCCTCACTGCTGCTCTGCTTCAGCAATTCAGTCAAAAGAAAGAGCAGCTGCCTGACCTCTTTTCAGGCTGGTGTCTGTGGTCTGGATCCTCAGCGTCACGTCTCGGCCATCTCCAACAGGATGTAGGCGCCGTCGTCACCACGGTGACGCTCGCTGTAATCAAGCGCTTTTCTTATCATAAGGAAGCGTTTCTGCAGGAGACATTTTTTTTTCTTTGTTTGGTGTTTTTAAACATTAATTTCCTCCAGTGCAAACAATAAGACGATATCCTCGGATGGGGAAGGTAGCATGCCAGCGCTGCGTGCACCTGGAGGTGACACAGCATGCTGTGGTACAGTAATGGAGTCATCCATCAACAGGCCCCATTAAAACACCTTGACAGGCCAGCTGAGGCCACTCCAGTGGCCATGGTGACCAGTCTAAAGGTTGATGTTTGATCTCACACAGTGGCTGCAGAAATACAACACGGCTGAAATGGATCTGTTCATTTGTTTACAGTGTTAATTATTGTGTCATGTAGAAGCAAATGAATTCACAAAGCATGCATAAAGTAAATTATCGAGTGAGTGCAGAGCTTGCAGATAATTACATTTTGTATGTTTATGTACATACAAAGAGCTCTATTACCAATATTAAGCTAATCATTTACTACTTCTTATGCTGCCAATTTCGTCCGTAGTCGTTTTTTTTTTTTACCTTTTGCAGTAAGACAACATCAAACTACTTCTACCTTTAGTACTTGTTATAGTTTTGATATCGCTGTGCAGGTAGTTTTCACTGGGCAGGAAGTGTCTAGTATAATAATCAGCTTGTATTAACTTGTGTCTTCCCATGGTTTTATATGAACTAACATTATGGTTTGAGGATCCCGTAATAAGAAGTGCAGTCCACCCAAAATAAATATCGAGAAACAGTCTATTTGTTTGTTCAGTTTAGACAAAGTCTATGGTGTTGGACCTTGCAGCACAAATATTAGTTTAGTCTTTATTTACAGCCCAGCAGGTCAACAGTCCTCTGTCTTATGAAGAGAAATTAAATCATAAATCAAATGATTATTTTTTAAGAACTTGTTTGTTGGCAGTGGCTTTTTTCTGTCCTTGTTGCAGTTTAAGAGCTTCGTTGTTGGTTCCCTGCACTTTAAACCCTCTGAAACCTCACTCAAGCTGAGATAGAGCAATTATGTGCAATTTCAGCTCTCAAGCCCATCTCCAGCAATCACCATGGCGATATATATAAAATGTGGTTGGAGTCAGACGGCAGACACAGAAAGTGGTAATATGTTCCCTTTTCTGCTGACCGTTCTTTGTTCTCTTGAAGTTTAACTAATTTATAAACATACATCCTTCCTCAAATCCTTTTCACCGATTTTTACGTTTTTCAAGACAAAGTGAAATTGAGAAACAGTTACGACCGGACGGCTTTAAAATGTTGAATTGTCTGTGGGGGACAAACATTGAATCCCTAAAGCCCTGTAGAGGGGTGTTATTCCTGCAGTTTGCCATCTTTATTTGTATTAGAGCCCAGCTGAAAAAGTCCCAGCGAGCCCCCAGAGTGTAAACTATCTTTGACCAGTGATCAGGATCCTATTCAGACGACCGTATCTCCTCCATCTGCGGCGTGTCGACAGGCATCCTCCTGCATTCCACTCCTTTTGTTTGCAGAGGTAGGGGAAGGACATTAATGATTCTTCCATTGACTTAACATCCTTGGAAAGTCCGCCTTGGCCTCACACCTGCTGCCTATAAGCCTCTGGAATCTCTGCTCCATCACTGCTGAGGATGTGCTGCTTGGAAAATATGCGGGCTCCTCAATGCCCTCAAGTTAGCGCAGCATGCGTCGAGGAAACGGAGAAGAATGTCAACCTGGACATCGCCTCCACATCCACAAGGACAGCCAAGAATGCAGCCATTGTTTAATGAAAACAGGCTCCTCATTGCTGATATTGAGCACCTGTAGACTTAATATACTTTAAAGCTCCATTGAATTGTTGCTGTCCTTGTTTTGACTGGACTGTGGAGGCAAAGGTCAAGAGCGATGGCAGAGGTGAGATTGATTGTGGTTGTCAATTAACATTGAAGCATTATGTGTTGGTAGAGTTGGCCAACTGAGCTCTACAGCTCTCTGTTTGGACCCCATCAGTATGACTTTTAGCATCTGTGACGATGAAAGCCAGATGATGCCCAACTGTATTTGGCTTTGACAGCCAGTATTTTATCCTTTGGCCATAAGAGCTACTACTGTACATCTGATCATCACTGTTACTGATCTACTTTGTCCCGGTTGAACTAGCTCAGTAAACAGACAATAAAAAGACTCTATTAATGTAATGTGAAGCATCTAGTCTAGAGCTAGCCTTTAATAATAAGGACTTATTTAATATGATTAGATGCACAGGACTCACTACCTGTTTAGTTACGAGTTACCAGTGTATAAAATAAAGACACCTGTGTGTGTGGGAGCGGTTTATGCTTTGAGTCTTAATAGACACATACGCCTCTCTTTAACAGCTCTGCAAAGTTCAAGACAAGGTTATTACCTGAAAACAGTGCCAGACAGAAGTACGTCTTTTTACCACATGTACAAGACAGACATAGTTGACTTTTTATGGTGATGGGTTATTCCAAATAAAATGTGAATCGCTCTCTACGAGAACTTATCTTTCCTTCACTTTGAACTACACTGTCTGTAACACTGCAGACACAAACTCCAGGGGAAAAAGGCATGTTACGCTCTGCAGGCCGTCGCCACAATTGCTGAAAGGTTAGCCATACAATCAGGAAATTCTTCATGATGGGTTGCAACAGCTCAGCAGGAGTTCAGATTCCCCGCTGTTCCAGTGTGTTATGCCTTTCCCTTTCCTCTATGACCCCCAGACCCAGTTGGGTACCACACTGCTGTGCTGCAGCGATGGCCTGGAGGATCTCAGAGGGGCCTCTGGTAGATTTATGAGCACCATGCTTATGTTTAGCCAAGGCGTCCTGCTTATTTTTGCTTCACTGTTAGAGACTACCGGTTGAGATAATGAATCAACAGACAGGACCGAGGTTATGGATCCACAGAGAGCTGCTCCTCGCCGGTCACCTGGTTTGACCATTTTGTAAAGTTACAGTTGTTGTTCTCTTGTCGTTTTAATTTAAAAAGAATCACCGTGTAGATGAGGCCCAATACTCAAAACAGAAACGACTGTAACCATAAAGGTTCACATAAAGTGAAATGTCTTGACATTTTTAACTGCCATTGCCATTAAACTTCAAAGATGTAATAACTTTAGTGATCCTTTTCTCTATCCATAGTGCCATCATCACGTCAACATTATACTTTTCCCAATACTTTGTTAAAAGATTCCTGCAAAACTAATGACATCTGCGCCTTTCTCAGCTGTTCTTTGTGTTCAGTGCAAAGCTCTGCTTACATTTGCTTACAAGCAAATGTACACATGCTAACATCAGGGTTTTTCCTGGTTTATAATGGGCCTTTGGGGGCTGACTTCACATGACTGTAAGTATAATCGTTCTGTGTCCAGTAAAGGTAATGAGTCTGTGTTACCTTATCTAACAGAAATCTATGCTTTTTCTTGTCATTTCAGACCATTTGATAAACCAAAAATCATTATAATACTTAATTAAAATGAATCCCATTAAACAAAACTGGTTTAAAACAACAACAACAGTTTGGGCGCTGGTGATTTTCTTTAAAATCTAAAACCTCTTGGCTCCAAAATGTCCTCTATGCAGGAAAATCACATTCTAAACTAAGATGGTAGACACTATACCTTTAAACATCAGCATGTTAGCATGGTCATTTTGAGCATGTTTGCGTGCCGACGTTAGCCGGTGCTAGCCTACAGGGCAGTGAAAGGAACAGCTCCTTCCTATCTCCAGGCCATGGTCAAGCCTTACACCCCCGCCCGACCACTTCGCTCTGCTGCCTCGGGGCGATTGGTCGCCCCGTCGCTCAGAGGTCCTGGCGGCCGATCGACCCGGTCACGTCTGTTTTCTGTCCTGGCCCCACAGTGGTGGAGTGAACTTCCCACTGACGTCAGGACAGTGGAGTCGCTGCCCATCTTTCGCCGCAGGCTGAAAACCCACCTCTTCAGGAAGTCTTACCCTGAGCCTTCCACTTAGCACTTATTGTATTCATACTAGTTTGTTGCACTTATTGTATTCGTATTACTTATAGCACTAACTGTTTCTCTTGTTTCTGTACTTTGGCTCTGAGTTATGCTCTGCTTCATGCTCTTAGATGCTTGTTTGGAAAAGGAAATGTACTTATGACTTCTGGTGACTAGTAGTTCTTTTGATTACCAATGTTGATGCACTTATTGTAAGTCGCTTTGGATAAAAGCGTCTGCTAAATGACTGTAATGTAATGACTGTAATGTAATGTTAGCATTTAGCTCTAAGCACCACAGCATAGAGCCTTGCAGTCTTGGTGTTGATTCTATGGTTAAAAGCAAGCTGCCAAATGTTTAAGCTTGAGATATGAAGCGTTTGATACTAGTGGTCCTTCTTTATCTACTTACAACACATGACACACATTTGCGCAGACCTCTGGTACAGTTGAGACAGAGACTAATTTATTGAACCCGAGCCTGAAGCTTTACGCAACACTTGACAGAACTGTACCGTAACACATTCAATATGTACACAGTTTGTGAAAAAATAGCATATTGCAAGTGTTAATACACACATGTGCTGTATATATACTGTGGGGGATTCGCTCAATTTCCTTGCAAAGTCAGTTTAATCAAAAGCATATTGACTCTGTTACAGCCTGTACAACAATGGCTCAATGCACCCCTATATCTGACTTTTTTTCACCTCAAACTCTGAAATGCTGCAGCATCAATGCCATGTCTCATGGCCACAATGCTTTCCCTGTTCTTTCTTTTTCAATGGTGTATTCAACGATATGCTTGGTTTGTCAGACTGTCAGGGGTTGGCAGTTTTTAAAAGGCTAAAATAACATTTGTTCACTGTGATAAAGCCTGGAAATGGGGGCTGGTTTAATCACTCTAAATTGGAGATAAGGGTGCACTGAAAGGTATAGCTCAGTAATAGCACAGCTAACTTGTGCTATAAATAGCATTTGTCATCAGAGATGGGAGAAGAAGGTGTTTGAGCTAACAGACATACTGGATGATATGTCGACTTAGGTCAGCGAGTGCGTGCCGACTGCAGCAGCTCCATTTTTCCATTGGTCACTGCTGACAACCATAAAAGTCCTGCACATGACAGCCGGGTCTCATCGTTTGTTTTTATTCTCCTTCCAAGAGAGGTTTTAATATCAGAGCCTCAAGCTGACATCCACATGGATTGTATTGTTCTGTCATGCTGAAGTGACAAGTTTAGCCAACTAAAAGTGTTCTTTTTCATTGTAGTTTTTAATGGTGTGCAGTATATGTCATTCAGTATCAGATGTTTGGATGGTGGAATGATTTTGTAGCATTTACATTCATGTTAAACATTCAACACATGCATATTTTTGTTCTTTTCTGTCTCCATTTCTTTCAGAAATAGATAACAGAAGTGTTTTGTTTCCCTATAAAACGATGACTCATCACTGATATTAAGATTTCATCCTTACTCAGAGGTGCTCTGGCTTACTCACAAAGGTTCTCTCCTCGTCATCTTTTTCTTGTTACCCAGCAGTTTCCATGAAGGATAATATTGATATTTTACATTCTTTCTAACTACTTTCTAACAAAGTAGATGAAAATAAGGATTTACTGTGTTTCCCCTCTTCAAGTCTTTCCCTGCTTTCTAAATATATGCCGTATCTGCATCAAAATAGCAGCTCATGGGCTTAAAGCTCCCTGTGACAGCAGCCTCGGCTCTGTTTCAGCTTAACCCCTAACCAGTGCATATAATGGGCCAACTTGACTGGCCAAGTTTGACATGCAGTCCTCCCTTTGTAATGGGGGTCAGAGCCTGCTAGTGTGGAGCAGTTTACAAGTGTCAGAGGGAAAAGAGGAATTTGTGGGGACAAGGCAAAAAGCCGCCGCAACTGAGAGGCGGTTGCCTTTTTTCTTCGGCTGCTGTCTGTTCGCAGAAGTGCAGAGGCCTTATTCTGTAGGGTCAGTAGGTCAAGTTAGGCACCACGCTAATCCCTTCACAAGCCTATTATGAGCTCCTGAATGTTAGGGCATGAGCGGAGAAATACTTTAAGTCGTAAGTAGAACCAAAGCTCTTGATATATTCTCATTGTTTCTGCAGCCATACGTGAAACTTGAAGATATCCGGTTTTCCGTGTAGCTTAGCCACGTTCTTTTTATTTAATGCTCCACATTAACTTTCACGTATAGATGAAATATAATTGTTTTTGTTCATAGCCATGCTAGAAGCGTGGCTCTAGCAATTGTACAGTGCAGACAGTCACGGTCCACAAAACACAAATTGTAATACTTTTGGTCCCCTGAGTTTTCCTCTATAGCGCCACCAGCAGGTAAAGGTTTTCTGTGAAATAATCTCAAAATGTATATCATGGATTGGCAGTACATTTATGTACTGACATTAATGGTTCCCTGAGAACGTATTACACTGACTTTGCCTCTAGTGCCACGATGAGGGTTACATTTGATTGGTTGCCATGAAGTTCGGTGTGCTATGTCCAACAGGTAGTCGCTAAGTTTCTCTGTCTACTATTTGGGGCGTGGCAGGTCCTGTACAGTGGGTTGATTGGGGGTTTTTTGGCTGAAAATCTGCCTGCTAGGGCCAAAATGATGTTGATTCGAGCGATGAAAGAGAACCAAAACCGAAGGCCGACAGGCCGCAATATCACAACAACAAACTGAAAGACGGTGAGAGGAGCTGCAGATGTATGAATCACCCCTTTAACATTTCACAGTCATTTCCATTGTTATTATACAAATATTGATTACATAGACACTTTATGCAGAATTGTGGCACACCCTGCGGTCAGCAAATGCTTTCAATGATTTCTCATTAGATTTTTCCCCATTTGCTTCCAACCTGCTGTCCCTAATTTCCTTAAAACTTATCCATGATTAGGGATTTGTAGAAAAGAAGAATATCCACTTCTAATCAAGCAGCAGGAATTTAGCCATGATGTCTGTGAGGGCTCCGAGAGCTCATGTGTTTTTGTCAGATCACTTGGTCATCCACAGAGATTAGCGAGCACAATGGCTTTCCTCCACATGCAGTGACATCCTACGTAATTAAAATGGAGCAAATTCCAAAGTGCAATTAATGATACCAATTATAGATATCTTTGAACAAACAAGCTGACACAATGACAGATTCACTGACACACACACACACACACACACACACACACACACACACACACACACACACACACACACAGGATATCCGAAAGTAAGGAAACACTGTGTGTCAATAGGAAACAACACAGCAGGAGCCGGAGTGTGTCCCGTGTCCCTGAAGATGCCGTGTACTTGAACCAGGTGCCTTCCTCTGTGTATTTTCCTGTTTACTGAATTGCTTCCCTTCTTGTTTGGGTATTTTCTTTCGGTCCCTTAAGTCAATATCTTCCTGTGGGCAGTGTAGCTCTCGCCTGACTTCACTGCTCTTTTCTGGCCACCGGACGTCATTTGAAAAGCTCACAATATCAGCAAGGGGAAGTCTGACGGAGTCCGGTGTGCGGTGCATTGTTTTGAAATCATGCTGGTTTGGGCTTTAGTTATTTCTGGAGCCACAGAGCCGCCTCCTGCACATCAGCTGTATTCAACTGTAACGTAGTTATTTTCCTCCTACTCCTTCATTGCCAAATGAAACAATGCCATTTCCAAGGACTTCCTTCAAGTATGTATTTATTTCTTCTCTCCGGAGTGACAACTTTATCAGTGATTCACACACGGGAATGTTTTTCAAACTGCTGTGTGAAATAGTTCAGTTGATTGTAGATTGAAGCATCAGAATTATTGATGCATTTCATGTTTTATTTGGACAAATACATTTATTATCAGTGAGAGAGTGGCCGTCTCTCCGTGTTTTTTGGCAATCGGCAACCTCTGATGCTGATAAATTAAGTGCCAAAAAGTTCTTCAAATGTCCACTTCGAGTTCATCCCTACAGACCCCCATGTTAAAATGTATCGCCGTAATGAACATGTTTACAGCCTGGTACAAAAAACTTTTTTTTTGTCTCCATAGCTAATATCCCTGTATGGGGGGATTTTATAGAATTCACCCAATTTAATTATATTAAGGCTTAAAGTTATGCCTTATTTAGGGTTTGATCCAAGTCGTTCATCGCTAGTCTGCTCTGCTGCGTCACCCAGGCCCACCTCAGCCCCAACAACGATCCACCTCATTGCCCATTTTGGGATTTGCCGGGAGTTAGGCCATGTTGTCACTAAGCTGACAACCCACAGAGCCACCCACCTTGAGCTTCACAGAGACTACGTCCATATTGTATACAGTCTTTGGTTTTTAGCCACATTCGTGAAGTGTGTTTAGGGGAGCAAATATCAGGCTGTTGGTTGGTCGACCACTTTGGTTCCACCTCAACAACTATTTTATAGACAATAATAACATGGAAGACTTTTCCTGTAGCTTCACCGTGTTTTTGTTTTTTTGTGAAATGCCTCAAAAACTATTGGATGGATTCCCTTGTGGTCCACACATTCATGAACCTGCCAGATGAATTATAATAAGTTTTGTGATCCCTTCACATTTTATCTAGCACCATCATCAGGTTGACATTTTTATTTGTTCCATATTACTAAACTAAATGTAAATTGGTCATTATATTATACTACAATAAATGTATAACATTCCTATCAGCATCAGCTGTACTAGGGCCAGGAACATTCTTGGTAGATATATTTATAACATCAATGCTGTATTTTGATTGATAGCCTGCAGATAATGGTGCCAAAATACAGAATAATTGCAGCCAACTTGTAAAACCCTTTCTGAGAATATTATAAACCAGGTGGCGTTTTAGCATCTGAGAAGCCTTAAAATTGACCAGTGTGTTACTTCAATGCAACACTCTAGCTGTCAGATCTGAGAGTACCTTGAATCCTTCAAATATTCAGATTCCTGGTCCCTTTCTTCACCTCAGGTTGTGATATTGCTCAGATTTGGTTCCCTCTCACTATTAGTGTCTGGGTTACTGATTATGCCGTCATTGTATGACCTTTGTTTTAACGTGTTATCTCACCGCAGACCCAAGAATGCACAAGTCACATTCACACACCAATACACATAACTCCGTCTGAGTTTGCTTTCACAGCCCAAACCTTTGCTACTTTCATCCCGTCCGAAGACAAACACTGATAACGAAGGATTAGTCGGCTGACTCTTAACATGTCATACACTCACTCCGGCCTCTATCAGGCCTTTATCAATTGAAACCTGCTTCTCTGACACTCATCTACTGTACTCTCCCCTGATGTGTTTCTCCCCTCGCCTGCAACAAGTCGGGTTATTCCCTCAGCGGTTTGGAATTTGACACTCGGAGAGACAAATGGAGGAGAAACAAGTCTCCCTGGTGGAGGTCCAGAGCCCCCGAGTTTTGGAACAAGACTCTGTCACCTCACACCAAGCACACACTGTTATCGCCCTGCACTCTGCCAAGCATGCCACCACCTCACCAGCTGCACTTGGATCAGCCAGCATTTTTTAGCATCCCAGAACGACAGCAGCATGTGCCCTTGACAGAACAACTGAATGGGCCACCAGCTTGTTAAAAAAAGTCAAATCAAATACAGAAAAACTATTTAAGTCCAACTTTAAGAGATAAACAGCTCAAATGTTTGCCATTACTTCTTGAGTGGTACTGGTAATTGTACACTGAACTCAGTTTCCATCAAACCAAAGTCTCATTTCCCCAAACCAGGCTTTGAATACGGGCATAGTTTTGCCAAACAAACCTAAAATATTGTGTTTTCAACCTCATCTGAACATGAGATTCACCATAGAACAAGCCTTGAGCTGAAATTGTGTCTGTGGTCAGCATTTATTTTTCATGTCATCATTGAAGCTGTTAGTGGGCAGCAATTTTGGGGTTATTACAGGCTTGTTTTAGTTATTCAAGGTTATCTCAATTTTACCAAATGAAACACTTTTAAGTTAATTCTTTTCACAAAACCTCTTAGAGGTTCATGGATTCTTTCACCAAGTACCTTCTGACATATTACATCACCATGCTTCGTCTCAACAGTACAGTATTTACACAGTAGGTACTCATGAGGGTCTACGGTCTGTGGAAAGTAGCAGATTGCATGTGATGGTCTTGTTAAGGAACATAACTCAACCGTGCCACAAAGTTCTGCAAATTGCCTTAACCATGCTATCTCATAACCTAAAAGTCGATTACATTATTGAAGACAGATTTGAGGAATTGCAGACTCCAGCCATTTGTTCCCCGGAGCCCCACACGCTGCTTTACTGTAAAATGCGATACCTCTTCATTAATCTTGCTGATTGGAGCGCAGCCCAGTAGGACGTATGCAGTTTGAGAGCTGACTGCATGGCTTAACTTTATGTGTGTGTATGGGTGTGCACACACTTGTACGCACACATCGGTTTTATTGTGAGCAAGTGTGCATGTGAATTTACATCTAAACATGTGTGTGTATGTGCATCATGAGTGATGCATTGGCTCCTCGGGACTCGAACCCCTCCACCTCCGAGTGTGTGTGTGTGTGTGTGTGATTTGAGCGCCAAAGGAGAAGTCTTGCATCCATCTCATTTGACAGCTCCCGACCTTCCAGTAATCCCAGTATTTCTCGCTATCTCACTCCCCATTACCTCACACATACATACACATATGCAGGGACAGCAGGCATGTGACCTGCCGCAGCATCAAAGCCAGCTATCTCATTCATCTGCAGCAGAATCGACAGATAATCGCACTCAGGGCTCCATCATCAGCTACTGGCCAAAATCTGTTGTTATTCTATCTGCATTCTTGCTTTAATGTTCAGAGCCGTCCGGTCCATATCATCTCGGGAGCCTGATTTGTTGGAGAATTTCATTTGTCTTCAGTCACTATGATTCTATTTTTGTCAGGTGACATTTCTACAGTTTTTATTAGCCATTCTTAAAGTGTTCCTCTGGGTTTGCTTGTTCCAGACTGCTTATACAAAATTATAAGGATTGCCGTGACTGCAGACATTCAGGGTGCCCAGAGGATGAATCCTAATCATTTTTTTTGTAATCCCTGACTTTTCATTTAGCACCACCGGCAGTAAGTTTTCACTTTTTCAGTGAAATATCTCAATATCTACAACTTGGATTGGCATTAGATTTAGTACAGATATGCATGGTTTCCAGACGATGTACCCTAATTACTTTGGTTATCATTTCAGTTATGATTTAGCACCACTACGTGGTTGGACTTTTGGATGGATCACTATGAAATGTGTTACAGACATTCATGTTTTCAGGGTGAGCTGTAATAATTATCCCGTATATGGTGGTGCTAGAAACATCCTAACATGTCAAACTGAAGTATTATAAACATCACACTGTACCTGCTAAACATCAGCATTGTGAGCATGTTAGCATGCTGACGTTAGCATTTAGCTCTGCTCTGCTGTTATATGTACAGCCTCCCAGAGCTGCTACTGGCTGTCGACTCTTTGTCTTGTTCATCTGCTGTGAATGTCGCCGTCACTGCAGCCTAAATTCAGAAACTTACCCTGAAAGTGCTATATGGCCGTGCAATGAAAACGTCAACATGACATTATACAGAGCAGATTTTTACAGAAGCTATAACTCTCCTGGTTGTTGCTACTGCAGGAAGGTGTTACTCCTGTTCTATATGTGTAACTCCGGCTGCAAACCTTTGTCTCCCAACAGCGTTTGATTTACCGCCCGCTATCTTCTGCTTCCTCTATCTCTCTGAACAATCTGGTTTCACTTGGGCTGCCAGCTCTATTTAAGAGCAGTTTGTCAACGCAATGAGAGGAGAAGATATTCCTCCCGACCAAAGCGCCCCAAATTATGTATTGTGTCGTAAAGAGGAAAAAAAAGGGAAGACCTATTTTATATGGCCGGTGATGAAATCTCCTAATTTCTTCAAGATGTTGGGATTCTTTATGGCACAGATGAAAAGATGTTAAATTCTTCCAAATGCAGCATATTTTTGCGATCACTCAGAAAAAAAGATGCTAAACTTGATACTGAAACTTTACAATGACAGTGGTAAATATCAGTCAAAATGTATTTATACGGTTAAAAATATGCTTAGTAATTTGTGTTATGATATTATAATACGATCAATACAGAATATAATTTTAGGTTAACTTTCAGGTTAATATTTGAAGATCTAGATATTTGGTGTAATGAGGTTTATGATAACCTAGAGTAATAACTGAGCTTTTTAAGACTGATTTTGCTTTTGTAAAGGTTTTAGTTTTTTACTTTAGGTGTGATAAATTATAATCTGCCGATTTCTAAGAGTGACTATGCAAAGACCTTGTAGTGTATGTTTAAGATGACGAGTATCATTGTATATTAGTTTGGCCTAGCTTTGAGGCAATGACTACTTGTATGCCAAATGAGTAACACAGTTATTACCTGACTCTGCTTTGCTATATTAATAAGCTATATTAGAGACTTTCAGCTTTATAAAAAAATTGTCAACATTTTTAATGGATGCTTTTTTACTGTTTTGGTTTTAAGTGAAACAGCTCTTATCGTAGGTATTTTTAAAATTGTATTTACTATACTTTATTCATCCCGCAAGGGAAATTCGTTCTCTGCATTTGACCCATCCCTATACAGGGAGCAGTGGACTGCTCTTGAGAAGCGCCCGGGGAGCGGTTAGGGGTTCAGTGTCTTGCTCAGGGACACTTCGGCACAGGACTCGTAGCAGCCGCCGACCTTAGGGTTGCCGGCCGACCCTCTCTACCCAATGAGCCACGGCTGCCCAAAGCAGACAGACACAGTTAGCGACTAGCTAGTGAACACAGTGGAGCATTTAGCAGCTAAAGAGAGAGATATTTCTTGGTGGAGACCAAAAACAGAGCAGGTGGCCACAAAAACGACTCAAATGAATGAAGAAACAGTTGCATTAGAAGTTGGCCAGATATCAATGTTGTGTGTGTGACAGGTGCGCGTTTCACCTGTCAAGAGAAGATGAATTAACATTACTTATCGCAGGATGAGACAATACAATATGATTAATCTGAGTACTGTTCGTTTGAAGTATTGGTATATTGTTATTCATTAGTTACAATTTTCGACTTTATTGTATTGTAAATGTCTTTCTTGTTTCCATGTGTGACTTTGTCCATACACCTCAGGGCCATTGTGGAATAAGCAAAAAGCCAATACGTTTAAAAAGTATACACTTTGTACTTGCTTACCAACGAAAAGACTTTCTTTTCTGAACTAATATGACGTAGAAAATCTGCCTCGAGCCGTGTAGAAAATATTTAAGTGTTATGTAGCTGTAATCTGGGGAAGTAGAAAGATTTGTAATCAGCTTCCCCCTACCTCTGCAGTGGCACTGCAAACAAAGGCAGCTCGAGGATTGGAAGTGAGTGACCCCAACGTGGCTAGTTGTTGTTTACTTTATACAGAGACTGACGGCTGCATACAGGACTGCACTGTGTATACGTGACTGAGGTCACAAAACGCTTGATACGAATGCATAACAGGACGAGACTGGTACTAATTAACTCTTTTTTTTCTTCAGCATATTTACAGCCTTTCTCTATCTCAAGCTGTCTCAAAGTTTGCTCATTAGCTTTCACTGTATACAACCTTTTGTCCCTCTGTAGACCACATTAGAAGGACTAGTAGGGCTCTGGAGGTTGGCGTGCATTGTCTGCAGCAGTTTAACTGATTTATACCCAGTTAACAACCATTATGGTCACTTTAGAAATATCATCCACTCCTCAGAGATCCAGGAAAATGTTCATCACAACCACAGTACATCCCAACAATCCCAGAGCAGCGGGGGGGGGGGGGGGGGGGGGGGGGGGGACACCCGTGATGTATTTTCTTGACTGTTTACTGCACTCCAATCCTTCATGTCACCATTCAAACATTGCCTCACAAGTCATTAAATGTAATTGCTTTGGCTTTTGCAGCGCTGTGCGTTTGATATGTGTTGACTTAAACTGCACCAAACAAACAAATCTCTGAATCCCTCAGTGAAAAAAACAAAACCCCAAACATGATTTGGAAGAGATGCAATTATTCCATGTTGATTTGATCATAATTCAGCCCGTCCTCTAAACTCTTGTTCAGCACAGATGTGACACTGGAGGTGGTTTTCAGAGAGCATCCATGTTCGGCCACGGTGCCCTGCCTTCCCCTCTGCCTGAGCTCCTCTGACTCACACTCTGAACACTGTTGCCAGGGCTACCATTTATTAATATTGGTCCATAACTTTGAGTCTCATCACCAGGCTACAGCTTGGCCGATGGCTGACACTGAATCTCTCTGACACACACACACACACACACACACACACAGATACACATGCACGCAAACACACACACACACACACACACACACACACACACACACACACACACACACACACACACACAAAGACACAAACACTGCCTTGTGTCCAGATTATGTTGCTTGTGAATGAGAGCACCTATACTGGAGACAGGGTTTTCAAGAACAGGGTGTTCACTCAGACTGAAGAGAGGGTTGGATGTGGAATATGTTGGGCACTAGTGACCCCTTGTGGTCATGTGTGTCGTTACAATAAGGTCCACAAAATCCTGAGTAGTTACCAGAGGTGGAATATTGTTCTTTTTACTCCACAACATTTATCAGATAACTTAAGTTACTTTGCCAATTCTGATTATCAATACAAAATGAATTAATTAAGCAAATACATTTTGATGTATCATTATAGGTGAAGATCATACTTTATTGACTACCCAGTAGTATATGAAGTCATTCAAATGAACCACCTTTACCAGCTGCAACATTTATAGTGATGAACACATTATCCAATAATATAATATATATATATATATATATTATTCTGAATTGGACCATTCACAGCTTATAGTGCTAACAGTGCTAACAGTGCAAACTACAGCAAAAGTGCTGACAGAGCTAACAGTGTTTACCTGAGGGGGAACTGGAGGATGTTTGCTACACTTCTGCGACAACGCTGTCGGTCGGGACGGCATTATCAGCTGAGACCACCATATGAGAGCAGTGCAGAGCGGCGGCCGTGAGCTAACCAATGGGGCGCGCTCACATGCACTAACATGCACTAAATGCAGGCCCGTCTTTGTCAACAAAGCAAGGGGAAGCTCGGATAAGAACACACACACACGCAGAGGGAGAGCGGCTTCATTCTCTGCTCAGGGCCGTCGCTTGAGCACTTCATTGTGAACAGTCTGCTGGTAAAATCATATTTGATCATTCATTTAGTCGGCAGTATCCGGTACAAGCTGATTGAGTATGTAGTAAGCAGTGAGTTAATATGTGATTTCAAACAAATTACAACTTAATCATTCTTATTACCTCACACATTTCATAGCATAGCTCTGCCCACCTTCAACCTGAGCAGAGGTCGAACAGTCTAGGGGGCCTTTAAATCTTTGAAAGAACTATTTTCTTTCTCTCTGTGACATTCTCGAATGATGCAGCTTGATTGACATCTGTCTGTGTGGGTCCTTTAACATTTCCTGTAAGTAATATGTATACTAGGATAGTATATTTCTTTTTTTAATACTCACTACAAAAAGAGACTATGAAAATGATTACATACTATTTGTATACAGCGTGGAATTCGGACACTGTACAATTATTGACAAGCATGTGTTTTTTTCTACTTGTGTTTTGCGCTCTGATAAATAATAATTTATTATACATTTTATTTGTAGAGCACTTTAAAAGGTACTCAAACAGGCACTTTACATGGTAAAAACAGAAAACAATAAAAGCAATGATATAAACAAGGGAAGAGAGATCACATACAAACAAAAACATACATAACTATTAAAAGCAGATTTATATAGATGAGTTGTAAGTGCAGTTTTGAAAGTGGTGAGTGACGGAGAATGTTTGAGGTGCTGGAGGAGAGAGTTTCAGAGGGAGTGGGCAGCAATAGAGAAGTCCATAAATAAGTCTATTGTGTTGATATTATCAGTGATAATACTTTATGACTTCTATTATTGTCTCTATATGATTTTCATCTTTGGGCATTTTTATGAATTTAAAAGTTGTATGAATTTTCTTTCTTCACTTTTCTGCTAAATACAATGGACTTGACCAGCTGTCACACAGATTAGCTTCACATTTCCTAACAACATGATTTTTTTTGTGAATGGAGCACTTACACCCCCAGCTGGTCACTCTGTGTAACTTAATGCTGATGCAGAAACACTTTGTTGAGAAAATAAAGCAATGAAGAATCACATTCAATATGTGCACCGTAAACACCTTTTTACTAGAGCAACATTTTATATGATTGAATACTTGTGGAACTCGATCAGACCGTCAGTGGGATTTTTAGTATACAATTGAACTGCAGTTACCAGTAATAAGGCATACATATACACACATAGAGAGCCTTCCATTTCAGTTGGATAAAACATGTGACTGTGTTCCCATCAACCATTTACAACCTTGGAGTCAAAGTTGAATCATAAATTTTACTGTGTGATTACTGTTTATTGCTTTTATTGTCCATCTACTCTTCCTTGTGCATTGTGTTATCAAGGAATTATGCAAACTAAACAAGCTTTATGACCAATACTGGGCTTTATTGACCCATATCCAGTTCACATTTCAACGCACAATAACAGCTGGCCAAACAATGACAGCTGTGTGTAATATTTGAGGTATGTAATAAGAATGGGAGACCAAATTGAAGTGCAAATGATTACCATAGGTTCTCAAATATTGGCAGAGACCTTCATTTACTCCGACTGCAGAGGCTTTCATTTGTCAAGCTTTTGTTTATAACTCACCATGTTTTATTTTTTTTTAATTTGCAAACTAAAAATGTTCTCCATGTTTACTTGCTTTCTTTATAAATTCAGTAAAATGCACATTTCCACTGCATTATCTTTATCAGCACGACATTATTTACTGTTTATGATCCAAGAGCGCAGGGTCTCAGCATCACTTTGCAGGCTCCTGGAGGATCTCCCAGCAATCAAACAGAACATGTGTCCTTACTGAAGAAACCTATTGGGGACCATCAATGTCTGTACCAAGTTATGAATGGCTACAGAGTCCGTTAATCAGCTCTCTGTCAATTTCCCCCTTGACAACAGTGGAGCCGTCTTGTCTTTCCTTTTTTGGGAAGGGGGGGGGGGTGTACTATAGGAGGCGATGTAGAGGGTGAAATACAGTGAATCCAGAGCAAATCTGTCATCCACCTCATCAGTCTCATGTCTGCAGCACAGACATCTCCTCTGCCCCCAAAGAAAGACTGGGGTCCTTAAGGGCCCTTCAAAATCTCTCTCAGATCACTGACAATTGAGACTGCTTTTATGCGTCTTTGCTTTTGGTTAGTTTGTTAGTTAAGCTTTATTTATTCAGGACATCTCATCGAGATCACAATCTCTTTTGCAAGTGAGACTTACGTATGAGATGATATCAAGACAGCTAAGTCACATAAAGCTGCTGGGACTTGGCTCCAGTTGGATGATCTGATATGCACTTTCTCATCACAAGGTTACTTGAAGTGTGGATGAGACTTGCTGCACTGCGTTGTCATCGGATGTTCGTCACCTGTCTCTTTCATCGCCGCGGCCTTTGGACAGTGCATTAACCATTTACATACATTGTCATGTGAATGGGGGAAAAGAGATTTATTGTCTTCAGTATTGCTTATAATAGATTGGCCTTTCTCTGGTTTGTACTCAGCACTGAGGAGATATGACAAGAATTGGTGGCCAGTAGCGGATTATTCTTGCAGTTGTACAGTCAAAAATGCAAAAAAACGCAATAAGATTAACTTTAACATTTAAGCAGCTCAGTCTGTCAATCCACTCGGGCTGCTGCACATTAGAATCTTGTAGAAATGATTTCTAATGCTGAAAACGGACTACAGGTGTTTGCAAATGCGTCATGGATGAAGGAAGCTGCTCTGCACCTTTCCACAGCCTTAATCCTTCTTTCCAAAGAAGCTGTTGGAGCCTGTTCAGCAAATCTCTCTCAGGTCACCCTCAGTCAGTCAGGCTCGTGACAAAATATAAAATGGAGGAAACAGATGCACATACATATTTTCCTCTATCTTCAGATGAAAGAGTCAGTTCTTTATATGTATTTTAGTTTTTAACTAGTGCAGTGTCTGTGCAAAGGGTCCTTGTTCAGAACGGGCGTAGTGCTTGGCCTGTGGTGTTGCTGCTTGTAGCTTTCGGGACAATCGCTTATAAAAACAACTTTACACTCATCAATGTGCTTCCTTAGGTTCTTGGCAATCCGACACACACACATAGACTGTATACAGGAAGTGGACGTAGTCTTTGTGACGTCAGCCATTGGTTTGTGGACTGCCATTTCAAAGCCTCAATTTTGGCTTTTTGGCCACCGCCATCTTGACTTTTTTGCAACCGATGAACGAAAGTAGTAGGGTAGCGACCTGTCAATCACATGGTAGCCCCGCCCTATAACATACTTTATGGTACCTAATGAACATCTGCTGTATTGTAAAATATTTAAAACTAGAGATTGAGACCATAAACTCATGTTTATAATGTTTACTGAGGTAATAATAATTTTGTCTTGGACTGCCATACAATCGGACTTCTTTGTACTTCATTTTAAGGCCCACAGACCCCTTTACAACTCACTAAAATACATTTCAATCCACCCCTAATGAAAGAAGAGGTCGTTTAAGAGGCACAGCTCTGTGAGCATTGTGTATTACTCATGTCTTATTTCACTACAGCACTGTAGTCAGAAGGTCTGCTGGTTTTGAAGTCGTGATCAAAGCCAGTAGATCCCATTGCACCGAAGAGGTGTTACCTAATAGAAAGTATTTGCATCAGGTAGTTGCAATGTCATTAAATCACAAGCTGTATGTGCATGAATCTGCTGCTCCGGATTAATAAACCAGGCCACTCTGAGGATACATAGAGGTTTTATAATTTCCTTTCCTTGCACTGACTAATTGGCAAGGTGACCGGAGGAGTGCCCAGAGTCCTGTCTGTTTATATAATGATAATAATAATAATAGTTATAATGTCTGTAGAAAACAAAACAAAGTTAAAACAAAGTTACAAAAGTGCTTCACAGACGGCAGCAAATTAAACACCAACAATAATCAAAGCAAGTGGAAAATAGAATTGTCACTTTTGAATTTGAATTGCCGGATTAAACTAACGGGATAGAATGTGTTAGGTAGTGAGTTTTAGAGGTAGGCAAATCAGGATAGCTAGGATAGCAGTTTTCCCCTGTTTCCAGTCTTTATGCTAAGCTAAGCTAACCAGCTGCTGGCTGTACCTTCATATTTAACAGTCAGACATGAGACCTTCCCATTTTACTCTTGACAGACTCAAAGCGGTTTTCCTTAAATGTTAAACTTCGAAAGAATAAAATGATGTGAAAAACTTAATTCCAGTACGATAAAAGAAGACATCCTCCTCCTCCTTTGTCTCTCCCGATTCTTCTTCTTCTTTTTGCCAGATGGCAGCATACATTGGGCTTGAATAGAAGGATTTAAAAATATGTTTTCTATGGAAATCTCTGCGGGATTACTGCAACGTGCCTCATACATGCATACATGAGCAAAAGATGAAAATTCACAAAAACACGAAAAAAAACCAACACACACATCCATATGAATCGCCATTCACTTACACGCTGCATATAAACCAGCCTTGTCCATGTTTTTGAATGCACTGCTAGTATCTGTCATGTCGTATTGGTGTAAATAATCATGATAAAAACGACACAAGTCTCTTTTTATTTGATCAAAAACACATGTGCCAGATGACGGGGCATCATAGTGGGAATACCCGAGCCACATCCGCTGAGTTGCATCACAGCACAATAAAAAATATTGGCCAACACAACGAGATGCAGGGGGAACAAAAATCAGGTGGGAGGTCATTTGACACTCACATTGTATTTTAGGCCAGAAAGCAATGTTTCTGAGCACCAAGATCCACCCCCAAAGCCACCGCACATGATTCCTATCTAAGGGCCGCAGAGAGAGGAGATAGTGGCAGAGGAGGAGGAGGAGAGATAGGGAGAGAGAGAGAGAGAGAGAGAGAGAGAGAGAGACAGTCATGCACTTACAAGCCCGCACCCACACACAATTTCTCATCAGACACCCCCACACACTTTCTCACATACGCTGCATACACATCGGAGCACCTGTTTTGTAGCCTCTGTCTTTGGATCTGCTCGTGACGGGATCGTAGTGCCAAGATGCCTTCCTGTGGATGGTTGTTGTTGGCTCTGTCAGCACTAACAGGTAAAAAAAAAAAAGTTTCTCTTTGTCCTCGCTGATCTGTCGGAGTGTGAGTGTCAAGTTTCTGATCTCTGTGTGAAGACTTTGCTGCTATTTAAAAAAACGGATCATATGCAGTCAGAATTGATTGCATGTATTTAAAATGGCTTGCAAAAAGGGGCATCAAAAATTGCCATCTGCCATCTCTTTTTGTGCGTGTTCGTTTACTCATCAGGATTTCTTTGCATAGAATTGCATCTAAAAAGGATGTAACAGATCTGTCTCATACTCTTCCTTTTTCCAGATTGGACAATTCATTTTTAACTAGGACATGATTCAAATGCAGTCTCTTGATTGATTGCATTACTCTCATTCGACAAGTTGAGGTTATTGTGATTGATATCATTAGTTCTTATCACCGTTGCCTTGTTTGAACTTATCCTGTGTCATTTACTTTGCTTTGACTGAGAAGGATTTTTTGTGTGATTATAAATCCTGAGTTGCATTGACTCCACTCTGACAATCACTGTGTCTGAAAAGACTCAACACGATAAATCACCAAAATAAATGAAAGAGCAGCACTCTGGGGTTATCTGAAAATGTGCTGAGACTGCTCAGCTCGGTCACTACTTTGTGTCACTTTCCAAGGTCTTTTTTTCCTCACTGTGCACTTTTTCATTTCAGGAAACATTATCGGTGCTGTTGCATATGAGCGAACTGAGAGGAACTGCTCCCTGTCGCCCACGGTAAGTGAATGGAAGCACTGTGATTCAAATAAAAAAAATTACAGAAATTACGTAGTGTCATTTTCTCATTATGAAACATGTTGCACGAGTTGTATCTCGTTACAGTTAATGATTACTGCTCATGCACTACAGTTAATGATTACAATGGGAGATACAGCAAGGGATGAATCAGCAGTTCTGCAGGTTTTAATTAAATTTAAAGACTTTTCACACTCTTTTTCTTTCTCTGCCTTTGTCTGTGTGTGTGTGTGTGTGTGTGTGTGTGTGTGTGTGTGTGTGTGTGTGTGTGTGTGTGTGTGTTACAGTACCTCCCCAGCACAGCAGTAAATACCACTCTCCGGCTGCAGGAGTTACGAGAGCTAATGCTTCCCCTGAATATCTCTGCCTACATTATCCCTGGCACTGACGCTCACCTGGTACATCTGCTGTCCGTCATAATCAATTCATCTGGGTTTGTGTGTGTGTGTGTGTGTGTGAGAGAGAGAGAGATGCTAACCTCTGTTTCTTTGTCAGAGTGAGTATATCGCACCACGTGATGCCAGGATGGCCTTCATGACCGGCTTTACAGGCTCTGCAGGTACTATCCCTTTTTACCTCTTTTTTTTCTCTGCCTCATCCTCCTCCTCTTCGTCTTCTTTGTCGTCCTTGTCGTCCTTGTCGTCCTCCTCCTCCCCCCTCCATGACTCAACTCCCCACGTCTGAATACCGCGGTCATGCAGCTCCTCTACTCTCATCCCACATCCTCACCGTACAGCCATCTCATCGTTCATTTAGCTTCGTCGTTTTCACTCGCTGCATCATTGCATCTTGTTATTCATCAGCGTTCTCCTTCGCAGAGTAACTTCACCATTAGATCATGAGATATATTTTCACGCAGTAATGGAGAACAAAATTAATGATCATAGATATTTCTGTACCCAGCTGTTCCGTGCATGAAAGGATAAGAGGACAGATGACATTTTCGGTAAAGTGCTGTTTTCACCGGGCCAAACCTTTGCCAGACTCTTGAAAGAACTCTTAGGAATCGGACACAATTTAGATTCAGCAGTTGTTACCTAAGTGTTTCAATCTCATGTGAAGGTACGTCAGTGGAATGATAATGTCAGGCCTGATTATACATCCACCTCTCACCAACAGGCTGCCATCTCCTCAGTGTTTCTTCTTCACATGCTCGCATGTTTCAAGATTAGCTGGCCAATTGTTGCAAGTCAACTCTGACATTTATAGTCGTTTGTAATTTACTGTCGATGCTGAGCTCTCCCTAACGCAGCTGCTGTCCTGTCTCTCCTCAGGCACCGCCGTAGTTACTCAGACCAAGGCCGCTCTGTGGACAGACAGCCGCTACTGGGTTCAAGCTGAGAGGCAGATGGATTGCAACTGGGAGCTTGAAAAAGATGGTGGGGAGGGTGATCACATTGTGATCGCTTGTTATGACAACGCAGGACACATGGATGCCAATCAAATATTTTTGGTTTTGATGATCAGACTAAAAATATCCTGACAAATGCTGCACCCGTTATCACAGGATTTACATGATAAAAATAGCTCACCAACAAACTAAAAGTCACTGCATGTTTTGTCTTGCAAAAACACCTTTAACACCGACATATGATGCTGATGTTTAGACATTTGTAGAGGACAACATTTATTAGAGAGCAGCTTTTTATGACTTGTGTTGGCACCCAACAACACATCACATACTGCTGTCTTCAGTGGGAACAAATGTGTTTGAGGCCGAGCACTGAGCTCTCTGGTCGTAGGTTTATCGCGTCTGACACTTCTTTAGCCTTTAACCATTACATAACATTGTTTTTTTTGTTTTGTCTTTTAATATGTTTATGCCACCCCACCGGCGACAACCATGGCCAGAGGCATAATGTTTTTAGGTCCATTCTCATGAACACAATATTTTAGGACTGCGTGAAATTAATTTATTCAAATTTAGCACAAACGTCAACCTGGACTCAAGGATGAACTGATCAGACTTTTTAGGTAAAGGTCACTGGACCTCACAAAACACATTTTTGCCCATAACTCAAAAATGAATATGCTAATTATGACAATTTCACACATATGTCTGATAGGATAAAATCGTGACGTGATGATATTTTGCACAGACATGGATTGAAACGGCAACTTGAGTGGTTGGTGGAGGCATACATCCATGAGGCAATAGTTCTAGTTTGTATTTAAACATGGGTCACTCAGTCATAGCATAACAGAATATAGACCTGACAGTGATTTTATTGCCATAAGACAGTACAACAAGGTTCTTATTGCATCTTCAAACTTCACATTTTGATCGGTTTAGTCTTAATGTATTTGTATTAGTATAGAATTCAGGTTATCTGAAACATAATCAAATTGACACATTTCATTGCAAAGCAATTTGTGCTGATTTGATTTAATACATATTTAGAAAAAAAAATAAAAAAATGTAATATTTCTATGATGTATCACAATATTCAGCACAGGTAAGTGAAATGGATCCTCTACAGTCAATAATATCTTGATTCTGTCATGTGTGATGTCCCCCAGTGTCCATCAGCAGTGTAGCAGAGTGGCTGATGTTTGAGGTCCCATCAGGCAGCGAGATCGGCTTTGATTCCTTCCTCTTCTCCCTCAGTGAGTCTCTACTCTCCATCTCTCTTGTCAGTCCAGGTTAACAGCAATAAAGTGCTCGCCCATGTAGATGGAAAAATATTAATGGAGCCTCAAGACGCCACACAGACTGTTTACTTGCGATTGATTCGGCTCGATGTGTGTAATCATCTGCAATTTCCTCCATTAGAAACGCAGGAGGACTACAGCCTCAATCTGGACTCGAGCAATCGTAGCCTCAAGTCCGTCCCTGTTAACCTGGTTGACGAAGTGTGGAAGGAAAGACCGCCTCTCCCTCCTGACAACCTCACCCGCCTGCCCGACAGAGTCATACGTGGGTTTCCTTCTATGTCTGTGCTGTACACACACTCTGCAGTCTGCTGGTCTGCCTGTGTGATGCCCTTTATCTTTGTGCTGATAAATACCTGTAAACTGGACAGAAAGCAATAAGCGGCACCACAAACACACCCATAAACAGCCTGTTCATGTTTTTATGGCTGGCTGAAAGATCAAATGCTAACTTTGAGAGAGTGGAAAATTCTCAGGAAAAGGAAGTTGTCTGGACGCTCATAGGCCTTTTAAGCTTTATGGTATTAGAATCGACAAGTGGAACAAATGGAGAACATCATAAACATAATGGTCTGTGTGTGTTTGCGTGTGTGTGTGTGTGTGTGTGTGTGTGTGTGTGTGTGTGTGTGTGTGTGTGTGTGTGTGTGTGTGTCTTTCATAAATGCTTTCTCATAGTTTGTTATGAAATCTTGCTGTTATATTTGGCAGTAGAGTTCATAACAGGATGAGCAGTTTTTAACCGGAACGTCAAAGAAAAGTTACTGGAAAATCTAGGATATGTATCTGCTCATAGTAGGAAGCATCACATTAACAGAAGGCAAGACTATTCCCATCCTTAGAGCTGCACTAATCCATATTTTTATTGGAACAACGGGTCAGGTAAAGTGTAATTTAAAAGGTGTTGCTCTTTGCAGCTACCCTCTAAGAGCCTGTTGGCATCTTTAAGCTTAATTGTTTTGAATTTAGAGCCTGCTACTCTTCCGTCAGGCCTCACTGCCACCGCTCTCATCAAACTCATTTTTAGCCACAGCAGGCCGCTGTATGCTACCATGCCCACCAAATGGCAAACAGCACAGTCAGCGGCTAGCTTGTGAACTTTTAGAAGCTCAGTGGTTGGATATGTCCCTCTAAAGTTTGTGGAGACCAAAACAGAGCTGAGAAGAGAGACAATATTGGACACAAACACAACTCCAAATGAAGGATAGTGTTACTCTGTGTCTGCTGAATGTGTAAATACTGTAGAAAATTGTTGGTTTTGAAGTTCACAACATCAACTTTATAAGATAATATGTTGTGTTTTCAGCTTGTTGCGCTGCCCCCTAGTGGCCAAAAAATACTTTAACGCAGGTCTAATAAGATTATGGTGAACATACATAATATAACTAAAGATCTATTTAAGGTATACATTTTCATGTGGATGCAAATAAAAGCTAAATGTGTGTGTTTGCAGAAAGGTCCTGGCAGATGAAAGTGGAGCTCATACGGAATCAGATAAAAGACAATCCATACGAGCCGACAGCTCTTCTGCTGTCAGCTCTGGATGAATCAGCCTGTAAGTAACTCTTTCTAGAAATCATGTTGCTGTTTTAGAAAAATGTATATCGAACCACAGCTGAATTCACTGAAATACGCCGTTGATAAAGGTGAATGTATTGCAGTTCATAAAAGCATCTTGTTGATCCCGCAGTTCACCACAGAAACAGAACTTGAGTTGTCTCTCAAGATAATTTTTGTTTAATTGACTTAAATGTGCAGAACTGCATCCCACTATTAAAACATGACAAAAAGAAGATCATATCTGATGATTTTAAACACAAAAGACACACAAAAAAACATTTATTAATAAAACAAACTTTTTTAAATGTAATTTTCAGTGATGAAAAGAAGAACCTGAACCATGTAACAAAAACAATCAGACTAATATTGGTTTGAAAATAAGGTGATGAGATGTATAATATTAAAAGCACACAAAACAGTCAAAAACTGCTGAAAAGTAAACCCAGATGGCTCATTTTCTTTTTTTGTAGGCCACCTAGTGGCTGCAGGCCCTAAATATGTGCTTAGTTTTGCTAGCCTCAGGGTACTCTGAAATGCATCAATATAAAATGACAGGAGACAAACAAAGCACAAATACAACCACAGCTTTAAGGATTAAACTATAACCGGAGGAGTTTCAGTCTGATGTGAGGGATTATGATACAAAATCAGACTGACAGGAAATGTAACACAAAATTATAAAAATATAGGAAACAGACAACAGATGTTTTTAAATGGGCAATACTCTTATCCTCTTAACAAGATATTCAAAAAGACAGAAATAAACATTATTTGATCATATTTGATCATTATTTGATTTACTGTTTGCATACTGGATGTTCAGTTCACCACTTTGCAAAAGAACAGTGACTTATTCGAAAGCATCTTTCTTACAACTCACACAGGAGCACTGCCGGGTTTCAGACCTTCCCTGACTTCTGATTTCAGGATTAGCAAGTCTGTTTTCAATGACAGGAACACAGAAGAAGTCACGTCTATCAGACACAAACATTACATATAAACAGCATGCCTCCAATCAAGTGGAGATAGCAGATGATGTAAATGAATGCGCGAGCCGCTGCTGACAGTCAAGGACGGTGTATGTTTTTGATTTCTAGGGCTGTTCAATCTTCGCGGCAACGACATCCCGTACAATCCCTTCTTCTACTCCTACACACTGCTCACAATGGACGAGATCTGGTAAGTCCATTTTCCAGGGATTATATGTGTGAACATGTGGGAATCCTTTCAAATTGTCTCTATTATGTCTCTGTTCTGTCCCATCACATATACTAGGTATATAAGGACATATAGCATTTTTCTTGTATAAACCTTTCCCCTTTACTGCACATCCACATCTCCCAGGCTCTTTCTCCACACCGACAGAGTGACAGAGGAATTGAGGGTGTACCTGAACGCCTCCTGTAACGGGTCACTTTGTGTGCAGCTGAAAAGCTACGACACTGTCCGAGATCACCTGAAGAAGTATGTGGCCCAGCCTGGGGTTAAAGTGTGGATCGGCACAGAGTACACAAACTACGCACTTTACGAGATCATTGCACCAGAGGTACGCAGATATTTTATTTTATTATATTTACTGTACTCCATAAGCTTGTTCTTTTTTCGTGTTTTATTATTATTTACCTTGAATTAATGTACATATAACAGTTTGTATTGCTGTTCTATTGCAGCTGTAGCGAGTCACCACTTGTTGGCTGCTGCTCGGATATTGTTGATGTGTGTTGTGGACGAAATCCAAGTTTTTAAAGCAGCACTAATGAATATTTTTATATAAACAATGGATGAAGTGACTGTTTAATTTGAAAGGGGGTCGCTCGGGGTGAAGAACCCGAGCACATAGATTTATCAGCAGTTCCCCTTCACTCTACAGAGCGTTTCAACATCGTCAAAGACAGTGAAACGGAAAATACTTTTTCAAACTTCTAATCTTCCTGTGATAATCTCTTCTTAAAAGTTAATCATTTGTCAATTAACAGCTGGCAGACAAAATGAGTTACTGAACTGTTGTACACAGTGAAGTGTCAAGCAGCTAAAGCTAGCAGCTATTTTCCTCACGAATTGGTGGAGATCAAAACAGAGCTAAAAGGAGAGTGATTATTAGATTCCATATGAATGTTAATGTTAATTTGTGTCTGCTGAACGTGTAAACTGCAGGTTTTGCTGCAAAACTTTATAAGGTGATAATATGTCAGCATTGTGTTTACAGCTTATTTCGCTGCCCCCAAGTGGCCAAAATAATGTTGAAATGTGTAGTTGAAGTGTAGTTTTTTTGTAATAACTAAATAACAACTTATTCCCTCATAACAGCAATAATCCATGTATGTGTGTGATTGGAAGTGAATGCACACAAATACATAGCTCAGAAATACCTCTCTAGGCTAGAACAAATAGTAATAAAGGATAAATATTTCGGATTCATTATGATTCTTTTTTACATCATTCAGCAGAAACTAATGACAACCTCCTACTCGCCTGTGTTGACGACGAAAGCGGTGAAAGATGAGACTGAGCAGCGAATCTTGAGGGACGCTCATGTATGTCATCTTCACTCAGGTTATACACTACCACACCTCCACACATAAAGGTCCCGTCTATACTTGCATACATGTGACTTCACTGTCAGACATTTATGTATCGTTTTCATCGAGAGCTTGACCACTTCAGTGAACACACACCCTGATGCATTTATTATCCTGTCCGGAGACGTCTGAACAGCCTTGCAACATCCCACGCGGCTCATTGGTCCGTATGATTTGGGGTGATGTGATTGATGCAAAGACTCTCCTGGTTGGTCATTGTGTCGTTGTGGTTCCGTGCAGGTGAGGGATGCAGTTGCGGTCATACAACTGCTGATGTGGCTGGAGAAGGCAGTGCCAGAGGGGAAAGAGACCGAGCTGACTGCTGCAGAATACGTCAATAAGTGTCGCAGGTGAGTGCACACGAGATGGAGGAGAGCTGAGATGCTGTATTTGCTGAACAGGTAGTGCTTTGCTACACAAGCTAAATTCAGTCGCAATATGAGTGAAAACATATTTTATAATTAGAATAGTTATACATTTGAAAGTTGCCTTTCACTAATATAAACATCATTACAGCAAACAGAAAGACAGCAGAGGCCCAAGCTTTGAGACGATCTCTGCAAGTGGACCCAATGCTGCACTTGCGCATTACAGGTAAGATATATTTATAGTCTTCCTCTTCTCAGTGGCCTCTTCTTTTTCATGTCAAACGTGTATAAAACCGTAGTGGTGGTTTTGGAACGTGGTTCCTTACGTTATGGATGAAAAAAACTTTTAAAGCATATAATAAGCTGTAAACTGATTTAGAGAAGCCAAAACTTGCTTTTTTGTCCTTGCCTTAGCTGTATAGTACGGTATGTCTATTTCTGCGTATGTACATTGAGAGCAACAAAGAAAAATCAAATTCCTTGTAAGTGTACATACATCAAAGCTGATTCTGATCAGTAGAATAGTACTGCAACATATCACATAAAGATATCTTGTGTTTAACTAGTAACTAAATGTGTAGCAGAGTAAAAATGACATTATTTCTCTCTGAAATGTAGTAGAGTGTAGGTATAATTAGCATAGAAAGGTAATATTTGAACAATTATTCTCAGGTAAAGTACAGTACTTGAGTATCAGCACCTGGAACAATCAGTAAAACTTACTTTACCCCATAATAATTGCAATGTGCCTCTGCAGACCGTTAATTATCATCACCATCTCTTTCTCATTGCACATTTTTTATGAGCTCTCCACTATCTATATACATTGTTTATGGACAGCAGTAATGTAAAACTTTTAAAACACTGTCTTGGTCCTTTTATATGCACTACAACGATCATCTGCAGAGCTGCCATTATTTCCTGTTTTTCTGTTCTTTGCAGCCCTACAGAAGAAACGAGCAGGAAGTTGACGGTAAATGAGATGTACCTGGTGGACTCTGGCGGCCAGTATCTGTGAGTAAAAACACACTCTGTTCACAAACTCTCCAGTTTCACATCACATCACTTGCATTTGAAATGAGTCATCATGTCTCTCACTACTATCAGAGATGGTACCACTGACATCACTCGGACAGTTCACTGGGGAGCCCCTACAGCAATGCAAAAGGTAATACATTAGATCTCAGAGTGAAAGTGTGAGTGTTTGAAGGGATATTTATATTTTCTCTGACGCAGGAGATTGACAATCAATAAATAGTATAAAAATCTTAATATTATATATAAAGAAAAAAGAAAAAGAAAAATACAAGAAAAATACACATGTCACAATACACAATATACAGTATACAATTATACAATTATAATAGAGTAAAGCAATATATACAATTATAATAGAGTAAAGAAATTATAATAGAGTAAATAGGCCAGAAACTCTGTTGTTATTAGACTTTTTAGCTGGAAAAATCTTTCCTGTAATGTTCTTTCACAAACCATAATCCACAATATTCCTTTTAGATATAGCTTTTCCCTGTCATTAACCAGCTGTCTGGCTTCACAGGAGGCCTTCACTCGAGTGCTCATGGGAAACATTGAGATATCTCGAACCATCTTTCCCTCAGGGACACGAGGTGGGAATGAAAAACATTCATACATGTTTAAAATGAGATTTATAACGATTCTACCCTGAAACACTTTCTAGTTTCACCACTAGGGAGCCCTGTTTCTCCACTTTTTGATCAACAATTTGTGATCAGTTTTAAGTGGATGAATTACAGAAATATATCTGCAGCAGGATGTTTGATTTGAGCTCTCTGTGTGGCTTTTGTTTATCAACAGGTGTTAACATGGAGATGCTGGGTCGCCGGGCATTGTGGGAGGTGGGCCTGAACTACGGCCACGGCACAGGTCACGGTGTTGGAAACTACTTTGGAGTTCATGAGTGTATGCTCTCGTTATATTTTCCACACATTATTAAAGTTTACAACCCCAGTATGAAATTGACAAACATATCCAGTGTAGTGACATCTTCATCTATCAATAAAAAGCATATATCCATCTTACTAAAACAGAGTTCAAATGCAAATATCAATGATCTGTGATGTCTAAAAGCATCATTATTATGATGGTGTTTATGCTGTTTTGCATCAAATTGTACTTCATCGCACTCTCCTGCTAGTACCGTAGGTGGAAGGGATACATTTGATAAACTGGCAAACAATTTGCATGTCAGAGCACATATTTCATTTTGCAATGTATCACATCTAGTGTGACCAAATACACTTAAAAGAACTGAAAAATCTGCAATGTTTTAGAAAACAAGCCACATTGAGGTAGCTGATCCTCTGATGTCGAGCGGCAACTAATTATTACTTTCACTATAGATTCATCTGCAGATAATCTTCTCTTGAATAACTATAAAATGTCAGAAAATAGTGAAAAATGTCCATCACAGTTTCCTAAAGTGACTGTATTTGAATGTTTTGATTTGTCTGATCGACAGTCCAAAGTCTGGTATGTGATATATACAAGAGAGAAAACTAGAGAAGTTAGTTTTGTCTTTAAAAATGACTTACAAAATATGAATTTGTATTTTGTAGAGTAAAACACCCCAGTTTGTTTGTGTAAAAATGAATACACACCAATGAAATGTTTTTAAGATTTGTTTTTACTTGTTTTCCGTGGTGTAATCTGTTTTTTAATAATGTAAAGTTGTAATATTTTTCCAGGGCCAGTTGGATTTCAGAGCAACAACATTCCCTTCAGAACTGGCATGTTCACGTCTATTGGTAAGATGTTATTCTTTCTCAAAATAAATCCACGTCCACGACAGATACCACAACATTATGATCATTTGAAAGGAAATTAACTTTGCATTTAGCGTCAGTCAAATGTTCAAATAAAGAAAATTATTTTCTTTCCATAAGAACCTGGATATTACAAGGAGAATGACTTTGGGATTCGGATTGAAGACGTTGTTGTGATCGTACCTGTACATACAAAGGTAGATAGAAAACAGAGCTTTATTGATCATCTAGAATCATCTCAATAATTACCTGCTTTTAGTGAATGATATAAATTCAATACAACTTCTTTGTGACTGTGCCTTTTTCACTCAGTATGGTCATAACTACGTGACCTTTGACACTGTGTCGCTGGTTCCATATGACAGAAAACTGATTGACACCACTCTCCTCAGCTCAGAGCAGGTATGTAACTGTATTCATCTGCAAAATCAACTGTATGTTTGAAATCTACTGGAATTTCACCATAAAGTACTAAAAGGTGTTAAACACATTAAATAAATGCCCATTAACAAGCTTTAATGTAATGTTTACTTCCCAAAAGATATGAGTTTCCTGCTTTAATTTGTAAATACCCCTTTGTATAAGAATGTGACATCAACCGAGTCTTTCGTTTTCCTGCTTTACAAGTGACGGTTTCCTCTAAAATCCCCTTTTACACTTCAGGTCGAAGCTTCTCTCTTCTCTGCAGCTCAGAGATCAAAATATTCTTTGAAAAAACAAAACGACGTGTGAAATCAACTTCTGTGTTTTGTTTTGTTTTCATCGTAAGACTACACATACGATTTATTTGTAGCATCATTGTACGGAAAAGAACAAGTTTACAAAATATTAATTTTTCAAACAAGCACAAAAAAACATGTTGTTTTTTTGGCTGCACAAGTTGAGTTCCTCTTTTTTCTTGAACTTCAGTTTATTTATTGTAAACATCACCTGGAGACTTAAAATCTGTGGTGGAAAGTAACCAAGTACATTTTTTCAATTACTGTCAAATCTGAGGTACTTAAACTTGACTTGAGTATTTCCATTTTATGCTACTTTATCTTTCTGTTCCACTACATTTTACAGGAATATATTGTATTTGTCAGTTCACTACATTTACCCAACAGCTATAGTTGCTAAATACTTTTAAGATTAAGATTTTACATTTAAACTATGGCAAAATATAATAGAATGCATTGTTAAGGATTAAACTATATAAAAAGTTATAATTAGTTACACCTTGACTTTCACAATGATGCAACAGTATTAACGATTTGTTAACGTCATATGAAAATGCATCAATCAGACCGCAGAACAAGTACTTTTACTTCTGCTAAATTTAGTACATTTAGCTCATAATACTTTTTTACTTTTGCTTAAGGCTCAAATTCAGATTGCTTTATGAGATTTGCAAAAAAAATGGAAATTTGTCTTTGGCACAACATTACACAACAAACACAACACACAACAGTTATTTTTCTTAAAATCTTAAAGTGACCAAGTGGCAGAAATAAAAGTGCTGGTACTTTTACTTATGTAAGTAAACAATATGAGCACATCTTCTGTTACTGTTGACATAGTGACCAAGTGGCAGAACAGAACAGAGTGGTCCAAGAATTGATCCCTGTGGAACACCATTTTTAACCTTAGACCAGGAAGATACAGTATAACAGTATTTTTTTATTTATTTTTGTCTGTTATCCACTGATTACGTCTTTCCTTGATACCTGTTTTCACATGCCAGCAGTGTACATATTTAGGCTCACCTGTGACTGTCATTGAGAGTTGTTTTTTCTCACTCCAGCTTCAGTGGCTGAATAAATACTATAAGACAATACGGATGGTGGTGGGTCCCGAACTGGACAAACAGGGACTACAAGAGGAGAAGGACTGGATGCTCAAACACACAGAGTCCTTCGTGGAGTCTGGATCTTCTGCATCTGTCTGTTCCTCCTCGCTGACCCTCATTGCTCTGGCTGTCGCTCTCCTCCACAACATCATCTGAGCATCTTCATCTCTTTTGCACATTCACAGCAGACTTGCGCACTAATGTTACTCCTATGCAGTCTCTATTGAGCAGCTATACCAGGTTGAGAGATGCACTGCAATTTAGCAATTTTCAATTAAAGGATGTATTTGTTTGATAATTTAATTGGGTGGGTAAATGGCTGATAATATATAAAGTAAAATGGACTTTTGTGTGATTTTTGATGTTTTTTCTTTTTTGGTTTTTAATCTGGACATTTGTATAACCAGCGGATATAATTTCTATTTTATTAAAGTAACAGTCTTTAAAACAAAGTTGTGGATCCATAGAGGGAAATATTGCACTTTTCACTCAATTGTATTTATCTGACAGCTACAGTTAACATTACTAATTAGTTTATGGATAAACATGTTTTATATTTAAAAAAGGATCAGTTTATTGACTATGATGAATGTTTTGATTGATTAACTGGCCTAAGAGCATATAAAGTGTTTTGTTTAATTCTATTTTTTACAAACTGCAACACCAAAATGGCCAAAGAAAAAAACTTTATTAAAATTATGCAGCTGATCAACTCTTCAATGGTACTTTAAATCAATCACCCAGCAGCCAATCGTATGTGTGCAGGAGCTAAAGGTGCGCCTGGTTTGACACCAGCACATAGACACATTATCTGGTTGCCAGATAACCTGGAGAGTCTCCAGTAAATTGCATAGATTGTGATTTGATACAACAAGCGACGTGATAACTTAACAGATTGGGTTGGATCAGGAAGTAGAACAACGGCAAAAGGGTCTGCGCTTATAATGTTGAGTTTAGGAGTAAGGAGTCTGACAGCTTGGGGGAAGAAGTTGTTTCCGAGTCTGAAGGAACCAAGATGCTCCGGTACTTTTTTTTTACAGAAGGCAGCAGAGTGAGAAGTCCTTGGGAGGGGTCCCAGTTCCCATATGATGCAGCTGGTCAGGGCACTCTATGGTTATCCTGTAGAAGGTGCACAGGATGGTGGAGGCGCTGTTCTGCCTTCTTGCTCAGGGAGAAAAGTTGCGTGATCAGCTGAGGTCAGCAGCACCGATGTGCACACCTAGAAACTTGCTCCAGACATGATCTGATGATGAGAAGTGGAAGTCAATTTCCTTCTCTTTCTTTTTATGAACATTGAGACACTGCTCCAGTCAGCTGCTCCACCTCGCCTCTGTATGCTGTCCAGGACTGTTCTCCAATGACATTTTTAGTCGACTAACACTCATATGATTTTATCAACTAATCGATTAATTGATTTAATCAACAGTAAAACTGAGTTTCTCCTCAAAGAATCCCACAAAAGCACCACTTTAAAACTTGTGTCTCATAAATATATTAGAAAAAAAACCATTTAGTATGAAAAAGCATACAAAAATGACTAATAAACTAAAGAAATCTGAGAACAAAGCGACCGTTTAGATTACTAATCGACTAAGAATGGGCAGCCCTGTGTTGTTTCTAATGAGGCCCAACAGGGTTGTGTCGTCTGCAAATGTATAATATGATTGGGTCATATTTGGTGGCTATGGAGGTGATGTTCCCAATGCACACTGTATTGGGTCCTTCTGTGAGAAAGTCCAGGATCCAGTTACAAAGGAAATTGTTCATGCATAGGGGGGCCCAGTTTCCTTACCAGCTTCTGTGGGAGGATTGTGTTAAATGCTGAATTCATTGTTGTCACATAAGTGTTCTTGTTGTCTAGGTGTGAAAGAGCTAGGTGGAGGGCAGAGGAGATGGCATCGCCTGTGGACCGGTTTGGGATACATGCAAACAGGAAGGTGTCAAGTGAGGTTGGTAAATGAGATTTAGTTGTGATTGGTGCGAGTGCTACAGGGCGGTATTCATCGTGAGTTGGCTCTTAATTTTCCGTGCATGCGTGTGCTTTTCTATTCTGATGGCCAGGGACAGGTTAGCAGATGCTGCATACTCCTTCAGGTCATGTACCTGAAATGTAGTTTGTGGATCTGTGTAGCTTAATCATGGATGTATAAAGAGAACTGAATACAGCGTTGGAGGCGGCGCCCAGTTCATTCCTATGCAAGCTGTTTAGTGACTCATGCAGCAACAAAAGTTTGACTTCTGAGTAGAACAATACCCTGTTCTTTGGTTCTTCCGGCTGTCTTCCCCATCCATGGGGCTCATGATGGCGTTTCCTTTAACCACGCCTTCCACCTCGTTCTCGGGCTCCTTCACATGAACGGAGGAAGGAAAACAACTCTGGATTTGGCCCTCATGTGACAGAATCTGATGAGTCACATGAAACAGCATAACACCACATGTGTCAAGTCTTTGTGCTAAGCTAAATTAGCTGGCTGCTAGAGGTAGCATATCTGTAGCATAACACATCAAAGCCTAACTACCAAAAGCCACTAGCTTTACTTGTGTTTTTTTATTTATCATAACTGTAAAAACTCCATTAAACATCAAATCATATTGAAACTCACCATTCAAACAGCTGAGAGCAGATGTTGCGGTTTTACTTCTTCCACGTTAAGATCTCATGCCGGCAGATTGTCGATTGCCTGGCAATCATGTCAGAGCGACTTGAAGGTGTGAATGTGCTGCCATCACACCACACCCTGTATCTGCATGCTCTTGTCAAACATCACGAAAAGCACATGAAGAAACATTTGATACAGAAAGTTCAACAGCTTTCAGAAAAGGCATATTCATCCATATCCGTTCTGCGTCGGGGTTTGTGGTAAAGAGGCCCAGAAAAAGAGGAATAACAAGTATGAGATCATTGTTCTCTGGGAACAAACGTCTCTGCTGCTGTGTTTTTATATATATAACATAGAACATATGGTTATGTAGTTACTGTTACGTATTTGAAATGATATATTGTTTACAACTGTGTTTGCTAGCTAGCTACCTAGCTGCCTTTGTTGTCAATACATTGCTCCATAGTGGTCAAACACTCAATAGGGTACCTCTAAGTACTGAACGTTATACTTCTTTATACTGGCAATTTAACCTACAACAATTCATTGTATTTTATAACCTGATCATATGTTTTAAATGTAAAATCTTTATCTTCAAAGTAACTAGTGAGTAAAGCTTCCACTTACATGTAGTGGTGTAAAAAGTACAATATATTCAACACCAGACTGCTGCTTACGCATTAATGCATCACTCATAATAATGTATTTTCTAACATTATAATGGCATTTTAACATTTTAAAAGGCACCATTCTGTATGATGAGTACTTTTACTCTTTAATACTTTAAATATAGCTTTCATATACTTATGTTCTTTTGCTGAAGTAAGATTTTGAATGCCTTTCTTTCGCTTGTAATGGAACATTTCTACGTTTTTACTTTACTTTAGCGACGGATCTAAATACTTCTTCCACTACTACCTCTGAGGCTTCAGGTAACCTCAGGTGAAATCAAATTGTGTCGCCTATTGTTTTTGTCTCTTTTAAGATCTGCAGACAGGTCGGTTTGTTGCCAACCTTCAGTCGAGTGACAGGAAACTTAAATAGGGCATGCTTTCATCATGTGGTTTGCTATCCCACCAAAATAACAAGCTAAACTTGACTTACATTTTACTTCCCTCTCTGCTTCTACTGCTAATGTTTTTCTCGTCCTTGTCCCGAGTGTACATTCAAACGCACGCACATTTCTGTGACTCACTCAAGTTTTTTTCTTTTTCTTAATTGTCTGTTTTGGATGTTTTTACACTGTCAGCATTTGTCTGGCCTTTTGCAACTCATTTGTCTCCCAAATTCTGTATGAATATCCTCTGTTGGACGAGCTGGACTGTCTGCTCACCAGTGTGTGTTTTTGTTATGACCTCCTGTCGCTGTGGTAAGGCAGGCTCCTCGGCTGCAGCTGCAAAGCCGTTACTGAGTTTCTAAATATGTCATCGTTAGATTTCTTTCACTTCCACACTTCAGATGCGATGACAAATATGTGCTCTTTGAGAAGGACGGCTAAAAAGCAATCAAAAGACATCATTTGACACAGAAATTGAATTTGTTGGCAACTTCAAGAGCTGCCGTGTTGCAAGATGAAGATCTTTCCTGACTTAAGTTGAAAACTGATGACTGTCAGAGTCGAAATGTTGTAAAGTGACAATGCAGCAAAAGATGACTTGATGTTTTTAATCCTGAGCTTTTATCTGACTGAACATGAATATGATATGAGTATCTAGTGGTTGATTGATCATAACATAAAGAAATTACCTGTATTAAGCAATATTCACAATTACTTTTTAACCTTTATCAGCTTGTAGTGACGGTCAAAACTGAATGGTGATGACATATTCATGAACTGTTTCGTATGTCAGTCCTGCTTGCCACAGAGAGTTTGTGGCACGCAGGACTGAGAAATACATGTAACAAACCCTTGTGTGAACACCAGAGGACAAAAAAACAGGGTTTGCCTCTTCAGTTTCTCTGTGGCCACGTAACTTCCTCTCAACTTCTGCACTTTGTGCGGCTGCAGCGGAGTGCAAGTCTACCTTTTTTTTTTTATATATATCTGACAACTTTGCCAGCGACAGCACGGTGACAGAAACCCTCACTGATTTAAGACCGGTGTATCGCTCTCACAGCTTTTTATCCAAAGAGATCTCTGAAGGACCACTAAAGAAGAAAATGTTGAGGCGAAAGCCTTCCAATGCCTCGGAGAAAGAGCAAGTGCAGAAGAAGAAGGTGAGTTTTTGGCTATTAGTCTGTTTTGGATGGAAGGTTTAAAGTGAATGTGCTCAAATTGTGCCTCTATAAATGTAAACATTATAGACAGTGAACTGTGAAGAGGTCTTTATCACATCGTGTCAAATGTGTTGATGTTTGCATTTCAACATCTAGTACAGCTGTCTTTGTGTGCACATCGTGTCAACACAGGATGTCTGCTCAAGTTAGTGCAAATTTTTGTGGTGAAGCTGAACGAACCCACGCACACGACTAAAAGTTCAGTATGATTTTAAAGTTTAAATATCTTTGAAGTGTCTAAATACTCTCTGGCCTCAACATATTCTTTTACAAAAGCAAAGTTCCTCTATTCTGGCCGGGTGAGTCATTGCTGCAGATGTAGTTTGAGTCATAGCTTTGTGGCTTCTTCGTCCCCAGCAGCCAACATGAGAGCGAGCCTCCTACGCTCGACACCAGTGCCTTTATTTCCCACTAACATCTCCTCTCCTGTCGTCCAATTCACGCCTTTTCATTACACATCTCATTGTCTGTGTCCTCGGCAATCGTCTCCTAATGCACAATTATCAACGGTGATAATCGAGGCTGGAGAGGATCATTGTTCCACATCACCAGTCACTACTCTGTGGCAATAAAAGATTGATTTATCTTACAGCTTTGTGGCTTTTTAGGGAGCACAACTGTGGCAGGGAAAACAGACATTTACCAGCAGCATTTGCAATAACCTCATTATGATAAAGGTCATTTGTTCCCTCGGCTGCACTGGTGGTTAAATTCTTCAGGTTAGACTCAGACAGAGACCATCAGCCGCCAGCACCGACTGGATGTCTGCTAGCAGTTGCTCAAGCTTTGCCCGTTTCCTGTGGTTTCGACAAAGATTCGAGAAGGATGAGCTGCGATAAAATCATACAGAGTTACGTGGTTGTATGGAAAATTAGACAAAAAGTTTCCACTGAAGGAAACTCTTAAGATGTGAATATTATGCGAAATAATAAAAACTTGGCTTTTTGGTCTTAATTTTAAACGTATGGTTTAAGCCGAAAAGATCAGTTCATTGATTAGTTGACAGATAATTGATCAGCAGCTATTCTCATAATGATTCTTCGTCGTTCAAGTAATTTTTTTTCAAGTATAAAGGTCAAAAATCTTCCAGTTCCACCTCAGTTATGAAGATTAAGTTTTGTAGATTTCTAAATTGAATTGGTTGGAGACATTTTGAGACATCATCTTGGGTGTCAGGAAAGTGAAAGAAGCAGTATTCACTATTTTCTGACATTTTATTAATGATTTATCCAGAAAATAATTAGCAGACAAATTAATCGTGTACAGATTCAGAATAGAGGATCTTACAGTAAGATTTTTTTCGACTGGCATTGAGTTCAAAGATGAATTCTAGTTGTTGTTTTACAGAGAAGACTTTTAGATTTGTTATGTGTCTTTGATAAGTTTCAAATGATGTCACACTGTTTTATACAGGGACTGTCATGAATCGCCACACATCATTTTCTTTGTGTTTGCTGCTAAATTGCTTTTGTTTGAAACATTTGAAACATTTTACAGAACGCAGTACTGTCTGCAACATGAGCCAGCTTCACGAGTTCATCGTTGATAACTGGGAGGAAAGACAGTTGTTCCTTCTGAGAAATCCCTCTTTTCACACATTTGAAGAGATAACGAGATAAGAACATATGTGCTCAACCGTGGGCTGAGCGTTATCAGTGTTGCGTTACAGTAAAAAACACATGGTAATGTCTTTTTGTTTGCACCGTTTGCTTTGTGGTGAAAGTTTAGTACTGCCCCTTTGCTGGCTTTTGTCGTTATGATTTTAACATGAATGCAATCCTTTGTGTTTCCAGCTCACTCTGCAGAGGTCCAGCAGCTTCAAGGATTTTATGAAGCACAAACCTACTTCTCCTGTTGCATCAGAGAAGGAGTTTACCTTGGAAGAGAATGTAAGTTGGACTCCTCTCAAACATATTCATGAAAACAAACAAACAAACACATCTTCAAACATACAATACTTCTATGTTTTGAAAAGTAGAAGTAGATATCTCCCAACGTCTTTGTGTTTTTAGTTCCTAAATGGAAGATATTCTATCACATTCTTCCTCATTCGTCACCCAGAACATAAATGACGCTGCATCCAGAAGAGAGCGAAGAAGTTCACAGAGGGCAAGCAGAAATTGTTATCAGTAACGGCCGTTACAGAAGTGCACAGTTTGTGCTTCCTGATTCAACACTCCGCTGCACGTGTGGGCAAATGTTTTAACACTTAAAAGTTCACAGAACTTCTATAACTTCCCAGTAGCACTCTGCATACCCCGAGTAGAAGTTGGAGGACAAATAAGCGTAGAAGAAGAGAGGAAGTAAGAACGAGAAGCGCTGCACAGAGCCCAGATGACAGCAGCATGTAGACAGGATGTCCGCTGCTCTCTCAAGCAGAGAGCCTCCGTGTCAGACAGAGAGTTGCAGAAGCAGCTCGCATTTAACCAGGAGGTCCTCCCCCAGAGAATTTAGGCTTTTTTTTTTTAAATTGAATTTTAAGAGTTGTTATTTATATGTTCAATCTTTTCATAGCTCTCTGTCTCTTTGGGTTAACGGTTAACTCTGCACTTTGGTGCTCAATCAAAAACACAATTTAGTTTTGACTTGATAATTTGATTGCTGAGTACTGTATCAGAATCACACCAAAAAACAGCTATAATACACTCTGTTATAGTTTATTATTTACATTCAGCCGTCATGAAATAAATCCCTAGCTGCCAGTTTGTAGAAGCAATAGAATGATGTTCAATATTTAAAAAGTCTACTGCATCACAAACAATCCCTCTGAATTTATGCTCTATTTTCTCTAAATCAAACAGCGCTTCAGCTTTATTTTCTTTTGCAAATTACAGGGGGCTTTATCTTTTGTGTGTAAGTGTCGCACAGTACATTCGCTGTAACTGAGTGCCTCCATAAAAATACTGAAAACATCATTAGCTTTAATTACTGAGCCAACAGTGTTGTCTGCAGACAGTGTTAAACTGAGCTTTCAAGCACCTATACCACAATAGAGTACAAGTGTGTGTGTGTGTGTGTGTGTGTGTGTGTGTGTGTGTGTGTGTGTGTGTGTGTGTGTGAGTGTGTGTGTGCATGTGACTTTGTGGGTATCAGCAATGTGTGTGAATATGCAAACCCCATTACCGCAAAACCTGTATGTTTTCTAGTTTGTGAGAAGTGAATACTTGACTGTGATCCACTGTGAGACTTAATTCATGTCAAAGCCATAGTTTTGGCATATTTTAAAATCATTTTACTTAATTTGAGGTTTTACCACATATCCTCACATCTCCCAACACCTGTCAATATATATTTAATGATTTTTTTTTTTACCCTCATCTCAGTTTGCAGAGGCAGAGGAAGCTGTGAAAAGTGGCAGCAAACTGGGAAAGAAATGGCGCAACGTCATCTCTCGTACCATGACCCGAAAAACATCCAAGATGGTGCAGAAGGCTCTGGCTGAAGAGGGGGTAAATTCCTGTTTACAGTTACATTTAAGTTACTGTGACATGATCACAGTAATAAAACCTAACAGTATATTCCAAAACTATAAGACAGTATCTATAATAGTTGTAAATGAACTATAGAGGATTGCTGATGCAAAAACACACCGTGACATCTTTACATAGAGCTGCTGTTGTTGTTATTAAAGATTTGAGTTGTCTCCATCTAGTGGACAAATGTATGTACTGTGTTTATCAAAAGAAAAGCAGGAAGACTTTGATTTTCAATGGTGGAAAGTAATATTATTAAGTAGAATATTAGTAGTCAAACAAGTCAACTTGAGTGTAAAAATAAATGTAAAGCGTTATGCTACCATTCAGTTTTAAATCAACATTATGAATTGAGTGAACTGAAGGACGAATAGACTTCTGACCTGCACTGCTGTCCTGTGATGTCTCCAGGCTGAGAGTGGTGAGGAGCTGTCTCCGGTCTCTTCTGATTGGCTTCCAGATCTGAGCGCAGGACAGAGGACGTCTGTGTGCTCCACAGGGTCAGAGGACACTACGCCCAGCCTCATCAGCCGCCAGCTCTCAGGCAGTAAGTGTTCATCATATACTATATATACATGATACACATGTTTGTATATATTTACATTTTGGAATATATCATTGTCTCTGACGTCCATAAGTAAATAAATGTCCATAAATCTGCTTAGAAACCATAAGTAAAAAAAATTTGTCATTAAAATATTCTTCAAATCCAGAACATGGAAAAGAATCATCACTTTTTTAAAGTTCTCTTCAGAATCAAAGTAATTCAGTGGTAGTTTTCTGTATATCATTAGGTACTAGGAGTGTTTCCCAATAAAAATTGAATAAATCTAATTGGTCAAGTCTTGCCTATAGACAACTGATCAAATCATGTATTTTTTTTTTTTGCTCACTGATCAGTTTTAGTTTTATGTATCTATAGAAATAGTAAAAACAGTAGCAACTTGTAGTAATCCACAGACAGGGACAGGGCTGATGTTAGAGATTCCTTAATGAATGAATTCTAGATAAATAGTGCTCTATAGTGCTACGTTCTTATGTGAGTGCTCTGCTTAATAAATGTAGGCCTATTCTTTGATTTTGAAATAGCCATGTTGTTATTTATGAATGTTGAACGATCCTTTGTTTCATTACCACGTTTTCCCGTCACTTATTCACTGTGATATTCGCAGTCCAATAAGACTCCATGGCAAAATTATACTCCTTGGTTACATCTCCCAAAGCATTGTGGGAATTATAGTTCCAAATCCTAGAGCATGATTGTACCCCAAATATAAGTTGAACACAAAACTAATAGAGGTGACATAAACCCAATAATATTAATAGTGCAACATTTATTTTTTCAACATCAGTAAGAATGTACCATCAAAATATTTCTGTACTTTCTCAAACACTGACACTCTCCTCTATTCATTCCTATGGAGATATTTACAGTGTGTTGGTAACCTGTGGTCATAGAGTGGATGAATCTGACCCGGCTTCTTGTCTGTTGACCTCAGGTAGCGACAGACAGAGCCTGGACAGTGGATACTGCCAGAGGGACAGCATGAGGCTGGAGGAGAACGGCGTCTCTTACAACGGACCTTTCTGTGGTCGCGCTCTGGTCCACACTGACTTCACTCCCAGCCCCTACGACGTGGAGTCACTCAAACTCAATGTGAGTCTCGGGGAGAAGTCTTCCTCGCTGATCCGGCCCTCGGCCTGTTCTGCCGTCTCGACAAGTCGTCCTCCAGGGACCTTGTTAACCGTGTGAAACAAGATGGGTCGTTTTGATTCATATTCCTCAAAGCAGAGTTTGAAGTACACCACAAAATAAGATCATTTCAGTCGTGATTGTGTCACTGCATTGCAGATTATACAAGAGCTCACAGAGAGAACGTCTGTTAAAGGGGATAGAAATGTCTAGTGTTTAGTCATTCAGCTTCCCCAATTCTTTGCCATGCTTCGACACAATATTTTATTTAATTGGTCAGCTCAGAGTATGGACATATAAATAGTTATATTTATATATACAAACAACCAAACGGTTCTTTGTCTCAATGTCTTTCTTTTGTTCACCTTTTCCTCTTTATCTCCTCTTCGATAACACCGTCATGACTGAGCCTGGCTTTGTTATCTCTCTTCTAGAAAGGAGACATCATCTACATCATTGATAAGCCTCCTGTAGGGATCTGGACGGGGAAACTCAACAACAAAATGGGCTCCTTTAAGTTCATCTACGTCAACCTGATGCCCGATGAGAGCCCTCCAGCCAGGAGGAGACGCTGCGACAGCAAGAACCGCCGATCCAAATCCAAACCCAAAACCCTGGAGGAGGTCCTGGACAGCATCGGTCTCACTGTAAGATTCACAGTGTTGCACTGCAGATGGACTACTGTACATCATAATGGTGGATATCGTTATCTAAATGTTCGTGTTTATGATCTTTTGTTTCAGGAACTGAGTTCTCTGCTGTCCATGCATGGTTTTCAGAGCCTGGAGGACTTTGCAGGACTGAAGGAGTCTCACCTCAACGATCTGAACATCACAGACCCAGACAAGCGCGCCAAGATCCTGAATACCTCTGAACTGCTGAGAGACTGTAGGTGCACCCACTGTACAGCTGTAATAATCTTTAATAATGATGCTGCAATAAAAAAAAAAACACACACACACCTCTAATCCAGAATTTCATTCAAATCTGAGAGAAATGTCCCAGAATTGCTAATTTCAGAGCTACTTTGTGCCACTCAGACTTCAGGTTTATGCAGCGTTAAAATGTCTTTGGGGAATACTTTATGCTTCCATCATATTTCTTCTGCCTCAGCTGCATAATTGGATCATTTTATGGCTCAGTTGCACAGCATTACACTCACAGTTTCTCATTAAAAAACAGGTATTTTTAAATGTCAGCTACATCAAAAACACTTTATTTTTAGGATTAAATATTTATTATCCATCTACTTCTATTATCTGTTAGTTTTATTCTGTTGTTATGCTCAGGGATGATACCCATCCAATTATTCCTGACTCTCAACTATAATGACATTTTCCAATTTAGCATCCATCTCTTGTTCTGATGAAGTATTCTCTCTCTTACTAATTAATTTTAAGAGTTGGAGCTGATTCATAATAAAATACTGCAGCGTATCCTCCAAAGATTGATTATTTATTCGGAAATATTCAATAATAGAAGTACTTCACTCTCTATCACTGCGATGCTTTTAGTGGAATGGGTTTTAAATCTAATCGGCAGTAAAAAGCACCCTTTTAATGTGAAAATCCCACAAAGATGGAAATTCGCTTTGATTCATGAAAAACAAAAAACACCATTCCTAGTGTCCCCTATACAGGACATTACTGGAGAATATTTTTAAAAATGGCTCACACTATCTGACTGTAGAGTTTGTCTCTGAAGCTGAACAACGACCTCTCAGAATCCAGGATGGATTGTTTTTCAGTATTTAAATTTGGTTTCTTTGCCCCGTGTAGCTGAAGACGAGTCAGAGCCAGAAGAGGAGGACAGATCTGGGGAGGATGACAAGGAGCCGAGGGATTCAGGCTGTTTCGAGAGCTCTGAGAACTTGGAGAGCCGACGTGAGGAGCCTAAGACGGAGGAGGGACTCCAGGACAAAGCATTGGAGGAGCAGACAAACAAGGAGGAGGCGGAGAAACATGAGCAGCAGCAGGAGAAGCAAGGTGAGCAGCTGGACGCTCTGCAGGAGCAGCTGCAGGAGCTGACGGTGGACGAAGGATCTTGAGAAGTAATGGAAAAATACTTCTTCTTTTATTCCTGGTTCTCAGGGACTCTGTGGACGGAGGTCATTAAAATGCCTCTTCATTATACGACAATGGACTGGTGATTGGAACACAATGTAATGTTCAAATACTGTATGAAGATGATGGTCTTTGTTTTCCACAGTGTGCCTGAGCTGTTGAGTTTCTCTTTGTCTTCCTCAGCTCAGAGCGCTGCTTAATGAACGTGTTGTTTGTTGTTCTTTCCTCCTGAGGAATTCATATTAGCCGTTTGTTTATGATGGTACCAGCAAAGCATTCTCTTCATTATGATTCATTATAAAAGTTTTCGTGTCGTTCACTCTTATACTCAATTATGAATGTAAAATATTTTTCATGTAACTTGAAATGAATTGTAACTTGCAGTAGTTTGCTTTTACTTGTGAAATGTTGTACTTTTCACTGATTCATGTCACATGATGAGGAAGTTGTGAACAGTTGCTGTAAATAGAATTTAAATGAAACTAAACTCACTGAGATGTTGTTGATAATGTAACCTGTGAATTACTGTTGTAAATGCTTTATCTTAATAAAGTTAACACAAAATAGCAACTAATCAAATCAAGTTTTATATTAAATCTCTATAATTCCTGGATAGTAAATAGTAAATATTTTGATTTACTAATCTGAACTCAATCTCACTCACTAGCTTGTTTCCAAAGCTTTTTTTTGTCATGAAAAGTTAAATAAACGTCATAATATAATTTCTATAATGACCTTTTTTCATGACTTTTACAACATACTCTTATTATTATATATTATTCCTTTATGACATTTGTAAAAAACTATACTACGACTGTTTTTATGATTTTTTAAACATAAATGGTTTTATTACTTTACTATACTGACATTTTTAGACATACAAATCTTTGATTTTTTTTACTTTACAACACGCTACTCTATGAGTTTTATCTCTTTATGACATACTATAATATTACATTTTTCAACATGCTATACTATGACTTTTTTTAATGACCTTTTTTGACTATATTATGACTTTTTGATATACTATATACTACGACTTATTCAGACTTTTTATGACAAACTATACTATAACTTTTTTCAACATGATATTCTACGACTTTTTAAATAACTTACACGTTATACTTACTTACTTTTTTATGATTATACTGTGATTTCTTAAATTATATTTTTAGACATACTATATTCAGATTTTTTTAAATTTAAATTTAAATACTATACCATGACTTTTTTTTCACCTTTCTTTGACAGTATAATATAGTATGAATAAGTCATACAAACATCCTTGTATATTGTTAAAAAAAAAAGTCTTAAAAACTGACACTACAGTCAAATTAATAACTAAGTCATAGTATAGTGTCATAAAAACCCTTAGAAAAAGACCATAAAAAAGTAAAAGTCATGGTATAATAAGGCATAAAGTCATAGTATAGCATATCATGACAACAAATCATAGTATGCCATAAACAAGTCATATAGTAAGTCATAAAAATGCACAACTTTTTTATGACATTTCATGGCATTAATTTGAACTGTGTGTATCACATTGTAATGTCCAGTGGTTTCCGTCGATGTGTGTGCTACTGTCAGCACGTTTCTGTATCTGGTCATGTTTTCTCTATTTGAAGCCATGTGTTAACAAACGTTTTCTAAAAAAAATTAAAATAAAAAAATACTTCTTTTGAAAGACAAATAATAATAAGACAATATTGTTTATTTACCAGACACATTGATCATGTAAAAAGAAGTGAAGTAAATTCAATGAAATACAGATAATCACAGTGCTGATACTTAACAATGTGATCATAAATTAAGAGTTCCATCAATGGTATAGTACTGTATACATAATGCAATGTAATAGGTTGATCAGAGCATTCAGATCTGACCACGTCATGGCATTTTAACACAGGAATCAGAAGTACAAGAGATCAGCTCAGATCTTAAGTCTGCAAAACCTTTAGAGCTTAAACTTATATCTTAAAATCTCCCGTCCCTTCTTGTATCGAATATCCTTCACATACATTCTTGCTTCTCGGTGACAGCTATCAAACACACCGTCTTCAAATACTTTCTACAAAGAAAGTTCAGCCACTAAGTTCAATATTAAAAAACTGGTCTTTGTTTCGTACTTTTTATTGTTAAGTTTTCCAAACAAATAGTCAGCAGTTATACTTCTTTTTTATACTTCACAGAAACAATACTGCCACACACGTAAAGCTTCTTCCAATGTGTCAGTTGTCTCTCCTGTTCTCCTCAGTGCAGAGATAAATCTTGAGCTGAAATTATTACTCAATTAATCAATTTGTCGACCACCAAAAAGTTAATTGTTAGCTATTCTTTAAAGCAAAAATGCCCAAAGTGTGCTAGTTCCAGCTTTTCGAATGTAAATATTTTCTGATAATAAATTGAATATTTGGGGGTTTTGGACTAAAATTACTAGCTTATACCAAATTCAAAAAGTTAGATGTTCAATATTTTCTGTCATCATATAGACCAAACAATCAAGAAAATGATCCAGAGATGAACCAATAATTAATAAAACTGGCCTAGATTCATCTTGTATCATTTAAAGTGTGGAATCTCTTAAGGTTTAAACTGCTCCAATATTATGGTACAATGAAAATAATCAAACAGCTGTAAACAATCTCAGGATCCTAAATTGCCTTTCCCACTCTTTGTCTTTAAACCCAACGGAGAAAATGCATATTGATTTTAATTGTGTCTGAATAATAAATAATCTCGGTCAGATTTCAGAGTCTGATACGAAGCTGTTGACACGCTAGAACTTCTACACAAGTATATTTCACAAACACTAACTCTGTCTTGCATACAACACAATCACTATTACAAACCCTCACTATCAGCTAACATCATTTAAGTACTAAGAATTAGCTTCACTTTCTCTCTCTCTCTCCCTCTTTCCTTTCTGTGGATGCTGCCCCCTCGAGCAATCTGTGACCAAAACAAAATAAAGTCTCCAGCCACATTAAATGCTGAAAAATCTCTGGCTCGGCTATATTCTTGCAGATAACGAGCCTGCCACAAACTACAAAGTTGCAAGGAAGAGGAGAAGATTAAAATATGTTTGTATCGAGGGACGAGGCAAAAGATGGCAGGAAGAGGGAGGACTCGGAGGAAGATCAGCTCTGGTGTGATTCGCAGGAGGAAGTGTTCAAGGTCACAGGCAGCATAATTAACACCAACCCCACTGCAACAAGGTTTTCAGTACACTTTCTAAAACTATGTACAATTCAACAATGGCTTTGCTTAGTTTTTTGTTTCACAAGGTTTAATTCAGTGGTTCCCAACCTTTCAGACCTGCCCCTTGACACTAAGCTATTTCATACGTCTACTGACTGTGACTAACCACTCACAGTCAGTAGACGTATGAAATATGTGTTCTCTGATTGTATAACCATTTACAAGAAAAAAAAAAAAAAAAGCACAATTTTGTAGTATTAGGTGTATGTGTATTATGCCTATCCTGGTAAAAGGAATCCTTGGACACACGTTTTATCTGATTTCATGCTGGGATTTAGATGAGTAGATCGATACGACTCTTGTGCGCTCTATGTAAGCTAAATATGCAGCTACAGCGAGCAGCTGGTTAGCTTAGCTTAGCATAAAGACTTGAAACAGGGGTAAGAAGCTAGCCTGGCTCTGTCTAAAGTTAAAACATGCATCTACCAGCACCTCAAAAGATCACAAATTTTTTTGTTCAATCCATAAAAAATTCAAGTCAATCAAATTTGATTTAGCATAATAATTAGTGGTCTTTCGAGGTGCCGTGTCCAGTCTTTATGCTAAGCTAAGCTAACCATCTCCTGGCTGTGGCTTCATATTTACTATACAGACATGAGAGAGGTATCGATCTTCTCATCCAACTCGCTGGAAGAAAGCAAATAAACTAGAGATTTCTCAAAATGTTAAACTATTCCTTAAATCATCTTGTGACCCCTAAGATTTATCTTCCAACCCCCAGGTTGGGAAACACTGGACTAATTGGTGTATAAACGTTGACATTTCTCATTTAACACTGTACCAGTGGTTAGAACGGATGTCAAGGGATTCTCTGATGGTCGACCTCAGTTGCCCTTGATGGTGCAACTGTTGTGATAAGGCACTGTTACTACCAGTGTCTACTATCATGAGAAGTCAGGCCTTTTCTCTCACTCACTGGATCTCTGGCTGAGCGTCTCCTGGATACAAGACTTTTACTGTACGTCAAGCAATTTCATCTGTTTCAGAGCACCGACGTCACAATACATCCTTGTTTTATAAAAATGGAAGGACAGGCGTTGGTCTGGATCACTTTAAAAAATAGATGCACGTAAGTAACAACAGTACTGAATGCAGCAATATCAGAATACAAGGTAGATTTTGACTTGCCTGGAAGGAGCCTTTAGGATATCTCAGCTAAGGAGTTGCACGTCTTCCCCTGCATGACATCATGTGAGCTCAAAGACTCAAAAGGTGTTATCACTTCTTTCCCCACATCAAAAAGCTGCTTGTCCAGCCTTCTCACGGTTTGCATAGGGCATGTAATGTGCACACAACAGAAAAGAAACTGTATGTATGAAGTTTTATACATGTCCAGAAGTAATATTGTCTTTGCCAGACACTTGCAAGGAATATATTTGAACTGGCCTCTTACAATTAATGTCATTATGCAATTTAAAATCAATTTTATCAGAGCGACCCACGGGTGACCTGTGGGGATGTCATACGCTTGGAGAGTTTTTTTTGTCTCTGCAGTTCTTCCAGCAGCTTCTCCCCCTGCGTGTCTTTTCCATGCAGTGTTCAGGAGACAGAGAGGAAGCTGCTGACTTTCCATTCAAAATCACTCCTCCTCCTGCAGGAGCAACTGTCAATCAAACAGCTCTGCAGCTACTGGTGGAGAGAGGAGGGAATGGGAGGAGCTGCCGCAGAAGCTCTGCTCTTCTGGTTGAATGTAGCGTGGGTGTCAGAGAACAACTGAGTCACCTGCACAGTAATCACACACTGATTATTAATGTTTCAGTTCCTGACCAGGCAGGATACTTGGGGAGTGGCTACGGCAAGAGCCACGCCCCTCATGCAGCTACTGGGCCTTGTCCTTGGCGAGGGTTGCTTCCGCATCAGTCTCGGGTGAAGCCAGGGGCGGGACCTTTGAAGCAAGAGGTAAATCCTCTTTGGGGGAGTCGCTCTTCTCTGCTGAAGCGGCGATGCTCGGCTTGGCATCATCAGGCGTGTGCTCGTTGGGGATGAGTGGAGCTGTGGTTTTCTGTAGGCGCAGGAGAAAGAGACGCTGACAAACTGAGCGGCAGCAAAGCATCACAGGAATAAATACATGCAAACGACAAGCATGACATAAAATCAGTTAATCAGAATGAGAAAGTAGCCAGTGGATGTTGCTAAAAAGGATCGTGGAGGCTGTGACACAACACCAAGTGGCTCAATAACGTTTGTGACATCAGCTGCACGTCATCTATAGCTTTTATATTCTAGATGAAAAAGAAGCACAAACACTGCTAATGATCTATTAGCCGTGTGTCTCAAGATGGATAATCAATGTCACTTCGATAAGAAATGTGTTTTCCACTTCCTCTCTCTCTCTCACACACACACACACACACACACACACACACACACACACACACACACACACACACACACACACACACACACACACACACACACACACACACACACACACACACACACACACACACACCTCGTTTCTTCTCTGTATTCGCTATTCTGTGCTTTGGAGCACTTTAGAGCCAGAGAGGTGCTTGGTAGGAGAGTTTACAGTATGTGTGTGTGTGTGTGTGTGTGTGTGTGTGTGTGTGTGTGTGCTCTCACTGTGGTTTGTGACACTGGGTTGCTGCTGCTGGAGGAGGAGGGTGCAGCAGACTTAGAAGAAACAGGCGAATCCTCCTGCATCAGTCCTCTTCTGTCCAAGACGCTGGAGAGCGAGACAAGACGATCAGTCACTAACTGCATCCTGCTCGTTATTCGCCAGGACGAAAGTGAAGGATAGGGGACAAATCTAAAAGTTTAATCTAACAAAGGCACTGATATAAAGCTCATTGATAACAGGAAGACAAGCACAAACCTAATACAGACAACATGACAATAATTCAAACAAAAAGGATGTTCGATTGTTAATCTGACAGAGCTACCTTGGGTACGTTGGCCCACAGAGCACCTCGCAGCAGTTCTTGATTAAGTTCTTGTGGCTGTACGGGTTCTGGACTCTGTTCTTTCCCGACCAGGATCCTTTAATCTGGGCAAAAACGAAATGTGCACAACATTCATCACCGGAGCAGCAAACCTTCCCAAAACACATCCCCCGATTTTCCCTGTGCTTATACTTTATTCAGAAGCATAGTTCCTTTTTTAGATGTTATTCCCACAGGCTTGGCTTTGACCTACTAAAAAGGATCTCGTCATGGATCTAATGATTCCTAGTTTAATGGGAACTCTATGTGCCGATGGGTGCTATCGAGCACAGCAAGATGACAACAACTTTAATAATTCATTGAAAAATTTGAGAATTAATACAAAGGGTTCCCCACGCAATGAATTAAGTCATTCCACATTGTACTGTACGTGTGATCTCAGTCTAACAGGAGGCACATTTTAACACCAAATGGAAAAATGTATCACGTTTTTAAAGAAAATATGTATAAGGAAATATTAGAATAGTCCAGACGGAATAAAATAGAATAGATAATACAATAGATGCTGCTCCTTGTAGTAAATATGCAAATACAACCGTATCATTTTTATCAAGGAGACAAATTTGATTTTAAGCAGAGTTACTGCTTATGTTATTGTTTCATAATTTGATTGTTTTGTTATATTACCGTTGATGTGAAAAACACCATAACCAATTACTCCATCGTAATTTCTTAAGTGCGAGATTGATTGCATGAAAAAACATGCAGCAGAAGAAAAAGTAGATCGATTGACATTTAAACTGACTGACCCTCCGGAGAGTCAAAGAAAGCAGCTTTTTTTTTTTTTAGTTGCGGTAGATATAGGTCAACAGTCTGGTACTTCAGTACTGCATGCCTACGTGTACCATCTGTGTGTGTGTGTGTGTGTGTGTGTGTGTGCGTGTGTGTGTGTGTGTGTGTGTGTGTGTGTGTGCAGGAGACACCGTTGACAGAGCATATGGTATCCTATGGGAGAGACCAGAGCAGCTATAACACTTAAGGTGCCTTCTCTTGTTCGCCTTTATTCCACCATTCCTATCTTCCCCTTTATTTATTTTTTCCTCCTCTCAGCCACTCCCCCTCCCCCCACCTCTCTGCCACAGCAGTATATCTGGGAGCATGCCCAGCCCCTGCAGGTATCGATGCATCTATTATTAGGCCAATCACAGATACGAAGCGGCCGGGCTGACAGCCATTGTTTCATCTCCTGAAGCAACATTACACTGTACTGTAGGTGCACATGGCAGCGCTTCATCACTGATTAAATAAAGAAAAAAAAATGAGGCCAGCTTTCCCACTGGAAAGAAAAAGGGGAATCATAAATGAATCATTACAACAAAGTACGAGTGCACTCTCTTGCTTTCAGCCATCTAGAACCTCCAACCACCACCATCACTGCTGCTCTCTGCTTCTCATCAGAGTCTCTGCAGTGAGATCTGGGCTAACAAAGCCTGCAAAGGTATACACACCGTTAACCCCAGCATACACAGACGACAGGATTTACTCCTTCCGTGGATTCATCCACCTGCATCACCACCACTCATCTTCTGCTTCACATCAGCCCCAATGTGTGCGTGTGTGGTGACTCAATAATGACTCAACGGTACTGCGATCAAGCAATCAATACTTCTTTTCCTCATTTAGCCTCACAAGCGTCTTCTAAATGTAGCTGTAGTCAGCAGGTCTGTTTTGTTCTTATTTCAGCTCGGTTCTATCGTTGTTTCTTTTCATTAAGCTCTTCTTTTATAGCAGCTCTTCATGCATATTTTTAGATCATTAGAGGACGTCTGAGCAGAGAGGAGTCCAAACCTAAACCAGCCAATTTGTCATATGGCTCACACTCTGAGCAGAATAAAAGTGTACCTGATGTATCGGCCACATTTGGTCTCAAATGGTCTTAAATAAATCGGTCAGTCCCTCTGTGTGATCCATTTTGCCCCCCTGCGAAGTCTTAATAAAAAGGAACAACAAACAAACGTGACATACTGTGTGTCTCTGTTTGAACTGCAGTTATAAAAAGATCTCCTAGATTCCGGTGAGATCTTGTTTTTCCACAATCTCTGTTTTCTTTTAACCGTTTCTGTATTTGCTTTACTGTTGTTTACAATATAATCGCCTCGTTTAACGAGCTACAGTTTACCAGCCCACCATCCTTCGGTGCTGGAAGAGGCCGAGCAGTTGTCAAGGAAACAGCTCTGTAGTCTTAAAAATTCTAGTGTTTACATCTCCGAGATGTATGTTTGTCTTTTCAGACACGTGAAGCCAGGCTGCCCGATCACAACATTTACACACATATTCCAGAGCACAACAAACTGTACTTTATCGTCATCGTGACTATTATAGTGTCAACAATCACTTATATTAATCAAAATCTAATTCTAAAACACATGTGAGGACTAGAGATGTATCTGTACTCTTTTATCTCATCTGTGATTGATCAAGACTTTGCTCTGACAGGAAGTTCATGGTACAAAAATAATGGTGCAGACTCAGCCGAGCAGCAATCAGCAGTGTCAAAAGTGTCTGAATATTTGGGTTTCAGTTCTCCCTGATTTACATTAACCACTTTCATGTTCCAGCAAATCGCTTAAAAAAAGACAGATCATATGGAAACAAGAAGCATTTCAGTGTTTCTAGCCAGATGTTAAAAAGGTGCATGTGTCTCTCTTTACATATACAGTTAGATAAACTGATTAAGTGCACATTTTGTTCTTTTTTCCTTTTTTTTCTGGGTTGGTTCAGGCGCATTATGTGTACATGCATTGTTGACGTTAAAAAAGTGTGATAAAAACATCTGGATTTTATCCGAACACTTGAAATGACAAGTGTAAATGAGAGTTCACTTGTGGTGGGAACTCATCATGAAACAAACTCAGCATGTTAAGTCTTTACAGATACCCATATTAAAAGGGCAAGACCAAGACAAATAAAGCCTATAAGAGTGCATGATTTAAAAAATGAATGCTACTGGAATACAATACTTTGCTAATAATCATCATCACAATCAAAGAAAACTAAATCAACCAAAGAATGAGTTACGAGTTATCCTGTTGGTCCAGGTGTTTACAAGTCTTGGTTCATTTGCATAAAGACAGCGTGACACCCAAACAAACTAGATGCAAAGTACAGCACTGTGCTTCAGGATGATTCAAATCTAAAACAAACGGAGTACACGACAGCATTAGTCATGCCGTAAGATGCACTTACGTCCTCATTGGTGGTCTGGTTGAGAGAGATCAGGTAGGTGTGGAAGCCGGTCAGTCCCACTACCGACCACAGGGTGAAGAAACACACCAAAACCTCCAGCACAGTGGACTCCAGTTAAGAAAACAGCAACAGATGTTTTCTGCCTGACACGTGGTCACTGATTAAACAGTGGACAGCAAGTGACGGCAGAACTGCAGACAATTATGCAACATGATTAAAGCCAGTGAAAGATCAAAAACAGGAGCTTTTTACTCTTTCTACAGTGCAAAGAGAAACTTCACTAATAATAATTGCAGTGTAGTGCTAGTTAGTCCAAGTATTATGATTACTTAGATATTTTGTTCAAACATGACCCTATTTAGCTGCATAGCTTACATAATTGCTCATATTTTAAATTGTTTTTTTTCTCTCGAGGAGAAATGTTTTTTAGGAAAAAGATTAACCTGCGTTTTAAACTTGTATAACGTTCAGGACCGGCTTTCACACAGTGGTGAAGAAGTGATCAGCTGTACTTCATGGCCTTAGAAGTGACACTTGGTTACTTGTGTAGCTATGTACTATTAGCTGGACATGCTAATGGCTGCAGCTTTTGCTGGAGCAGATAAACACTTTCTTTTACACTTTTGCTCTTGTGTTTTTGGTTTTGGAAGGGGACATGTTAAGATATCCATGCTTGATGGGCTTGCTGTGCCGGGTTACAGGTGATAAGATATTATTTTAGAATCACTGTTCGGGGAAGAGGATTAGGGAACGGTCATAGTCGGGGTGTGACACTTGAAAAGTACGTTTTTAAATATCTATTCTTGGAAAGCTGACAAACATGGCCCACACAGCGGCTGTTTTTTTGTAGTGTATACTGTGGTCAGAGCTTCAAAAGGATATGTTCCAGGTGTTTCCTTCAAAGTGTTCAAAAAGCCATTATCCACTGAACCTGTGAACAGAGCAACACAGAGAGAAGTTAAAGAAAAGACTTTCTAAAAATCCCACTTTCCCTTTTTATACCGAAAAGACAATTACTCCAATACTAAGACAACAAGCCCAGAGCTAATTATCCCGACTAGAAAAACACCGTTTCCTTGTCCCTTTGTCTTCTTTCTGTCTGCGTTAGGTAGAACAATGAAGCAGGAGGATGAGGATGAAGGAGGAATCATGTCAAGCTGTCAGTTGCTGTTGTGTGTCATGTCACGCTACAGGAAAAACCTGGTCTGAACTAGGTCATAGTTTCAGCACATGTACATATATTTGCATATAGAAGCTGCTGGTGCATTTGTGTCACAGGTCATCCTTCTTGTTTTTTCACATTCTTTTATCTATTCATGTACCAATCTCCTACAGGTTTGTCCGTTCAGTTTGGACAAACGACGGACGGGATACTCACGCATCACCACATGGACGATGTCGAAGGTGAAGATATAAATGGTGAGCAGGGAGAGCGACAGGGTGAACATGTAGAAGTATCGGTAGTTCCTCTTGCCCACACAGTTCCCTACCCATGGACAGTGGTGATCAAAACGGTCTGTGAAAAAGAGAAAAAGGTCACCATATAAATATGTCACTACCACAACAAGTTTCTTAGAAAACAGACACTTTTGGAAATCAGACAAGTGTTATAAATACATTGGTATTTTAGTCAAAGACTGCTTTGTGCGTCTACTTCTAAAACTTGTAGTCTAAATATAGGATCACTTCCTCTTTGCCTCTTCTCTTCTATAACTTGGAGGACAGCCAGATGAAAGCAAGGCAGGGTCCAACTGACAAAAGGGAGTGCAGTGTGCAGTGCAGTGTCTGCTGCACTACCTCGATGTAGTAAACGTCGAGGCAGAAATGCAAGACATAAAGCAACTCGTTGATAAAAAGGTCAAAGTAAATGGATTGTGTTTTTATCTACAGAGTAGAGAAGATTCAGTGCCGACTCTGGGTGTAAACATAAATACTTGGTAAAGAGTGTAGGAATCACTTAAGGAACCTTTTTATATAGTCAACCTAATATTGTTTTCGGCCACGCTAGCAACATAGCTCTAGAGATGGCAGCATCTGCCAGTTGATTGGTCCACTACTTTCATTCTAAACTAATCAATGGGTTGCCCTGTGATTTTTTACAGACATTTATTGTCTCCAGAAGATGAATCCTACGGACTCTGGTGATCCCACAACTTTCCATTTAGTGCCACCATCAGGTCAATATTTCAATGAATCCAATGCTATGGGTTCATGAACAAATGACTGGAAATCAAATGACTTTGGTGCAGCTTAGTCAATTTTAACATGCTAACATGCTAAACTAAGATGTTGAACATCAGGGTCGTATTGTGAGCATGTTAGCATGACAACGTTAGCATTGAGCTCAAAGCACCACCAAGCGCAGACTCACAAAGCTGCTAGCGTTCATGTTTATGTCATTTTAAGTGTCAAGTAAAAAAACAAGCAACAATCACAACCAAATCTTGGTGCTGATGCTCCGCCCGGTTGCAAATGTCCATGAAGGAGGAGTCTAAATTCATGCACTACCCAAGTAAGTACATAGTGTACTACATGGAAGTGTACTAACATAAGTATCCTAATTAAGACACAGCATTTCTATCCTTAACTAGTCGCCCCTCCCAGTTTTTAGATTGCATATAGAGTGCAGCCGGACATCCTCTAGGCTGTTCACTCAATATGGACGTTAAAACCCTCACATTAAAGCTGGAAGCTCTGTACTAGCTAGGTAATGAAAATAAATAAAAATGTGTCCATTTGAAAAAATAATGTGATGTGTACAGCAATTCAGAGGTCTGGAGCCAGATGAGCACCTCACCCCATAGTTACTGTTTTATTTTAACTCCAGTGTGCTGCATTCAGAGCAGAGTGTCCAAATACTTACAGGCTGTATGGTACATCAGACATCTGATAACATGTTAACCAGAGAAGGCTCCGGGTATAAACAAATACAATTTGTGAAGCAGTTTGGCTGGTTTTTTTTTTATGATGCTGCAGATCCTGTGAGAGACTTTAACCACTATAAACAATGTCAGGTTGAGGAGGAGAAGATATGACTGCAGTAAAAGAGGGATTTAGGCATGCTGCTGTGATGCTTGGACTATGTGTGTGTGTGTGTGTGTGTGTGTGTGTGTGTGTGTGTGTGTGTGTGTGTGTGTGTGTGTGTCTACAGCAGGTGGACACAGATGAACCAGTGTTCACAATGACTTAGCGCTTATTCCCTCACTGAGCCTCCACTGTCTCCTCTCATATCGCCTATGAGTCTACACTCCCTTCAGACGCATTCCTCAATCATCAGAAGCCAAATCACTGCCATCCTGCAGGGCTGAGAGATGACACACACACACACACACACACACACACACACACACACACACACACACACACACACACACACACACACACACACACACACACACACACACACACACACACACACACACTTCAAACCGCCTTCAAAACTCAAAGCATATTCCATAAAGAACACTCCCTGTGAAGTTTTTGGCTCATTTGATTCAGTTTTCTAAAACTTTTGCACCCAACATTAATTTATAATGCTGTGAATTCAAATTATTTTTAATTATTGTGACAATTGAACGCAGAGGTAATTAAGATCGAGGCTTCGGTAATAATCATCGCGTCAGCATGCTATTTTTCCCCACAAATCATTACTCACCTTTCTATTTACGAAAAAAAACTGAAATAAAGCGATTTCAATGAGCCGTCTTCTCACTTTGTAAAGCCTTTGACGGTAGATCAGAGGACATTTCTTACCGACGCAGTTGTCACAGATGCTGCAGTGAGACGCTCGAGGTGGTCGGAAGATCTTGCAGGTGTAGCAGTACTTGAGTTTGACGATCTGGTTGTTGATCTGAACATTGCGGATTCGAGGTGGGGGTCGCTGCCCTGCGGGGACGTTCCCATTGGCAGCCTCTGTGGAAACAACAACAACAACATTCATTAGTAGGTGTTGGAAATCTTGATCACACGATGAATTATTATAAAAAGGTGTTATCGAATCCCAATCTAATACAACAACAGTCACACAAACTATGCCGTCAATCACAAATAATGAACATTATGAGCTGGTAATGTACAGTTCTTAAACAGGCTGTGAGAAATGTGAGATTCAGTGACAAGAAAAAAAATAGGACGTAAATCTTCTCAGCTAAACCTTGAGGGTGTCAGTGAACGACAACATTGACTCGATTCAGTATTGATGATGGTGGATTTATGTGTAATCACTGGTGAGCAGTTATGTATTTGTAACACTGTAACACGATATCCTGCTAACCTTCCTAACACTGAAATATCTCTTAGGTGAGATGGTTTTGGAGACCGGCTAACGACCAGAGGGCTGCTGGCTGGAATCTCCCAAGAGAGTAACTGTTTAGGAGAAATCTACCATTAACATGCTGCATTAGGAAGGCGTGAACGTGGAGTTAATGGAAAAGAGCGGCTATGCTCATTTGACTTTCTGGAGTAACATACAAGAAATGTAGTATTTGTGGAAATTTCATTCTGTGAATGCACATTCTCTATTATGTAAAACAAAACAGGTCCTGCATAGATAAATCAGTGAACTACCATGCTTACAAGCTTGAATCAAAACCATCCATAATACATCTAGACATAAAGATTGACAAATGTTCTTCATCCGACAGCACAAAACTGCTCGGCATTATTATTCTACTAAATGTAGGATTAGTGGCTTTCAGGATAAACCGGCCGAGAATAAATGAATGAGTCATCATTCCCGTGGGTAGCAAAGCTGTGTCTGCTAGTGGCATTAGGTATTCCAAGAGGATGCCTCTCCTCCTATTAGCATCCCCCCCTCGGGAACTGTGGCTAACAGGCTGAGGGGGACAGAGCATCGAGGCAGCGGCGGCTTCATCAACATGCCTGCCTCAGCCTCAGAATGGGATCCACACCTGCTCCCTTGTCTGGTTGTTTTTTTCCGTTAGCACGCCCACACCCATAACAGCAAGCAGCTACCCTAACACGTTAAAAAACATACTGTATGAGAGCCACAAGTGTGGGATGGAAGCTGTTAAACTAAGTGCTTCATTTAGGCTGCTTCAGTGCATATTCTTCACATGGTAATGTGACCCATTTTAGCATTTAAGTGATGAATTTCTTGCTATTTTGAGAAATGTGTTTAGTGGAATGTAAAACATTTCCTCCCCAAAAAAAAGATATAACCATTGCCATTAGGTGACTGCAGTGCTGTAGTGGATCTGAGCACACATATTTAGCATATTCATTTACTCCCCTAAATCGACTATCTTTGGGTTGTTGACCCAAAGAGGAAATTCGAAGAGATCACCTGGTTCTCTAGGGACTTGAGATGATGATAATTAAAAGACTTAACGATCAGGATAAAAAAAAAAAAAAAAAGAATCAACACATTTATCAATAAGGAAAATAATCATCTCTATTGCAGCTCTATTCACATACATAATTCCAAATGAGATGTCCTCATACAAGCTACACGCGAGAGCTGTACAGGTCATCACAGCCACTCAGAGCAGAGAGCCATTGTCATCCTGTGAGCGGTATGAGTCACAGAATGACGAGAGCAGCGCTGGCTGCCAGCTAGCCCGTATTCTCAGAGGAGCGACCGCCTCAGCCTTGCTTTTACAGCCCTCCTCTGTCATGAGCTGAGACCAGTCTCCACCCATGCCTCTCGACTGGAGCGAGAGAGCGCGAGCGATGGCTGAAGGACACTGTGAATCTTTAACAGAGACAAAGAGTGAACATTGAACAGCCACACAGGCAGACGGGGAGGAAGGAGGCCTCCAGCTTATTCCTCCAGATAAAAAAAAAAAAATTCATCTAAGACAACAAGGCTTGTTTATTTTTTGTTTGCAAAGGCTTTGTTGCCGTTATGATGCAGCGTATAGTTTGTTTTGTGTAATAAAACAACAGGATCCCTTGTAATGAATGTGTGTTAGACTGAGCTCCGTGTTCACGGGTGAGCACACCCAACCTTCAGCAACATAAAGAATAACAAGCATGAATAAACCAACAGGACTGAGGCTGTCTGCTCACTGCTTAACCAGCATATATACTGAAGTATTTATGCCTCTAAAATACTTTCACTTTTGAGCTACTTCCACCTAACTTTGAAGTCATTTTATACAAAGAGAACAACCCAGATGATGATGATGATGATGATGATGATGATGTAACCGCACGTGAACTGTAATAATCGTTTGTCCTGTTGGACATTTGAATGGATGTAGATAAGGGTTTGTGCTTCGTGGCATTATCAGCACTGATTGTGCATAATGGACACTTCAAGGTGAGGAGCTGGACTGCAATCACACAGGATTTGAGAACACACGCTACTTAAAATCTGGCAACAATCTGCAGTGGATCACAAGGTTGCTACTGGGCTTTTTCATCTATTAACAGCAATACATTGGTATTATCATACACAAATGTTGTGCTAACAAACATTCAAATTCACACAGCCATTGTAGTATATTTCTATTTCTATAAATAAATCAAAATATTTCATTCAAAATTACATGACTTTGTTTATAAATATTCCATTTGATATAATGGTGTAGCCATAAATAATGTCATGGATTTGAATGTTTCCCTAAATACAAATAACAGGGCAGCAAAAACAATAACACAACATTGACATATTATCACCTTTCGAGATGATGTGGCAAACTTGTTAGCAAACAGTGGCTTGTTTACACATCCAGCAGTTACGGAGCAACATTATCACGTTTCTGACTACCTGATGAATGTAAGTCTAACAGTCACTGCTACTTAGCTCTGGTTTTTGGACTCCACTAACTCTTGAGAAAAATATCTCTGACTGCTGCTAAATGCTCCACCATGTTCACCAGCTAGTCTCTAACTGTGTCTGTCTGCTGTTTGATGCTGGGCAGGTGTACAGAACACAGTCGCAGGTGTACACTTAAAACAAAAACACCGTGAGAGCGACCCAAAACACTGAAGCTGCAGCCTGACAGCTACGCAATGAGCTGAAACCCACTGGAGATGCAGATTATAATTCTCTCTGTAGGCATGGTCATTTGATACATTGTATTTCTAATAATATTGATTATAGCAGCTTTAAGATATGTCTTCCTCAACAACGCACTGACAACACAGAATGTGATGCCGTCACACAGTGTGGGTTAAATGTGTGGAAAACTAGTAAAGGGGATCCTTAAAGGACACAAACTCTTATTTCGTTAACGTTCTTTTACTATGAGTGATAAGATTCTAAATGTACACATTGTTTTCTGACAACGTTAGAATAGTTATTGTAATTAATTAATAATGTAATTTTTAGTTGTTATTAGGTACGCTGACCGACTTACCAATTTCCATCTCGATGAATGTGGCTTCCTCCGGAAGAGCCCGTGGCAGCACCCCGGGGTCACTGAAGCTGGTCCTCAACAACATGGCAATGACAAAGAGGAAGATCAGGGCAGCGAAAACTGGGATGGCAGGAGACAGATGGACTGCCAGGTAGGGACATCTGTAGGAAAACGAAGACAGAAAGAAGATAAAGAGCCAATCTAAAAGCAGGAAAAGTTTCTCAGAAAGGTGAAGAGGGGAAAGCAGGGGGGGTTTTTTCCATCAAGTGATAAGCTGTCGAAGATGTTACTCTGTCTGGCTTTATTATGGTATAAAACAGAACCATCAGTGAAAATCTTTTGTGTCTTGCTTTGTTATTATTTCCATAACTGATCAATCAGGTATTTGTTGTTTGTGTTGCAGCTTCTCCAATGTGAGCATTTGCTGCTTTGTTTTATGTCGCTGTTGACAAAATATGAAATTTTGGACTGTTGGTTGAACATTGGATTTAAAATGTTCAAATATTTAACATCTTATAGACTAAACGATTAATAATTGCAATGATAAATTGAAGCCTGGATTGCCAGCCTTAAAGATCTCACACCAAAAGAAATACTCTGAATTAGAGTATTTCATATTTTGCATCATAACTACACATGACTGCAGAAGTGGGAGAGCCCTCTCTAAACGAGCATGCGCGGAGAGGGCATCACGCGACATCGCGCATATTCTGAAGCGATGTCCTGAGCAGAAGGTCGTGAACCGCGTGAGCCGCCCTTTCTCCGGACCGTGCAGAAGTCATGGCCGTGACTAAACAACACAATGCCAACACTTCCCCTCACCTTCTGGAGGAAACATTAGCATAAATCCGTTTGCCGTGGCCATTGAGATTAGAAGGCCTGCTGCTCAGAGCGATAACAGATGTGAGCTGCAGTGCAAAGTGCTGCGACAGAGCAGAGCAGCAGCAGCAAAGGCTTCTGCATGAAGTTATTAATAGTTAAACTGTGCGGCCTCATCTCCCTCCCAAGTGGCCGGGATCATATATTCATAATGCAACACTAATGTTGCACTACAGGGTAGCAAGGTATTGTGCCATATCCTGTACAAGACTAACTTCTGCACTGCATGTCATGCATAAAGCCTGCACACACAGATGACACACACACACACACACACACACACACAGATGACACACACTCCGCTTCATTAGATGGACATTTAGACCTTTTTGTTTCAGTAAATTATTCAGTAGAGCTAAAACAATTCTTCAATTAATCAATTAGTGGATTGACAAAACATAAGTCTGTAGCTAATTTCGAGATCAATTGATTGTTGAAATCGTTTTTCAATCCCATAAATGATACGTCTCCAGCACCTCAAATGTCCGAAATGTCTGCTTTCCTTTGTCTTAAATGATAACAAATTGAAGATTGTTGGGGTTTGGACAGAACGAGTCATTGTGGACACTATTCACAATTTTACAGACCAAATGATTTACTGATTACTCAAGAACATAATCAACAGATTAATATACAAAGATATAATGATTAGGAGCAATCTTAAGTAAAACTAGAAAGGATTTCAAAAGGACTTTTATACAAAAAACAAATAGTACACAAGGTGCATTTGCATGGAACATAATATCCCATATGGACAGCAGCCATTTATGTGTATCACATATCAGCCAAAACACTGCAGATATAGTTACATAAATGAGTATGACCTGTGAATTATTCTGGCTGGCCAAAAACTACTTGAAAGCAGCAGTACTGCATGAGGATGTTTTTATTACTGTGTGAATGTTTCTGGTTCAGTTGGGATTTGTTTTACCAGACTTTACTCTTGTAGCCATTTTCTTTATTTCAATTCAAATCTCTTGGGGTACAGCGCCGACACGACAAAAAAAAGAGGACTATCTGTCCAAATACTTAAATACTGCTCTGTACATAATAGTAGCTGAGACTATTAGTCATTTAAATGAATCAGCAACTATTTGTGATTAATTATATAGCACTCAAGTTGCTTTCATCTTCTTAAAAGAGAGGATTTGTTACTTCCCTCCATTTTATAGCATTATTAAATTGATTATCTTTGAGTTTTGGACCCTGACAATCATCTCCTTCTTAATCATTTATGGCGCCATCCATAATAGTCTTCTTCTTCTCTGGGTGGCATTTCATTCATTGTCACCACACACACACACACACACACACACACACACACACACACACAGCTAAAAGAAAGTTTAAAAATAATGTAGCTGAGTAAACAATTGTCAGTCAGCACAACACAGCGCAGAACAAAGTCCACCTGTTTAGTCGCACCTGTTCCTATAGCTAGATACACCCATTCAGGTACGTCAGCATACCTGTGGACTGATAACACACACACACACGCACACGCACACACACACACACACACACACACACACACACACACAGTCTGCAGTGCCTTCTTTCACAGTCTTGGAAACTAGGAGCAGAAATCAAATCAATAGAAATTTCCACTGGACCAGGCCTGTGAAGTATGTTTGGCCCATTTGTTAGAGCGGAGAGCAGCCAGAGGATTCAGACCGAGGAGAGGAAGTCTGCCGATGAAGTGTAATTCCCGTAATGATGACTGGTAGGTTCGGAGGCACACTCAATCATCGCTTCCCATTAAGCTCTGCACGTCCTTCCTGGACGTGACTGCTTCCCTTTGCTGTCGAGGAGCAGGTTGGTGCTTGGGCTCGTGACGCTGTTTGTTCATCAGTCACCACAGAGGCAGCAGAAAAAAAAAAATGGATTTAATCAATCAGGCTCTGTGTCCATGTGGGGAAAATGTTTTCATCAGAGAGGCGATCAATCAGACCTGCATGTCACATAGACATTCCCCTCTCTTTCTGAAACTTTGAGGCTCACAGTAAAGTAGTTCCCGTGGTGTAAAGTAACAAAGTACATTTACTCAAGTGCCCCAGCTACAGCATTAAAATGCTACTTAATGTTAAAGGGGAATCCATCAAAGTCTGTTCACAGGCGTTGGGGAGAACTACTGCATATGTGAAAAGACAAAATTGCGGGGGAGCTGTACGAAATCTGATAAATTGCCTCAAGTGTCAGCGTCGGTTGGGGCTGAAGACTAAGAGTGTTCCAAGACCCAAACTATCATAGCACCATACCAGAAACAGGTGGAATATATAGTATTTAAAATGCTGTATGCCAAATATACCAGTATGTCCTACTGCATTTGGTAACATTTTGTAGTGTGAAAGTCAGCATGCTTTTCTGGTTATTGTGACCCACAATCCTCTGCACAAGATACGTCACATCGACTGAGAGGTGACAGCCTGATGACAGCTTATTGACAGAAGTCGCAAAGACAGATGACAGTTCAAAGCACTACGTAATGACAAAGTAGTATGTCCTAATCATATGCATACCGAATACAACAATATGTACTTTGTAAAAGGCCGCTGCAGTACGTACTGAAAGTGTAAACAAAAAGTATCCGATTTGGAACGCAGCATAAAATCTGGGGATGTGGAGTTATAAAGAAGAGGCCTCATCAGACCTCCGTAGAACTAAAGGCTAGAAGCTACATTAGCTCTAGCACAACACAACCAAATCTTAGACTGTCTGCAGTCAAAATGCATTGTGGGTAATGCAACGCCAGTTTTTGGTAAGGAAGAAGAATGTGTAAAATAAAAAAGACATTTCGAGAGATGAGATGTCTACTGTAACGGGTTTTTTTAGACTGGATTTAAAACTACATTACAATTCAGCCTACCAGAGTTATGCAAATGAAGTGTTTCACAAGTGTCACATTATTATTAAAGGTTTGGCCATTAGGCCCTGATGTTTATGTATATTAAAAATGTATGTTTTATAGTTTAATGATGGGACCCCATTAGCTGACAAAACCTGCAATCAGCTGGTCATAAATTACAATAATCACATTAATATAGAGATATTACATGATAGATAGCAATAAGGGCATACAGTACTGCAGATTCTGCATAGAAAGTGTGTGTGTGTGTGTGTGTGTGTGTGTGTGTGTGTGTGTGTGTGTGTGTGTGTGTGTGTGTGTGTGTGTGTGTGTGTGTGTGTGTGTGTGTGTCGGGCATTAGATGCATTAGGGTGCGTCTACTGCAGACTTTGATCCAGAGGATTTCTCCTCTTAACTCGGTACGACACAAGCTCAAAGATGAGAGGAAGTGAGGATATCGCTGAATTAAAATCACTTCAACTTCTCAGCATTAAAAGCACTGAACCCAGGATTAATACGTCACCGTGTCTCGCCTAAGGGACTCAGGACATTTTACCTTTGTGGAACATTTCAAGCCCTCCCTTTATTGATACTTAACAGCTGTAAGCTGTAGCAGATCCGAATGGATCATAGTAGTACAGATGAGTATGCACTTGCTGTGCAGACAGATCCACAGTGGGCCTCAGTAACCGCCCTCTGTCACATAAACGTCTGCAGACTGTGACTCTGCCCGTTTCTACAGCGCTGCTAAAAAAAAACACAAAAGCTCACAAACTCTACTTGCCCTCTTCCTCCTTCCCAAACAGTAAGTAAACCACTATATTACCCAACTTGGTAAATATTCTGAGTAGAGGTTCGTTTCGTTTTCAAGTCCCTCTGCAGGAGAAATTTGACAACTTTTGCTCTTTTCCACAGATCGTAATCGTGCCTCTCCAGTTTGTCCCTCTAACATTACAATTGAGTCGCAGAGCCTAGCATCCTTTTTCCGAAGAGTACATATGTGGTGAGGTTGTTTAACAACCAGAATCCTTGAGGTCTTTTTGGATTTACTGTACTGTATTTCGTACGTACTGACTAACCACTGTACTTGTATTGTACTGCATTTCGAAAAGCAGGAAGCCCTTCACGCAATGACAGATGTCATTACTGGCTAACATCACATGCTTGCTGGCACTGGATGGAATGCATCTTCGTTACTGTCTACAACAAAATGACGTATTCCTTCTGGAAATTTAGAAAAGCTCTGTGCTCTGCGACTTACCCAAACACAGAGTCAGATGTGCTCTGAACCCAGTGGTGAGCAAATTGTCGTGCCTGAGAGGGCCTTCAGATTTATCTTCTGACCTTTTGGCGGGGGCCGATCCCTTCGTTGGGAACCACTGGACTACACCACCAAACTGTAGATAAAGTACTTCAAATAAGCTCCACCTTGACCTGGTACTTAAAAATCTATTTTAGTGTGCAAGAGATACATCCAGATGGTTTAAAGAGTATTTGAGGAATCTGGAAATATCTTCAGAACAGCAGGTGTTAGACAACCTTTCAGGTATTTTTTTTTTTTTAATGCTTAATTCTGTGACTTGAATGTAAAAAGGTAAAACATGAGAAGGCTCTCATTGTACCATGAACATCTGAAGAGGAAAACTCTTTGAAATCCTAATGCAATATATGAGGGAATTAAAAAAAAGAGAGGCTACACTAAAGCTCCAGAGGGTGCAATCTATTGTCCAGTTTAAATCAGTCTTCCTTGTTATGCAACACTAAACCACCATATGAGAGAGAGATGACTATGAGAGCCAGGATCAAGGTCCTGTTACCAGGATTAAAGCCAGGATTACAGATGTTGCGTCATAGAATATTCACTAAGTGAAATGAAGAATAATGATAAATCTGATGATTTGATTTTATCTACATGAAAAACAATACTGGTGATTTAACAGCATGATTAAAGATGCAGTCATATCTGTACATTTCCTTCAGGAGAGCATCTATTCCAAGCAAAATAGATGAAGACTAAGTGAGGAAACATGTAAAGTATCACTGTATTGCACAGGATGTGGCCAAAACTATCACTTTGCCTTCCACAGAAAAGCAGCCCCTCTCATCCTGCCAGAGCATCCAGCAAACAAAGCCTGTAGATCCCGGTTACTGTAAATGGCGCATGTACTCTGAATAGGGCGTAAATCATGTTATTGCTCATTTAGCAAGGGCCTGGCAACCGATTGCCGATTGGCTAACGGGGAGACAGGGTGGGGTTAGATGCTGAGGGAGACACAGGGGACGGTTACAAGATCTCCTCAGAATGCCAGCCGCTCACTCTGCACTTCTGCTGAATACATCTTAACGTTTTATGAGGCCGACTAGCTCACGGGTGTCTCAGTCGGACACACTGAACGTAACACATGCAAGCATGTAGAGAGAGTATAAATGCGTAGGCAAAGAGAAGGACTCAGTCGCATTACATGCACATATGCTTCCCTGGCCCCGTAGCCCAGCATCCTGGGGTGGACGGACAGATGACACACCGTCCTTGTGTTCCAGTTTCTTGTTCCTTCATCCAAGCTCCATAGGTGGCGATCAACATGCATACAAACCAGTGAGCATCAAACTGTGAGGAAGTCTTTTGCCTATTAAATAGAAAATATAAATATGTAAAATGCCATTTTAAAATGAGATCAGTGGATATTAAATGGGCAGAAAGCCAACAGGGTAAGGACACACCGTCCTAAAATGAATTCTGCCAGTAAAGGGAAAAACAGGCTGGGCCCACATCCCCACTGAATAATTTGTTTAGTTGTTCCTAATGGGTCTTTCCATTTGTGTATTCGGCTGCTCGTTTCCGCAATTTAGCACAAATTAAAGCACAGAGAGGTCTCCCTGCACGGGGGTGCCGATGGCTGGTGATAAAAGTGAGATGTCGGCTCGGCTGGTGGTGGACGTGAGCCAACCCACGCCGGGACACTGCCCTCTCTGTTCTCCCACCAATGCCCCGCTGCAGCTCACGGTGCAACTTTAAAGCCAGCATGCGAGGGCCGAATCCTCCGAAACAAGGAAACTACGCTACAAAAGAGAGTATGTGATGTCAGAATGATGAACTGCAGCTAAGAGCACCAGAATTAACCCAGACAAAAAGCTTTGTTTCTTAAAATTAGCTTAGAACAATGCAGAGCCCTGCATTTTGTGTGCAGTAGACTCATATAGTTTTAAATCAATGCCAAGCCTTTTTACAAATTGATTTTTTTTCATAAATTATGGCCTCTGCATGGGGTTTTGGAACAGTAATGATATCATAAACCATATGAGCTGGAGCTGTTATTAGTCCATTTACTGACTGGTTGCTATATTTTGATAACCGATTGTTTCCCTCATCTTTAGCACAAGATGAGCGAAACAACAACTCAAAGCTGATGGTGATGGGAACGGCGTTAGGTTTGTGGGTATTTAGCCATAAACCAAAGTAGCTATTTTGACAGATGGTGGCGCTAGACGAAAAGTCACCAGAGTGAGTATAATTCATTCTGAAGCGGGGCATGAAGGTCTGTACTAAATCTATTTAATAGTTGTTAAGATATACATTTCTAAAAATGCCAAACGCTCACTGCTTCTTTGTCATATATGAGGGTATACTGAATATCTGTGCTCTGAAAAAACAAGTCATTTGAATCGATCACCTGGGAGATCATAATGGGCATTTCTCACTATTTTCTGACATGAACAGAAACAAAAACAGATTAATCTAGTGAGTCAGAGAATAAAGGCACATCAATGGGTCGATTATCTGAAAACATTCCATTCTACAATATTCATAGCAAGAAGAACTAGACTTATAGTTGCAATGCTTCTATTAAACATAGCTGCCAATGGGCAGTTTGAGAATGCATTAAAGCTCAGAGTCTTGTGCAGAGGGCTATTACTCTGTCAGAGGTTTCAATCAGATACGTATCAACATGCTGTGTAATGGCGAGTTGGAAAATCACCCCCATGTTGTCCGGGCCGAATCTCCGTGTTAATATTACCACCCCCCCCCCCCCCCCCCCCCCCCCCCCCCTGTGAGAGATAATGATGTTCAACTGTAATATGAACATATACTAACAACCCTCCAGCCATTAGTCACCACAATGCCTCCTCTGGGCTCTGGATGTTCAGTGCGAGAGAACTCTCTCTCTCTCTCTCTCTCTCTCTCTCTCTCTCTCTCTCTCTCTCTCTCTCTCTCTCTCTCTCTCTCTCTCTCTCTCTCTCTCTCTCTCTCTCTCTCTCTCTCTCTCTCTCTCTCTCTCTCTCTCTCTCAGAGCCGGATAACAGCTCTTTCTGTCCGGACTCAAAATGAATGCAGGAGGCCATTAAAGTGCAGAGCAGACAGAGATGGGAAGGGCCAGCCACTATACGAGAGAAGCTGCTTTTCTTCTCTGATGTGCCGCAAATCCATTTGGTCCGATATGCATACACGCCCACAGTCAAGAGGGGTTACTGTGTTACAGAGCTAAATCATTGTTCCTGATTCGTCAGTTAAAACTGGTGAGAAAAGAGAGAAGAATGAGGAAACAAGTGGGACAAAGACAGAAAATGAATGGAGATGAAAATGAGAAGCAGCACTGCTTCACAATCATCATTCAAACTCGTGTTCCTCACTTTAAAAACGAAGCTCTGTGCAGCTTTAGCTGACAGGACTTGGGTTCACAAGCTGCATCGGAGCCAGTGTTCGCACACCACTAATGAGTCCACTGGGTCTGAGCGAGTAGTGGTTTGAGACAGAAACGCAGAGGCAACAAAAAAAAGAAGAAGGCAGCTTTCCCTACTTAAACCAGAGGAACAGCTGAACAGCTACAGGGCTATTAAATATTTAACACCTGAGTATGCGGTCCATCATAAACCTTCTCTCTGTCAGGGACTGGATTTTGAGCCAAAATGGATCCACAGTGTGTCTGGGAGCTTATCGAGACGGAAATTTCTAGCTTGTTACAAATGAAGGTATGGGGCACTCAGGTAGCTCACCTGGTGGAACCGGTCCTCCACGTACCAAGGATGAGTCCAGATAAGACACCGATCCAACTAATCGCATTACATTTAAGTACATTTTAGAAGCTTCAAAATGTCCAATACTCATTTAAAACTATTGCATATCAAATATATGCAATACGAATTATTGAGATGAGACTGTCATTATTTTTTTCATACAAAAATACCAAATATTTGCTTGTTCAAGCTTATTAAATGTATGACACTAAAACAAGGGCTTTCAATGCACCACTTTGTGTTTTGGGAAAGGAGATTATTTTTCATTTTATTGTCAAAAATTATTAAATCAGGAAATGATAGACGGATCAATCCATAATGAAAATAATCGTTAGTTGCAGCCCTATACTAAAAATATGACTATTAATCTACATTACTATGATTTAACTACTAATCGTTTGGTCAGTTCTTAGAGGTGACGTCTTGTTTTATTTTTTTGTCCCAAATATATTGTTTACGATCACAGAGGACAAAGGAAACCAGAACATATTCACACGTGAGAAGCTGTAATCAGAAAATGTTGATATTCTTTCTCACAAAATGACAGGAAATAAACCAAATATCAAAATGTCTTTCAACTGATTTCTGTCAATCGACTTATTGATTTATCGACTGATAGTTGCAGCTTTAAAGTTGGGTAAGGTTTACTCACTACAACATACTGCCAGCTACTCCAGAAACATTGGGGGTTTTTAGGGGAGAGGCAGCCTCAAAGTGACTCGTGAGCTCTTTCTGGAGCAAATCATAAATCATAATGTCATTAGGAGTGAGTGACTTACTCGAAAGCGAAGAAGAGAGCGCAGGTCCCCATGATGAGGAACAGGGTCAGGTAGAAGACTCCCTTCTGTCGGGCCATCATCACCCGTCCGTCGCAGCAGAAGGTGTTTTTCCCCGGAAGCTTCTCCCATTTTCGCACCTTTCGCGTTATCATCACCGCCGACATGGTGTCCTTCTTTGGGTGGATGTCAGCTTGTTATACTGTGAAACGATTCCCACAATAAAGATGATGCGTCTCACAAACACCGTTCAGTCAACGTGACACAGTCCAGAAAACAAAACAGACGACTTACTCAGTGATATTAAAGATTTCTGCACGAGGCGGTGGCTATTAATAAGCATTTCCTTTTGGTTCAAAGTGTCGCAGTCACATCGTTGTTTTCTAATCCATTACTATTTCCAGTTTCCCGTCTTCACTGCAGCGTGTCATTCCCACAGCGAAGCTCCCACGCTGCTCAAAACAACGACAATCTCAATCCTCTCACCAGCCAATATTAACATGTAATAAAAAATGTATATTAATTAGAAAATCATCCAAATGCTTGTGTCATATGTTTCCCAGCAGAAGGTAGAGAATCCAGCCGCGGCTGTTGCATTGGGAGCACGGACCTTGACCGATTGACATTCATATCATCTCGGAAAAATTCATAAACGATCGTTCAGGCGTTCACAGACATTAGACTGTGACCGGGCTGCTGGAAGGTGTCCGTGTGCCTTCATTAATAAAAAAAATAAAAACCCTTCAGGAATAAGAGATAACCGCCTGTTTGGACGCAAACATGTCAGGCTGTTTGATGCTTCTTTTTTCTTCTTCTCCCCGCAGGATGCCAGCTCTCGGTTTTAGTCAATGGCAGCAGGAAACACGCCTAGATTGAAATATCTAATCTTAAAGGGGCAGGACAGGTAAAACTAGAAGGAACAAAGGACACCGATGAAGGTCCTGCATGGATCACATTAATATGCTGAAGCGCTCGCCTGTGGTATTGCCCGAGGGAGATCACTGTGAAGGAGTGCATTCATGAAGATAATTAGTTAAAGACACCAGATGCATTAATCCCTCAAGTGTTGCTTCATGGCTCCAGAGAGCAGAAGGTAAACACTGCAGAGCTCCTCGGAGCTTTTTACTTTTCACTGAAACCACTAAAGAGATAAGATGTGTTCACTTTCAAATCCATGCATAACATATTGATTGTGTTTCATATCCAGCATTCAACTATTCAACAGAGTAGTCAGTAATTTTGCTCCTGGTTTATTTGTTGATCTCAGCAAAGATAGTTTTGGATATTCATTCCCAAAAAATGTTCCTTATATTCCTTGCAATAATGTTAAAACATAAGGGCTAATTCTTATTTGATACTATGCTAAAATGGCATTTTCACTTCTGAATTGTTTAAAGCAAGTTTCCATGTGTGAAACACGTCATCTACAGACGAAAGCATGAAAAAATATAAAAAAAGTGAAGTGAAAATATTTACTTGCTCAATTTTATCTTCAATATTATTAATGATGATACAATTCTGATATGTTTGTAAAAAGCCATGAAAGGCTTGGGTTAAAACCTAAAATATTGATTGATATCAAAATCGACTTATCGTACGATACATCGACATGACCTCAATCATTTTTGCTGACCTTGATGTTGCTTGTTGTGTTTACGTGTTTGGAACGTAACAATGTCACCAACGTTTTAGTCAACATGTTGCTACAATAAACCAACATTGAACATATTGTTACAGAGCCTGACAGTGTGGTTGTGTTGTTACATTTCATTTATTTAGAACATTTTTATATATATTTTTTTAATTAAAATGTCTAGATATTCTTAAGAATTAAAAGTCCATTGCTCTTTTAAAGGGTGTACTTGCCTTATTATGCCATTATATGATCATTAAATAAAGAATAAATATAATTCTTAATTCTTAATAATAATAATAATAATAATATCTTTTCTTACAATTATTGCTGTGACACTATATCGAACGAGAACATTGGTTACTGCTACAGGCCTACAGAGGGTTATCATTACTGATCTTATATTGTTGATATCTATATTCTTAAACAGTCCCTTTTGTTTTGTCTCATTCAGAAGCCACAGTCACCAAATAATCAGGATTTATCTCAGCCTCCGCCTCTTTGATTCTTTGTAACTATAAACTCTGCATGAGAATATCATTTAAAGTCTGTGTAGTTATGGATTCTTGGCTATAAAAACTATGATATTTACACTGACTAAGCACTGACGAAGCACTGACGAGCAGTATAATAGCCTCTGCTGAGTTCTTAAAGACATTGAAAGTGATATTATCATTGTTCAATATTGTCTCAGCTCAGTTATACAGCTCATTTAGCCTCCCTGTGGCTACACAGAGGCCAGAGGACAGCTGACACACAGGGAAAGGCTGGACCACAAATGACCCGGAGAGTGCACTAAACATCCCTCACTCTCAGTGTGTCATGAAGTTATGGACCAGAGGTAGGAGAAGATACTGCCCGTCTCCGTTACTCAGGATCTGTTTTTGATCCACTCCAGAGGAGAACATTATCAATACAAGACCTGCCAGACGCTCCTCTGACCAGTCTGCTGTACTCAGCAGAGTGTTTTTAATGTGGTGCCACTTTTCATTACATAAGGAGAGATCAGGGAGGATGAGGTAGACCTAGTTACATCTTACAAGCAGGAAAGCTAAAAGGTTACTGATCTAATGTGCAGCAGATAGACACTGTAAGATGAAATAAGAACTTTATACATCCAGAGAGAAATTGTCATGCAGCAGTTGCAGTACAAAGTAGGAAATAGTGCAAATATAAAATACCAATTAACATAAATAAAGGTGCACATAACGTTAACCCCCCCCCCCCCCCCCCCCCCCAAAAAAATGGTTTAATATATGAAAGACTTTCCATACCACCTCTACAATACCACTAATGAAGAAAGACAAAAGAATGATACGTGTAGATGACGGGTTACCTTTTTATTAACCGTATATCAACGTTACTTTTCTTTGTCTTGCTACTATGTAACGTAGTTAGCGTAAGTTTACGCACCCTCCTGGGTTTTGAGCCATTTGTCTCCATCTATCGACATCCACGAGCCACTTTGTCCAAACTGCTACTGCTCTATCCCTGTCGTTCTCTGACAAAAAAAATAATATAAATAAATTAAGACATATTCATCATCTTTTACTCAGAAATTGGTCCTCTTCAGCGTCAAAAATGGCGTAGAATCGTGGCGTTTTAAATTCAGACGTAAACTAGCTAAACGAGTTTGCGCTATCCGTCAATGTTTACAATAAAGTTTTTGTAATTTGAAACGTCCGTCCTACAAAATAGTCCGACTAGAAACACGCGTTGATTGAACAGGTGTTGTGTCGAATACTGTTACCCAGTCGATATGTGTTCCCTCCTAGCTAAACCTGTATCAACCCTCATCTCTAACCGCAACGACCAAGGGGGCGCTATCGCTTTAACTGAAGGGAGGCGCTATTCGATGAGGGAACTGATTTCGACATAACACCTGTTCCGGTATCTGTCATTTCGTTGTAGGCTAAATTAGCCATTTTTAACCGTCATACGTAAATACTTGAGATATGTTTGCGTGCTTGTAAATGGACGGTGTGCCTTGCCTTCGAGTGTCGCAGTGTCATGCACAGGAGTTCAGGTAATCAGCCATATAGCGTAGCTGCTTAAACTAGGTTAGCTAGCAGCTAGCATGGGAACCAGATACACTGATGGGAACCAAGAGCAATGTGGACTGTGGCTGTCTGTAGTCATTTTAATAATATTTTTTATTTAAAAATAATCTTATATTACGGTTGAACCTCTCATCTTACAGGAGATGTCTACAGTCTAAAGGGGCTCTTGATCTGAGTTTGTCCTTACTGAAAGACTCAGATGAGACAGTCCTCTTGCCCATTTCACCATCCTGTCTGCCACAACTTGATCTGCGCTCTCTCAGAGCCACAGTGGCTTCAGATGATGCTTGTGAAATAGTTTGGAGTCAGGTAATTAAGCTGAGCTTCCCTAGAATACAATAAGTAACAGATAGTGCAGCTTTAAAGTATTTATATGTATCTCCTGTTGTCTGTCCTGTTTGCACCACAGTCCCACCTGCAGTCGAAGACAAAGAGAAGAAGGACAAGTGGCACTAAACTAGAGAAAATCGTCCAGGAGGTGTTGGAATCTCACGGTGAAGGATGGACAGAGGAGCTGAGGGGGGACCTCCCTCGCAGCTTCCAGAGGCATGGAGACCTCCTCCTGCTGGGAGACAACTGCTTCTCCCTGCCACTCTGGAAGAAGATGGGTACTGTTCTCAAGCTCAACCACACTTTACTGTAGTAATATGTGTACAAAAAAGACATTTATTGATTGCTTTTGACTTTCTTTTTTTAGATCAACAGATATGGAGTGCGGTGGCCAGAGGACTGGGGTCAAAGCGGCTGGCAAAGATGAGTCGAATATCCTCAGATGGTTTTCGGTCTCCTGTGGTGACGATGCTGCTAGGAGAGCACAGCTGGGTCAAACATGTGGACAATAGGATTAGGTAGGTCTCAGTCCTAATCAATCAGTCGGTCATTTGCTGCTGATTTGCAACATGAAAGGGTTATTGGGCACACGACGGAAAAATGTGACCATGACTAAAACACGTCTTAACTTTTGAGTTCTTCACCTTTTTGTTTCAGTTATGAGTTTGATGTCACCCGATGCATGTTCTCAGCTGGAAACATAACGGAGAAGCTCCGGGTGGCTGGATTCGACTGCAGAGGGGAGACTGTGGTGGATCTGTATGCAGGTGGGATAACTGACAGTGTGTGACAGGTGTTGACATTGATGAATAATTATTATTTTTTTTACTTAATCATCAACAAAGGAGAAGGGTTTTTTGTCTTTAGTCCAGGTTCCAGGTGTATTTCCTGCCCCGTCATGTTACTTTAATTGTGTCCAACCCTTGTACTCTTCAGTGGTAATTAAACATAATTTTAATTATTAACTATCACAGCTGTATCTTGTGTCAGGTATTGGATACTTCACTCTCCCATATCTGGTCCACGCGGGGGCCAGTCGTGTTCACGCCTGTGAGTGGAACCCTGACGCAGTTCAAGCTTTAGAAAAAAACCTCGAGGCAAACGGGGTGTCCGACCGCTGCACCGTTCACCAGGGAGACAACCGACAAGTAATGTGTCCATATGTGTCCCATACTGATCATGTGACGTGGATTGTTTACACACAAGTTACAATATTAGCTTAATATTACTAGATCACATCTCTGTGTTGTCTTCAACTGAGATCTAAATGAGGTTCACTCAGATATTAGTGGCATTGATGAGGTAATATCACAATAATAAAATAAGGAAAACCAACTATTACAGTTTGTCTATCACTGTTGTTATAAATAGATTTTTCTGTGGAAAAATATTGTGAAAATACAATGATAATGTGATGTTTTGATACACAATTCTGTCATTTAAATTGATAACAAGCTGATTGTATTTCAAAACATCAACAAAATATTATACACATGAATATATCTCCTCCTGAATAGCTCAAATCATCATCATCAATATTTTCTGCACTGACTGTAGCTAAATGAATCAGCTTTATTACAAGAATGAAAAATAATGACACAAATCTATACACATTTTTTGGGGAAAATAATTTAGCATAAAAGAGCTAATATGAAAGAGCTTTTTATTTTTGTATTGTTTAGCTCCAGCTGTGTGACATCGCTGACCGAGTGAACCTGGGTCTCATACCGAGCTCCGAGGACGGCTGGCCTGTTGCCTGTCGACTGCTGAAGAGAACAACCGGTGGCGTTTTGCACATTCACCAGAACGTTACGTCAGCGATCGGCGATGACGCCCACAGGACTTCTGGGAAGAAAGCTGCCGAAGAGGCGTGGCAGGCCTGGGCTGATGACACAGCAGACCGCATCGCCTCTCTTTTAGAGGACACCACTGGCGCACGGTGGATAACAAACAACCGGCACATAGAACATGTGAAGTCGTACGCACCTCATGTTCACCACGTGGTGCTGGACTTAGAGTGCAGACCACCCTGAGCTGAGGAGATCAACACAAATGTTTAGTGCGTTCATGATTCTAATGTGCTGCTGTCCAGAGAAGAAATAGGAAGCTTTGTTGTCCTGTCAGATAGTGAAATCAGCTGATGCTGTGTTTTTATAAACCTTTATTTATCCAGGGCAGGTTGGATGAGCACAAATGCTATTTTTCTGTATTTTTTAAGAAACGCCCTGCATATATAATCCCATCTGGAAGCTGCCAAGCTGTACCACAACCACAGCCTTATCTGTCGGCCAACGGATAACAGTGGTGGGTTGAGGCGATTTGCTCAAGGGCACCTCATTGTCGTGTTATACTCACTGAAAAAAAAACAAAACTGCATGAGTGGAGAGACGGAGTGCCTTTTGCTTACATACCTGGGAGTTACTGAATGGTTTGATAAGCATGGAAATGATGTGAATCCTATGATTATGCCCTTCACAGTCAGCAGGTCTGACTCCAATTGAACAGCGACGGGAGATTTTGGACCCAAATAAGGGAACGTCTTCTGGATGACTGGTGTTCATCCCTCCAGTAGAAAGCACTGAAGCTGCTCTGGTTGTGGTGGACCAACATGTTACGAAGACGGCAGATGTTGTTTTTCTTTTTCCTTTGTCGCACGTCTGTAAATGCATGGAGGCACCTGGTTGTGCATATTTAATTAGTTGGGACTAAAAGCTGTGTGTTTCAGACATGAATATTTATATTTAAATCAACAAAGACTCTCATGCTTAAATAAGATTATATTTACAATGGGGACGAGAGACCCTAGGAGGTTAGTCATTCATTTTTGAGAGAAATAATCTCTCACACTGACCTCTTAGATAACAGATGTGTTTTAAGTCTGGGTGAGACTTTAAAACTATTTATATAAGCCGGGTAATCATTTGCTTAACAATGTGTTCCACCAACACTTTGCATACGCCTTGATAACAAATATTGGCATGGTGTTTACGCAGGCACACCATCTGTAGTGCATCATTTTCTCAATACCAATAAATGGCTCACTCTTTGTTTACTTATTGCTTTTCTCACTCAACTTTTTTTCTTTTCTTTTTTTTTTCTTCAAAAGTAAAAAGCCTGCACTTTCCTGAAACTGTTACCGGTCACGTTCGGGAGGGTAAAGTGAGCAGAGCTAAATTAATGGAGTGTTTCAATGGGTCACATGTTCCACGTGCAGCCCTCCTGTGGTGCACTAGGCTCAAGGAAATGCACCTGTCATGGAAAATGTGGAGAGGCGCGCTCCTGCCTCTCGGCTGCAAACTTTCCTTATCTTCCGGTACTCGGGACTCCTCGAGCGCACAAAAGTCAACAGTTTTTTTTGGAGACGGAAGGCAAGAAGAAGAAGACGAAGTGGAAAAGTCAGTGCTGTGTTCACAGCCAACGAGGAAAGTGAGTGAACCAGTTTATGGACACACGGAAATGTAATAATTTTAAATGCACTGTTAGCTCGTCTGCTACTTTTAACCCTTTTTGTTGTGTTTTCCGTCAGGAATATCTCGCTGTCCCCCGTAGTGACGCAATCCGTGTAGCGGTGGTGAAGTCGACTTTTAACAGGTGGGTCATTTTATTTATTTATACATATATTGCGTAGTTCCATTTTTCTTTTAATTGACAGCGGATTTGTTATTTATCCATGTGGTAAAATAATCAAATCGTTTATTCCCAAAATCGTCATCCTTCACAACCGGATAAAAGCAACCGGTTTAATAAAGACGAAGTGAGTGTGGAGTAACGTTAGTTTGATTTTCAGCTGGTAACGTACCGTTTGCAGCTGGTTTTTGACCATTTGTCGCACTTTTGTTGAGCTTCAAGAACGACACGCGCATTATTTGCTCTCGTGGGTTTCCCACGTTTGTCTGTCAGTGACATTTGCAGTTTTTTTTAAACATGTCTCAATGTTTGTTTTCAACAAATTCCTTCTTCATTATCCATTGTTTCGTGTTCGTAAAGGATGTTTGTGCACTATCTCTGTCATCTGGTGCAGACGCATGCGCCATTTCCTTGAAGGTTAAGTTTTACCTTATCAAGTTGCCTTACAGGTATTATTGGACTTCTGCTACAGTTAGTCGGCTTCAGGCATTCAAACAATGAGGAAACATTTTTCAAAGCAGTCTTGAATTACAGCTTTTCACACTTGTTCTGTACTTAGCGAGCACAATTTCCTCCCTTTTTAATTTCTTTTGATCCACTTCAAATGGAGCGTAGAGTTTCTGAAGGCAGCATGACAGACATGGGTGGATTATGAGACAATGGGCCTCTGCATGGGCACAGATATTCAAAAGGCCCCAGCTCCTCTCCTACAGAGGAGCAAGACACACACGTTACAACCGCGAGTTGTTTTTATGTTCTATTGTGTCTCTTTATGGTTGTTTTCCCTCCTTTCATAGTCGTGAGTCTATTTGCAGCTGTTTTGGTCTCTTTGTAGTCTTTTTGTGTGTTGCTTTGTGGTCATTTTGGAGAGACAGCGAGATCCTCCTTGTGGCACTGGCACCTCAGTGGCACTTCAGCGGCAAGCGTCAGTCAGTTCGGCACTCGTTCGGCTGCCGAGCTGAGCGGGTGGAGCCACATTTCCTGACCACTCATTGTTGTCACGATAGGATTTTGATTAAACTATATTACGGACTGTATTGCATCAAACAATAAACAGATTAATCGAAAAGTAGTAGAAGATTATTGGATAATAATTAATGGATAAATTAATATTAAATCGCATGTAGTCAACTATTGTTGCTAGCATACTCCAATCGGCCCACGTTTATTTATTTTTATTTATTTATTTTTTCTTCTAATGTTACCTTGGTGTGTGCTTGCACCATAGACTAACGGTTGACTTGCATACGGTCATTCTATTGCCTTCACTTTTATTTTGACATTTGTTTACTTCCGGACTACCTGTCTTACTTTGCGTCAAAACGTACACGGCCCAGGGGGGAAACAATCCTCTGACGCCTAGTGGCACTGCTCTGACTACTGGCGACACTCCTGTGACAACTGTTGGCACTGGCAGCTTGTGGCACATAATGACACCTACATATAAGCAGAGGAAGAGTGAAAATATTACTTTTTTTTTTTTTTTTTTTTTTTTTAATGATTCGAAAATTTAGGCATAACCACTTGTCAGGGTCATTTGGCACTCTGTAGATGCTTGGATGTCACGAAAAAGTGAAAAACAAACAAAAAAGAGTGGAAAAACGTAATAGTTGTTGATTATTGCAGCTGGTAATCTTTGACTATTAAGACCTAATAATAAAGATAGTAAAGATTGTATTTTTATTTCAAAACGGTCTAAATCATGACGTTGATGGCGGAAGTATTTAAATAAAGTAAAAGTTGAACCTGGTTCCTCACAGGCATACCGTTATAAGCCAGCTACATAGATTGACTTATTCGGACCGTTACTGAGTTACATTTCCCATCCGATTTCAATGGGTGCTGTTTATATTCAGGGGTTTATGATCTACGTGTTAAAAAACACGTTTTTTCTCCAGTTAGTTAGAATCTACTATGATGATAAAACTGATTTATGGCAGCTGACCTATCGTAACAACAATGGGTGCTCTCAGGAAATGTGGCTCAGCTCGGCAGCTTATTGACGGGTGCCAAGCGAGTGTCGCTCGCTTGGCACAGTTGTGGCGCCTGACTGACGCCTGACTGACGCTTGCCGCTGAAGTGCCACAGACTAGCCACTGCGGTGCCAGTGCCACAAGGAGGATCTCGGCCTTGCACTCATTTTGAGTCTCTTCCTGGTTGATTCGTGTCTCTTTGGCTGACATTTTTTCAGTGAAGGTCAGGGGGTTCTCTGACACTTTGGGCCTCTGGACCTGTGCCAGACAATGTATCACCCGACATCCATGATGACGGGTGATACATTGGGATTAAACTAATTGTGAAGTTACTGAACTCCACCCAGATCTCTGTATCCTTAGAGGGTGGGAACCCTTCATAGTAGCCAAGTTCATGTTGTTTTGCCTGTCTCACTTAAAACAACCTTTCACCCGGGCAGAGGCTTTCTGTGGGAAGTTTATAATCCTCTAGCATCCTGGTTCCTTTGAGTCATCTATCATTTTTGGAACACTGGATGAGGCCAGTAGTTTGCTCCAAAGCTGTAGACTAATTCCTGTCCTTGTATGAAATGGAAAACATGCCTCAGAGTCGGTCTCTGTTGGCTTACTGGTTATCTACATTCACATGGGCAACCCTTTTTTGACAGATGGACATACGGCTTTTTAAATACAAGGAGGCAACAACTCTTGTACTCAAACTATCCATCACAAAGTTGCTGTACTGAGGCTCCACTGTATGGACTGTACCCTTATTAGTCATTTGGTTAGGACCACACAGCTGTTTCTGCCCGTCTGTGTCTTCATCACTGCTGGGCATCACGTCAACAAGTTCCTCTTTTTACTGCAGAGCTCTGCTTCGGTCGCCTCACATCAGAACATTAATACAGCCTCTCCAGTAGTGAAACAGTGGAGAGTTTGTTCCTGAGGATTTGTTCTGTCTATAGGAGATCTCCTCGATGCCACTGAGCTGAGCCAGTTAAGCTGCACTGAGGGTTTATGGTTGAAGGCACGATGCCCGAGGCCGCCGACATGATCAACCTGGGCTTCCTGTCCGAGTCTGAGCGGGAGCTGATCCTGGAGGTGCTGCAACGGGACGAGGAGCTGAGACAGGCTGAGGAGCAGCGTGTGCGGTGAGAACGGAGCACTTCCTCCTAATAATTTATTTTCAAATAAGACACATTTTCAGATTTGGAACCGGAACAGAAGTTGAAACCAGTGAATTCTTGGCATTTTTACCTACATGATAAAAGTAAATGAAATACTTCTGTTAATTGATTATTCAACAAGTTGTATCAACTATAAAACATACAAATCAAAATGTTTTTTTTGTAATATTGATCTCAACCATATCACTCTGCACCAGTCCTCGATTTGGATCCATCATACATCCCAAAATGTATCTTTTAACCCAAAAATGAATGAGGTTTATATCATTTATCAAATTTTTTTTTCAAGAGGGATACAAGGAAATGTATAAATGTTACAATATTTAAAATAACCAGTCAAGAACTTTCTCAAAAGACAATTTCTCATCTTTAATATTTGTGTTGCATCTCAGGAGTTTGAAGACGGAGTTGCTGGAAGTGAAGAGGAAAGGGGCCAAACGTGGCAGTGGAAGATACAGTGACCGTAGTTGTGGCAGATGCCAGCAGCCTCTGAGTCGACTGACTGTGTTCTCCAGCCAGTGTAAGATTTGCAATCACCATGTGTGCAGCAAGTGCCGAACAGTCCTCCCCGAAGGATCCTGGCTGTGCAACGTGTGTGCCAAAGAGTCGTAAGGGATTGTTTTTGTTTATCCTTTAACTTGCCAGAATAATTGTGTCTGGATAAAATCAGTTTGTCTTTAGGGTTTATATTCTTCAGATTGTCAACAAATCCTGAAAAAGCTCCAGCCCATCCATGCCTAGTGAATATGTAAAAGTCACACATGAATTGTGCTTATATTTATAATAAGTTTGTGTTATCGGTCGACAAACATTAAAAAAGTGCCAGCGTCCCTCACAATTAGCAACTGTAGCACGTGCTCCTGACTGTAATGGATGTATATCTGAAAAGTAACTTAATTAACTGATGAATGAGTGTAAATTCTGTTCAGTTTACACCTCTTTTTTTAAAAAAAAGTATTTGTGTTGGATTCTAGTGATCTAAAGAAGAGGACAGGTGACTGGTTCTACGATCAGAGGATCAACCGATTCTCCCTGATGCCTGTACACGACCTCGTGAGAACCTCCCTGAAGAAGAAAGCTCAGGGTGAGTGCAGGAAGAGGAAGTGGGTATCGACTGTTCAACCAGGAATGTAAACAGCTCTCAGCCGGGGCCAAACGAAATGCCCACAGTCACTGGAATGTAGTCCCAGTCCCAACAGGAGGAGGAGGAGAGAAATGTTAAAAAAAACTGCAGTAACATTGTTGTTTGTTTAACTGGTGTGCGATTTGACTTTTGTTCTGTGTTTATAGGGAATAAGCGTGAGACCACGGGAGAGACACTGTTGAGAAGCACTGAAATGAACCCAGATCCTCCGATTCCCATGCCACGGGTCAGGCAGAAGAATCAGACAACAGATGACAAAGGGTGCGTCATCATTGCTCTCGTCACTTTAAGAAATGTTAATGGGTGCTCAGATAAAGAACATTTCAACCGTGTCATATTTACAGTCATTCAAATGAGAATTCAGGATCGATTGCTTCAAAGGAATCATTTGAATCAAAGGAGGAAGTTTGGTCAAAGTCAACACGCAGTGACTCGGAGTCAGCAGAAAAGAACAGTATAAGTAGCAGTAAAGCAGACACTGAGTCTGGCCATGTGACCCCTGAGCAACAAAGGTAAACTCACCTTAATTTATTCTGAAACGTCCAAACACCACACGTTGACTTCAAAGACCCACTTTAATGGCAGGGGGTGTCGTGTTTGTCCCTCCTTCCCCATAGCCGGTCAGTGTACTGGAGTAGTCCAGTCTAAGATCATTTTTAATTACAAACTGCTTTGTAATTTGTTTTCGAAAATCCTTTTAACAATCCGATAAATAAGTTGAATATTCACAATTTATTTTTACTACACAGTTGGATTTGGTGGCCTGAAGCCTAAACTTCATAGTTTACACTAAAATAGTACAAAAGTGTTAAAGTGGAGACATAAACATTAAAAAAATAAGTTATTTACTTTGCAGTGAAAAAAGATTGCCGTTTATGTAGTTTTCAATAAATCTTGTGAAGAGAGATGTGTTGTCTTGTTGCACTGTTAAAATGGAGAATAATACTAATAATAAAGCATTACATTCAGCTTCGTTGTATGTAGATGGGTGTGGAATATCCTGAGAAGCAAAAACTCCTAAATCATGAGCAGGACAGCACTTCAATGAAGGTATTTACTCATGCAGGGACATTTTGGGCTTGGTTAAAAAATGATTGCCTGCGTGCACGCTGAGTAATCATCTGCCTGAAACGTCCGTGCATGAATAAATAACTTAATTGAAGCGCTGTCCTGTTCATCTTTATTCGGGTTATAGTAAAATCCACAGGTTGCATACAAAATTTGCTGAGATGTCCCAATTGCCAGATAGTCTAATTGTGACACATGTAGACACTGGGTCACACTCACAAGTTGAAAAAGTCAGTTTACATCTATTTGAATGTAACATGTCGTAGCTGTTATTAATGATGTGTGTCATCACACAGGGGAGAGGATCCTTTCGTTCCGTCCAGCCCAGCAGGGTCCACTGTTTCCAGTCTGACCGCTCCAGTCAAAGCGGATAACGGTAGCGTCGACAGCGCCAACTTGGAAGATAAAAATGTATGCTTCTTTCAAGTGACGGGTTCATGTTTCTGTGTCAAACCATTTTAAGGATAATGTTCTGACTGGCTCCCTTTATCTGTCACTACAGGCTCCAGAAGTAAAAGCGGTCAGCCCGAACCCAGACATAGATGTCGATCGACTCTTCAAGAAGAGCATCAAACGAGACCCAAAACCTTCTGGTTAGCATCTGTTGTTACCATGTGCCATTCAGTTGTTTTTCTTCGTCGAGAACCAAAAAGAAAAACTTTGTGTGTATCGCAGCTTAATTGCTGGTTTGACTGTTTTATAACAGAGTTCGGATCGACACTGGATCTGCGTGATGGACTGGACAAATCAGAGGCCTCAATGGGCAACAGGAGCCAGTCTGTACCGGCCCTCGACATTCAGGTAAGAATCTAGCTTTTCATACTTATAAACTGTTTTGTCATGAATCTGTTATTTCTTTTATTTTTCCGATCAACTGAAATGCCTAGAAGTGATTTTAATTTTTTAATATTTTTTGTTGCCATATTAGAAAAACATTTCTTCTTCTTTTTTCTTCTTTTTTTTACATTCTGCACCATAATGAAGTAAACTCAGTGTAGGAACATGCAACTGATCCGTCTACTATTACATTTTATTATTTAAAAAAATAATAATTTTCAATTAAAAAATGTTCAGCATGCCTAGCACTACGATATACTTCAGGAGGCAGTTTTCGTAGATATAGCTGTCCAGCAGCAACCGAGCAGAAAGTCTCTAACAGAGAAAGTGACAGTCAAGCCTCTAATCAAAATGAAACCTGTTTAGTGGCTCCATTAAATGTTGGTCTTTTGAGGCTGTTTGCATGCTATCTCTGCCTCTCCTGTGGTGGTTTATTTCCTGTGCTATTCGTTAAACATCATTGCCAAATGGAGACCATCCTCTGATTGTAGGAAATAACACTAAAGCCTGGCATTTACAGTTGATGTTCTAAATAGTTCAACAGTTTTCTGCTTTTTAAAATGACTATAAAGAAGTTGTTGGTTTTTTTTTAATAACACAAGCCTAATTTTTTCTTACAACAAAAAACTAATGAGGATAAAAATCCCACTGTGTGTCTTTGATCAGACTTCCAAATGTTTATTATGTTGCCACAGGAAGACGGAGAGGAGGATGAAGATATTGACAGCTTGGTTAGCTTTCATAAAAGCACAATCGCGTCAAGCTCCTACAGCCTGAATAGCTCAAAGGTAAAGTATTGACGTTTCTCACAGCTCGCATTAGTCCTCTAAAGGCTCTTTTGAAGAGCAGCTCATTATGTCTCTCAGAACGGAACCAATGTTGGCTAATCTGAACGAGCATCTATAACCTCAGGATATCCTGCAGCAAGTTAGGAAGTGTGAAATTGATGTGTGGCGTCTACCAAAGTGTTTCTATAGTTACCAAAGGCACAGGGGAGAGCAAAGCTGAGGCCAGATATTGACAGAAACATCGTGATCTTTGCTAATTGGTTTGTCCGTCTGTTAACCCTTTCAGTATTTATGTATAATGTATGATTTATTTTTTGATCTGCAGCGATAAAACCTGTAGAGCGTGTCTATCCAAACATGATCTTAATGTTAACATTTTATATTAATGAATCCTGGAACAAACACAGGAGTTGTTGGTGATTATCTATTTAGGTCAGATGTATGTATGTTTCACCAGAGCACACTGGGCAGCCTGATGAGCATTTACAGTGAAGCAGGAGACTTTGACAGTGTGGAGGTGAGCGGAGACCTCCTCTTCTCTTTGAGCTACGACGATCACACCCAGAGCCTCCAGGTCCTCATCAAGGAGTGCCACGGGCTGGCCTACGGCGATGCCTCGAAGCAGCTTTCCCACCCGTAAATGTTAAAATCTCTCTCTTTCTTCAAGCGTAGATGTAATGTGGAGCTCCACGAGGCGAAACACATCATTTGAAGCACAGTTTGCTCAAACTTTGGCTTTCAGAGTGCAGATTGTGGCTCTGAAACAGACACATGGTTCTATATATATATACACACACACACCCACACACACTCCCCTCAGTGATGTTAACTCGGCTTTGAACTGTGCAGATAAGAAGTTGCTGTGTTTACGAAAGTCTTGATACTCGCCCCCCCCCCAGAGGTGATTACTTGAGCTTCACAGGAAATTGAATGTCAACAGATATTTTCACAGCATTTAATCAGGAAATAAGGCAAAAGAACCAGCAGTCACGTCCGGCGGGAGAAAACACCGTCTGTTCTGTTTTTGTGTTTCAGTTACGTCAAATGTTATCTGCTCCCTGACAAATCTCGCCAGAGCAAAAGGAAGACCAGCATCAAGAGAAACACGGTCAACCCCGTCTACGAAGAAACACTGAAGGTGATGGTTTATAGCGTGCACTTCTCTAACTGCACTGCAACTGTTGACCTTATCCTGTTGACTTAATAACACTCCCTGATTAGTGACCTTATGCAATACCTGCTGCAAATAATGACCACACCTACAGAGACTATAAGATTGATATTGACATTAAAGATAAGAAAAGCTGTTGTCAAATATTGATTTTTGGTCCTATGTAGTCTGCTTAAATACAGTGACAATACTGCTAAAAGGCAAGCAGCTGGATGAAACAATTTGTGAATGATTTGCTCTGTAAAAGAGGAAGAAGGTAATTATTTAGATTTTAATATGGTTAATGGCACTTCAGATCTATATTCATCTTCTGCTTTAATCTATGATTCATTTAGAACTCCGTCAGCACTAGAGCATTGAAATGATATACGGTTTCAGTATTGAGACAGCCCTTTGATCAATCCTGTCGTCTTCTCCTCCTCTTCTCCCGCTAACAGTACACTATCAGCCGCAGTCAGCTGGCCACTCGCTCCGTCTTGGTATCGGTCTGGCATTATGATCGCTTCAGCCGCAACGCCTTCCTCGGAGAGGTGGAGATCGCTCTGGACACCCGAGACCTCGACTCCCCGTACACGGACCGCGTGATTCTCATGGGGAAGGTAGATCAGACTGAAAGACGCATGAAAGACTTCTTGTTGGTACACATGGCAGTCTAATGGAGGTTAGGAACTCCACAGGATACCTCTTGTGGATGGATTTATCATAGTGGAAACACCTGAAGGAAAAGGACTTAAAGGTGTTTGTTTATCCTTATGATCCAACAAACGTGTTAAATGTATTTCCTTCTTAAAATGTTTGCCACATTTTTTTTTATTTGCTATTTTTCTTAAAGGTTTAAAGCCTGCATTGTTTGCATACACGTTAACTTGTCAAACAAAAAGGAGACCCAATGTGTAAAATATTGCTGCATATCGCTCCTGGAGGTCAAAAACTGCACCTGTTCAACTCATATTTATTTATAAATAGTGTTACCAACATTTTTTATATTATGTGGAGTACCATTTTTTTTTCAGAGAAAACAAAAAGTCTGGCAATCAAGACTTGGTAAGCGAGTTGTCAAATGGACAAGAGAACAAAATGTGCTCCAAAAAAAGCACAATCATGTATGACAAAAGTGAGGTAGAGAGGACCTGAAAATGATGTGAAAACTCTCCTAACCTCAAACGGATTGGATCATTTGTTAATCTGTGTAATTATAAGTAATAACCCTAATTCAAAGAAAGCTTTTGTAAATATGGTTTGCTATGTTAATGGTAATTTCCTTCCACGCACATATATTGACATTTGCCGCCGCAGCCATCCAGTGTCAGTCAGGTTTTGGTGTTGAGGGCTGCTTGTTGGTATCTGTTGTTGTTGTTGTTGTTGTTGTTGTTGTTGTTTGGGTTTGTGTTCTGAATATGATGTACCTTTTCTTAAACAGTCACCCTCTGGTGGGTCTGCTTCAGCGTTTGCTCAGTACAAAGGAGAGCTGGTGATCTCCTTGAAGTACGTCACACCTACGAAGCCAAAAACCGAGAAAACCAAAGGTAAGACTATGACAAGAAACTCTGACTGCGTTTGACGCACTTTGCCTTCATTTTCTAAGAGTGTCCAGCTTCTCCTCAGGCAAAAAGGCGGTGATGGAGGGAGGAGAACTACATGTCCTTATTAAAGAGGCAAAGAATTTGATTGCAATGAAACCAGGAGGGACCTCGGATAGCTTTGTAAAAGGGTGAGTGATGAACTCCGCAGTCGTAAAATGGCATGTTGCATTTCTCTTTTAAAAGACCTAACTTGTTTGTGGTTCTGCAGGTACTTGTTCCCAACTAAGGCCAAGACCACAAAGAGGAAGACTTCAGTTGTGAAGAAGAGCCTGAACCCCCACTACGACCACACATTTGTGTACAAGGAGCTGGCTCTGGAGCAGCTGGAGGAGATGTGTCTGGAGCTGACGGTGTGGGACAGAGAGGCCATGTCGAGCAACGAGTTTCTGGGAGGAGTTAGTCTCGGCTCCAAAAAAGGTAAAAGATAGAATTCAATAAATCTTATAAATACTTTCTTCTTTTTGCACCTGGCTTTCATGTGAGAAGTGCTTTTGTGAGAATGAATCAGATATTTCTCTTTTTGTGTTACTATTGTTATTGTGGGAGGTCTTCTTAGGCCTATTGGTATTGTATTGTAATTCACCTTTTTTGTAAATGTCACCAAATTTGTAGAGGTGAGCGTTTAGGGATTCTGATTTAATTAACGTCTTTTTGCTTTTCTTTTTGAGGTGGTAGATTCTGTTGTTTATTCTTTTGGCCTTGGTTCATCCTGGTTTATTCTGCTTTTTGTTGTAGTAATCGTTTGGTTTAACCCTCTAGACGTAGGTGTAAAATTGCAGGGAAGGAAAATGTAATGAGCCTTCATAAAAAGATAAACTAATACCCTGTCTACCCTTTTCTAGTTTAAATAGTTCCATTGCCACAGCGTTATTGCCTTTTGTGAGAAAGATGCGCTTCATTTTAGATTACTAAGCACCTTCAAGGCTTCCATTTGTTTTCCACAGTGTGTGAAAATTCAGCGAGTAAAAGGAATTTGCCATCATTAATAGTAAAAAAGACTCTGCACTTCATTTTACATTTATGTAATCTTCGCTCCTGCAGGCACTATAAAAACAGGAAAAGTGGAAGTGGAAATGGACCCAGTTGGAGAGGAAGTCAGTCTGTGGGAGAAGATGATGCAGTACCCAGACTCGTGGGCAGAGGGCACTCTTCCACTGCGCTCGACCATGGTGAAGGGCAAATGAGGATTGCGCACAGGCCTGCATCCTCGAGTAGAAACCAGAGACTACAAAGAGGAGAAGCTGTGGGGTCTGTGACAAATATGAGATTGTGGATTATTATTACTATTATTTTGCCGTTTTATCAGACCTGAAGCTTGTCTACTGAAGTGAACCTACACGCTGGTTGGCTGTAAGCAGACACACAGCTCACTGGCCTGCTGAACATCTGCCTCCCTGTATGGGGTTTATCTTTAGCACCCCCCCCCCCCCCGACTGCGGACTGGTGTAACCGTTGAAAATGTGCCAAAACATCACAACACTAAACTTTGGTCTGATTTTTAAGAGCACTTGCACAGTCATTTTATGTTTTTAACATTCAGGCTGTATACAGTACATTATTGCACAGAAAAGGTGTTGTAATGATTCACCTTTTCCCTTATTATTATGTACAGAATTACACAGATGCGTGGGAAAACAAGTCGTTTTAATCTGGTATTATACAACATTTCTGGTATTGTATCCAACAAATTGTGATACTTCTGTAAAAATTATATTTATATTAGTTGCATGAAAAGCCTTATTTTATTACTTTTAATGAATTAAATGTGTCTGTTTGCTGGTTTATTTGTAGATTTTAAACTTTTAACTGTGATCAGTCGTGTTTACCTCAAGGTTGCCATGAATATTCTGTTCACCCAATAAAAGATGTACTAAACCCAAAGACTGTTCTTGAGCGTCCATACCAGCTGGATTTAAAAACAATCTGTCCACTCAAGACTTCCTCAGCAGTCTGTTGTTGAAGTGACGTCTTAAGTCCATTCAACATCAGATCAGAACATGGGCTCTTTGACAAAACTACTAATCCACATCATGTATCCAACATGTTATCTATGGTTATAACAATGTGTTTTACTTTCTGCAGCTGTGATGTCCATTTTCTGGATTGTTTGAGAGAGAAAACAGTGCTAGAACTTCAGTGTTAAGTGATCACATTTGAACACGAGGAACAGCCTTTTTGTCCTTTTTTCTCCTCCTAATGTCCCTCTGGACCCGTTGTCTGGTCGTTTGTCCTCCTTCCTCATCTTGTGTTTAGTAAAGCTGATGAGTTTATCACTGTGGCAACCGGAGAGGTTTATTAAATTAGTCACAGAAGTCCCTGTGGAGCTCCAGTCTCTCTCGCTCCTCTTCATCCAGCAGGAAGCTATCGATGGAGGCGAACAGCTCATCCGACGCCATCGGAATGATGAAGCGCTCTCGGTCCAGTCCGCGCTCGTCCAGCAGCAGCATGCTAAAGTAGAACCTGGAGATTCTGAACACTTGTCTACAGAGAGACACACATTGAATTGTTAAAGGATCACTCCAACATCTAATATTTTGATGTCATTAAAGCTGCAATATTTTTAAAACAAAGATTTAGGGGGGAGCTTATCACACACGAGACAGCTATTTCCCCTCAGGAGTTGGTGGAGACCATAACGGAGCAAGAAGAAGAGTGATAATTGTACTAAAATTCACCAGGTGGCCAAAAACCCAACTACAAATGAAAGATAATGTTGCTTCGAAAGTCAACCAAACAGTAAAGCTGTCAGCTTTCAAAACCGAAACAATTAGCTGAAAGATGCTAAAAGGTGTCTGTAGAGCTTTAATAAAATATAATGTATAAAAATAATATAGTTGGGTGATAATTCTCTTTTATAATAGTCACCTAATGCATTACTAACATTAAAACATTCATTCAATCTTAACTCTGAAATGCTCTCTTGTTTACATTTATGGCGATATCCTTTAGCCCTAACGAGCATCGATCTGATGTAAACGGTTCCCTCCACTTTTTCTACCTTAGTGATGTCGGATTGTCTGCATTTCTCAGAGTGCTTTGCATTACGCTCATAAAATGTACGTCGATATGCCACAGCTGTGGGATTTGTGTGTCAGTGGAGAGACTGAAAAGATTTTCCAGTCTGGAAAAAGTGAGCAGCGCCACTTACTCCGATTACACATCTCTTTCTCTCTTCTGAGATAAACTAGTACCTACATGCTTGTGTTTGTGCAAAATGTGGACTTTTAAAGAATCCCTCTCATGAGAACCAAAGCCAGGTGTTTACTTTTGATGTTCTGTCAGTCTCGTCAAAATCCCATTACTGCAACCCTGAAATTATTATGTTGCTATTTTTAACAGTGTTAATCCTTCAAGTAGATTTTTTCCACAGAGGATCCCTTTTTATTAGGAGGCTCCTGACATTTTTAAGAGAGTGAGGAGAAACAACCCCTTACTGTTAATGAGAAGGGGAGTTCTTTAAAGCCATACAGGCACACACACACAGGATGAACCATAAAACTGCTGAATAAGTAGGCCAAGCGAGGAGGTATCTGACTATTACCTCAAACCTTCGATGACTTCAGAGCCGAGCAGACTTTCTTTAATGCGGCCCGTCTCTCGAGGCGGGGATCCCAGGAGCTCGATGACGGTTACATGTCGCAGGTCTAATCCACAGTCTGATTTCTGGTTGAAACAAAGAAAACAAGGAACAGATTTGTAGGCTCTTGTTTATTTAAACTTCTTATCATTTTGGGAGGGAACAAAGCTTTTCCTCACTTGTATCATGATGTTCTGCAGCTGGTAGTCTGGGTCAGATATGTTGGGCGCAGACATGATCAGCAGCCTCCTCTTTTCATAGAACTGATCCAGGAGAGCGGAGACCGTCTTTACATCTGATTTAATCTCCATTGCTAGAAACACACAAAGTCGCAATTGCATCCTGCATTAATACCTCACACATGTATATACTATTGTGTTCATGCTGCAAATTCATAAGCATGATTGGAATTTTCACGCGGACTCACGAACACACTCGGCAGGATTTCCTCCCCAGCTGCGGTTGAACTGGCAGATGCGACTAGATACGCCCCTCCGTTCATGTCCTCCGTCACAGTGGTATTCACATGTTGCACCATAGTTGTTCCCATCAGAGGAGCAGGTGAGGGAGCCGTGCAGAGGTGGAGGTAGCTCTGGACATCTTCTCACTGGAAGGAGGACACAATGCAAATAAGAAATCCAGTGTGTGATCCAAGTTATAATGCTGAGTTAATGTGTATCTAATAGATTTCTTAAGTCAACTTACCCTCAACACGTACAATGAACTTGCAGGCCGCTCTGTTTCTGGCTTGATCGTACACTTTGTATCGGATAATGCTCACTCCCTCTTTAAAGTCGGTGCCTGGCTCCTGGCCTACCAATATCACACTGCAGAGAGACGAGTGCAGTGAAGGCTGAGTGTTTAATTGCGTTTCAAGGTGAGCAGGAAAGGGAAGCGAAGGAAAGGAGCGACATACTCAAGTGATTTATCTGCAGTATCCGTAGCAGCCGGGGTGTCCCAGGTCACCATAGCAGTGAGCTTTCCAGGCTCGGCAACCTTGAGTCTGGATGGAGGACACTTGATCTTTGGAGGATCAGTATCTGAAATAAACAGGAAATTCCTCGTACTGTAGCATTCATAGAGCAGAATATGAAGACTGAAAGACAGCAGGCCACATTTCTGGATTCAGTCCAAAAACCAGAGGAGCAGGAAATATATACACACTGGCTTGTGAAAGAGTAATGAAACACTACACAGCAATACAGATGGCCTGACTTCAGGTTCATTTCACAGCAGTAAGTTAAACCTCTAGCTGAGACTTTTGAGACATCTGGTTCGCTGTATGGATCTGCAAAAATAAGACCTTCATTTGTACCTTCACAGTCCGGCTGCGCTCCGCTCCACGAGCCGCTGCGCTGACAGACGCGTGAGTGTTCCCCCTCGATGCGATAGCCGGGGTCGCAGGTGAATTCGCACCTGGAGTCCACCATGAAGCCTTGAGTGCAGGTGTATCTGCCGTGTGGAATGAGGTGCAGCACATGGCAACGCATCTCTGAAGGAACACCACCACAAATACATTCAGTATGTTGAGTGAAAGGGACGAAACAATCGTATCATCAGTACACAGTTTATCTGAAATGATGAGGCTGGTGATAGTCTATATTGTTGTCGACAAATCCTGTGAAGGACCAAAACCAACAATGGCTGGTACAAGGGCACTGTAGGTCTTAGCAAATGTAATTCAAACACCAGATAATAGTGCATTTGTTGGGGACTACTTTTAGCAGTGGATTAATACACAATATTCTGTGCACTGTTGAGATTTTACAACAGCAGGATGGTGTAGTCCATGTTTATGGTAATCAAGGAACATACTAGCCAGTGCAAGTGTGTTTTGAATACGGAAAAAGTAGAATATCACCAGATTCTCCCTGAAATATGAATTTAAAGTCTCAACTTCCACATACTGCGGCAGTAAGCAGTGCCAGACCAGCGTCTGCTGGCGAGGCACTGAATTGACCTCTTCCCCAGCAGTCGGTATCCTCGGTCGCAGCTCATCTCACAGCGGGTGCCCAACGTGCTCCTGTAGGACGGGCCTCGAGGGGATTGGCAGGTCACCTCCCCATTGGTCAGACCCGGAGAATGACACCAGTGTGGGTCTGTGTTTAAAGAGTAAAGCCCAAATCTGTATGTAGCACTAATGGTACTGAAGTGTCCTGTACTTAGTGTTAAAGGGACATCTGATAGTAGACAGCAGAACGCTATAATAACTGGTGTTATATTGTCATATCACCCAACTCCCCTTGTGAGTGTTTGTTTTTCCATACGCACTTTTGTAGTCCAGCTGAGGAGCGTAGTCTTCTTCTACAAAGTCATTGTAGCTGTCATGCACTGTGGTCCCAGAGACAGCTGAAAAAACAAACATCAGACAAACCATTAACATTTCTTGTGTGACCATGATTCTCCCCGCACAATCTCTTTTCCTTCTTTTCAGGTTTCCTTTAACGCGAGCTCAATAACATTCCAGTCCATAGACCTGAATCAGTGATGCTATAACAGAAACTCCTGAGGGTTTTAAACATGGAAATCCTCTAAATGGCATAAGGTTTATGTCGTTTTCCCTTTTTGAAAGGGACAGGAATTAACATAGACATGAGTGCAGAGAAAGCGTGTTAGACTAAATATTCTAGTGTTTTCTGGCATTTTGGATCGACAATAACATTCACCACAAATAAGGGCACACAGCATGTTTTCATTACTCACTTGGAGATTTTCCCTCTTACTCATCTCTTTTCATAAGCAGAAGGCGTGCATTGCCAACTGTAGGTTACTGTGGCCTTTATTTAAAATATTGTCTTTCTGCACATTAAATCCGTTTCACTGTTATCCTCCTCTCTCAGCATTTGTGGTTCGTAATCCATTTTGCAATCCGCAAAAAAATGACTCCATGTTTAGAGCTGAGTGCCAAACTTTCCAGGCTGTCAACCTCCACCCCCATCTCAAGGCAGTTCCTGTGTTGCTTCCTTTGCTGCAGCTCAACCCTTCTGTTTTCTGGCCCTCAAACAAACAGGGTTCACGTTTAACACAGTTTCTAATAATAATAATAATGATGATGCCTCACATGCAACTTCCCCTCTTTCTTCTCTGGAAGCTGCTTCAGATTGTTCCAGCGATGTGCAAATTAAAGCTATCGTCAGCATTTTTTTCTCATAATGAGCCCGATGTTCCACTCAGTAACACTTCCCCAGACTAATGTTTCCCAAGTCCCCATCACAGAGAATTAGTCACAGAGGTAAAAAAAAAAAAAAAAACAACAAGCTAAGCTCATTGCAGGGGCCAAGTAGAGGCAGACATTATTTCAGGTGACATCATGCATGGCAGTTAAAAGTCAGTATTTTAATTACATGCAGGTAAAACTACTGCAGTGCTGAAAAGTAACCAAGCACATTTACCCAATCACTGTATAATTGGTACTTAATTAACTAAACCATTTTATCTATTTTATACTTCTACTTTACTATTTCACAGGGAAATATTGCACTTTATACTCAGCTACATTTAACTGATGGCTCAAGTGCATTGTTCAAGATTAAACCAGTGGTTTCTTAAGGATTTGGCTCATGAATGCTTACAAAAAATGAAGGCTGCAACTAAAGATTATTGTCATTATTGATTCATAATTTTGTCTCAAAATGTCAGAAAATAGTTCTGTTCAAATTGCAGAACTAGTAGGCCTAGTGTTATCTTATTTTGAAATATTTTGCTGATAATACTTCTGTTCTTTAATCTAAGCACTTTTACTTGTGATGTAGTATTTCTACATCGTTGTACTGGTACTTGTACTCAAGTAAAGGGTCTGAATACTTCTACTACGAGTGTAGAATGCCAAGACACTGACACTGCAGCCACACAGTGCATCATGCACGTCTCACAGTACTGACTTTACACAGAGACAGCTGTGAGCAGAGTGAGTCCATGAGGCAGGAATGAGTCACACCAGAGGAAGGTGTGTAGTGTGAAAAAAATGTTGCCTCTTTGAGTTACAAAGGCTCCATTTATCTCTAATGACAAAGGTGTCCAGCATCCTTTCAATCACTCTGCAGTACCATCCGAGCTTCTGTGTGGATCTCAGGTCACGCTATTATCTCCGCAGGATTAAATAGAGGCTTCTGCACACTTGGCCCAGAGGGAAGACTGCTCAGTAATTAACTGGCTGTGGCCTCAACAATTCAGCACATCTGCATTTAATACAGTTGTTATTACTGGTGAGCTGAAGGCATTTCCCTATTGTAGGGGATTTCTATGTTTAAGTGACTTTAGCAATCGTGAAGATTTTTTTTTTTTTTTTACTTTTTAAAGAAGATTTTTTAAGAATGAAATGATATTTTGACTAAAGAAAGCGTGTTTCCTTATCTGTTGGACTTACCTGTGAAGTATAAAATGAGCACAGCAACAAGGCGGTTGAGAATCATGTTGACACTCCTGGAAAAAACAAACTTTTTTTTGCTCAGGTTGGTTCGGATCACAAAGTCCCTCTGAAAAAGTATGGAGTTATAATCCAGAGAAAGTTTACAATTGGTTTAGCAAACGACTTTTTAAAACTTGACTTTTTTTAAATTATCCCCGCTGAGGACAATCAGCGCTCCCGTCACACCAGAGTCTCCGCAGATTTTGAAAAGGATCCTTCTAGTTCATCATCAAAGTCAAACACCACTTGGTGGCGCTATTGGATTTCCTGTGTTGATGTTTCCTCCCTACGCTGCATTAAACATGATGACGGAGCCTTTAAACCCCGCCTCTCCAACGTCCCATAAACCCAGAAAGTGAAGGTTATTAAAGACCACACGTGAACATATAGATATACATTGATATTCGGAAGAATCTTTCTCTTTAATATTATTTATTAACTGATTGTGTCACTAATAAAATCACTGGTGGCTTGTAGTGATTTATGGGCTACATTTTTAATCTCCCCTGATTATTATAGGCTACTCATATACTCCCCATCCTCAGACATTCCGAATAGTAACTTTGCTGTTATAATAATAATAATAATGTGTACAATTCTTTATGTATATATATAGTACTTTTTAAAAACTATATACAAAGTGTTTCAAAGACATGAAAACAGAAAATACATTGTACAACTACATAATAGATCCCACAGGTCCGTTGTAATGTCCATTTACACAGTTTAATGTTATACTTTTAAAGTCTAATTTTGTTTGAATGTGTCCCACAGGAGGCCTAAAAGATACAATGCTGTAATAGAAATAAAAGATATCTTTGTGTTTATCTTATAAGCGCCGTGTTATGATCATTATATTTACCTAACTAGCTGATGTAATTTAGCCCATTCAACTGTGTCACATCAGCAGAAGAATAAATGCATTTTATTATAAAGTCAGACAGCACCAGACAGAAAATAACGCTACTGCCCTCAAAATAAAAGCATTTATTTGAGCTCGAGTTTGAAAAACTTGGTGGTAACAATGACTCTAAAAGATTTAAACGAGCACTGTGCCTGATTTAGTGGCTGAAAGGGATTAGTTCGAGATTGGTGGGAAAAATCGAGACCCACTTTAACCACAAAAAGACAAACGCATACTTATGTTTAGTCAAAACAATGACAGACAACGTCAACATTATACCTATGTCATCATTTTGGTTAATAAGGTTAAATCAGTTAGATTACTGTCACATTGTAAGATAAAAAGTCAAAATCTTGACTTGACTCAAAATGAGGAGCTAGTAGTGAGCCACATTTTTCATTTACTATATTATAATTTGACTTAGCACAAATATTAGATGTATTAAAAGCCAAATTTACAAGATCATGAGTCAAAACATTTGACCCTTTCATTGAAAGACTTATGAGACAGTAATTTCATTGTAACATTATGTCATAATTTTGATTTACCATTTTAACTTTGAATCAAGATTAATTGTACATGGACATTTATTAGGACAGTTTTGCGTGTGTGCAATAATGAAAGTGTTTTCAGTCAGTTTTCTTTTTTAAAGCTTTTATTCTGAAAGGTGTACTTGAAGACGTGATGTAAATGTCTCCGCTGACTTGACTCTGGATTGTTTGGATCTGTTTTTCCCGTCAGGAAAGTGAATCTGGGTTAGTGACGACACTTCCCCCCTCGCTCTCTCTCTCTCTCTCTCTCTCTCTCTCTCTCTCTCTCTGTCTCTCTCTCTTTATCCCTGAAGTTTTTTTTTTCTCCCCCTCTCCCCTCAGTGTGAAGTCAACTTTTCTCTCCTTTTTTTTCTAGTTTAAAGTAAAAAACAACCATGTCGCCGCCGTCTCGACGGCTTCAGACGAAGCCAGTGATCACCTGCCTGAAGACCTTCCTCATCTCCTACAGCCTCATATTCTGGGTGAGCTGCGTGTCACGTAATGGGGGACAACAAGCTAAAGGAGCAACAATGGGGCTAGAAGCGGCGGCGTTGTTGCCAACACGGCAGTCTTTAACGTCGTGTCCTAACAATCACACGGAGCTAAACATGTTGAGTAAATGTGTTCAGTTTAGTGAAGTAGAGCTGGAGCTCTGTTGACACAAAGAACCACTTGTTGAAAATGTTCCGACTGTACCGAAAATGTTTGTGTTCAGATTTCTGTGTCCTAAACAGCCGGTAGCTTCTTTTGATCACTAATTTAGAAAAACGTACAAACTACTAGTTTAAACTGCGTTATTAGATGTGATGTTATTAATTAAAGGTTAGTTTTAACACTTTAAAAAAAGTGTTGTACTATAAACCAACTTAATTAAATGTTAAACTGCATCGATTATGCATTAATCGATTGACATAAAATGTATGCGCAGGTAATGATGTAACACTTTGTTTTCCAGTTACATCACTTCCTGTTAAGAGTTAATGATAGGGTGGCAACCAACACGTATTGTCACTATTTAATCCGTCTTTCTTTTATTCATTAACCATTTGGTCCATAATAAACAGACTTTGTCAATGTGGAACTAATTTTAGGAAAAAACAGGAATTCGTAAAGTTCAAACCATTATTTATTGATTGTTTAAAAAGTTTGTATTATTGGAAATATATTCAGATTTATTGTCCACATAAGACAAAGAAAAGATGCAAATCTGTGTATGTGAGAACCCAAGACAAGAGAATGTTTAGTGTTTCTACTGGAAAATGACTGAAAATAATTGCTGATACATTTTCTGTCGATTTGTCAGTTAATTAACTAATTGTTTATTATTGTTTATTAACCAAATGATTAAATTGACAATAATCGTCAGAATAATAATTGCTAATGAAGATGCAGTTGCAGCCGTAAATACATGTAAGGAAAATCTAAACATAAGCTCGTCTTGTGACGATGAGTGATGTGATAATGAGCATTCCCCCCCCCCCTTCCTTCATCTTTGTACTGAGCAAACAGCCATGTCGCAGGCTGCTGCTGCTGCTGCTGCTAACACAAAGTTCAGGTCAGTGATTTTATCTGGCAATTTATTGCTCTTGGCTGGTTGAGCTGATGCCTCCCCTCAGGCTAATGACTTGTGTGGGGCAGTCAAAAGATGCTGAGATGATAAAACCTCAGGCTGAGGCTGGGGGGGGGGGGGGGGGGTATCCCAGGTGTGTTTTGTTGACCGGTAATTTGTAAATACATGATCTGTTGCATCTGAAGACTGACACAAGTGGGGGTTATCAAATATACGATGATTGTGAACAATATTAGAGGTTTTTTTACTCGATACACGATGTGAGTCAGAGCTCCAACATCCATCCCCCTTTAACTCACCTGCTTCTCTTCACCTGCATTCCCTCCACTGAGAACAGGTTTCATGAAGGAAATCAATGAGGGAAATTATGTTCTTCACACCCCAGCATGGTTCTTATTTAAAAGTATCCCAGATTCAGAGCGGATCACTGGTATATCTGAGTAGGCCTTATCATAGCGTTAGTATAGTGTCGCGTTTTCACCAAACAGGATGGAAGAGGTTAGGTGGTGTGAGGGTTGGGTTTCAATTCAGGCTGCAACTAATCTGACAAATATTTGTATGGATTTATTTATATGATTGTTTGGTCTGTAAAATGTCAGAATATTGTAAGAAAATGGCCATCAGAAGTTTTCCAGAACCCAAAATGACATTTTAAGATGTGTTATTTACTCTGACCAACAGTCCAAAACCCACAAATATAACATGTACTCTCATATATGACAAAGAAGCAACAACAAAGCATCGAATCTCACGTATGAAACTGAAACCAGTAACTGTGGAATTTTTGTTTGAAAAAGCAGTGATTTGAATATCAAAATAAATTTTCTTTTCTTTCCGTTTTTACATCCAATAACTGGTTTAAAAACTAGATTTTGACTTGTCTGGATGTCAAGTCTTCAAAATGTAGTTCATAAACATGAAGTTATTTTTTTTAAATCATTGAAAGATAAAACTGAATAGTGCAGATTTGATAAAATGCTGCTTAGCTTTAACTGTACCAGTGTGGTTTTGAGCCTTTATTCTCAGGTTGTGGTTCTAAAAAGCTGCACGTCTTTCTCTCTGGCTCTCCCTGCTGTCGCCTTCAGTTCACAGGGGTGATCCTGCTGGCCGTGGGCGTGTGGGGGAAGGTGAGCCTGGAGGCCTATTTCTCTCTGGCCTCCGAGGAGAGCACCAATGCGCCATATGTCCTCATCGGGACCGGAGCCATCATCGTTATTTTCGGACTGTTCGGATGCTTTGCTACATGCCGCGGCAGCCCGTGGATGCTCAAACTGGTCAGTGGAGGTGCAGCAGCAAGTTCCCTGAATTATTCCCCTCACATGTGACCTTGTTTGATTTGTTTCATACGCACTGCTTCCTTCAGTATGCCATGTTTCTCACCTTGGTGTTCCTGGCTGAGCTCGTGGCCGGTGTCTCAGGCTTTATCTTCAGACACGAGGTCAGTTAACCGTCCAAAACACTCAAATATGTTTGTTTGTTTTTTAATGGATCACATCCGCTCTCTAAAATATATAATCATTGTTTTGCCAGATCAAGGCCAAGTTAGGCTTTGCCTATCAAAACGCTGTGACGACCTACAATAGCACGGACAGCAGCAGCAGAAGCAGCGCTGCAGTGGACACCATCCAGAGGAGTGTGAGTGGGCTGTTTTCCATTACGCTAATGGTGTCACTCTTATCTGACTTCACTGTACAAACCAAAGAACTCTAGTTTATGTAAGAACATTGTAAAAGGGCAACTAAACACGAAACCCACATAGAGTTTAAGCATGTTGCTCTCGTCGCTGCAGGTGTTTCAAAAACATCAGTTTAAAAATACATTTTGACCCATTTTTCTGTCGCTTAATGTATTGCGACACTAATCATTTTTGCTCTATTTCCATACAGTTGTTTTGCTGCGGGGTGAACAATTACACCGACTGGGGCGACACAACATACTTTAAAGAGAACGGCGTCCCTGCCAGCTGCTGTAAAGACAGCACCAACTGCTCACGAGAGATCCTGAAAGACCTCAAGAAGGCTGGGACAGAGGTGTACAGAGTGGTGAGTTCACTGCCTCACGCCACAGCGACGCACACCTCCATACTTGTGTAGTTTGAATGGCTTTGAGCCTGTGTTTGCAGAAACCTCTCTATAAATGTGTGTTTCTGCTGTAGGGCTGCTTCGCACAGGTGACCCATGTGATGGAGTCCAACCTGGGAATCATCGCAGGGATCTCTTTTGGGATTGCGTTCTTCCAGGTACATCGCATGTTCTTTCAGATACTTGGTCTCAAAACAAATGGCACGCATCATTTGTTTATTTCCAGCAATGTATCTTGTTTTTGCAGCTTTGGTTAGAGAAGCATTTAGGATGCAGTGACACAGGCGAGATCTAGTAGGGCAACATCTGGGCAGATGACTTTGTAACATCTGTTAACCTTGTGGCTAATTCTGTCGCAATGGCAGTTTATTATTGTGCCCTGTCTCTGTTAAATTAACCAATAAGTGAATAAAATACGAGCAGGAAACCAGACATATTTTTTAATAAATTCCGGTTTTAATAACGTCCTGGTGGCTGTTTTAAGACCATCGTTTGAGTCCGGTGGGGGACATTTTGTTCCATGTCATCCTTTTACAGTTTACTGCTCACTATAGAATAAATTCTCTGTCTTTTTATTTATTGAGTAGTGAACGAGTTTTTCACAGCCATGATTTTATGACTTGGGAAAACAAACGTGGCCACATCAACACGTTGATTCTAACTCACCATCGCGCTGTAAAATGAAGTACAGGAGGTCAAAGGTCAACCAGATAGTTGCTGTGCAGAATCAAATAACATTTACAACCTTCGTTTCTGCTTTTGAATGATGGTTTATGCAATACAGTCCGTGTACAGTTATTTCTAGCCTGTCTAAGCACTAACGCAGTCGCCCTATGCACAGCTGTAGCTGCAGTTAAGTTGCACTGGGACATTCTGTCTTAGAACCGATAAAACGTACAGTTTCCCTTCAGATTCATTTGTTGTGTTTGGAATTGTGTCCGTTTTGATTAATCTGTGTTTTGTTAAACGTGTTTCCTCTCAGCTCATTGGGATATTCCTGTCCTGCTGCTTGTCTCGATACATAACCAACAACCAGTATGAGATGGTCTAACGGTGACCTTCCTCAGGTGAGACTTGTTATCAGCAAAGTTATAAAATATTGACGAAGTGAGCGCTGTTCTGAATTGCTGTTCCTAGTTTGGAGACTAAATCATGTACAGATTGTACCAGGCACTATGTGTGAACAGTGATTTAAGGATCCAATGTTCAAATGTGAATTGGCTGCTTTATGCTGTCTGACATGTTTTTCTCCTGCAGGTCTCTGATGGGAAGCTCGTGATGCAAATAGAAAGAATCTCCTGTGATTTTAATATTGTGTGCGTGTTTAGTCGATATTCATTTAGAAAGGGAAAAACACTCGCTGCTTCTTCTTTTATTCACCAATGACAAATGAGCAGAAGGGGAAAAAATGGAAAAGGAAACCCAAAACGGGACGTTATCTGCAGTGTAGTCGGACCAAAAGTTTAAAGGGACCTGAACATTTAGATAATTTGTTACTCATGAGATGTAATTAGGGATTTCTGTTAAGCCTAGATGTTACTTTATTTCAGTTAATTGACCAATTGTCAGCATTTATATTTGTTGTACTTACTGTCTTTGTATAATGCAGCTGCCTTATTTTGTAATTATGCTTTAAAAAAAAAAAAAAACTCTGTAGACAAATGTTAAATGTCTCTGCAACACTAAGTGAACTTCTGTCTATGTGTGAAACCAAAATAAGCCTGAGAGATGGACGAAGAGGTCGCCAACCTGAAATCAAGTTTGTGTGATTCACAGTAAAGACTTGTAAAATGAGCCGTTCTGATTACGTAGACCAGTAGTGTTTAACAAACCAGCATTCATGTGTGCCAGTTACATTCGCCAGCCAACTTCATATCACAGTCGTCAGTGTTAAATTGTTATTCTTTTGTGGATGCATGTGAAATACTTGACAAAAAAAAAATAAAGATTCAATTTAGTATCGTCATCTCTGTGTGTGTGTGTGTGTGTGTGTGTGTGTGTGTGTGTGTGTGTGTGTGTGTGTGTGTGCGCGCGTGCGCGTGCGCTCGCTCAGAGATCTGCATGCAGCTCAGGGTGTGTCTGTCCCACAGATGTGTCTGTAGGCTACATTCATGTGAAGAGATGCAGGAGAACATGACTCCATACAAAATACAACAGGAATTTAGTGTCTCAATATGCGGGGCAACGTTTCCTGTAACTTCAGCACAGTGTTTAGTAAGGATGTTCGTTCAGATGCCTCAGTGCAGTTTGTCCAGAGTTGTTGGTATGAATTCATTTTGATTGATGTTTGGTACTGACGCTCAAATATTGTGTACTATAATGTGACAATGTTGGAGAAAATCTAGAAATGCATTCACTGTTTAATTCACTCAGCTCTAATAGTCATTTTTGGTAATGCAGACTTTTAAAATATATGAAGAGTATCCTAATCTAGAGCAGGATATGTCAACCACAATTCATATAGTCTATCATGATATATATGTATTTTATACACACACACACACACACATTCTCCAGTTGCTATAGCTGGAGAGAGGGGACTGAAATGATGCACATTTCATATATGAAGCCAAAAGTATCTTATGAATCAAAGTTTTTTCTGACTCAATGTCACAATATTAGTCTTTGATTTCAAGTTTTCTGTTACAATCAGTAATTTGATTAGAAACTAACAGGGCATGTGTGTACTCATGGCCGCAAAAGAAATGTCAAGGGTCGTTTGACAAGTTTAATATAATATATTAACAAATGTATTTCTGCAAAAGATGTTTTCTAGACGTTGCCCTAATCATTGCAATTTTTCTGTAACTTAATGGATAAACATCCCTCCACAAGCCAATAAAAAGAATATTGAGCTGACTGCTCGACTTTTGCAGGTTCCAGAGTCTGACTTGCCACGCAGCAGGACGGTCACAGGTGCAACTAATAACCTCAACGATGCTCTGCCACTGCCACGCCTTATCACCATAATTAACTTAACGAAATACACCTGCGCACTGCTGGCATACACGTAAATAAACATGATGGTTTGACGCCTCTGTGTTGAGGATTAGTGTCACTATTTCATGTTGAAGGTGGACACAGAGGGGCATTTTCAAGCTTAAACTGTCAGGTAATACCAACAACTTCCTTTGGATTAATTAAAGATTGTAGATGGAACATATTATTGCATATCTACTGTGATTGACGGGTTAATATTGTAAACAAATATTAGTTTCTGTTCAGACATGTGGGGGGGGAAAGATTTAGCTGACAAAGTCCAACCACCAGGTGGAAGTGCTGTGTAACTTAATAAATGAAGGCCGCTGTAGAGACGGTGGTGGCATGAGGGGGAAAAAAGCGAAAAATACTAAACGGGGTACTTTGCATTCGTTTATTTGTATTCTAATACAAAGCCAAAAGCATCTGACACCGTGACTCCCTGTGCAAATTTGAGTCGGTGTTGCCTTCAGGCTGCAAACGGTCTGCAAAGGTGCGGCTGCTGATGGTCACAAACAAACGTAATTGACTGGCAGCTCTGAACTGCCGTCTGATTGGTCAGTTTTGGATCAGATGCTATTAAGAGTCCGCCTAAATCCATGCTGGGCCAATGAGCTGGGTAGAAGAATCCAGGAAGGGCGGACTGTATTGTCTATCCTCCGCCCCAACCCGGCTGTCTGGTATAAAAGCTGACTTCAACCGGCAGACTGTTGAGGAAATTTTGACTTTCCTTCCCGGCGGGTGGTGTGCAGACCCTGAGAAGGCTTGGTATATTTAACCAGCACGCCAAGAATCATTTTTCTCAGGTTACCTCGTGGTTCAGGTCAGTCTGCATCCTTTTATTTTTATTTATTTATTTATTTTTTAATATTTAAGGCCTCTGACGCGAATAATGCTCGTTTTATATGTAAGGCATCTGACGCGAATAATGTCCTATTGAAACGATTTAATATCAGGAAGTCGAGGTCATAATGATGTAAATCTGCTGTTTACAATGTAGCAAATTGAGGGAGATTAATGTAACTTGTAGAAGTGCATTGTGTGTGCAAGGGGGGCCTACAGTGCGGATGAGACACAAACTGCCTGTTATTTCCTGCCTGTGTGTGTGTGTGTGTGTGTGTGTGTGTGTGTGTGTGTGTGTGTGTGTGGGTGTGGGTGTGTGTGTGGGTGGTTATGAATTGGTTCCCTTTTGCGCGCATGCTGAATGTGAAAATCTGTTTCAAAATGCATCAGGCCTGGGTTTTTTTTTTTTTTCTTTCTCAGAGTTTCAGCAATTTTTGTGCGTTTTATTTTATTTTATTTTATTTTGCTGCATCCTCATGTTTCCTCTCTTCCTCCTGCAGATCCGCCACCTCTAAAACACCACGCAGCTCTGCCTTAACATCACCACCTGCCAGCTCTTACACTGTAACCAAGCCAAACTAAAAAAGCCTTCAAAATGATGCAGATCGACTCCGCCAGCAACAAGCACTCCCTCATCAACGTCATGCACCGCTTCATCGCAGCTGCCAACAACATGGACGAGACCATCATGGTGCCGAGCCTGCTGCGGGACGTGCCGCTGGAGGAGCGGGCCGCCGGCGAGCTGGAGCCCAACAACAACCGAAATCACGAACCGCCGTGTCCCAACAAGCAGAGGGACATGTACGAGCACTACCTGCTCCTCAAGTCCATAAAGAACGACATGGAGTGGGGTCTGCTGAAGAGGGAGATCAGCAGCGGAGCCAGCTTCCTGGAGATGGCGGTGAAGCAAGAGGAGCAGCAGCAGCCGGTCACTGGAGACCTCCCCTCTGATGAGAACACGGACCTGGAGAACCAGTTTCACTATCACCTCAGAGGACTGTTTGGAGTTCTGTCCAAGCTCACGTTGCAAGCCGACCACCTCACCAACAGGTACAAGAGAGAAATTGGAGGTGGAAACTTCATGAGATAGAAGTCACTACTTTTTTTTTTTTTTTTTTTCTTTTTTTTTTTCCTCCCCCCCCCTGGACTGCTTGACCTGCACTATGGGATGTGTTGAAGGGCCCCCCCTCATCTCTTCCTGATAGATCTTAATGGTCAGTGAACTGACCAGGGCGACTTCTCTCACTCCTGAGAAGCGACACTCAAACTTTCCCGACCAAAACATACCTGGAACCAGTGACGCCTGCTCGTGTGTCCCTCTGCCCGTCTCGGTGCAGAGTGGCTGCTTTGTGTGGCTGAGGTTTATTGAATATGTTCCATAAGTCAACGTGAAGCGCAGGTTTATGGAGACATTTGCCCTCCTTTTTTGTCTTTTCATTTCTAGTTTGGACATGAAATGGTCACCAGATTGTGAATAAAAAGGCTTCTGACTGTAGGAGAAGTTGAATGCTGGTTATTCTGTCCCTCCTTTTCAAAAATATAATTGTAATGCTGAGCTGAAGGGCTCTTAAACCTGCTGAGGTTTTTAAATCTTTCCTCTTGGTATTACTCTAACATGGTGTGCCTTGACTTTTTTTTTTTTTTCTTTTTTTTTTCTTTTTATACCCTCATGCCCTGTTCAGTTACTCCCCGTTGTACGACTGCTTAAACGGTTCATCAAGGTGTTCATGATGAAATTATTCATTTGTTTGTTGTTGGATATTTCAAATTTTATATTGAAATGGTAAAACTGAAATAAATAATTGGAAACTTTATTTGCTTTGTTTGTCACTGCGAACAGGAAGGGGGGGGGGGGGTGTTGCGGCTCAGTTAGAAAACATTTCTTTTCAGTGCCGAAGGCTGCACAGGAATGTGTAATGATGCGTTTTGACGCGCAGTAAGATGTAAGCTAGTTACTTGACTTGCTGTTCCTTATGTAGGGCAAGTTTAGCAGCTTTATATAATGTAAAGGGCTTTAAAGTGCTTTGCTGAGGATTTACCTAAAGGAGACTATTTAAAGATGCTGTGGCTCTAAAACAGAATTTGTTAGCTGAACACATTTTGTTTTATTGCAGATAGGCAGTTGTGCTGAAATGCAACTCTCCTGCAGCTGGTTTGACCTTCAGGGTGCAGTAAAGCAAATATTTATCTGGGGCTTTCGCCCACAATTTAGATGCATTTTAAACGCCAATAATTTGAACAAACTTGTAACTATATGATTGTAATCGTAGAAAATGGCTACAAACCATATTCTTGAACTTTTGAATGGTTGTGTACAAGCTTATTTTTTTAAGACCAAAACAAAATTGTGTTGGTTATACCCATTACAAAGTGTTAACAAAGCCAAATAGCACACAGCCTGTTTTTGATTTATTGACCAAATCTAATTTTGTTGACATTTACCATCCACTAATCATCTCAAATGGTGCAAACAACTGGGAGGGTTATAAAAGCTGTAAAGTGCATTGACCCATCAGAAGTGATAAGACTTTATTTAGGTGACACAATAAACTTGATTAAACCAGACGGCACAGTACATGATCTTCAAATCCTCTGCAGGATTTTGTCTAGATTTGGATGATATTGATCATATTTCTTCAGCTTTGTCACAGCGAACATGACGCAGTGGCGTGTTAATGAAACATTAAATTGATATATGTTGCTCAAACGGGGCCCTCACCAGCTGCCACATCTATCCATCACTGAGTGAAACCCTCCCCTTAGCAACAGCTCCACCACAAGCAGCCAATCCGGTTGCAATGGGGTTTTTTTTTTTTTTTTCCTCTCAAAGGCACAGCGGTGAGATTGTGGTGTGATGAAGGGCATCCAGGAAGTGAGTCGAGGGCAGACATGGTCAAACAAACTAGTGCTGCTCTGACCAGCAGCAGCGATCGCGCCGCGGTTTAAAAAAAGAGTTTGCATAGAACGTGCTGCAGGAGCCCTGTGGTGGGAGGCTGCAGTCCTTTTTCCCACTCACAATGGGCCAAACAAATGGCTGCAAATCAAAATGGCTGTGCTGGTCAGTGTGCCTCAGCCCACTCAGATAAACTGGGTCAACCAAACTGGTGACAGCTGGCCAGACGCTGAATGTGAAAAAGAAAAACGGTTTTCTACTGTTTTTCTACTTTTCTACAAATATACAGATTTACATTCATTTCATTTACTATTGAGCAAAAGCTCAACATTTTAGGTAGTCGGTTTACTCACTTTGTTGCCATGAGAAGAGATAGAGAGATAGATACCACTCTCATCTTGGTCTGTTAAATATGAAGCTACAGCCAGCGGCTGGATAGCTTAGGTTAGCATAAACACTAAAAAGAGTGGCTAGCCTGACTGTCCAATGGTCACACAATTCACCTTCCAGCACCTCTAACGTTACATCTTTGTTTAATTCGTGCAAAAAAATATTAATTCGCTGTGGATTTTATAATTTTTTTTGTACATTTGTACATACAATTTGAAAATGGGTTAATTAATGAGCTTTAGAGGTTCCCTTCAGACAGTGAGGTAGCTGTGTCCCCCCTGTTTCTAGTCTCTATGCTAAGCTAAGCTAAGCTAACCGGCTGCTGGATATGGGCTTTTCTTTAACGGACAGACATGAGAATAGTATCAATCTTCTTATCTATCTTTATTCCTATCAGACTATTCCTTTTACACTATGAACTGTCTCAACCATGGTTTTAAGAAAAATATAAAAGCTACTTATATATGACGGTTTATTTGTTTAAATATTTGTTACATTAAATGAGTGACATCCCCTGAAATATATGCTTTGAAATCTTATTTCTCATTACACGCTCCAACAAAACAAATCTCAAAGAGCTTGAACCATGACATTGATATTCTGTAATACAGCTCCGACTGCTTGCATGCTCGAGTCTCCCAAGTCACGTTCATGTCTTGAGAAACCGGAGAGCAAATTGTTGCAACCACCCATTTGAAATGGCTCCAGAGTTGAGAGTAAATTGTGCTGTTTCATCAATGTGTACAGCAGCTGTTAATAAAGCTGTTTCAAAGTCCATATTCAAAAGTGGGATACTATATTTAATGTATCAGAACCTAAGCGTAAACAGTAGATTAGATTTCTGATATTTTGGTCAGTGCTGGCGTGTCGTAAAGGGGTTTCGGGTTCAGTGCAATGTGACCAACAGATCTTGAGGCATGGGAGACATTTGGTGTTGAAAGGCCTCTTGAAGTTCCGTGTGGTTGGCCCACCTTCCCTGCCAGCATGAGGGTGCGTGATCAGACTTGGCAGACAGTGGCAGCGTCTACAGTCTTCATTTCAGCACCACTGTTGATTGCTCAACATGCTGTAAAGCTCCTACCTGACAGAGATAATGTTTCAGACAACCAGACAGAGCAGAGATTATTTGTGAGGTAAGTCAAGTTGCCATGATACAGGTGATGTCTAAGGGTCAATAACTCTAAATAAAGGTTTATACCTTTTTAGCAGTGCTCTCAGCATCAATATATACCTGGCAGTCACGCCTAAACCCTGTTTGCTCGGGTCAGCCATATTCTGCACTTTCCTACGGTAACAGAGCTGCTCCCTGAGTCAACACCGGAGTGCATTCACTGTGTTGTTTGCTTTAATACCCAGTGAAACATTTTAGTTAACTGTGCAATCAAACAAAAGAGACAAATATGTGTTTGCTTGAAACTGTGAGAAGATTTGGATTCAACAAAGACATTTGTAGCACTGTCTATTGCTTAGCAGCTGTAAACTCCTACCTGACAGAGATACAGCTTCAGATAATCAGACAGAGCAGAGATTATTAATTTGTGTGGCAGGTCAAATTGACTTGACACAGGTAGGGTCAATAATGTTATTTTACAGCAGGCAATTCACTTACTGGCAGTGGTGGAAGTAGTATCAAGTTGCATTAAAAATACTCCATTACTAGCATTTAACATTTAACCAAAGTACAAAGATATTAGCTGCAAAATGTAGTTTAGTTTATAAAGGCAACACTGGATCATTATTACTGGTGCATTAACTTGTGAATTTTGTGAGCAGTATTTTATTAAATATGCAAAACGTTTGACCATATCTTATGGAGTTTGCTCTGGTGGCTGTTGGATATGGTCGAGAGCTCCGGTATAAGCTAGCGAGTGAGACCTTGAGTTTTTCATAATCTACATGTTTTCTCAAGGTAAAAATAAAGTTTCCAGCATAGAACAATATTTCCCTCTAAAATATAGTCCAGTAGAACTAGCATTAAACGGAAATACTCAAGTAAAGTAACTCAAAATTGGTCTTAAGTACAGTGTGAGTAAATTAACTTAGTTACATTCAGCCAGGTAAACTGGAAGGTGATCTCCAGCGGCTGTTTAACTTGGACCTAACTGTTGCTAACAGGTTTGTTGTTGTGTAATGTCATCATTGTATGTTGCCTGCATTCAGTGGAGTCAGCTTAGCTAGGCGTTGCCATGCGGTAAAATTGTCTCATGTGAAAGACGGTGAAGCCCACATTGTTGTGCACGGCTTAGATTTACAATACGCTGCCTTGTTGTGCTGCAGAAATAATGATAACCAGCATGCTCACTGATTTCATTAACATTTCTGTGTGTGCAACGTCTCACTTGCAGCACAAGAACAGCAGAAACATCTGTGAAGAAAACTGAGTCTGTCCTCAGGCTTTGCGCGATGTTATATGGTAAGAAAGTAATATTCTGAAAAGAATATAGTTAAAAGTGAGTACAGTATAACTAGAAACGGATCAACCACATACAAGGAAGTGAAAAACACTCTCAAATGCTCTCTCTAGAGCCAATGTTTGGTTTGTCCATTCTGGGCTACTGTACAGTAGAATCACTGAGGCGCAACATGATGGACTCTGAAGAGGACCTGCTCCCTATGTAGATATAAATGCGTCATTCTAAGTTAACAAAAACACAACGCTTCATGGTTTCAGGGGATTATACACTAATGAAAACATAGCTATGAATATTATAGTATTATTATAATAAATCCCCCTAAATCCAACACACTGTTCCTTTATATATTCTAATACAAAGCTATATCAATGAATAGCTGGTACTTGTACATCTAAGTAATCTACAGCCATGGTCGAATAGAAAAATGGGCCCCCTAACCCTTCTACATGGAGCAAGACATCCAGACTGAAAGACATGCATAATATTTTGGAATTTTCCATTGTCGTCTCAATGGTAATTTTGCAATAATTTAAAAAAGAAGCCCCTCTACATGATGAATACTTTAAGTACAAGTTGCATGTAATACTTTTACATACGTAGGATTTTCTTTTAAATGAGTATTACATTGTGGTATTAGTACTTAAGTGAAGGGTCTGAATAAGGCCTCTATATCAAACTTTGATTATGGAACAAAATATTGCAGATTAAATGTCTGTCAGGTCTTCAGATCGGCTTTATCTCTGTTGTCTTGTCAGCATGGCGACACAGACGTGAAGCCAGGAACACTCTGTTCTCTTTTAGGTAGAGGCTGAACTCCTACAACACAGAGGCACCACCCACCTTCCTCCTCCTTCCTTCTTCCTCGTCTTTATGATAAGTTCTGGCCTCGACTGATAGCTCTGTTTTTTGGGTTACAAAGGGATTCCTTTTTTACAGAAGAAAACCCATCGACCCACATCGTTACACTTGCAAACCCTCGGAGAACACGACACTCTGCCATCGCTGGTGAACACCACATCAGGATCAGTATGTGCGAGCTCCGTGCGGGGGGGGGGGGGGGGGGGGGGGGGGGGGGAGGAGGAGGATGTATGAGGTTATTTAAAAGGCGAGTGGGTGTGGAGTCGAGCTGGAGCAGCTTACAGCCTGACACAGAGCGTCTCTGAGAGCGAACAATCCCCTCCGCCCGGCCTTGTGTGCTGCTCACACACTTTATGTGCGTCTAATATAGGTCAATACAACCTTCTGTCGTGCACACAATGTACACACGCATAATCAGGAGCTTTGCATGCATATGTTTTTTTCTTTGTGTGTATATTCTTCCAAAGATGATCTCTGTGAGTCGTTTGCAGAAGTGGAAGAAGCACTAAGAGCTTTTATTTAGGTAAAAGTATGCAAGTATTATCAGCAAAATGTACTTAAAGCATCAAAAGCAAAAGTATTCATTCAACAGAATTGCCCCGTTCAGAGTGTTGTGTTGGTTAAGTGTGATTTATAATAATGCATCACATTTTAGAAGTTGTTCAAATGTTTTGTATGGAAAAATGTATTCTGGAAAATATGTGTAGCTGAATATTTACTCCTAAATATATTGAAGTAGAAGTATGAAATACAATAAAATGTAAAACTACTTCCCACCACTGGCCCTCGTATGTTTATACAGTGACTGCACTCGGTTAACTGTAATTATCAGGTAGGTGATAACCATCAGGGTCATCCCTTGCAACTGAAGTCCTCTGGGTCTGCTCCGCAAACAGGTAAAAGACACGAGGTCTCTGCAGGTCAGTGCCAGTGTCCATCTCTGGTTGGTCGCTGCATTTAATCCATTCTTCAAGACAAGAGGCCAGACAATGGCTGTGTGTGAGTGTGTTCAGTAACAATGCAGCCCTCTGTTGTTAGTGGAGCTATTGGAAATCGCTGCAATCCACAGAAATTGCAGTGATCAAATTTCCACCGTCAGAGTGTTTTTGTTTACAGCTAAAACTTTACCTTTCAGCGAGAGGATTTTGGGGTTGTCAAGTTCTTTTGTTATCATTTGTTGTTGGTGAGAAATCACATGTAGCATAAAAAATGCAGAAGTGAAGAGTTTCTCCATTTTAACCAATTTCATGTCTGGGCGAGTTTTAAATGCATGTACAGGCTGGCTGAAATGTTGGCTGCATACAAAGGCAACACCTACACTTCAACTGACGATTCAACAGTTTTCTGTGTTAAATATCAACAAAAATTTCGCTCCTGCTGTCAGCAAATACACTTCTGACGCGTCAGCTCCTTTCAATGTTTACATGACTGACACTTAAACTGCTTTCAGCTTACTCTTCAAAGTCTCTCAGTGCTTAAATACAAACTGGCAACTCACACTGGCTTTCAGTCATTGCAGTTCAACTGCTTTCAGCTCATTAATCAACAAATAAATCACACTTTTTTACTGCTCTTCAACTTCAACTAACAATGCAACTCCTGTAAGTACTTCAACTTAAACTGCAACTCCCAAACAATATTTATCATGCAACTGACAACTCAACTGCTTTCAGTGTTTTTACGTCAACTGCGGTTTCAGTCTGCTTTCGTCTCTTACACTTCAATTTACATTTCAACTGACCCCTCAGCTCCTTTCAGTGCTTCAACTTCAACAGCAGTTTATTTCACATTCAAATTATACATTATTATACCACAATCTTTTAATCTTTTTATAATGATATCTGCACGCACGTTTCAATGTAGTCCTCTTCTAGTTTGCTTAACCTTCATGTGGCTGTAAACTCAAAGTGCAAATGATTTCAATCAGATTTTATTACTGTGTCTGGGTGACTGGGTTTCTCAGGCTGGCTGAAATGTTTGGACAAATATCAAAACTAATTCCGATGTCTGGACGAGGTCAAGCTTCTTGTGACATAGTGAGGGCCGATACATGACAGTGTTATTTTGCGCGCCTGGCTTATATTTAGAGCTGCAGCGGATTAAACGCCAGTAGATCTCTTGATATCAACACAAACAAAGCACATTTAGCATCCTATGAGAGCGCTATTTCAAAGCAGTGCTGCAGCTTGTATGATTTATCAATGTGTTGTGGACAGACATTCAACAGACTCTAGCAGACGTAACTGGCTGTAGAGAGAGAGAGAGAGAACACATTCATCTAAACCCTGCTGATATTAACAAAAGAGCCCTGTGTAGTCTCACGGGATGAAAGCTAGTTTGATCTGTCTCAGGCACTAAAACATTCCCCAAACGTCCAAAGGACAATTCAGACAGATTACAACGTTTATTCTGGTATGTTTAAGATTCTGGTGGGCGAGTTGTTAATGGGGACTGAGAGAAAAGGGAAGTATCGAGGCTAAGCTTTATGCCAGCTAAGTGGGCAGGACTTCCCCCTTCTCTGTGTGGTTTTTTTGTTTTTTTTTCCAAAGAGGACTGTTACGTAACTGTTATACCAGATGTCCTCGGTAAACCTGAAGCCTAAGAGGAGCTCATTATCATAACAACTAATATACAGACGGGTACAAAATAACCATTGACAACCTGAAAAGCCTCTTGAAGCATGATGGCATGTGTTGCTTTGACTGGATTGAAAAGACAGGGTATCATTTCATTGGAAGGTTTGGTAAAAAGAAACAGAATATGGTTTATTATGACATATAGTAAGTTTAAGGTAAAGGATATATACATCTTCCTCACACGCACACACACTTAATGTAGTGTCTATAATGTGCTGTTGTACAAAACGTTGCTCTCCCTTATGATCCCTTTGTCTCCATGTAAGGCTGGCCTCCCTTCCTCTTTCCATGTCAGTCTGTCAGTAGGTCTTGTGCAGACTTGCCCTCGTTTTCATCCAATCAGATGCCACTGCCTCACAACAGGTGGCCAATGAGCGGTGAGGTATGGCAGGGGCTCGGTGAAGGGGGCGGGCCCGAGAGCCCGGCACATGTATGATGTAATGAGGCTTGATTTACAGGAGAGTCAAGATTTCCCAAAGACTCCTAAAACTCACAGACACATGATCCCTTCACTTGGAAAAGCTTGAACAATCTGGATAAAGTTTAACATAAAAAAAACAATTGCATTTTTAAGTTTGAGGTGCCAAATTTGCCAATTTTTTTTGTTTTAGAATCATCATGCAATTAGGAGTAGATTATGAAAATAGTTTAATCAGATATAAATCGAAATGAAACAGCCTAAACTCTGGCCACATGCCATCGAGACAAAGCGCTGCAGCAGCAGTGACTGAACTCTAGTAACCTCATGGGGACCGTACAGGTTTCGCTGAGGGTCGGACCATCTGCACCATGGGGCCTGCACGGGGCGACGACTGCTATGTCACATCGCAGTACAACAACACATCACATTCACACTGAGACTTCAAACAGAGGCCCATATGCTGCAGGGAAAATGTTGTATTACAGATTATTATGGTGGCTCAGATATTAGTGGTGTCATTGGAAGAAATATGCTTCTTTTTCTTGACTTATTTTTAAAATGCATTCCTTAATTTTATCCTTGAAGTTCAGCTTCAAAATAGAAAGTAAAATACAAGGTAAGCATTTGTGCATTTCTTGTAAATAAATAATGCCATTAGCTGAAACTGATGTAAATGATTTCATTGTAATGGGTAACAATAATACATTTATTAAATTAACATAAAACCTTTATGTGTGTTGAGTCTCTCATGGAAGATGAACAGCTGCCCTGCGGGCTAAACAGAGGTTGTAACTTGTCTCACATGATGCCCTCTTCTGGTATTTGGCTCTGTTACTTCACTGCATGAGGCTCCATCGTGTCTCGAACAGCATCAGTTACAAGCTGCATTTAAAATAGTTTGTAGAAACTAAAAAGTCTTTTGACCATCGCTTCGGATAAGGAAAAACAAAACAAACAAAAAACCTATAACGTGGGGAAATGGAAGAAACGTCAGGAAGAGCAAGGACACTGTGTACAGAAAGAAACAACAGAATAAAATTACAATACAGACAATCCTTGTGAATGTGAACATACTGTATATTAAAAAGATAGAACCAGGAGGATGTCAAGCAGCATCCAGGCTGTCTCCACACAGCTAGAGCCTGACCTACACGGCCTCCTCTCAACCATGTAACCTGGAAAGAGGACAGGCTACACAAACACACACATAAGCAAATCTCGAGCACATCCGTCACGCAGACGTGAGAATGAAACAAACACGCGGAGGGAGAGAGATTCGACATGTGGAACGAGGCACCGACAGCCAGGAGCGAAAGAGAGGTCGCAGGTACACAAGGAAACAGAGGGTTATTGAGAAGCACTGGCCTTCAGAAAGATAATGGGTTGTTTTTTTCTGTCTGCAGAACTACTAGGCTTAAATTATACATCGAGACCGACCCGCCACCCAGATGAGTAGAGAATAAGCAACTAATTGAAAAGCCTCAACAGAATCAGACTGATGTCCATAAGAAGATTGTTCCAGGTGTATGATAGGAAATGGCCCTTTGGCCCGACAACAACATTACAATAATCCAGTCTGGACGACACAAAGGCCTGAATTAGGATCTCTGCATCAGCCATGATTAAAGAAGACCATATTTTAGCTGCATTGGTGAAAGAATTTCTGAATTTTCCTGTGCTGACGAAAAGAAAGAGTTGAATCAAACACAGCACCAAGATTCCTAACTGTCAATCTTTCGGATATCAGTTCGGATATATCTAGTGTAACTGGGAGGGCTGAGAACAGAGCCCTGGGGTTCTCGCTTTTTCACATGAGAAAATATTCTATTATTAAAGGAAACACACCTTTCGTAAAGGTGAGATTGTAACCTCACAAGGGCTTGAAGCAGAGTTATCTATGTATATTTTTTTAGACAAAACAATAGAACGTGAGGTGAAATTATTTGTACAGTAAAGTCACTACTAACTCATGTATCTGAGCTTAATGAGATCAGATAGAGTAAGAGAAACAGGCAGCAAAATGCTCCTTTCACTTTTAATATTAACAGTCACTGTCACTGGTTCCCTCTAGTGGATAAAATGAATGAGACAACACTCTGTGTCTGAGTTATCGGATATAAAACATTAACATTTACAGTCCTGAGAGTGTATTTTTGACCCTTATAAAACAATCTCAACCAAACTGTCCACTAACCGTTCCCCTTGTACTGGAGGTTTCTACAGAACCAAACGGCCTTTATCAGCAGATTGAGTTGAGCACAGCTGACTTGGAGACGTAGATTCTGAGTATGTCTCATCCACTATGGCTTAAAGTGAGACTATAAATACTAAATCCTTCTATAGCGGCGCACTGACGCAGTAATGCCAGTTACACAGTAACCTTTATGTAAGACTTTAGCCTCCAAACACTGCTGGTCACTCCAGACAGAGAAAGGCTGTAGCAGCAAAACCACTTTGTGTGTTGAAGTTAGCAAGAGTGTGTATATTTTTATAATAATTAAACCTTTCATTTATAAGAGGAAGATTGTCTTATTTCTCCTTTCAAAAGTTTAGAGCTTGGAATCAACAGAGAACAAGACAATATCAAAAAGTCACTCTGCTGATGATAAAGACCGTGTGAGGCGATCGAAAGCTCCACAACAAGCGAGTAAATGGACCTTGAGATTTGTTGAGTCAACACTTGAATCCTGCTTCATATCTGTGGGAAGGATGATTACTATGCAGGGAAAAAAAAGCTCTGCTGGACCAAACTAGAGATATGATGACAAAAAGTAGAATCTAAACTGTTCTCAGCTTCGTCGGTGTCTTTTAAATGTTTCGAACAATCAGATCTTCCTCAGGCACAAACAAACATCACACACAAAAAGGATTTTTCAGTCTGTGCCTGAAAAAAAGAGCTGATTCAGCAAAACGTTCCAAACATTGTGGGCTGGTCCTCAAGGCAAATTATTCTAGAATTCAGTGGTTTTTACTAAATTATATATACGTTTTTGTGTCATTTTCACCTTTATTCAAAAGCTTGACAGTAGAGACAGACAGGCAACATGGGGAGAGTAAAAAAAAGACGATGTGCATCGAAGGGAACTATCTAAAACTGAACCAATGGCGTAGTGATAACGTAATATGCACCCTCGACCACTGCTCCCCTGGGACGCCCAGGTTGTGGCGCTTCCTCATCATAGCGCTGAATCACAACTGCCAACACTGCCGTGAGATAAAGCTGATTGGGGTTTAAATGTAAAACGGGTTTCCTCAGGTTCAGCACAGATTAATGTAATGGTTCTTCCTACGATTCCTCTGAGGGGCAAATTATCTGTGATTAAAAAAAAAGAAAAGAAAAAGACATTTATCCAGTAAAACGTCTGAAACCGAACGGATCATTTGAAATACGCCTGAGGGAGTTCGTCCCTGAATATTCAATTCAGCTATCATCATAACAATCCAACTGACAAAACAAAGAGGAAATAACTATAATTCACAATCATGCTTTATTCTTGTTGATTTCTTATAAAAGAATCAAATAAAAGGCTCTTCCCACACTGCTCAGTCTTTCAGCTGTTTCCCGTTTTCTTTAACTAAACTATACTTTTCTTTACACCTTAAGTCTCTTCATCTTAAATATCTTTTATTAGTTTGTGACTTCAAACCAAAACATCATTGATTGTCAACACAAAATCTGTCTTAGCACCAGTACAATAAAACTGTACTTTAGCTTTTTTTTTTTTTTTTTTTTTTTTTGAAATACTGTTCTTGAATGAGGGAGGAAAATGTCAGAATAAAGGGATCCTAATAAGTACATTTCAAAATGAAGCACCAACCATACAAAGCAATTTTTTTTTCATAGATAGGCTTGTCAGATACACAAGAGGTCAAATATATTAATGACTATTAAATTAAGCACAACAAACAGTGTAAATAAAACACTGCAACACAAAGCACTCTGGGATCTCATATCGGGACGTGGCTGCAGTTAAAGAGGGCGCCTCGACCTCCTCGGACACGGGAGCAGCCTCTGGACTCCAGAGGTGGGACTACTTTTCCTCTGAGAGAGATCCACAGGATTCTGCATCAGTTCAGGAGGAGTGCAACCTGGGGAGTGGAGGACACTACTATCTGTCCAGCTCTGTAAACAAACGCTCAATCTCAAAAAGGTCCAAAAAGACGTCATTTCATATTTTGAGCAGGGACGTCGACAGCTCCGTGCCGCCCACGCTCACTTTGTGATAAACGCCGTAAGCTACTAGGTCCGTCCAGTAACCATCTCTCGAGGATGATAAAGCGAAAAAACGATACAGAGGAGAAGAATTGAAATGAAGCTCTGAATACATTTGAATATTATGTGCCGTGGTCTCTTCTCTGCAGGTCTCCAGGTCTCCCAGGTTGACAGAACCAGAACCATCCGGGCCAGCGGCCTCCCTGACTTAAGCGTCTTAGCTTTACGCAAGAGTTCACCAAGATAAAAGTCTTGATCTCCCGTGGAAAAAAAATACCGCTTTCTCTCGGGAACAAACTCAAACAAAAAGTCCTCAACATCATTTGTCCTTTTTGCCACAAGAATACATTTATATAACCAAATGTTTTAACCCTGATGGCAAGATACACATATACACTACCAATGTACATACAGAATCAATACAAAAGGTTTGCTCAATAGTTCTCGTGTATTCAAATATACCTATAGATAGGAACCTGAAAGCTGCGTTACAGCACCGACCACTCCCGTGTGCAGGTCCTTGTGATGACTTGATCACCTTCTGTCTGAGGTCAAAGGTTATGGGTGGAGTGTCATTACTGTCGCTGGAGTTAAAACCCACGACCCTCGTTACATTGGACGGAGAGGTTTCCTTTGAGCTGCTGCTTGCAGGGAAGGACTTGGGTTGACAACAGTTTGCAGGGTGAAAGAGAGGCTATCGGCTGCGAGGCTTCCCTGTGTTTGTCAGTGTCTCTTCCTCTTCCTCCTCCTCCTCCTCCTCCTCCTCCTCTTGCAGGATGTCAATGGAGGATCCCAGTAGTCTCTGGAGCTCTGGTACACATCGCACCAGATCCACAAGTCCCGCCTCCTCTTCTTCTTCCTTCTCTTCCTCCTCCTTATTTTTGCCTTTGTATGGTGAAGCCAAAGTGGAGCTCACCTGGCTGATCGACACCTGCCTCAAGAGCTCAGCACGCGACAGACTCACCACCTCCAGGTGCGGGTAACGCGCCCGGAAGATCCGAGCCGACATCTTCAGACGCTTGAGGACGTCGGTCAGGAGGAACCAGTTGCAAAAGCTGCGAGAGAGAGAGAGAGAGAGAGAGAAATATGCCTGATATCAGCCAACTGTCCTCAAATCATCCTCCAATTAACATAATTCTTCCCACAACAACTCCACTGAATATATCAGAGGTATTAACCTGATGAAGATGGGATTTATTGCAAACTGACTACTGAGTGTAAATACACAACAAAACAATTCAGTGAGAGAAAATCATCATCACACACACACACACATTAATTTAAACTACACACGTATGATCCCATCCCACAAATTGGGACTGAATAATTTAAACTTTTTACAGGTTTTAGCCGATAAAGAATTTGAAATATTTGTTGACCAAATTCTAAGTTTTTAGACTGATTTGGTTGTGGTTGATGCTAATATGGTACATAAAGCAGAGATTTGAAACTCTATCCACATTAGTAATCCAGCTCAATGAGGACTTTGAAAGATGTGGCTACAAACCCGGCAGGGAGGACTCAAACTGAGACAATATAGGGGTTATTTACATTGCATTTAAATAGCCATAACTCGGTTGTGTGACTTTTTGGCTCCAGCCTAAAAACGTATATGGCAGATACATACATACATCTTATATGTTGGTGAACTCACCCCTGGGTTAATGACACCTGGACGTGATAGCAGGGTAAGAGAGGCTCGGAGGAGAACTCAAACAGAAGGCAATCTTTGTCCGAGTCCGGCTCAGTTTTTCCTGTCGCATCCTCCTCCAGGTCCTGGTTCTGCTCGGACAGCAGGAAGTCCCAGCACGGCTCCTGGTCCATCTCTGTGAGATGAAGAGGAGCAGACAAACTGGATGTTTCTGCGCTGACATGGAGTTTGGACGCCTCCTAGTGGACGGTCTATTCACAACAACTATAATACGTCTGCGACTGAGAGCTGGTGAGGCTGCGATCAGTTAAAGGAACACAAACTTTATGGTGTCAGTCGCAGCTTGAAGTTAATAACACCCTACATAGAGACGTATCAAAATAAGGCACACCAGTTTACTGGTGGACAATTTAAGATGATGGACAGTAAGCAGAGTGTAATTCAATGCATTTACTGATATGAACACTTTGGCACAATGAAACAGATACAGGTACTAATTAAAGCTTTGTGATTCATGTGATTATCTCACTTCAAGTCTGCAAGGCTTTTTCCTCAAACTCTACAATAATGAATGGCACAAAAGCTTCTAAAGACAATAGATAAAATGATCCTCCCTATCTACCACCACTGTGAGAAGGCATCACCAGAAATAACACAAAGGAGAGAAATTAAATTACTATGTAATCATACATGTACAGAAACAGATGCAACGTTAAAGACTGGCATCATGGAGGTAAGAATTGGGAGAATTGGACATGCAGAAAATACTACGGATGATTTCAAATGTGGAAACCCAGTGATGGTCATGCTCCTTGGAAAAGTCAAATCTGTCGTGGAACATCACTCTACAGTGGCAACATAAATTACACCAATCAATGACAAGCTTAAGATACTATTTATCACCACTCGCAGAGTGGCAGTAAAATATAATAAAAGATATTTGTCGTCGTTGGGAGTTACATATAAAAGCTTTTTTGTTACAAGTTACCAACATTTTTTGTCACTTCAGTTTAGCTGCAGTCTACTTTCTCTTTAGTCTCCCTCAGTTCTTCCATGCAACTCTAATCCTGTTCATCCTCCACTGGATAACTGGCTCCCTGTGGCTGTTTACAGCACAACTCTGATGCTGGTACACAAGGCTAACACCGCTTTGTGTCCCAGTGAGTCCTACAATGCAATAACTTCCCTGCAGCCACCTGGTCAGCTCTGCAACAGGCCTCCACCCGTCTCCCTCACAGCCAGCTTACCGACTGATCAGTGGACTGATGGATTGGCAGACAGATCAGACCGTTACAAGGTTTCTTACCAAAGAGGGAGCTACTGTAGAAATCCCAGGGTGAGCCGAGATCCAGTTCTTTACGTCCTTCCAGGTCTGTGAAATATTCTGGGGAAAAAAACAACAACGTTATAGATTATATTTTCAGTTTACACGTCACCTCTTGATCTCCACTATGAGTCAATCTGAAAACATGAAGGCAGGACTTCACATTAATGCTTGTCCCCTTGTTAAGACTGAGCAAAACGTAATCATTAGTTGTGATTGTCACAAAATAATTGTCAATAAAACAAGTATAACAGGGCTAAACAATAAGGATTTACTGAGGCGTTTCTTTTCAGCAGTAGCTAAGTAGTGAGCTTTCTTATATATTGTGTTGTTGATTTACAGCTGTGCAGCACTTTGGCCAACTGTTGTTTTAAATGCTCACTATGAATGAACTTAACTTGAAACTTGAGCCAACCTCGCTTCCTTATCGTCTTTGTTGAAAGGTTGCAGTATGGATCAGGAGGAAATAGCAGCGCCTTACAAAGTGAGCATTACTTTACGCATCATCCTGGAAACAGGAGTTCAGTTGGGCGGCGACAAACTCCGACAACGTACGGCGCAGTTTGCCGCAAGATAACCACTAATCGATACCACAATTTGTAAAGGGGCGAGTAAGAATTTATCGGGCGAGCAGATTTCTGACCCACTTACTCGACTGGGTAAGTTTAAAAAAAACATTAAAGTTGAACTCTGAATCAACAAATTAACTTAAGCTGTAGTTAATGCTGCAGCTCGTTTTGTGTGCGTCTGTGTCATCGGAGCCGTTTGTTGTAATGCATTACGGAGCCTTCGTCTCTCTGTTTACCTGAGACACATGCTGTGAGACTAACACACTCCACTAAACACTGATACCGCTGATACTGCAGCCAAGTTGATGGGGAGTGTTTCCTCACTCTCCGCAGCTTGGCCAAGACCTTAAAACACCATCAACAGTGATGTGAAAGTAAGTTAATTACAAAGCTAAAGACAGAGTTCCTGTTAACAAGCTGGCTGGAGGATTTTCTTTGGGTTCAATATGACAACCAAGAGGAAGTCATGCGTTTCGGATGTTTCGCAGGAAGCCCGGTGCGTAATTAATCACTTTGCCTGGCTCAGTTATAGAACGATATTGATCATAGGGAAGGAAATTTAAAGCATTTTCCTCAATGAGCATTAATTGAGAAATCAATGGAAGCTTTTACAACACCAAATTCATGTTTCTCTTCAATTAAAGTTATATTTAAACTGGCATGGGCTGTGTTTTCACCACAGCGGCCTCCTGACAAGACTTAAGTCTCACTGATTTCTATTCAATAACATGAGGATGTCCGCGTGGTCATGAATGAGTCTGCTCAATCTCTTCACTGATACAAATTCAGCAGTAAAACCATATAAAACCACTTGAAAGCGTCTAAACTGTACGGAAATCCAAGTCCAGCAGCTACAAACTTCTAAATGTTACCTCTCACCCGGACAACAGTTTCAGTTCTGGAAACCAAAATTCAGCTGTAAGACCACAAAACATTCTGTGGCTCAAACAATTAATGTCGAGCCCTGTGTGGATGTTACACTCGGCATTTCTCACGTATGCAGCTGCATGCAAGCTGTTTAGTGCTTGCTGTGCCAACTGTGATGCAGTGGGAGTGGGCACAGGCTTATTAACGTGTTGACACGTTGCTTGATGGGTGACTGTTAAGTTGGCAAATACAACATGTCTCAATGCAATTAGCTTTATCACAGCCTTTGTGATGTGTTGTATATTGTGTCTGAAGTGTTTGTGGATGATGTGAAAAATGAATTTAGCCGGAGGTTAAAAAGAAAAAACGGCATTCTAACAATCTGGAATTATGTGTATTTCATCTAAATAGTTACTGATGGAAACACGGGCTGATAAAATGGTCGGGCTACCTGTGAGGAAGGTCTTCATGCTCGGGCTGTGTGCCAGTTTGACCGGAGTGTGTCCAGAGTAGGTGGCCAGCGTCGGGTCCGCACCGTGGTTCAGAAGCAACCAGACTATGGGCAGGTTATCACTCGCTACTGCGTCATGAAGGGGCCTAAAGAGAGGACAAAACACAAACGTCTTTCAGGGATTGGACAACGTTACACCTCAATCTGTCTGCTAATTTGTTGTGTATGGAGTATCACGATGTACTTCAGTAAAACTAATACTTTCTGGGATTAACTACAATTTGTGTAACCGTTATTTTTTTTTTTAATGAGACAAACTCCTTCGACCGGAAAAGTAAATATGCTAAAACAGGTGACAGGAATTATTATCACTAAAAAAAAAAAGCCCCTCACTGAGATATGCAGCGAGAATATAATCTTAATCATGACATACAACCTGCCAGCGAGGATGCTCATTACTGCTCCTAGCACCTGTAGAGTGGCTACGCTTTCAGGAGAGTGAGTGTAACAACAATTAAATGATTTTTTGAGTATTGTTCATATTTTCAGCCACAAAATATAAATTATTCCATTAAAACATTTATAAGAAATGCAATATAAAGTGCCAGGTAAAAGTATTCACCCCCCCCCCCCAATTGACTTTTCTTCCTACTTTGTTGCATTACAACCTGGATAATTGATTTCTATTTGTGTAATGAACCTACACAAAAATCAATATTGATGAAGTGAAATGTAAAAAAAAAAGAAGAAATGCATTCAAAAATATTTTTAAATAAATAGAATTTTGAGATAAAGTTCACCGATCAAAGTGTCACATGATCTTTCATATGAGCTAACGGAGCACCATTAAATCCATTATGATAAAACAGAAAGAATATGGCACCACAACATGCCAAGAGAGGACTATTAGTCACGGCAGGCGAGGAGGACATTAATCAAAGAGGACCCTGAAGGAGCGGGAAAGCTCCACAGCGGAGATTGCATCTGTCCATAGGAACATTTTAAGCCATGTGGCCAGAAAAAAAAGTAATTTCTTAGTGAAAAGAAATTAGAAAACACATTTGGAGTCTCCTGCATGCTCTTTGGCGAACTCCAAATCTTCTTTTATAAAACGCTATGGGGGTGAATACTTTTGCAAGACATTACGTCCATCACATTGATATCATCAATATACAAACACTCGTCATTTTAGCAAGCTCAACAAAGACTTTGAGATGAGACGGACGGCTCCAAAAAGATAGTAATCTCTGTGCTCAAATGCGTTTCAAAAGGTTACGCCCAACGAACTACAACCACCACTGTAAATCCTGCACCAGGAGGCCTCACCGTGTCCCATCCTGGGCGCTGCAGTTGACGTCAGCGGCGTGGTTCAGCAGCATCTGGACAATCTGAGTCCAGCCTCGAGAAGACGCTTCGTGGAGAGCTGTGTAACCGGCATTATCGCGCCGATTGACCTCCCTGACGTCCTTCTCAAGACAGTACTGGACTACGTCCTGCACAGCAGAGGAAGTACAGACGGACCGTGTCACATTATGACTCAAAGAGGTACACTGTCATGTTAGCGATACCACACGAGGAAACGGGTGGACTTTACCTGATAGCCCAAGCGTGCGGCACGTTGCAGCAAAGTCTCCCCGGCATTTTTATTGACAATCAGCCGCCGAACCTCCGGAGGAACGGGCTTTTTGGGCGGAGACTCTGAGCTGCAAACTTTCCCCGATGAGCCTTTCTTATTGGGTGGAGACGATGGCAAACTTTTTGGAGTGGGTGGGAGGCTTTCTGTTCTTTTTACATCAGCGCCATCACTATCCAGGGCAAGTGAGGCAGCACGCTTGCCCAGGCTGCTGCGTTTGGTCTTAACCTAAAATACAGATTTATTGATTAGAGCAGTGTGTGAAATGCAATCTCTTGTAATGCATCGCCAAGTTAAGGCAGCGGGTTCTTCTCTTCCAAAAACCTGCGCAGCATTAAACCAGCTGCCATCATAAATGTGCCACACATGGTATATATCTAGCCACAGGGGGGCACTGTAAGCTAATATATTCATGGGACATTGTAGATTACTCGAGCCTGTAGGCTTTGAAATGTTCTATAATACATCAAACATCTTACCTTCTGCTCATCGTTGTCACTTAAGTGCTTGCTTTTGAACTTCCTCTTCCCTGAAGGCTTGTCATTGCACTCCGGAGATACCTCGCTCTCCTGGTAGCGGACCGACCCGGAGCGAGTGAACGAGGGTCTCCTCGGAGGAGGCTCTGGACTGCAGGCGGTGGGACTCGAACACTGATCCGCCTGTGGATCTAAAATGATAAATAGGATCGAAGGTTATGTGGGGTGGTACCAAACAGAAGAACACAGTGAAAAATCCTCAAACTACCGTGATATTTCAACATCACCCATCTTATCTTTAAAGTGCTGTAAAGGGACTGCCAAGCCAAACATGGAGCATGAGATATTTCAGGTGCATCAGACTGTTTGGTAGCTATTGAAACAATGGCTCATCCACATCAACAGGTACCTGAAGAGGCCTTGCTGATGTGGACATGACACAGTCGGCACCTCAAGAATATATACTGAAAATTGCATATGCTGTCCTCAGAATCTTTGGCGTTTGTCAGATGTTAAATATATCTCAATATTTGTCTGTCATCATATACTGTATAATATCCAATAATACTTTCCTATGTACTTTTATACAAAGATGTACGTTGTCTTAATTTGTCCGTGTCTATTGTAATACGTATTAACTATAGAAGACGCTTGCTAAGCTTTCTTATTGTTAATTCTGAATTATTTATCTTTATTTCCTAAAGAGGAATATTTTTTATAAACACACTCAGGGCTCACCACATTCAACCGATTGTTTAAACATTTTAAGAAAATAGTTTATATATATATTCATTATCTTTACTTGGGGTTTAAGTTGACATCTTCAAATGTCTTACTTTGTCTTAACAACAGTGCAAAACCCAAAAATATTTACATGAATATTAAACAGCAGAAAATCCTCACAGTGGAGAATTTGGAAATAAATGTTTGGCATTTATGTTTAACAAATTACTGAAACGATTAGTCAATTGTCCAAATGGTTACTTAATCGACTAAATCTAAATGTTCTGTCAACCAATCAACTCCTACAGATTCATACTATAACATTATGGTTTTCAGTCACATCTGTAACCAACAGTTGTACTTTTGATTAAAACTCGGGCTGGAAACTGTTAATTGAAAACTGCTGATCTCTAGAGAGAAGCTGCGTACCCGCTGGGACTCCGCTGTCCCGTCTCAGGGCATCCGCTTCTTCGAGGTGCTCCCCATCTTCCAGCTTGTCTTTCTCAGTGATGTATTCTCCAGTCTGATACTTTTTGCTACGGCATCGCCGGCGTTTCTTGGGAGCCGGCGTTTCACCCTCTGCACCGGCCGTCTTGCCCTTTCCCTGAATCGCTCGCTCTGGCAGTGGGGTCGAGCGGGGCCTTCCTCTCGGACGGCGGGTGGGTAGGGTGGGAATCACGGGGGGTGATGGGGAAACTGGAGGAGGAGGCATTTGTGGGGGGGGAGGGGAAGGCGTCGCGAAGCCCCAGAGGTCGAGTCGAGCCTCATCAGCTCGCCGCCGTCCTCTCCTCAGCCTTGGGATGAAGCTCCCTGTAGCGTCGGCCTCCTTACTGGATACAGCAGAGCGATTGAGAGACTCCGGAGTCTCTAGAGCACTGCTGCCGCTATCTGCAACTGATTAGATCACATTTGATCGTTCATATTCACAAGAGCTTCTTTGCATAGAAGTTTCACTGAGACGTAAAAGAAACGGCATCCAGACAATACGTGTGACATTTTCTGTCTGCTTCCTACATAAACTACCGTGCCACCGAGACGGACTGCGGGCTATTTATCTCCACAACTAAAGCTACGAGAGAGTAATCTGCCTGTGAGCTCAATAAAATGCTACATGTCTGACTCAACTGAAAGCATCATTAAATCTGAGATAGATATCAGAAATATGTCCATGCTGGGAGAACTTGTCAGGGCTGTAAATGTCACAGGATTATAAGAAACAAAAGACGTTACCAGATTTGTTGCGGGTTGGTTGCTCAACCTTGTTGGGACTGATCTTGTCCCTCGGAGTCGGCTCTTTACTCTGTGGAGAAAGTTTCCCCGCTGACAGACTCTGCTCCTGCACAGGTGCACATCGTTTCTTCTGCTGGAATACACAGGGGACAGAGTCAGCGCGCCGTGTTCGATGCCATTGATCACAAAGCTTTCATGATGACAGAGAGCATGAAACAGTCTTACAATAAGCCGTTGGAAGTTAAAGCATCAGTCGTGGATTCGTAGTATGAAAAGGAGCTCTGTATCATCAAATCAATTGTTAAAATCTTGATGAGAGTGCTGCCTAAAATATTTCCCTAAAATTCAACCACGGGGAGATAATAAGAAAAGAACAAAGATATTTTACACATAGAGGTAATCTACCTTCTTTTGACAAGACACTTTGGTTGGAGTTTTTTCTATGTCTTGCTTCTTCTTTCCTGCGGTCTTCTTTGATGAGTCCGGTGGCGACTTCTCCTTCGCTGGCTTCTTAGGACTGGTTTTCTTTTGTTTGACGGCAGCAGCTTTCGCTTTGGTTGGCAACTCCTCTTTGGTTCCGTTTGTTTTCTTGTCGAACGTGTCGCCTCCCGTCGCACACTGGCCTGTCAGAATAGATGCCACCACGCCGTCCAGTTTTTCACTGGGTCCGTCAGACGCCCCCATTTCTTTCTTCAACGTCTCCCCCTCTAACACCTGGGCTAGTTTGCTCTCCAGCCTGTTCCCATTGGTTGATGCATTGCCAAAGAGATGGCCCGCAGGCTTTGAGAAGCCTTGCTTCGCCGGCAGTCCCACGTGTTCTCCCTGGCCGGCGATTAACTCCTTATTATTCTCCAGAGGCTCGGTGGCGTTCGCCTTCTCGTGCTTCTTCTTAGCTGGAGTTGAATCCCCTTGAGATGGCAAACCAGCCCATTTTTCCACAGACCAGTACGCTGGGTATTCAAACGCAGCAGTTTGTTTGGGTTGGGTGTCTTGGCTCCCAGAGAGTGGATTCAGACCATCAGCTTTTCTTGATGCAACAGGTGAAGCTTGAGCGTTGCCCTCGGCCGTTGTGTCGAGAGCTTGCTGCTTTACGATGGACGCGAGGTTCGACAGGGGAGACTTCATCCTCTCCCACTTATCATCCTCGGGGTTGGACGGGCTGTGATGGCCACTCTGAACGTTAGATCCTTCTGTAGCCGTGGCACCCTTCGTCTTCGGAGACCCTTGTGTGATTTTTCTCTGAACAGACGAGGCTTGGTGCGGCATATTGGGTGGCTGCTGCCAAGCTGGGCTGACAACGGCGGTGGAGTACGGCGCGGCTGTTTTGCCGGCTCGAGATTTCTGATGAGTCTGAGCGCTGGCGGAGCTCGACAGGGCGGTAGTGAGGGCTGCTTTAGAGGGGCAGTTCTTAGTTATGGCTATGCTGGTGTTTTTAACATGCTTGACACTGTGAGCATGTTGGTTGCCCTTCATCGTGCAGGATGGCTTCTTTCCTCCCGATGCCAGATGCTCTCCTTGGTCAATTATAGATATAAACTCCTGCTTTGCAAAACTCTGAAATTCATCGGCAAAAGTCCCTTTTCCGTCTTTGCCCCGTAGAGTAGAAGCCAGTATCGGGCTGGCCACACCAACGTATGTTCCAGGGATGTTCTTTACGGAGTCTTGAGAAGATCCCTTACCCCAGGTTGGTTTGGACTCTTGGGCCTGGTGATTCTGAGGCCTATTTAATTGCTTTTGATGGGATCCATTTCTGTGGGTGTTGGGTAGGATAGGGTACTGCACAGTTGAGCTATACGTTGTAGAATGAGCCCTCTTTGAGTTCAGAAAATCTCTCGGATTTGACTCGTTATTGTGAGTCTCGCCCATCGCAACAGGAGGGTCAGTTATGCATTTTGGACGTTTCGATTTAGCAGATAAATCCAGGGGTACATCTCTTGGTTCAACAGAACAAGCTGTGTGGTCATCTGAAGCAGAGGGAGGTGTCGTTTTAAGAGGGCCCGTGGTTGTCTTGTCTAGGCTGTTGCTTTTCTCCACATGGTTCAGCAGTCTGCTCTGAGAGGTGATGCTGGCCAGAGCAGAACCACAGCAAATGGCAGCAGTGGGAGACAGCGTGTAGCGGGTGGGTGCTGCAGGAGTTAATGAAGGGTGCTGCAATGGTAGGGCAATAGCTGGTGAAGCCACCACTGAGGCTAAAGATATATGCTCTCCCACAGATTTAGAATTCTTACTAGACGAATGGTTCGATTTAAGCTTCGACGACGATGCGCCGGCTTTTTTCTCCGCAGCCGGAGTCCTGCCCACCGAGAACGGATAGGGATAGGTCCGCATGAGAGGTGTCCCTCCGACACCCGAGCTTTGAGGCTGGATTTCTTTCTGAAACTGACTGGCTGTGGCTTCTCTCAGTGCCGCGATCTGACCCAATGCTGGTGGAAGAGTGATTTTACAAAGTGGAGAGGGAAAATTTGTGGAAGGAAGGAAGGTGACAGGCTGGGCTGGTTTAAACATGGTGGAGCACTGAAACCCAGGTGGTACACTTTGCACGGATTGTGTTTGCGGGTGCGATTTCTTACTGGACGTCACAGTGCTGTGACAGGGGCTGAGTGAGTCCTCACGGCTGACTTTCACGCCACTTGACCACTGGGGAGCGGGGAGGAGCCCGGCACCATCCGCCTTGAGTTTAGGGGCCTCTGCCCTTTTGTCTGCTCTCTTCTCTGAGCCGGTGAGGGCTGAGCCGGACGTCGGTGCATTGTTGGGCTGTTGAGGTGGAGACAGCTCAGGGCTGTGGTTGTAATTGCTAGTGTCCAGGCAGGCTTTCGCTGTCTTACAGTCTGTTGTTGGTGTGGTCTTGTTTTGCTGACTGAGGGTAACATCTCCTCTAAACTCAGAGGGTAGCGTCTGGGGGGGGTTTCCCACCATACTAGCAGACGCTTTATTTGGAGCACTGATCTCTCTGCTCACCGTGCCTCCATCCCCTACATTCATTAGTGTAGGATCCACCTGAGTAATAAGAGAAGATCACGAGGCCGATGTTAATTGGATAAAAAGAAAAAGGATGCTCTAATCTAGAAATTGAACTGTAATGAAAAGAAAAACAATTACCTGCATAGGTGTTTCTTTAACACAACATGCCTCAGGGGTAGCTGAGTCAGTCGGCTGAGAGTTTTCCTTGAAATACAGCGATATGCTGCAGAACACACGAGACAAAGAAGATGGGGGGAAAAAAAAGGACTGTTGGTGCTGTTCTGGTTTCAATCACAAAGGAGACTTCCATTCAATTCTTCATGAAGGAATAAGACATACTCAATGCAACAGTAAATGATTCAGAGTTACCAACATTGGGAAATTGAAAAGTTCCTTTCTTTGAGACAGGCTTGAAGGCCAGATATGTTACAATTTCCTCAGAGCAGAGAGACAATTTAGGGTAGCTGAGAGAAGTGTGAGGAATTGAAGAATGTATTTGTTCTGTTGTTCCCTTTGATTTTACTTGCTTGCTTGCGGGGAATACTAACAATTTGTCAGTGTGATCAATCTGGAGCGTGATTTATCTTAACTGAAAACAGGATATTCAGTGAATGAAATGAGACCTAATGCATTGCAATACAGACAGATTATGAACCGACGGAGACAAATAAAAGGCCCCCCGTTCCCAAATACCACATCGCCCCTTCGCATTGTTCGCAGCCAATCTCCACTTTATTTCCTGGTTAAACTTTAATCTAAAGTGATGAAGAGAGGCTTCCTCCACTTCAAACCCTTCTGCTACAACAGACCCACACTGACTCTCTCTCTCTCTCTCTCTCTCTCTCACACACACACACACACACACACACAAATCATACCAAATACCGTACGATACAAGATATTAAAGTAAATCTGTGATGCATGTCAAACATCTAAATTGCTTATTTTAAATATGGCTTACTGTAGCCTTGGTATGCAGTGTGCAGCTGTTTTAGGATTAAAAAAACAATACTGTTAAATTTAGAGACCACCTTGTGATGGGATCACACTAGCCAGGAATGGACCCTTCCTCACTTCCTACCCCCTACGTCTTGCACCCTCTGAACACACCCGTCTTCGAAATCTTAACTATACACTTCTTAAGTTTTGCGATGCCAAATTGGGGGCGTAAACTGAGGGGGGGGGGGGGGGCAATGGCCCCTTCCCCACTTGTTACCCCCCCCTACTTCTGTCACCCTTGCTTGGACCACACCCACCTATGAACACAGCATCCATTTTGATCTCAACGACACACCTGTAAAGTTTGGTGACTGTATCTTTAAAGCTTACAATGCTATCGCGGGGGAAAAAAATCTGTCCACAGAGGCACAGACTGAACTCTAAACACTTGGCGAAGCACTCAGAACCGCTTCTGTGGTAGTTCCTGCTACAGTTAAGCCAACTCCAGGACCACATTTTGCAGCGATGACACACACACACACACACACACACACAAAGACTCACAAGGTGAAAACAATACCAGCGTCGCTGTCACGGTGGCTGGTAATAAATACAAGAGAGGGTCTGTATCAGCAAATACTCAACATCCCCAGTTTTGACTGAGTCCTATGACTTAAATGAAAAATGCTTATAACAGTCAAAAACAGGGAGTGTGGCTCATGCCCTGTGACCTGCGGCCCACTCACTCAGTAATCCATCCATGAGGTAATCAGCTGTAACTGCTCAAATGATGTCTTATTGGTGAGCGGCAGCCTCAACGTGTTATGCGCTGATGCACACTGGAGCAAATATGGATGACGGGAAGAGAGCAAAAGTTTAGTCTCTCAACCATCACTGGACAGGTAATTGTTTATGATTACAAAAAAAAGCAGCCCACCTAAGTTGAAAGCAGTCTTAATGTGGGGTTCATGCAGTGTGATCTAAAATTAGACATGAAATTCCACCCATTGCTCCTCCATTGAGAAAGTCACACACAAAAAAAAAGAGAGGACATTTTGACAACACAATTCATACCTTCCCTCACCAAACAATGCGAACCACGCACACAATTATGAATAATAATCAAACAGTTCCATCTCTCCTGCTATCATTTCAAATACCCTCAGATACGACACACACACACACACACACACACACACACACACGCAGCCCCTGGTAGGCTGTGTAGGTGGAGGTGAGCGCAGGCGAGCGCATCTGCAAGTAAATGAGACGACTATAAAAAAAAAAAGGTACTAGAGGCACAACATTTAAAAAAAAAAAGAGCTTTTTTTGGGGGGAGGGGGGATATTCCCCCCTGGAGCCAGTGAAACATAACGACTATGATGCACATAATGACTGACACAACGATCTCTGCGGGAATCTGCGAGCACGGGCTGAACAAAAAAAAAAAAAAAAGGGGGCTCCAGCGATGCAGATGCCGCTCAGTGTGTGAAGGAGGGTCTGCATTCATTACCGCACAACAGTTGCTTACAGCTAGTTTGTCTTTGTGCCGCGATCATACGCGGTCTCCTCCTCCGACACCAACATTTGCATTCATCAGCTCCGATGTAGGCCACTCAATGTATGCAGCAGTCCGGCGCACACGCCGTGGGCAACACCGCTTCAGACAAAACAAAGTCGAGCCTGACGTTACATTTGGAGGAAAAAAAAAACGACGGAAGCAGATGATTTTTGTTGTTGTTGTTATTGTAGCCCCACTTCAGACCGGCCAGTTCACTGTTCAGCACAATAGACACGCGCACCACGGTCATGTGTGTGTGTGTGTGTGTGTGTGTGTGGGGGAAACAAAGTGCACAATGCACGTTGTGTGGGGAGAACACTCTGAAAACAATTTGTTTGTTTTCCTCCTCTGTTGTTAATATCAGCACGGAACAACTCTGGAGAGCTCCGGGTTCGCTGCTCTGTCGCCGGAGATGGAGAACAGTCTCCATGATGAGAGAAAGGCTCTCAGGTGATCGGTCCATCTACACACTAAACACGGCCACGGGCTGCACGAGGGAGCCCCCCCCCTGTTAACATCACCTGAATGACGTGGACAACGCGGATAGAAGGACGGTTGTTTTGTTTTTTGGGGGGGGGGGGCACGCGGAGTGACAGGAGCTACATTTGAAACCAACATCGAGTGGCCGCGTCGGAGAAACAACAATGTGGCAATGTGTCACATCTCCGCCTGATAAGGTAAGTCAACATCAATGCGAAGGGGAGAGCCCGACAAACACAACTCCCACGAGCACCCGACAAAGGTAACACCGTCTGCCAGTGGACGTGTTTGTTTTTTTTGTCTTTTTTAACAAACAAATAATCAATCCCACGCGCTGATAACACAGAGAACCAGGCTGCACCGACTCTTTATTCGCAAAAAAACAAAGTAGCCAGCTGGACAACAACTGGGTGGGTGACACAACTTATTGCACACAATTGAGCTGCTGGAGTGGCCACCAAAAAAGAAGGAGAGAGGAGGAGGAGGGGGGGCAATATATTTAACTCCACGGACCACCACGGGAAGCCTCTACGGCTCCATGCGCAGCGGAGTCTCCGCGAAGCCCTCGCGCTACTCCCGTCGGTCTGCATGCTGAGAGGCGGGCTTCTGTTATTTATCCCGAGCCGACCTAATGAGAAGTGCTCCGGTCCCTCTCCTATCGGCCCTCTCCGGTGGACACACTGAACCACTTCGGCGTTTGAGAGGCATTCACCGAGCCTCTCCGCTCCCGGTCCCCCCCCCCCCCGTTTAAAAGACTCTCTCTCTCTCCGCGGAAATATTGAATAATTCCCGAGCTAATCAGCGGGCGAGGAGATAAAAAAAGATGTCTAGTGACACAAACACAGTTACGAACCCGCTCGTCCAGATGGCATGTGAACGGGCGCACAGGCACGACTCGGATACGGCCGGGTCCAGCCTTTCGCCTCCGCCGTCCGTGGCTGCTCACTAATCTCGACGGTTTTCGGTTCTAAAAGTCCGAGAGGAGGGGGGGAGGGAGGGAGGGAGCGAGGAGGAGGGGAGGGTAAAGGAGGAGGAGGGGGGGGGGGTTAAGACAGTCCGTTCCGTATCTCCAGTCTGGTTGGAGAGAGAGGGGAGAGGAGAGAGTGGGGCAGAAGGGTGCTCGGTGACAGCATGGGAGATGTAGTGCTCGGCTATCCACGCCCAGGATTAGACGCTGGAGAGGCTGGGAGGGGTAAGGACTGCAGGTACCGACATGCAACGCGAGCTTTCTGCCGCTCAAGGGGAATATGGGGGGGATCGCGACCAAAGAGTGTAACGGTGCGCTAAACTGAAGAGGGCTTATCGGGGTAACGAAGTAATAAACTGTATTTCGTGTGACCAAATGGAGGCTCTGAGTATTACTACGCGGGTGTGTGCGCGTCAGTGGCAGTCAAGTCAATTAACAGAGTCACAGCAGCGGGTGATGGTTGCTAAACGGAATTGCCAAAATACCCACCAAAAAAAAAAAAAAAAAAAAGAGAGTGGGAGAGGTTTGGGTCTGTTGCAGTGGAATTAACACGAGGAAGCAAGACTCCGGTTGCTGGAGGCTCTCCAGTTGCATGCTGTAAGCTGCAGACTGATGCAGCACACTAATGCCTCCTCTACTGATTTCTAAATGGGATTTCAAAAGCCATAACTCTGTGAGACTTGTTTCAGTAAGTTCAGCTCTTTGCTGTAGATGCCATGGATCTGAGTTAACACCTGATCAGCTGCTTCTTTTTTTTTTTTTTGTAATAAAATCTCACTTGTGTCTTTCCTACTTAGACTGACTTATGATGTGAGCTGTGGAACTATTTAATTGCCAATATTATGATTCTCATATTTACCTCCAAAATCCTGACTATCTTTCATTGAAAATACCATAAAAACAACAACAATCCAAAATAACTAAAAAGTCAAACTTGTGCAGTGACATGAAGAAACTTTTCCCCGTTGGATTCATGTTGAATGTTCATGATGATTGACAGTAACGTGGGCTGACACATCACAGCTGAACCGCATGACTTTTCATGATTTTCCTGGTTTGTCCAGGCCTGGGTTTTGACGTTGTGGAGACGTTTCGGTGGTGCATCATCAGTACACTGACATTCACGTCTTGCAGTGCAGTGTTTCGAAATCACATTTCCTGTTCTCACCGGGTCAGGCTTCAACTGGATTCATGCACACACACACACACACACACACACACACACACACACACAGGTCTCTACTGAGAAGTGGGCTTTGAGCTTTGGATGATTTTAGTCCTTAGTTCTGACTTAACCAAAAATCAAGACATGCGGTGCCAGTTCATAAAGACAACGGCCGTCAACGTGAAGGCCAACTGAAACAATCCACACATGCTTATTGTCTGTTTAACAGCAGAAGACAGATACAAGCCACCAACAAGCCAGGAAGATGAAGCCGCTCTGAAGGTAATGTGATACAATGAAACCTCTCTTTGTAATATCATATGTACATCACTACCTGATTTATAATTCAATAAAATCTACTTTGACCTAAAACTGTTTCTATATTCACCCATTGTACAAGTGAGCGGTTAAACACACCGGGTCAGCTTTTCCTTCCATGACTCAAACGATGGAAAACAAAGACCAGGATTTGAGAAGAATCTATGAGGACCAAGCTCATATTCACAGTAATGAGGTGAATGGCAACACATCTGCAACTTCCACTCACACACAGGTGAACATAAAGTTTGTCTCAGTCTGTTTGTCTGGGATTTGCACTTGATTCTCCCACCAAAGATAACAACCACAGCAACATCTAGCCCTCCTAAATGCCATGGTCACATTTGGACACGCAGGTCTACGGGTTACCCTGCTGTGATCAGACCACTTGTCTCACCTGAGTCCTGAGAGCAGTGTAGGCCTGCTGTTTACGAGGGCATCCACTCCTGCTGGCCAACACATTTCCTACTTTTCTCAACACTTGCGGCGGTGAGGAAATAACCGTGCAAACGTGCACACGCGCACACGCGCGCACACACACACACACACACACACACACACACACACACACACACACACACACACAGCGAGGCTGACCCCACAGAGTTTGTTTACTATACCAACGCACGATCGGTGTCGTTCCGGAGCACCACGGCGGTGAGCAGGGCAACGATCCTGTCCACCCGCCGAAAGAGCGGTACAGGCTCCGAGCCGGAACTATTTCTGCTGCTTCTCCCGTCGCGGACTGGATCGGTGTGTGTGTGTGTGTGTGTGTGTGAGAGAGAGAGAGAGCTTCTAACGTGCCCTTCGCCATTCGCTCAGTAATGGCTGCGTGCAAAGCGGCCAAATCGTTGACAGATGGCCAAAATGGGAAATAGGGAAACCCAAAACGCCGATCGGTAAAAAAAAAAAAAAAAAAAGAAAGAAAGAAGGAGAACGCTTCGGACGACCGTGTCTGCATAAAGCAGGAGTATTTCAAAGTCGGCAGCTGACACATCGCATTGTGTCTGAGTCGGGGTAACCCGGAGACCTCAACGACCGCGCGAGCTATCCCGGTAGTGACCGGCTGCTCCGGGCTTCACCAATTATAGACGAGTTTGGTTTACATGGTTCACATGGTCCACATCGGATGTCTGAAGCTGTGGGTGGGGGGGGTTAAAAAAAAACAAAAAAACTTGTTATGCATGCAATTAAAAATCCCTCGAGCAGGGATGTGGTATTCCGCACATGCACTATGACAACTGCGATAGCACAGATGGAGGCACGTTGTTTATTTCGAGGGCCTGATTTTTTTTTTTTATGTGAAGAATGTCGTCTTCAAAAAGGGGGCACACACGCTCATCTGTCTGTGAGTCATATTGGAGATTATCGACCCTATTTAGGCCGCCATGGTTTACAGCGACGAGGATGTCCCGTCTAAGTTCGTGGTTCACCTGGTCAGTATTGGATGTCGAGGCTGGGAAGGCGGCCGGGTGCGATCGCTAAGTAAAAAAAAAAAAAAAACATCAAGCGTGTTATTCTTCCATCTTGGGTACAAGTGATGAATTATTCTACAATAAACGAAGGGAGAGCATGCGGAGCCGATCGCAGAAACAGTGGCGGGTGATGTTCCTGTTTGCCAGGTTAATGGATGGCCCGATGCGCCGTCCACATGACGTTAAATATATCTGGAATTGAAAATGCATCACTTCATGTAGCCTTTTTAGTCGCCGTGTCGGCGTTTGGACAGCCGACTGCACGCACAGCCGCTACAGCGGACTCAAGTATGTCATCTCGACACACACAACTTGGCTGTCCGTAGGCTGCATGTGACACGATCCTACATAATGCCGTGGGATAACAGCGAGACATCGCCGCAACTAGCGTGGCTCCCTCAAGACACCGAACAACTAGGGGGAAAAATACACCGATCCAGGTCAAAGTTTGGCAGAGTTTGACTCGCCCTCAAACAGCGTTGTGCAATGCCCCCTTTAATGCCCCCTGCTCGCCCGTAACGCCTTTGTTATTAGTAATCGCATGGTATTGCACCGTCTTACCTTGCGCTCCGAGCTGTCCGCAGCCACAAAGCCTGCACACAGCGCAACAAGCGATTGTTGTCCGCACAGAGGCTTCCGTGTGGGGGCCAGGGATGTGATTTTTGAAGTAGAATGAATACAGTATGCAATTTTTGGTTTGTCCTCGCGATCTTCCCTTATTGCCAGTTTTCGGTCTGCAGCAGCTGGAGATGAAAATCGCGCACCCTGGGTCCTAGCGCCGGGTAAAGCCCTACAGGTGAATAACAAACAGACTGCTGCTCGGTGGGTCTGAATCTTTAATTGCAGGGTTGTTCGCTGGAGTCTGATAAATAGTCCTTATAGGGCAGAGTTATTTATCCCCAAAAGGTTCAACAAATATTTAGATATTCTGCGTGGAGGATTTAAAAAAAAAAAGAAGAAGAAAAGGATAATGTCATCAAGTCCAATTACACGGAGGGAGACATTACTTGTCATGTCGTCAACATTATCATGTAAACAAAGCACGAGTTTATCATGGCACAACAACCCAAATTTAAATTCAAATGGGGCCATATTTGTTTAAAAAAAGAAGAAGATAATATACGTGTTAAAAATCAAAGTGTCCAACAATCAGAAGGTTCACCCACTGGAATATTAAAGCCAAACTTAGGCAACAGTTACCTCGATGTACCTCGATTGCTATAGTGGCAAATAAAATGAAAAAAATGTAAAGGAACCTTATCAGAAATGATTATTTATGTTATTCATTGGCCGATAAACCATTATAAGATTTTTTTAAACTCTCAAAGATCAATATCGGCCTCAAAACTCCTGTATCGATTGGGCTACATAATTTATATCGTGCCTCTCTACTCAAACCGCTTTAACACCACATGTCATCATGCACATGATGGCAGAGGCTACCATACAAGGTGCCACCTGCTCATCGAGATCTAATCATAGCTCATTCACACATTTTGTAGTGTTGTGTATATTTAGTATAGTATTTTTGCTGTCGGTGTGGATTTGCTGTGGCAGGAAGCTGGACATGTGTCAGACAGCCTCTCTTCATTTCCGGTGTGAATGCAAGTGCAAGTACAGTTTTTGGGGGGGGGGCAGAGGGCATTAAGGTGTTTGTACCCAGGGGGGACAATTGTCTAATAATCCGTCTATGTTGTGCTGTTATGTCATTGGTGATTCATAGAATGTATGGTAAACAGATCAGAAACAGCTTGTTCTCTTGGCAACATGACACAGATGACCTGAACGAGACAAATGAGATGTTCCAGAAGTCAGCTACAAATATAGAAGTTGAACAAAAACACTGGAACACAAACAAGTCTAATAATGGCTGGCAGAATCAAGTTTTCTTGTATTTCTTTGTCTCTTACAGAGATACTTGGAGATACTAAGTCAGTGAACAAATCGAGGCCGCTGTTAGTGAGTCAAAGGCCCAGTTAAAGGGGCAAGACTTAACCGGTGGGATGCGAGAACAAAGAAGGAAGCAGTGGCAATGGCCGGGAACTTGCCATGTCCCAGCGCAACAAATTGTTGACACGGTGAACTTTCTCTCTTTAGCCTGTTGAAGCTCTTCTGCACTGTTGAGGTTGAGTACCGCTCACTGCGCCTCAAGAGACCATCCTGGAGAAGTACCTGAGATGTTCCCTAAAGGTTCTGGCGAAGCACCGCTGTCAGAGGCACCGCAGCAAACTGAAGGCGTCCGCAGACGACCAGATACGGCACATCCTTTAGGACAGCGTCCTTCGCCATAAATGGACATTGCTTTCATTAAAGTGGAGTTAAAAGCCGCCACTCATTGAGGAGAGTGCAAGGATTCTGCAGGTTGACCTGTACAAGCCATCATTTTTCCGGACACCATCGCTGTCTCTAACCTTGTGGTAATTTAACACAAAACAACATGCGTTCATTCACCCCTTGTTGCCATGCAGATAGTTTGGATGTTATGTGGCCAGCTTTTGACACGTTCGCTTCTGCCATCCTGATACAAGGAAGCGCATTTCATTTATGGAAATGTATCATGAAAAACTCAAAAGCGACGTCTCTTTGTAGAACCAACACCCCTGTTCCTCTGGATAATCTGCAGACCTGTGAGCACGTTTCATTGGACGTACTGTACTGAAGAAACAGACCCGGTGGAGGCTGTTGACAGTGAGGTCTGTGGATTATCCTGAGTAACTGGGGCACTGCAGCTGAGTTTTACAAATCATTTTCAAACTCTTTCAGCAGCACAAACAAAACTGCATTCACCGTTGTTCTATTGGGGGTGGGTTCAGAAGTGTCAGAGCACACAGACGGGCAGACGGGACCAGTAATAGTAGACACTCAGGAGCGGAGGCTGCAGATGCTACTGATGGGAGACGGCACTTTTCTGTGTCGACTGAGATAGTCCCTGCAGGCCAGCCTCTCTGCAGGGTCTACGGCGTTATTGGAATCACGAGTGTGTGCAAGAAGAGGGCCATCAAGATGGCCACATGGTGTGTAACGGCAAGTGGTGTACCCTGTTAAACTGGGAACCCACTGCACACGAGTGTCCCACCGCAACACAAATTCTGTCCCAATGACAGAGTGCACTGGTCCGCACTAAACGAGGCAGGCTAGCTCACCTTATCGTGTGTCTAACCCGGGTGCATCGGACTAAATGGGGGTATTAAAAGGTGCCCTGTGGAGTTTTCTACCACTAGCAGCACTATGGAGCCATTTTTGTCCAGAGTGGGTCATGTTTTGATTGTATTGTGCATGTGCACGAGGACGCACATGCATGAGTGGGAGTTTTGTGGCGCAAGAGGTCAAAGAGAACCTTTGACGTCCCGGGTTTTTTTTTTCCACCGATTGACAACCGGGGAAGGTAAAGCGCAAACAGGAGCCGACAAAGACAACAAGAAGAAGACAACAAGCAAATATGGACGTACATAATGCATAATTAAAATGATTGTTATTTCTTTTTTTAAATCGGAGTGACAAATGTTTGTAATAAATGACCCAAAGGATACAATTTTGTTGAGAAACACTGAATCTGAACTAACTTTGTTTACAAGAAAACGCCACAGGGCACCTTCAAAACCATTCAATGGAGGTCTGATGGCAGCAGGTTGTGCATTTATAGATTCACAATCTCATATTTCATACTATAAGAAACAACTAAAGGTGCTCCTCCACTAGTTATTTGACAGATAATTAAACAGAAATCATTTTAATAATCCTTTAAGTCATTTATCATTAGCATTTTTCAGGTTTTAGCTATTTGAAAACGTCATACTGGGCTTTAGGATGTTGTGATGCAAACATTTCCTCATTAGATTGATCGCTGAGGAAAATAACAGTAAGATGCAGCTCTACGTGGATATTTTACCTTTTATAATATTGAACATTAAATGTTCATTTTGAATTCCAAATACGATATAGAACGACAGCTAAAAATCGTTACTGCTCAGTATCAGTCACAAGTTTCATGCATTGTACATCTGGTGAGTCGGAGCTTGTGGAGTAGATCGAGCACAGGATTGAATTTTGATCCTTTACATATGAATCTGCCTCGTCTATTAATTCTGCCCCGCGGTGTTTGAGCCAGGATCAGGGAGAATACAAGCTTTGGCTGCCTCTCAGGGCGAGCTATTGTACCCCACATGTTAAACAGATGCAACTGTCATCCCCATGTTGTACCAACGCAGCCTTCCTGCCCTTCCCTCACGATAAGGAAACCGGAGAGCTATACAGTGAAAATGGCTAAAAATGGAAGGACGAAGCTGAAGGAGGACACTTTTAAGAGACGAAGGAGAGGAAACTCTTGGGTGTAAAAATTGTAGGACTGATTTCAGACCCCCACACCAGTAAACTAAGGGGAGACGGACATTTAAAGAGACGTTGACACATGCAGCCTGAACCTCAGAGCAGGAATAAGCAGGACAATTGTGACTGTGAGATCGTAACAGATCCATTCGATGCAAAGACCACAGCAGAAACACTTGCAGATACAACTGATAGAATCGCGCTCTGAGAAATGAGTTCTGCAGTTTGCAAACAGAAACCTGTGTGAGGAGACGTTGTTCAAGATGCAGATCTATAAACACGTCCACTACAGAGATTTCCCCCGTTTACGGCCTGAATTCGGAGCTGCTCTGATGACCTTGCATTAAAAAAGAGGTGACAAAGTGTCTGGTGCACTAAATGCAGGTCAGAAAACTATATTAACTGGCCTGTAACAATGGAGCTTACACCTGTTGATCAACTTTATAAATGTGTTTAAGAAATTGTACTCTAGTCTAGTCTGGGTTAGGTGTAAACCTTTGAGGTGGGCTGTGCATCAGCTGTGAAATATCGACCCTCAACAAAACACTACTCTGGTTACTGCAGTGCAGAACAAGTGTACATGATTGAATGTATATTTTTTTAAATATGGTAAAGGGTCATGTAGACCTACATTTATGTAATATGGTCAAGTTTAATTTCTTTGAATGTGTCGGACAGCTTCATGACAGCTCTTTGTTTTGGACAAAAGGTAACCACTGCTGGTAAGATGCACCAGACAGTGTCCTGCTATTGTAAAAAAAAAAAAAAAAAAAAAAGAGAGAAATCACAAGTTTGACTTTGCACACACTTGGTCCCTCGCTGGGTGGATAAGCCATAGCCATCTTTGTAAAACTACAAACGCAAATACTTACGCCCCAACAGCCAGCGTATGCAGGCTGGAGACACGACATGAAAGACACTTCATAATAGCTGGCAGCGCGAGGGCTGCATGTCAGCCATCGTTACTGTACCTCATTGATCGGCCACACGAGCAAAACGTCCCGAGATGGCTCCACTCGCAACGGAACCAAAACACCAGCAGCTAGCGCTAGGAGAGGAAACAAGAGCAGAGAGGGGGGGGGGGGGGGGGGGGGAGATTAACATCACACGAAGGTGCAATCAATGTCAACGCACTGTTGATAGCAATAGCAGAAATAAATTTAGATCTGATGACGACTTTTCACTATCAGGTTCCATAGTGTAGCGGTTATCACGTCTGCTTTACACGCAGAAGGTCCTGGGTTCGAGCCCCAGTGGAACCAATCGATGTTTTCTATCCTGAGGAAGCTTTCCGCTCCTTGCTGATCATCTCCCTTCACCGCTTGTTCTTAAACGATGATTTGACCGACAATGCAAAAATGATCGCCATTAACTGGAGAACGATAGAAAACGCACTGCATGCCTACCTCACGATGTAAATCAGTAAAAAACGGAACGGCCAAACAGTCTACCTTTACAAACACTGTCCAGTTGATTGACTCATGTCTGAGATTTAACTATATCATTGAGGTTGTAGTCTGCAGTGGTTGAAGTGGGCTGAATTGCCTTTCTTTCAATCTGTCAAGTTCAACAGCACCCCTAAACACAACCTCAATAATAAACATATAGTACACATAGTAGCTTAGTTGTAACACCTCTCTGACTGCTGTGTCTCTAAAAACATTAACATTTTCGTAAGTGTTTAATTTGTTGTGTTTGATCACAAATTGTAGAGGTGTAGCTATAATTAAGTAGCCAGGGAGTGTTTCTTTTTGTGGTTTATGCAAAGAGACGCATTGACATTAAAAGCTGTATTTTGTTTTCATATAATGTCAGACATTACACTGTGTGTTGAAGCTATTATGTCTCCTTGTACTACCACTTAACACTTGTCCTTCCAATATACAGTGTTTAGTACAACAAATACAAATGGCATTTTATGTACAAAACATGTTGCATACAGCAGTACTTAAAAACCATGTCCAAAATAACATGGAAAAAACAGCTGAAACAAAGCAAAACATATCAAATCAGCTTATTCTCAAAATTCCTGTCACATTATGATTTCAAAGACAACTCTCTTGGAAAATATGCTGCCAAAGAAGCACTCTAAAATATAAAGGTCAGATATGAGCAAGAAGAAAGCCTGTTAAAGCTCCTGTTATTAATCTGGTTAATACACCTAATTATTTTATAGTGAAAGTTTTGACCAAATGGCTTTAAATTAAGGAGATGTGTCTTTATATTAAAACACGGTGTCTGTAAATTAAGTGTGGATGAAACAAAACTGTATTTATGTCAAGCAGGAGACAAACTTAAGATTTAAATAATAGTTTTGCATTTTTCTAAATGCATCAATTATGAAATGTATTATAATGGACCATGGGATCAGGAGTGTGATTCATCAGCCACCATACCTTATCTTAATATAGGTTTAGTTAGTAGCTGCCTACTGCTCCTATACAGGGATGAGTTATATGCAGAGGCTACATTTCACTGTGTTACATGTGTAATAATAAAAGTTAATTTACAGATTTACATTTTACTGGTTCACTGCATTGATCAATTCAGCCAAACATACATTTAATGAGCACAATAAACGTTAAATTATTAATAGGTTCACATAAATCATCTCATACATTGTTGCTGGTCTCACTGCTGTTTCATCAGGCTTTAACTTAAACACGTGTTAAGTGTTAAATTACGTTCCCAATCAGTTACATTATGAGTTAAGATTAACATTAGCCCATAAACAATTTAAAGGTTAATAAACGTGCTAATCTTCATAAGAATTACTCACCAAATCTTCTGTTGCAGATAACTGGATCTTCGGGAGCATAGCTTGTTTTACTTTTCAATTAAGGAATTATCAGCTGATATTGTTGTCACAGTGCTGGAAAGCGGTCCAAACAAGTAGTTAGGTTAGTTAACTTAACCGCGGACAACAGCGCCATCTATTTATCCTTCCGATGTATGCTAACCTCTTTGACCCTTTCTGCTCTTCAATAAATCCCGCTTTCAGTTATTCTTCATCGCTACTTCACTATTAAAAAGAAAGCAAATTAACCAACGATAGTGTCAATTAGCTAAAAGGTTAGGAAAGGTCGCACTGTTGGTATTTGGATGTGGCCTTTTTTTCTCTCACAACCGGATATTGTTTCAGTCTTATTTCCTGGTGTCACATTCATTTGTGTCCCCCCCTAAAAATGGCGAACTTAGCCGCTGCTGCTGCGGCTGCAGCTGCCGCTGCTCTCGCCGCGAATAGAGACCCAGCCGTTGATCGTTCATTACGATCAGTGTTTGGTGAGTTTGCTACCGCTACCTGGTTACTGGTGGTTTAATCTATTTGGTGGATAATAAGTTGAATGAGAGCCTGCTAGCCGGCTGGTGTTGCTGTTAGCTTGGCAACGAGGGAACAAACTTAACGCTAGCGACCCGAAGAACGACAAAACAAATCTTTTATTGGTTAAATGAAAAGTAGATTTAATTGTATTGTCAACCAACTTTTCTCTATTTATTATTGTAGTGGGGAACATCCCGTATGAAGCGACAGAGGAGCAGCTGAAAGACATCTTCTCTGAAGTGGGACTTGTTGTTAGCTTCAGGTAAGTGAAAGAGGAGCCATTCGTCTTCTGGTTCCATCAGTATGTGCCCCAAACCCCAGATACAAGAGTCAGGGTTTGTACTGTTTAACACAGTATAAACAAAACCGACAATACAAGTTTATGCACCTGGACTTTCCCTGTGAACTCTTAACCATGTGGACCATCAGACATGATGATATGTGTCCTTTGTGCCCAGGTTGGTGTATGACAGGGAAACGGGAAAGCCAAAGGGCTATGGGTTCTGTGAGTACCAGGACCAGGAGACGGCCCTCAGTGCCATGCGGAACCTGAACGGGAGAGAGTTCAGTGGTCGAGCCCTCCGTGTCGACAACGCAGCCAGTGAGAAAAACAAGGAAGAGCTCAAAAGTAAGCGCCTACTACCTCTTGGCTTTTTTTTTTTTATTTCATTGAGATGTGTATATGCAAAGCTACAGTTATCTGTTATTCCTGTCTTGCGCAGGTTTGGGAACAGGAGCCCCCATCATTGAGTCTCCTTATGGAGACAACATCCAGCCACAGGAAGCCCCAGAGTCCATCAGCAGAGCTGTGGCCAGCCTCCCCCCCGAGCAGATGTTTGAACTTATGAAGCAGATGAAGGTAGGCTGCTTTACTGCCTCCTGTTTCTAATAGCAAGTATTTCAGCTTTTCTTACCTGTGACTAGTATGTTACAGATGGACATTTGCATATCCTTTCCTTTCTTTATAAACCTCTTTTAATTGATTCATTTAGCACAAACACCCAAACCACTAAACCTCATCAGTCCCAGTAGAATGTCTGCCTTACACTCACTATTTAAAATGAGGCTGATAAATAAACCAATGGTCTGCCTCACCGTCAATCACAATGTCAGTAGCCCTGGTCCTTATAAGCACAATGAGCTCTCATGTTTGTGTGTGAGCATCAGATTTGGGTTGTGTCCCGTCTTTTTAATGGCAGAAGAGGCTGTTCAGAGCTTTTTTAAAATTGTGATTTGATGCTTTTGTAAATAATTCTTATTCTAGTAGTTTTCCCTTTTTGAAGTAAGAAAGGTTACAAACATGGTTTGATTTAGGTAAAATTTACTAAATCTTTGTTTTGTTTTATGAATTTTGGCCTATTTTATTTATTGGTTATGAGTCGGTTGTAAGCCAATAACCTTACAGATGTTACTTTTCTATTTTCTATATTTGTCTTGAGAATTATAATAAAGTACATTTTTTTTCATAAATCTAAAATGCAACTTTTCTCATCAAAATGTTCTTTTTCAAATAGTTTTGTGTTTCTGAAAACTAAAATGTACAGTATGTCCATATTTTAAGATAATGAGATCAAAAAATAATACAAAACTCCTTTTTTTTTCATGAAAGGGTTAATGGGCAGTTATGATGCCTAGTCTCTGGAGTCATAGCTTGATCTCTGGGTCTGGTGCGTCAATAGCATTGATGCATTATTCTCCTGCTAGTTGGCGTCTTGGAGAATATAATGACCACTTCCTGTTGAAAGCAGCAAAAAGACTAATGAATCTTATATAATTGTAAGTATTATAGTTTACCCCAAAAGTAAGTTTCTCAAGCTGTATGTTTTAATGCTGCTTACTCTCTTTAGTCCCCCCCCCAAAAAAAGATGGTGACAAATGTTTCCCTCAATTTAAATCTCCTCCGGGGTGTCGACTATATGCACACGCTCGTCCTTCCCTCTTCATTAACGCAGGCTGTGCTGTGCGGTCTGTCTCCCTCGGCTCTGCCCACAGAAGCCTTATCTTTGCACATCTGGCAGCCTTCTTCATTAGGCGCAGAGAAACATCACACTGCACACATCCCCCCCCCCCCCCCCCCCCCCCCCGACTGGAGAAGTATTTTGTCGCACCAAAGCGTGCGTGAGTGGGACAGCTCCATATGCTGATCGGAGTGCGAGTGCTTGGGCTCCGATCCTGAGAGCACAGATATCGTCGGACGTCTTCTTGTTTAATGTTTTGTGCTGATGCAGCCTCTTCGGTTTGGATATGGGCATGTGTCTGAATCATAAGTGGGCAGCAAAAAAACTACAGGAGTGTGTCTAACCTGTCGGGAAGTAAAAGAACACAACATGTTTATTTTAACGAGGAGCTCTTATCTTCTTCTTCTTCTTCTTTTTTTCTTTTTTTTTTTTTTTTTTTTTGTACTCTGCCCATTTGTGATGTCATAATTTCAATATTCCTTTTGGTGACATTGTGATTTCTCTCTCCAGCTGTGTGTGCAGAACAGTCCCCAGGAGGCGAGGAACATGCTGCTGCAGAACCCTCAGCTGGCCTACGCTCTGCTGCAGGCCCAGGTGGTCATGAGGATCGTTGACCCTGAGATCGCCCTGGTGAGAGCAGACCGGACTCAGAATCAAGACGTTTGTCAAATCTTGCATGATCTTGTGTTTACTTGAAGCGAGGTTCGTCTGACTGTGGCCTTGTCGTTAGTCAAAGGAGCCACCGTTGCACATTTTTCAAAAAGACGCTCTTCCATGTACTCCACATACAGAAAATGCTCCACCGTCAGACCCCCGTCCAGCCTCTGATTCCCAGCGGGCCGGTTGGAGGAGCGCCGCCGCTCATCCCGCCTTCTGCTCCGCCCAGCGTGCCGGTGCCTCAGCCGCAGCCGGTAGTAAACAGTCCTTCTCTCTTTAGAGTCCTTGTCACGTCAATTCTGTTCTACAAAATAGTCACGCTCTCTACCCTGACAAAGGACGTGATGCTGCGGCTGGTAATAAATAAATATTGATGAGAACGGTGTTGGGAGAGCAACGCTGCAGTTTGTAGTCTGCTAATGTCACAATTTACTCAGAATCCATTAAACATCTAAGTTTCATTCAGGGAAAACAAATGTCTCAAGATGAAGCTTTAGGTTAAATTAATTATGTTTCTTTTTTTCTTTTCTTTTTTAATCATCTGATCAGCCTGGAATGCATGTCAATGGAGCCCCTCAAATGATGCAGCCCCCCAACATGGGTGTTGTCCCCGGACCGATGCCCGTTCCAGGACCGGGACCAGGACAAGGACCGGCACCGGGACCAGTCGGGCCTCCAGGTAATCCTCATCAGACCGCATGCATAGTTACAGCTCTACCTGAGCAGGTTGTGGTGGCGTCAGGCTCATGGACAGTACATCACTACGGTCATTGGCGGTTCGCGTGTGAGGTGTGACTGTTTCATTGCAGAACCTCCACAGTGCTGTGACGTTTTATAGTATTTTATTGATATATTATTAATTCCATTAAACTGTCATGCAGCGGTGCCAGCAGCCTTCCCCCTCATCACTCTTTCAGCAGGACAGTCGTGTATTTTTATCAGTACAATGTAATGAGATGTTTTGGCCGTTCTTCAGTCCAAAGTAAAAAAAAATGTTATCAGTTGTTTATGTAAAATTGCACTTATCTTTACGACAACCGTAAACTGCGGTGCCCCCTTTACCTTTTTATGTTGCACATGTCATGGCTCACTGGGTTCACTAGGTGTCACCAGAGCCTGATTAGTAGTCGAGGCGCTTCAAGAGATTATAATCGGCTGGACTCGTTTCATTCTCTCTTAATTGTTTGATATTTTCTTTGTGTTAAGCCTTCATGCAAGATATTTAATGTTAAAGTTCCCCCCTCACCTCGTGTGTGTGTGTGTGTGTGTGTGTGTGTGTGTGTGTGTGTGTGTGTGTGTGTGTGTGTGTGTGTGTGTGTGTGTGTGTGTGTGTGTGTGTGTGTGTGTGTGTGTGTGTGTGTTATTGTCATGAGCATGCTTCTAAAGTGCCGCTCCGCTCTCTTGAGTCTTGTGTCTCCTGTTCTTCTCACTTTAATGCTGGCTCAGGAAACCTTCAGCATTCTCCCACAGGATCGTCTGGGCAAGCTGCTATCGAGCGGCCTCAAGGTATCACTGCTCCTTCAGTTCTCTGGTAGGACGGCTATGGAGAGGCCAGATATGTGGAAATACACCTCTGGGCTTTAGTTTTAGCTTTTGACACTTTTTTTTAATTTATTTTTTTAGACTGCATGTCCACAATTATCAAATATGAAGTTTTTATTCAGCCGTTAAAGTAGTTATTAAGCCTGTTTGGGTAAAGATAATGATCTCTGAGCTTTATCGTAACCGAAGCACGGTGTGTTTCATGAGGGTCGGGGGGGCGCTGGTGCATGTGAACAGATGCAGGTTTTGCCCAGAGTGGATGCAAATGTTATTTGCATGTTTTCCTATGTCAGTGTTAATGCCGGATATTTAAATAAGTGAGTATTTTAGATGGTTTTATTATAGTTTATTTAGAATCATCTCGGTTGTCCTCAAAGAAAACTTGAATGATGCTGACAAAACTGTGTGTGTAGCAGAACACAGTAATAGGATACCTCAAAGGAGAAAAAAAACAAGATATATATATATATATATATATATATATATATATATATATATATATATATATTTATTTATTTATTTATTTATTTTTGTAGAGAATAACGATAGTAAAACTAATGACAACAGAATTAATGCTGAGTATGCTTTAAATCAGCTAAACAAATGCCCAAAAGTAAACAAAGCTGTGAAGGGAATTTGCCAAATTTTGTGCAAAATCTTAATATGCAAAATATGTGCACAAAAAAGGGTTAGCATTGGACTGAAAGCTCTTCTGGATGAAAGCGCTGGGCGATATGGAGAAAATCAAAATATCACAATATAATACCATTCACAAAGAATTGAAAAAAATAATAATCAGCAATGTGGATATAATGACTTAAGTGGGTAAAGGGGAAAAAATAGAACATCTAGAGTTCAGAAAATGACATCCCTTTACTGTAATGCAGCATTTAAAACCAGGAAAAGACAACACTTATGCCATATTACGATATCCAACATCTGAGAGGACATCTAGTCTCAGACCACAGTATATCAATATTATATTGATTATTGCCCAGCGCTATCCGGATCCTAGATATGCAGCGTAGTACAAAGATGCGATTGTCTCCTTGAGTGAATCGTAGTAAATCTGCAGCAGCGACTCTGATCTTGATGCAACTTAACAGCTTGGCGAACCGGTCCGGTAGTTAACATAAACCACAATCTTTGGTTCTCCGAAGTATCCCAGTCGTTGGCACTAACGAACGTTTTCCATGCTGACTGACGGACGGCGGTTTGGCTGTTTTGTCCGTGGGCTCACCTTCGACATTTAGCAGAAGAGAAACGGCATTAAACCCCCCCCGTCTATACTAAACCGCTCTGACTCCGGGGGTTACTCCACTGAACCGCTCTGACTCCGGGGGTTACTCCACTGAGTCGGCTGTAAGTAGTGCGGGGGAAGTTTAGGAGAGACTTGAGCTCTCATTGATTCAGACTGATGGATGTGGACAACAGGAGATCTCCTGATGTTGAGGCCACGTGTTGCAGATGTTGGGGCGAAGGCACACTTTTCCCGCCCAAAAAAAGCCTTTTCATTTTCTTTTTCTTTTTTCATTTTCTGTGTTTTACGTGCCGTTTGTAGCCTCGGTGCTGTCAGTCTGACGCTTTCATTAGAAACTAATTCAAATGCGATTTTCGATGTCGTATGTTAATATTACGTTTGCTCCGATGAGGACTTACTCAAATAATGTTTGGTATATAAAGTTATATCACGATCTAACATATTTTCTGGTAGTTCAGTAAATAAATAATCTATATAAAAATAACCACATGGTAGAGCCTAATTATGTATACTACTGTTAAATTAGTAATTAAAAAGTACTGAATATTTTCTATTCCAACTATATATATATATATATATATATATATATATATATATATATATATATATATATATATATATATACATACACACACACACACACACACACACACACACACACACACATAATTGTGTATCGCTATATCTGGATATAAGTATTCATCACAGCGTGATTCCGTTAAAAGGACATTAAATCATCGTAATGGATTACCGTCCAGCGCTGAGGGCGAGGCGGTCCGTCTATCATTTGATCATTCCTCTAACGGGACATTTGAGCTGGCCGTGTGCGGTCCAATCACTGTGAGATCTACACACGCTCTACTGAACTTGATCAAAACATTGTACCCTACTGTTTACTCCGATAGCGTCTCTGTAGGCGGTAGGTATTCATGCTGACATACCCGTTGTACTTCTCTCTGCATGCTTCCTGTCATGACGTTCTCATGGCCACATAACACCAGACTCACAAGACACAAGTAGGAAAACGCTCCCTGGGAATATATATATATATATATATATATATATATATATATATATATATATATATATATATACACCTTTTTAATGTATTTTACAGGTTTTCATGTGTTTTGAACCTGTAATCTCCCTCTTAATATCCATGGGATTGTTTTTTTTGCTGCGTTTTCCTGTTCCTGATATCTCCCTGTGTGTGTTGTGGCATCTTGCTGTGGTCTCTGTGCTCTTTGTGTGTTCATCACCTCCCCAAGCAGCTCTGCTTGTTTCCTGAGATATCTAACCTGAGCAAACACTCACCTTTAGAGTTGTGTGGGCTTTCCCTTAACTGGAATTTCTTCCTATTCTTAATGGATTAGTCATGCAACATTTCCTGGTAAAGGAACAGGAAATATTGTATTTGATTGAATGATTGTCTCCTCTCAGGGCCAGGCGGTATCCCCCCCAGAGGCCTGCTGGGAGACGGTCCTAATGATCCCAGAGGAGGAACTCTGCTGTCTGTCACAGGAGAGGTCATAGAGCCCAGGTAAGATAAGCACCCGCATCTCATAAACCTTAATATTGTAGCTGGTTGCGTGGATTTCGGAGGCGTGGTAATTCAAGCTATAACCCTCAGATTAAAAATAATAAATTGACCTGCCAACTGTAGATGGCATCAAAAAGCAGGAGTTGAATAAATTAGAATGACTTATTATGAGTTTAACTTTTTTGAGGTCAGAACTGTAATCAGTTTAATTGAATACATATTGAATTGCTCTTATTTTGTGTGTGTGTGTGTGTGTGTGTGTGTGTGTGTGTGTGTGTGTGTGTGTGTGTGTGTGTGTGTGTGTGTGTGTGTGTGTGTGTGTGTGTGTGTGTGTGTGTGTGTGTGTTCAGCCGGGGTTACATGGCAGCTCCACCGCCCCACCAAGCCCCACCTGGGCACATGGCCCAGATGCCAAGTGGGCCCCCTCCGGATATGAGAGGCCCTCCAATGGACATGAGGGGCCCACCCATGGGTGAACCACGCAACATGATGGGTGACCCCAGAGGGCCCCCTATGATGGAGCCACGCGGACCCCCGATGGAAACCAGAGGTAGCTGCTCTCATTGCGCTTCAGCGACGGTTGTGTGCGTGAAGTTTCAGTCACTAAACAAAAGTCTTTTGTCCCAGCGAGATGTTTTTACAGGATAACAATGGTTGTTTTGTTAAGACAAACATGTTTTGTCTTTCTGCTGAGGCTAAACTTCTATTTCCTTATATTTAATATTTCCGTAATCTTTTTTTTTTTTTTTTTTTTTTTTTCCGTTGCGTACGGATCACGGCCAGTGGTGAACAGTCGGTGTGTTTTTGTTTCTCGCTGCAGGTCGTGACCCGAGGGCGATGGACGCTCGTGGTCCGGTGACGGGTCAGAGGGTTCCAATGGCGACGGGAATGCAGGTCTCTGTCCCTCATAGCATGGGTCCAAACGCACCTCCACCTGCAAGACCGGTAACAGCTGCATCCAATCTAGTCTTAGTCTGGGCATGTTTCTCCATTTTAGATTAATTACTACTAAGCACAAAACTGTAAAAACAAAAATCTGTTTATTTGATTTTGTGATTTTAAGACGTCTTTTTACTGAGTCTATACATTTAATGTCACAAGGAATTTGAATCTCCTCCTTTTGACTCGTCAGTTATTAGACTACAAATACGGATTACATAAATATTCACTTAACATTACGTTAAAAAAGTCATGTGACTATGACTTGAGGGAAGAAGGATCTAAAAGAAACCAGTGCTACCTGCTGAGACTGGATATTCATGACCTCCGTACGTTTGTCCTGCAGGGTCCTGGTATCTCTGGCGCTCCTCCATCAGGAGGAGGATTCAGTCCGGGGCAGAGCCAGGTCTCCACACAGGACCAGGAGAAGGTGGGTGCCACTTAATCTGTCCCCCCCCCCAGCTGGTTGTTGAAGTGCCTCTGAGCAAAATGCTAATCCCTTTTTGCACGACTCCCTGTTTTTTTTGTTTACTTTGAGGGCAGAGAGGTACGTTTGACCTCCTGTTTGACATGTGTTTGTCCCTCTGTAGGCTGCCCTGATTATGCAGGTCCTGCAGCTGACTCCAGAACAGATCGCCATGTTGCCCCCGGAGCAGCGGCAGAGCATCCTCATCCTCAAAGAGCAGATTCAGAAGACTGCAGGAGGAGCACCTTGATGGTCTGACTGAAAAACACCTTCAAAAAGGTTTGACGTTTCTTCTTTCCCTTCACAACAATTTCCATTCCTCCAGGAAATTCACTGGTTTTGAAGCATTTCTGACACATTATTCTGATTTCCTTTTTTATTTATTTATTTTTTTCACACGTATCTTTTTGATTTCAGGACTCGCCCCCCCGCTGACTCTGTCACCTTCAGCTCCAACCGGTCTGAAGACGTCTCATCTTAGTTTGGAATATTGTATAGTTTTTTTTTTCTACTCAGATTGTCTGTTTTTGTATGAAAGAGAAGAAATAAGTGACACATTTGAGTGGATGATGAATGTTGAACAGATAAAAAAAAAAAAAAAGACCAGGGATTGATTGTCATGAGGTTTCATCTCTTTTCCTCCAGAGCCGACTGCTTTCATGTTATCGGCTCTGGAAAATGTCTGGATGTTGTTTTTAATTTCAATAAAACAAAAGAAGACATTGTTGTATTCATTTATTTAAAATGAGTTTGGAATTGTATACATAAAAGGGGATTAAAAATAGCAAAATGTGAAATAAAAAAACAATATGTCCATCCAGGTCTTGGAGGATAATTAACCAACAGGCTACGTGACAGGAAGTCCTCCTTCTGGTTTACGTTTATCGTCTCATCACTGATAAGGAAATGCCAGCGTAATTTGATGACCTATAATAAACCAGTCAGTTCCCAAGAAACCCGTTTCCTTAACCAGTAGTTCAGAAAAGTCAAAGTTAAAGAACACATTTTATTTACAGTGTTTGATTGCAGGCAAATTCTGTCTTGAGTAAAATATGAAGATTTCAAGCTAAAGGTGATTAGTCCATCAACGGAACATTAATCAACAATTGTGATAATTGATTTAAAAGTTCTATTTTATTCAAGGAAAATTCCCAAAATCCACCGGCTCCAGCTTCTTAAATTATAATGCTTTTCTTTGTCGTTTGTACGCTCTGGAAAACTGAAACTTGGATCTAACAAACGTTTTCTGACATTCACACTAAAAATATCAGGAAGATTGACTAATGGAAATGATTGTTGGTTGCAGAGCGGCTATAGTGGTACATTATAAATTACAACATGAATCCTTATGACACCTGATGTGATAAGAAGTGTACTATAGAGACTGAACATTGTAAAATATTTCCTTATCTGTAGAGTCTCAGGCTTCACCAGAAGTGCATCTTCAAATTGGTGACGCAATGAGAGAATATCTGAGTGTGTTTGACCGTATAAACAATGATTCATAGTGGAACCTCCTGGTTTCATCATAGATAAAAAGAAGAGTTAGTCCCTGAGTAGTGCAGATGAACAACATGCTCGGCCTCTTTGTCACTGTGCCAAACACACGCAGCTATTGCTGGGCAGCTTTGTCATTTATTGTCTCACAATAATACAGAAACTGTTGACCTTCAAATTGCCCAAATGATGCTTCTTTGTTAGTTTGTTTTTTTTTCCACTCAGAAATTCTCCTTGTTGAAGTAAAATTTGGTCTTCCGGGGATCCACATCTGAGTATTTGGCACATTTCTTTGACAAGACTTTAGCCAGAACTGCAGGGCCACACAAGAAGGTTCCCACCACAGACCTGAAAACATGACGGAGAGTTAAGAGGCTAAAGTTGTAACGTGAAAAGTGCATGTCAATGGGTGGACAATACCAGAGCACAATCCATGCAAGTATTGATGATAAACATTACTTGTATAGCACCTTTCATACAAGCTATGCAGCACAAAGTGCTTCACAATAAAGGAAAATAGACATAAAACAATAGCAAATAAAAATGAAACCAACTGACTAATAATATTAAAATCAGTACCCATATTTGCACATATACATCAATACTACTTTAGTGGTGGAGACTTGAATTCTTTAGAGTATGTATTTTTGCCTCGAGTGTACTCTCGACCAATCTCTACTCAAGTTCTGTACTAATACCTGTAATGACTGGTAACTCGAGGTAAATAAATGTAGTGGAGTAAAAACAAACATTTAAAATGTGGTGGAGCAGAAGAAGGAAGTAGCAAATGGAAATACACAAGTTAAGTTAATATTCTACTTAAGTAAATGTACTTTGCATCACTGTGTATATAAAGTATTTAAAACCAGCTGCAACAGTAAAACACTGCCCACACATTGATGCATCAGTATCAATCTATTTATATAATACTTAATATGTCAGTCTTTTTTCTGCAGAAGCAGTACTTTTACTTTTGATAAAGTACATTTTGGTGATGATACCTTCTTGCTTACCGACTGAAGGATTGTGAACACAGGACTTCTACACGTGATGTGGTACTTTTACTAGTGTAAAGGATCTGAATCCTTCTTCCACCACTGATCAGTCAATCCCCTGTATTTTAATAAGGTATACATTATATTTGAATTGATTTTCTAAAATGAATGGATTTTATCTCACGTGGGGTTTTCTTTGCGGACTTCTTCGAACTCCTTGTCCCAGGCGGGTCTGCCATAGTGAGTTTTCTGTTTGAGCCCGGTGACCACGTCGGTGTCCTCATCAGAGTGAAGCCAGGCATGAGTAGCCTGTGATGAAGAGTGGGGGAATAAAAGAAATGAATGAGATAAGCTGAACGCTGTTTGTCTGAACTTTGTCTGTCATTCGCACACTTACATGGCCTTGATCCCATCCGGTCAGATAGAGTTTATAGGTGAGGAAGTCCACCATTCCTCGCTCCTCCATCTCTCTCTCCAGCACCTGCAGGAGGTCGGCGAACCACTCAAAGGCGTGTGTTTCCCGGCAGATCCAATAGAAGTAGATCTGAATCAAGGAAGTAGATGCAGGCGTGTTGAACAATGATCCTCTCACAAAAGAGCAATGTTTCCAACGTGGGTGGATTGAGTTCGTTATTTAAATACATAATAACAGTGTTTACAGGATCTAATTGGGACACGACATGGGCGTCTGGGTTGTTACCTTTCTGGTGCGCAGTTTAGGGTTGGAGATTTTGAACTTGTACCAGATGGACTTGAGGATGGAGGCGAAGGGAGTGACTCCGATGCCGGCACCGACCAGCATGCTGACCTCATAGTCGAAAACGTCCTCGCTGGCGGTACCAAAGGGTCCGTCCACACCCATTCTGAGGAACAACAACATTAAATAACCTGTTATCAGTGGCAAATTATCTACAGGTGATCTCCAAGGCATTAAATGAGTTTAAATCATCACAAAAACTAATACAAAGTTGGCTCATGTTAGCTTTCATGCAGTTCAGCGTCACAATAAAAACCCCTTTGTTACTTATCTTGTAGTCATTATGGCTTTTTTTTGTGTATTTTGCATTTTCTCTGAAGCTCTTCTAGTTGCCTTAATCAAAAGGAGCAACGCCACATACCAAAGTATTTATAGCATGAGTTAGTTTGTGACGCCCGTCCTTGGTTTAGATTTAGGTGATCTGTGGGAGCTACAGACAGTTTGACAGATTCAAGCTCAGGCTCAGGTTTTGGCATTGTGCAGCCCAGCACTAGATCAATATCAATCTCAACAAGATAAGTTACTCAACAGTAACTTAAGTAAAAACAGGAAATTGGAAACAACCCAGGAAAAATCTGTCCCACGGAAGCTCAACTTTTTTTTTTTTACCACAGTGCATGAACAAAAGCACTTTACTAACAATGTGGGCTTTTTTTTAAAACATTAGCACTCACTTGGGTCCCTGTGCTCCCTCTGGTAGCTGCTGCATGATTTCAATGAGCTTGTCAGTCCAGTCCCCGGCCGAGCGGATGTGGACGCCGAAGAAGTCCTCCTCGGGGGCGGAGGTCATGGTGAACGGGTGCCACTCCAGCTGGGAGATGGCCGGGCAGTTGAGGAAGACGTACTGGCCCACCTCCATTTTGAAACCGTTCTTCATCAGCTGCAGCTCCAGCACCTTGGACGGATGCATCACGATCTGAAAGTAAAAAAAAACAAAAAAAACAACAACTGGTGAAAAAGCCGTCGCATCATTTGCCAAAACGACTCAGAAGGCAAAGCTGAATCCTGAATCAAACGTACCTTCCTGTATGTGACTGTCTGCGTGTAACGAATGAAACGCAGCACACGTTCACAGATGTACAGGATCATCGGGCCGATCACCCACCACCAGGTCTAAAAAACAATCAGTCAAGGGAGATAAAATGATTTCACAATTCACAAATGATGCTTGTATTTGTACTAGTAGTTGTAGAAAGATATTAGTAGCCGTTGCAAAGAAATTTAAAAAGTCAAACCTGTGCTGGCCCTCCTTCAAACTGAGGGACGGGACACTCAGGAATCCGTCCCCAATCATTAAATCGATCTTTACAGAAGGTGAAGTTGTGCGGCAGATTTGTCAGTTGCTTCCTCACAATGAATCTGCAGATTTGAAAGACCAGTGAAACCTGCTTGCAATGACAACAAGAACTTATAAAAGTAAGCTGAGACTTTTCCCTTACCCGGCTCCGTGAAACACGAGACCAGCGAAGAAGATGACGAAGAGATGGTGGGTGTACCAGAAGACTTCGAAGTAGCTGCGTCTGATGACCTCCATGGAGGAGGTGATGATGAGGATGAGGGACAGAGTGATGATGACCCCTGTGAGGCCAGCGATGGTGGTGAAGACAAAGTATGTTGGAGTCTGCTGCGCATCCTGAGACACAAGAAGAGGAGGAGGGAAGATGGTGGAGAAGAGAGATTAGACTGGATAATTGTACTTCAATGCACAGACTATAAATAACATTAAAATTTTACTCTACTGCTAATGAGCAGACGATCCTTCAACTAATATGAAAGCATGAAAAAACTACAATGTGCAGGGATTTTATATCCTTATTATTTAGTCATAATAAGTTTCGACAACTTACAATGTCTGTGGTGCGGATGGGGTTCAGGTAGGTGGTGTTTGTGGAGTCTGCCAGGTTGGACAGAGCAGTGCTGAGGCCATCATAAACTCCTCGTCTGCTGTTGTTGTACCACTCCACGTTCAACAGATGGGCGATCATGTGAACGGCTGTCAGAACACAGAGAGGAGACACGTTATTGCCGCTGCATGATCAATCGATCGATTGTATTTACTGTGCAGGATCATCGTGCAGCATGGACCCAATACACTTTACAATTAGAAGAACCAAGCACATCAAATTATAAACAAAAGTAAAATCCACAATTGAAACAGTGTACTGTAGGCTGTAATGAAGTGGATAAATGTGTTTCTTTAAGGGGCACGTTAGGCAAATTCTCTGAAACCAACCGATTTTTTTTTTTTAACTGAAGGAAAGACCTAGGAGAGCCACATCGAGAGAGCGAAGACAGCGTGTCGGTGCATGTGGTGTAATTAGCTCAGATAGGTTAGGCGGTGCAAGACCATGCAAGGCCTTAGAAGTTAAAACTATGAACCTTAAAATCAGCTCTAGCTTGTACTGGTTACAAGTGAAGAGAGGCCAGAATGGGTGTTAAGTGTTTTAAATGTTCTAGTTTGTGTTTTTTTTTGTCAAGATTCAAGCTGAAGAGCTCTAGTAGCACAACTAGGAAGACCAGAGAAAAGGACATTACAATGATCAAGTCTGGAGGATACAAATGCATGGATTACAGTTTTAGCATCACACAGAATAGGTCAGTTTTTGGCAATATTAGCCTTGATATGAGGCAGGAATGTCAGACGAGAATCAAATATCACTCTAAGGTTTTGAAAAAACCTGAGAAAAAAAAGGTTGCAAAAATGTTTTTTGTCAAAATGTAACCATGACCCTTTTAACATTTTGACTCTGTGTCTGTGTGTGTGTGTGTGTGTGTGTGTGTGTGTGTGTGTGTGAGTTAGAGAGGTGAGGAGGATGTACGGTGCGAAAAGACAATCACATCTGAAAATAGACCTATTTCTGTCATCTCAGTTTCGCTTCACTACCAGGAAGGACTGCAAACTGGTTTTCTTTTGTACTGCTCTCTGTCAGCCTTAAGTAAACTGATTAACACTGATAAGCTGCAGGTTTGTTAGTTTACCTGTCATCAGAGCTATCATGTACGCCACCAGCTTGTGGAAACTCAGATTTTTGTCCAGTTGTTTTCTCATGGTTCTGCCGCAACACTGGAAAGATGAGGAAACAAAAGAAGGTGAAAAGTCAGAAAAGAAGACAAAGAACTTATTCCCAAAGCTATCACTGAAACCTACTTGACATGTATCTGTTCAGTGGGGAGGAGTCAGGGGGGCGTTATGGAAAACATGAATTGTCTTTACTTGTATTTCACCTTTAATATCAAGATTCAGCCCAAGGGAGGACACTGATTTTACAGAAAACTGGACACATTGAATAAAATCATAACATTCAAATTAACACACATTATGAAAATCACCCATATTCCAAAAATACTAAAACTGAAATGAAAAGAACAAAATGTTTTGTCAATACGTTTGGCTTTATGCAGCCAAACTAGTTTGCATGACAGCATTAATAAGCTGCCATCATAAGATAATGACAGGGCCTCGCCCTTCTGTGACATTTAAGCATCATTGTCTCACCACAAAGGAGCCTCGGAGCAGCGACAGCAGGTTCCTGCACACTGGGAGGAGGATCAGCAGGCAGTTAAAGTTGAGGACAGCTGCGGGAGCTCTGGCCCAGGCCAAGGCCGACTGGAATAAAATACATGTTCATGTGTGATTATCAGTCGTGGAAGAAGTTTTCACGTCCTTCACTTACGTAAAAAAACTACAATGTAAGATAAAATAGGAGAAGATAAGATAGAACTTTATTAATCTCGAAGGAAATGCTTGTGCCAGAGTTTCATTAAAGATTACAACAGAAGAATAGCAAAAAAACAATAGAATAAAAAGATAAACATATATGGACAATAGAATAACAATTATTAAGCGTTAAAGAAACAATACTGATAAGTAAAATTAAAAAAAGAACAAAAATACTCCGTTGCAAGTGAAAGTCATGCATTCAAAATCCTACTTTAGTAGGCAGTATTTGGATCAAAATATACTTAAATTACCAAAATAAAAAGTACTCAATATGTATTATTATGTACATTACTTCATGTTGCAGCTGGTAAAGTTGGATATTATTTTAACTAGTTTATATACTGCTGGGTAGTTTAAACCAGTCTTATAGCAATACAGCATAATGTAGTAATTCGTATTATATTTGTGCAAAGTAACTAAAGATGCCAAACACATGTAGAGAAGTAAAAAGTACGATATTTGCCTCCGAGATGTAGTGGAGTAGAATTCTTAAGTCGCATGAAATGGAAATACTTCAGTAAAGTACAAGTACGTCAAAATTGTACTTAAATTGGTTGAAGAAGCATCTTAGTTGACGCGTATTCTCGCGACTCACCCCTAGAAGATGACGCGTGTAGAAATACTCATCCGTCAAATCGTACAACAGGTAAAACCAGACGAAAAGGAAGATGTTGATGCCCATCCAGACCACCTGCAAACACAGCCAAGATCATTCCATCACAGAATTAGTCATTCCATTTACGCTGTGCGTAAATTGGTCATCTTTGCAATTTTTCAATTTAATTCTTAACGTGTAAATCGGCATAACTCACCAGTATGAAGGATGTAAGTCCATTGTTGATAATCCAGTTCCCCATGTTGAGCTCTTAATCTCGACTCAGCAGCAGCAGCAGCAGCAGCAGCTTCCCTGCATCTCCACTTTGCGCTTTTATCCTCCACGCTCCCGTCCGGACTCCTCCCTCCTCTGCAGGTGAAGGCGATGCGGTACACAACAAAACAAAGCCTGAACAAAGTGCGTCGTTGAGGCGGTTTGGAGGAGAGGTTTCCCTCCCGGTGCTGAATGACCACATTCCTAGCTGCTGCAACCTCATGTGAAAATGCGTCTGGTGGCCAGGAATGAGGAAATACCCGTTACGACATACGGGAAGTTTTGGCCTCTGCTGGGCGGCGACGCGACTGGTTTAATTCGGAAAATAAAGGTTTTATTGTGTGAGTCACAAGGAGTGAGAAGTCATAAATCAAGTCAAATAACAACAATTCATGTGTGAACATAAGATTATTTTATTTAGGTTTCAAGTAAAACAATAGTAGTCAAGGCACTGAACGAACAAACGACACAAAACGTAAAAAAAAAGAAAAGAAAAAAGAGCAAACTGTTAAATCTCTTTTAAAAGTAGAAGCTAATTCATTGTGAGTCTGGTTACAGCATCATCAACTGGGAGGTTAACAACACACCATATTCCACACAGTTTTCACCAGAGGTTGACGGGATTTAATGTATTCTTGTAAAACTACAACCTGTATCTGTATATCAAGGCCACCAGACTGAGCAGCGAACAATACAAGGCATTCATCACAGTAGGTGTATGTAGTTGGGTATAAGGAAGATGCATCACTCTGACTTTCTCTTGTCCTGCTGTTTAAGAAAAACTATTTAGTGCAGATGCAAACGCGTGCAAAGGCGGCGTTCATGGTGCGAGTTCCCTGAGAGGAAGTGAACTGGGGGTGCCCCGGTCAGTCTTGGCATGTTTCCCGCACACCTGGCTCAGTCCTGTACATGACCCACTGCTGCTCTCTCAAGGCGGCCTTTGTGCATCGCCGCACATGTTACATTCTTTGGTGTACTGAGGCCTCGCTGTGCCCCAAGTGTGTAGTCACCCTCAGAAAAGACACCAGGAGTTAACCTGAATATCCCTCTCACAACCACAAAAAATGTAATAAAGTTCTGTGCACTTAAGAGAAATAGCTCATCACCATGCCGACTCAAAAAAACCCACTCATTCTGGTTTTTGTGTTAAAAGTACTCAAGGTATCGTTCTGCAGCGCCAGCTGAGATGCATTTCTACATTAGAGAACTTTAAATTCCCCCACAAAGCCTTTCTCAGGCTGCCTCCATCATGTCTTCAACGATGGCCGTCTCCCTCTCTCCCAGCTGACTGGTGAGGTCGAGAGGTTGTGAGTTTCGGGGGTCCAGCAGCTCCAGTGGCTCCTCCGGCACCAGCACCATGGTGGCGGCGGTAGAGTACGAGGGCGGCAGCTTCCGCCGTCGCTCACTCGCTCCCCTCCGTCCCGGACGGCAGCAGACGCAGTGCAGGCAGTCGTGCACGTTGTACTTGAAGAGGCGTCTGCAGGGGTGGCAGAACTGGTAGAAGAGCAGCATGAAGATCAAGGCCAGGCTGTAGCAGATCAGCAGCTGGACGGCCAGCAGCGGCGCGCACACATACTCGTAGAAGTCCGACTTGAAGAAGTACCAGAGCGTGATGAGGATGAAGTTCTCCACAAAGCGTGCCGTGTAGTACATGGCCAGACGGTCCCACCGCTGCTTCCTCTCGATGAGCTCTCGATGGGAGAAGTCCAACTGCACCGCCGACCAGCAGAACATGTTGATGCAGGCGTAGAGCAGCGTGAACATGGACAGCACCACCGTGGTGCCCAGCTTGGAGAAGTTCTTCTCCACGTCGTCAGTGAGCGAGCCTTTCCTGGCCCAGAACTCGACCCAGGGGAGGAAGAAGAAGAAGAGCAGGTTAACCATGCCGACCAGGATCACCCAGTGCGTGAGCGCCGTGCTGAAGAGGACCAGAGCGGTGATCCGGGTGGCAATCTCCAACACTCTCCACACGATCATGCACAGGTAGGCACGAGGGAGCAACCGCACTTTGTAGTTGTCGTATCTGATCTGGATGGCCAGAACGCTGCACACGAGAGCCCCGTATGTGATGGAGATCAGGGTGATGATCATCAGAACCGCTGCGAAAACAAACACAAAGCCATGTGTTGCCTTTTGATCAACAGCATCACATCACCGTTGACAAAGGTCTCGTCTTTAATGGTCCGAAGCACAGAGAACTCCTTAAATTATCAATGTAAACTTATCCTAATTCCATACATATTCAAGTGTATTCACTTACACAAATCATAATATAAAATGGAAGTCATACTCCTGAAAAGGAAAATAATTAATGCTCAAAAACGGTACAAACACTTTTTTTTTTAATCTGGTGCACATTCATGTCCCTCTAAAGAGGAATTTGATGATCTCTTAATTTTTCCTCTAGCGCCATCATCAGGTGAAATTTAGAATTTATCCTTTGCACAAATATCCCGCTTTTAATTTCATATCTTTGATATCCATCAATAAACAAAAATATCTCTTTATACACTGGCTTTTAAATACCTTTTAGGAGGAATACAGAAACGCCTTACCGGGTTATTATATGAGGCTATTTAAAATCTTCCACTCTATACTTTACTACATTTACATACACTGGAGGTGACATTTCATTTGATGTGTACAGTGTTAATTCAAGGTGATGAGTCATAGTCTTAAAGGGCTGCCAACCGCAAATAATTTGATCATTTTTAGGAGGTACTTCAACCTTGCCAGGAAAAAAGATTTTTTAGGATACTCATAGAGTGGACCTTAACCCCTCCATCTTACATCTGGCAGGGAGTAAGTATTTCTCCTGGATGGTGGCGTACAGCTGGAGCGTCAGTTGAGGAGCGGATCCCAGAAAAGCCTGGATGACCGCGGTGCGTTTGAAGGCGTTCCTGTGAGTGGCCAGCGTGCGCTCCGATTGGCCGATTTCCCACTCCATGGGCGTCCCCTGGCCCTTCTTCAGGCTGATCTTCCTGGAGATGGTGACGTAAGGCTCCTCCTTTTTACCCGCCTTGAAATAGACCACCAGAGCCTCAAAACACCTGAGGAAGAAAGAAAAGAGCGACTAAGAGTGGAGTCGCATGTTCACACCAACAGAGGGCAGTGCAATGTAATGTTTAAGCTACCGCAATGAGACGCGGTGCCTTGTGCTTCAACATCAACATGTAATCATCATAGTGGGAATATGAACGGGCATCAAAAGCTATAAAGCAAACACACGAGTAGAATAAAGCAAAAAACCCCCAAAAAAACAGAGGCTATATACCAGCAATGTGCTGTAAGCAGCTTGTTTTCAAGATGCAGCTTGTTTTGATATTACATATTATAAACAACATTGATCTCAGAAATGATATCTAACATAAGGGCTCCATCATAATGAACATATCTTTGTAAATCACAGCTAAACAAACACAAACACAGCACTGTGAATCCACCAGAGGGCAGTCAGCAGAAAGAAGAGAAAACAGATCCCCGGAGGCCTCCCTGGATCAACTGAAAACCTCTGGGTGTGGTTCTCTGAGCGTTTGCAAGGTAAATGCTCCCTGTGTTCAGCCTGACTGGTCAAAATCAACACCACTCGAGAGGAGGGAAACATGTTTTTCACGGCGAGAGATTTCCGTGTAGACTGGAAACTTTGTTTCTAGATTTTAAAAAAAAATATGAAAAATGCTTCCAGACTGGTTTTTGGAGGCCCAAAAAGGACAAACAGGTGTAACATAATTTCAGAACCAACTCTTCAAGCTGCAACAAGCAAACTACCTAAACTGGAAGTACAAGGTTTCCACCTGCCAACAACAAAATGTCAACATCATAATCCCTGAAAAGCACTTGTAAACTGACCCGACAGCACATCTGCTTTCAACACACAAACCTCGCCCTGAGGATTCCCACTGCAGCACTGAATCTCACATCACTGTGCTGGAATGTCATGTTTTGCTCCAAAATCTCCAACTTTGGACACACGACTTGGATCCCACAGGAATCTATTGCTCCATGGTTCAACTATGTGCCGGTCAGACTCTCCAGAGTCAGCAGCAGGACATGTTGCTTCAGCTGCTGCTAGAAGGGAAACTGTACTCTTTGCTTGCAGTGAAAAAGTGGCACAGTGCCAAGAGTCCACACTGAACTGTCTTTGACCCAAACCTCACAGGCTGGCAGGGGATTAGTTGTTGTTATTTGGAAGCGCGCTCTTATATTATCTCTAAACACATTCAGTCCCAGACCGATAGCCACAGGCAAGATCAGGGTTGCTCAGCTTTAGTGTTCAAGGTTGATGACAGAGAGACAGCGAAGGCAAAAAACCTGATTTACTGACATCCTTCCCTTGGAAACCTGGCAGCACAATGGCGCTGAGGACGCAGAGTGAGGGTGCTGAACTTCAGCCAGTGTGCACTTAGGATTCAGACTGTGAGGCAGACTGAATTTCACTCAGGGGAGGGGTGGGGGAAGAAACAGCAGGGCAGATGAATGCATTAGCCAGGAGAATCGATATGCTGACTTCTGACGAAGCGACTTATGGATTCATAAAAAGGAAACACACAGGCTACTGCTCAGTCTAAACTTGCAATCTGTTCCCTCGGCGTGTGAACACAGCAGTCCGATGTGACAAATGTCACACAAACGAAGAGGAACTAAGAGACTCCTGTGACGATTTAAATACTGATGTTTTTTCTGACTAAAGGGCGGCAGAGCATTCAGGAAATCCTTTTCGGCAGCTCTTTAGCGAGATCCTCTTGTTTTGGTCGCCTGGGATTACATCATCGCGCTCATCGCGCTCACACTAACACGGCCTCGTCTGACTGCGGCGAGCTTGTGGAACACAAACAGACACAAAACACGAAGCTCTGCATGCCAAGACTGGCCCAAGTTGACAGAGCAATGTAGTTTCTGTGACTGCTTCATGTACTTAAGGAGACACGTCAAGACAAGTTGCAAATATACCGACCCCGTCCTTAAAGTTGACATATTGACTCTGTGGATACTGTGTCTCATTATCTTCTGCTAGACTCCAATGCAACCAAAACAAGGCTCTTAAAAAAAAAAAAAAAAAAAAAAGTGCGACTTGAAAGCAGCCACAAGATCAGCAAATTACACCGTCCCCGAGTCACACAGGAAGCCTCCCATCTGAGACACGAGGGAGCAGACGTTATCTACCTACAGCAGCAGCGTGGAACCAGATGAACTTGAAATAAAACAGAAAAACAAACAGAACAGAACAAAATGATCTGTAATAGCAAACCCCAGTATTTGTTTTCTGGCTTCTCTGTCGCAATAAAAACACCAGAGACGTCACAGCGTAGTGACAACGCATGATAACCGCAAAGCCTTCATAAAACTCACATTAGAGAGATCTTATTGATATTGAAAGATGTTTCATGGTCATGGCGGTTCAACGATCACTGGCACGAGCAAAGCATTCTCATGCGGAGCAAAGACGTGTGCAGCGTCACAAACTAGCGCGCGTAGAGCTGACAGAAAACTGCTGCTTTTGGTTTTCAGCAGCTTTCTTTGTTCAGGAGGACAATCCTTGATAGTCTGCAGCCACGGCAGCAGTGAGGCTCACTGGATCGCAGTGTCGGCTCGGCAGGAAGCTCGATCCAGACTGAAATATCTGAACAACTGTTGGGCAGGTTGTCATAAAGGAGGGCGACAGTCGCAGTCTAATGCTCCGTCCACTTCCAATCTGCCAAAGAGGAAGGTGAAGAAGAGGAAGAGGAGCACTGGACAACACCAACGTGTCAAAATTCATCCAATTAGCAAGTAGGTACACAGTGTACACAGTGTACTGCATGAAGTGTACGAAGGGAAGCGCCTATATTTAGACAAAGCACTAGTGTTGTTTTTCCATTTTATTTTTTTTTGTTTGCTCCAATACCAAAGTATAGCACTCTATAACATCGTCGGACTCCCGATGGACAGATTTAAAAATAAAATGATCAAAATCGATGAAGCAGAACCAGAAATATCAGCTTTTTTTTTTTCTTCCTTGTCACAACATGGTGGCAACATTTCCCACAATGCAACTCAGCTAATGCGGCCTCGAGACGAGATGAGGATGCAAAAGTCTGGTGAGATCATTTCAGTCATCAGTCAAACATCTGACCTCTTCAACTTCCAAAATAAAAGTCTCCGCGAGAGATGAGTCATAAATCAGACTGTCATCAACAAATCCACCAGCTCTGTTGCTCTGCAAGTTCCTCACAGCCGAAATGTGACGGATGCATTTTTATAAACACGTCTGACTAACACTCTCGCTCAAGATTGAAATAGACTCTGGAGCTGCAGGTGGTCCGTCCGAAAAGTCTGTTCCCCTGCTTAATACTCTGTGTTACATTGTCCTTTTACTTTGGACTCAAACGGCATTTATCAAACAGGAAGTCTGTGAGCCGTGTGCTGTATTCTGAAAAGATACAGACTTTGATCAGTTTGGACGGGCGACATTAAACAATGGCTGCACTGAAATCAAATTTGTTAGCTCAGCATCGAAGATAAGATCACTTCCTGTCTTCTGAATGACTTTGCAAAAGGTGCTTCTTCTGTAGCTCTCCTAGATCTTTATTCCTTCTACATCTTTTCTCTTATATCGGCAATCTGCTTTAAAATTTATCGAACTTGTTATATTTTAGGGTGCACTGCAAGCTGAGCCACAAATCAAGTAATTTATAAGCCTTTTCGCAAAGCCTTCTTCCTGAGGCCCGTAAACCTGCGAAGAACTCAAGACAAGAGTTGAATTTCTAGCCCTGTAAACATAACACACCCTTCAACTACCTCTTATTGTACAGTAAATTCAGAGCAACACCTCAGGGCTCACTGTTAACGTCTCAAGTTCAGAGCAAAAGAAAGAGAGTATGAGTCGTATATTTGAATTTCAGAGAAACTCAAAGTCTCCGCCTACATCGACCTGCATGAGTCACGGTTCACCAAACAAGTCTCTCAGCTGAGATCAACCGGCATTGAGGAGTATGAACAGAACACCTTCCTCAACAAGACACGTTTCATTCCACTGCAGAATAAACAAGCTGTAAAATGAATATTCCTCTACAACTCCTGGCTCTCCTCGAGAGCCAACCCAGGCCGGATCAGCTGTCGGACTGGTCCGCAGCACCGAAAAGGCCTTCACCCTGAGATGAGGCCATGAATGTGAAGGATGTGTCATCAGGGCGGGTGCCAGCTCCTCTGACAGATTGGTTTAAGACTCTAGTCTGCAGCAGGTTCAACTGTGACCAAACCACCAAGGAAGACCTCCAATTAAAAGAAAGCTCAGGAAGCTAAAGAAGCTCCTGATATTTGACTTCTATCTCTATTCAACGCTTTTGACGACGTGGGAGGTTGTTGTGTTCCGTCGTCCCTCCTGTCCTTCATACTGGACAGGCTTTCCATCTGGTGTGATGCTGTTAATGAGCCAAATCTGATTCTCATTCAGTGCAAAAAAAAAAAAAAAAAAAAAAAATCGTGCTGCTGCAGCAGTCTGTCATAACACATTAATGTTCTTGATAAAATGTAGATGGTGAACTGCAACAGATGGATGCTGATGGATGGTGACTGACAGTGCTTCTGTGCACTCAACGCAGACTGTCTATTAGTATCCCATTAACTGTACTGCACTGTAAATGGAAAGTGGAAGTTGCATGTCCAGTAAGATGTAAGTAAGACGTGGAGCTGTAGGTGAAGATTATTTTCACTATCGATCAATCTGTCAGTTTTCTCAATTAATCGTTTTGTGTCTAACATGTCAGAGAATAGGGGATATTTCCTGTTTTAATTTCCAACGGCCCATGAGGTTGTCTTCAAAAGTCTTGTTTTGTCGGACCGACAGTCGAAGAGCCACATATATTCAGTTTACGATCAATAATGTGCAAGTAGAAAAGCATAAAATCCTCACATTTGAGAAGGTGGAACCAGCAAACGTTTGGAATTTCAGCTCAAAAAAAAGACTAAAACTATGAATCAACAATCAAAATAGTTCTTGTCTATTCAATTAATTTCCTAATCTTTGCAGCACATATAGGGGCATGAGTAATGAAGAATTATAGATTCTTAAAAAGGCAAGTTTGGGAAGACATGACTTCATGGCTTTTTTTTTTATGTTTCAGGTGATTTACTACAAATCCCATCTACCACTGGCTGACTGAAACGTTGGATTAACACCTTCAAGTATCTGAAAACACTTTATTCTGATAAATGCCCATGAGTATTTAAAAGTTGTATGATTTGCATTGAGTATTCCTCTAACATAGCGACCCCACCCCCACCACCACCACCACCACCACCTGACCCCTCACCCACCTAATGAGAGGGCCGAGCAGCAGCAGGTGCAGGAAGAGGACCAGGGGCCGGTCCCGACCCAGGTCCCTGTGGATGAACGTCAGCGCCAACTGGATGAGCAGGGCGGGCAGCAGCATGAAGGCGATGGTGAAGCCCAACCAGATGACATCGTCACTCTTGTGGTACATGCTGCAGAGCACCGCGGCGGTGACGAACTCCGCGCAGTAGAGCACGGTGGCCAGCACGACGCTGAAGGGAGGCTGGATCCGGCTGTGATTGACCAACATCATGACTCCGTTCTCCGCCACCGCGGAGCTCTCCTGCGGGTCAATGTCGGAGATCTCCCTCTCTTCCTCCTCCATGGTCACCTCGCGCATAATGTTATTGAATCTGATCAGAGAGGATATTTGGACGTCGCTAACGCACGTTGAGCTGAACTTGCCTTAGCGTGCTCCAAATAAAAACATCACTTTTGTTGTTGTTGTTGTTGTTGTTGTAAATACTTCCCTTGGTCCACCGTCTCTCCCAACTTCCCACCAAGTTGATCATCGCTGGTTTCACATCATAACTCAACAGCTCGGCGGTGCCACAGCTCCACTGCACCCCCCACCCACACACACACACACACACACACACACACACACACACACACACACACACACACAGAAAAAAAAGGCTTTTGTTTGATTGTCTCGTAAATCGTACGTGGCGTTACCACACGGGTTCAATCCCGAGGAACCCCCCTCACTGTCTGCAGTGATATCTGCGCTGTTGTTGCACCATCAGAGTTCAGGATCTGTAATTTGTCAGCGTTGGCATGCGGCAATTCTCCAAATAAAGACTGTCGCCCGGCGATCGTCGTCCAAACTCAGGCCGGCAGTACTTTACAATGAGAAGAATTCTGCTTAAAAACACACAGGTTTCGTCCCGCAGTGGAGTCTGTGTGCAGCTGGGTTGAGTTCACGGGGTTTTCGTGTCGGCATACTTGTACCGTTGCTGGCAGCTCGTAATTCAGGTCTTCTGGTGCGCTGTCAATGCAACAGCGCTGCGTTAAGGCCAGCAGAAACACACGGGGAGATACCGGAAATGAATGAGCGCTCTTCAAAGTAAGAGAGATTAGAGCTGCGATATGATAGAACTTTACTCAACAAGAAACACATTTCTGTGCCAAGATCAGACACTTTACATATATTTATACATACACATATGTACAACAGAAGGGTGGTGAAAAGTACAAATTACAAAAAATAATAAACTGTACAGAAAGGTGCATTTACTGTATTAGAAAAAAAAAGCATAAACATGTGCAATATGGATAAAAAAGGAAAGAGAAATCACAACATTATTATCATAACAAAACATCACAGGGAGGTGTATCTGCTTGCTCTGCAGGCAGAGAAATAAATGGAAATGAGACCACTGAACTGTATGAAGCGGTGATGAGCACTACTGCATGGATACAATATGAAAACAGTTGAAATAGAAATAGAAACTGAGGAAATGTGTATAAATGCATCTGGTGCATGGCAGGGCTATTTTGAGCAGCCCGACATGTGATATCTTGCACAGGTCACTGTGACTTTGATAATTATACTGTACTGCTACTACTACTACTACTATTACTACTACTACTACTACTACTACTATTACTACTACTACTACTACTACTACTACTACTACTACTACTACTAGCAGAGAATGTCAATGTTGTAACATTTCAGTCCATTTTTAAATAACTAAAATAATTCGTAAGGAAAATGAGGATTAATTGTGAATTGAGAGGAACACTATAACTCTCTGGACTACTTTTGCCAAACTAACAGTGAGAGATGCACTGTAGTTTTATTACATCCAGTTTGTCTATTCCAAGAGGAAGCACTGCGCAGGGTGAGCAAAGGGAGATCAGTTTCTCTGCACTTCCATTTTTAGTTTCCACCGGCAGGGTAGACTTGGCCTTGTTATGAGGACTTGCAGGCCTGCGAGTGAAGCTGCCACACAAGCAAGTGCACTACACCCACCCACACACACACACACACACACACACACACACACACACACACACACACACACACACACACACACACACACACACACAAAACACACACACACACACACACACACTGAATCAACTATTAGAATTTCACTCCATCTTCTCCTTCACTTTTCACACAGGCATTTCTCATTATTTTACTATTTGTTAAGGCTAAATGCTCATTAGACAACGATAACTTTGTGTGACCCAGAACAGAACCGGTTTGATGTTTGCCCAACTACTTATGCAAACAAGGATCCTTATTTGGAAGGCGTGTGAGAAGAAACACAATCTGTAGTGAAGTACCCAATATTTCCATTGCAAAACTATTCTCTGTTGCATAGGTTGATGTCAACATGACCTGTCACTTTAGATAAACCGTCTTATTTTGACAGAAAGGGAACTTTAACATTCCAGTTTGCTAGATGTAACTTTCCCTATAGCTACAAATGGAGTTTTTCTGTTTATATTTCACTAAACTGTGGAACAGTTTCAACCCAAACATGCCAACCTCTCTCTGTCTAATCAGATCTCATCTAAGTCAGTGGTCGACACAACCTATGAAGGCATGTCATTACTTATGCATGTGTTTGGTGAAGCAGTGGTGTGGGTCAGTGACTCCAGACTGCAGAGGCTGTGTGCTCTGTGGAGACAAGGGGGCCGTGGAAAATGGAAACCTCATTACTGAGCACCGGCCATGTGCACAGTGTTACCAGCCAATCAGGACGGGGATACACTCATAGAAATAATTACACTTGTTTGTCTGTGTTTCAAATTCTGTACAATATTCTTTGTCTTGAACTGTCTTTAAAGTGATAGTTTTACATTTTGGGAAATATGTCTTTGCTTTCTTGATGAGAGATACCACTCTGTATGTTAAATATGAAGCTACAGCCAGGAGACAGTTAGCTTAGCTTAGCTTAGTTTAGCGCAAAGACTGGAAACCGGGGGAAAACAGCTAGCCTGGCTCTGTCCAACGGTAACAAAACCCATCTACCAGCACCTCCAATGCTCACCAGGTGACAGGTTACATCCATAAGGAAAAAAACCCAAAGTGTAAAAGTAACAATCCTCCATTTTACAGTAGTTGCTTGGCACATAAACATTTGTAAAACCACAATGTGACTTTCATACACTGTTTTTTGTATGGATTAAACAAACCAGATATAAAGTGTTGATTACTAAACTTGTGGTGCTGATAGCCAGATTTTTTTTTTAAGCCAAGCTAGCTGTTTCCCTCAGTTTCCAATCTTCATGCTAAGCTAAGCTAACTGTGTCCTGGCTGTAACTTTAAATATTTACCATACATACATGACATTAGTTTTATACTTTCAAGGCAATAAAGCACATAAGCATATTTCCCCAAATATTGCTGTATTCATTTTACGTTAATGTTTTTTTTGCAGAAGCTGTGAAGTAGTCCAGCTGTAACCCAGATTGCAATAACAGCAGTGGGCTTTGAAACATATTTGCAATGTGGATAACAGGAGGTGCGGTCCTCAGCTGCTGCTGTTTTTGCTGTGTGTGTGTGTGTGTGTGTGTGTGTGTGTGTGTGTCAGCTGACGCAGGGCTGTGGTCAGATTCTGGGATGAGTCTGCTCAGCAGAGGAGGGCAGAGCCTGATTGGACGTTGGTTTAACGACATAATAAGATAAGGCCTGCACACAAACCATTGCTCATAAACATCCATAATTTCATTGTGTCTGCTGAAGCTCTGCTTCATATTCTGCTCTCCATTTTCTTTTGATTTTTCTATATAAACATTAAGAAATGAAAAAAATCAGTGCTGTGGATTGGATTGCATAGAGGCTGCAAATCAAACATATTTATGTTCAGCTTTGAGTAGACTGAATTGTAGCCTCAGCCGTTTATCTTCGTCAAGGACTTGAAAACAGAGCCATTATTATTTACAAAGACTACAATGTGCACAGCAGTCTCACAGCACAGCAGTCTCAGCGAGTGAAAATAGATCCTGTGATTCTGAGGCCATCTAGTGGCTTCTGCTGCATTACAAAAATGTGTTGGACTGGCTCCCTAATTGCATTAACCGTTATGTAATGTCTTGATCCTCTGTAAATGTTAGCTGTTGCAGCTGAAAATCAATTTTTACAGTCAGATAATTGTATTCATTTCAGTTAAATTTTTAAGTTTGAATTTCTTCGTGTGAAATGTGTCTATTATAAATAAACTTAACATCCCTTATCAAATGTATTTTCACCGGAACTATAATCTTGTTTATTTCCCTCTTTATTATCCACACTGAAACTTTATATGACAGGAACATTTCTCACTGATCAACATGAAAACAACTGAAAATTTTAATAAAAATAGAATAAAATGGAAAATCCACAACATAATAAATATGCACATAATAGTGCAGTACATACCCACCAATACATATTAAAATAAACACTGTAGCTTGTTCGTTAGTTACAAACCGTATGGACATTTGTAAGAGTATCAACCCGCCACCTCACAAGGAAAAAAAAGCTTTAGCTTCCAAATATACCTGTAAAGTTGTTTAGACGTACATTGTAGTGTGACAACACCTGACCGTCACCCCAGTTATGATGTCATTATCTCCCACAGTGAAGTGGGTTAAGTCTGTCCAAACGCTCCGCATGCTACCCCAATTAGGAGGTCAAGGCACGTCACAGATCACACCACAAGACTCCTGGACGGATACCTGCGCCTTCATTTGGTCTAACTAGAATAACCACGCCATCCAATGGGATTAGCGATTGGTTCAGAGGACTCTGGGATTGGTTGGAATCCCAGGTTGTACCTCCCACATGGGGTGACTAAAGGCTTACTGTGAGCCTGATTAGTTTGGTAGCAGGAGGAAACGACATGTTAATAGAGGCAAGCACCCAAACAAATGCATGGACATAGACTCACTTCTGTAAGTATTCTTTAAATTCCTTCTGTTTTATTAATCTCTTGCACATTTTGCACCTCTTGCATGTGATTTAGTCAGTCACTTTGTTCTAATCTAATGATTCACTGCATTTGACCACCCATGTGAACTGTTCATTCATTGTGTACATTTAAACCAGTGTACTGTTATGTACAGTGTTTTTAGAAGTTATTAGATATATGAACAACAATATATGAATATATGATAGTCATACTCATATGATAATATTTCTATCAGCGATTAACACAAAGTAATCTAGGTCTTCTGTCCTGGCTTATCTTTAACATCAAAAGGTTGTTCATGGCTATTTATTCTGCTTATTTTTTTTATTGCACTCTACTGGGTATTATTTGTGCTTAATATTCCAGTTTCTCATTTTATTTTTACGCAAACACATAAATATCTTACATTCACACAGTCCACAAATTGCACGTTCGGTACTGTCGACGGATGTTGTATTTATTCTGACACTTTTATACTAAACTTGCTCTCAATGATTTGAGATACGTATGAAAAATACTCTTCTCAAACATGAACATCCTCACTGAGTGCACACGGTGGTGACTTCACACAAATGGGTCAGCTTGTCAACAATACTGTAAAAGCAGGCCGTTCTAAACTGGCTTTATCAGATTACGGAGCCTCAACAGACGCACTGGACAAAGGACTGTGTTTTTTTTAGCACATGGCCCCACTTCCTCAGACACACCTGCTGCGTGTGTGTAACAACACTTGAGAGAACCCCTCATAGTTCCCTACACATGGCAGAAAGCTCCCATCAGCACTGATTCATTTAAACCAAGAACCTATATAAGCTTTGAAATGAAGGTGAGCTAAGAATACTAATAAAGCTAATTAGAGAGCGGTATAAAGGGACATTAGCCAATCAAAGCATCACCCAGATGTCTGACCATCTGTAAAAGTCTCCTACAGCAGACGCAAAGCATCTTTGTGTTGGACCTGGCCGTGACCCCCCAGTGACTCCACCGACCGGCCCTATTTTAGTCCGTGTGTGAGTCATACTTAGGTTGATCGTCTGTTTGCAGGTACCAGTTCCAGAGAAGATGGTGGCCGCTGTGCTCACCTTGCTCACCTCAAGTAAACATGTTCAACCTGATGACCAACTGCTGCAGCTGGGTCTCCAAAATACAGGAGCCGATCAGGTAGCTAATAACATATTTCTTTAAAAATGAATGAATGAAATGTACAATTAGTCTCAGAAAAATTGCATTTGCCGCATTTGGCAAAACCTCAATCTTTCAAAAAGTAAAAACAAACACTTAAAATACAAACGAAAGTGAGCAAGCATTCAGTACAGAAAAAATCGAAACACATTTGATGCAACCTGACGAGATTTCCGGTTACTGCTTTAATTTAATATGGTGCTCCTTTAAGTGAAATTCTATACGCTGCATGCTTCTTTGCAGGAAAGTGACCATTCTGGTGGTTGGTCTCGACAAAGCAGGAAAAACATCCTCCATCAGAGGGATGTTAAGAGGTAATTCAGTTACTTTAACACTAATGTATCTCTAAAAGTGCTTAGAGCCGAAACACAACAAATTATCAACCTGTGTTTTACTCCCTGTTCTTTTCAGTCCCCCATGGTGCTGAAGCTGGACCCACCCACGGCTGCGTCCGAAGTGAGCTGAGAGTGGAGAACTACCAGGTCACCTTGCTGGATGTGGGGGGGTCAGCAGAGTCGAGAGGAGCCTGGCGGGAGCTCTATGGAGAGGCCCATGGGATCATCTTTGTGGTGGACTCCAGTGACAGGCAGAGGATAAAGGAGGTCAAGGAGGTTCTCGCCGACCTGCTGAAGCAACCGAGAGTGGCGGGAAAACCCATATTAGTGTAATTATATTCAACTTCATACATACATTACGAGTGCGACCTAACTAACATCATGTACAATGTAAAGAGTGTCCTCTGGTGGCTGATGAGGGAAACACTGAAATAAGTAATGACTGGATAACTGTGAAGCTAAAGTGGGAGTGACTTAGGCCTGTGCTGAAACTTTAACTTTTTAGGTTGGCCAACAAACAAGACAAAATGAACGCTTTGCTGGGAAGTGAGTTGATTGAGACTCTGGTACTGGAGAAGCTGGTCAACCAGAGCCGCTCTCTGTGCCATATTGTAAGTGTTTAAAATTCAAGAATGCAAACCCAATGAACACACATCTCATGTAGGAACTGAAGCAGACGTACAGATGACAGACACACCTTTCTATTTCCTCTCTCAGGAGCCTTGTTCCGCCTTAATGGACCTGCGACGCTGGTCGGACAGAAAGACTCAACGAGGCCTTCGCTGGTTGCTGCGTGCCGTTTGTCTGGATTACCCCGAGCTGTGCACTCGTGTAGTCCAGGACAGCAAGAGGCCTCTGGAACCAAGAGAGGGGGAAAAGACCTGGAAAACAGAGAAAGTTCGCCGAAAAACCAAGGGCGAACGGTAGGAGAGGCCTTAACAGTCATAGCTTTCTTTTACACATGCACATATTGTACTGTATGTATTATAGATGTTTTCTCACCTCAGAATGAAATCCAGCAAGTCAGATCTTCGCCAGGTTCATCGGCCAAAAGAAAAGGAGAAGAAGACAAAGGGTGAAGGGAAGCTGCAACCCATTCGAAACATGCTGCAAAAGGTCAGAACAATATCTCAATCCCGTTTTTAAAACTACACTCAGTGGCTGCTGGATAACGTACACCTGTAAAATAATGCAATCAACAGCTCAGCCAATTCGGCCTAATTTATAATAATGATGTTTAATATTGAGGATGTAGTTTGCTGTGGTGTTGAACTAGACTGCATCATATTGAGAGGTGTTTCTAATGTTTTGCCAATTGGGGGAAGAATTTTTAAACAAAACTCAATATAATGTCCACTGTTACCTTATGTTTGTATTTTGGTTGTCATGATTGTGACGTCCTTGATAATGGAATATAGAATTAATGTTACAATGAATAGATGGAGAATTAAACTCAGAAGTCTGCAATTTACAGGAAAGCACTCTCAAAAAGAAGCTGAACACAAAGAAGAAGAAGAAGTCGGTTAAGGAAAAGGTAGGCGAAAAAGATGAAGGAGAAGCAAATGAGCAGGAGGAGGAAGAGGAGGGTGAAGGTAACGGAGGAGAGCATGACAACTCTGGTCACAGAGAGAAAGCCAGCAGTGCCCTGATCCCCCCGAAAAAAGTCAAACGCAAAACAAAAGTGAAAGAAGAGGCTCTGGACGTGCCAGAGTCACCGGACAAAGACAAGAAGCCGCTCAAAGGTTCAAATCTGTTATTAATGGCCTATATGTTGTGGTTTTAAGCAGTTTAAGAATGGAAGTCTGACATTTATTTCATTTTATGTCCAGCTAAAGGGGAAAAGAAGAAGAAGAAAAAAATTGTGAAAGTGAAAAGGAAGAACAAGATCAACACGGAGGAGACGTCTGAAGCTTACTCTCAACCTGTGGACCTGTCTGCAACCTTTGGTGAGCCTCGTCCACTTCCTGCACCTTCATTTAAATGCAATGACATTTTGGAAATGTATTCAAATCATAGCTTTCATGTTTTTAAAAAGATGACCCTGTTCCCTGACAGATCTTTACCGAAAAGCAATGCTGGCTCTGAAGGAACGTCAGGATCAGAGACAGTGAGACCTGAGTGTGAGGATGTGGTAGCGGCAGTAGGACACGGACCGCACTGCAATACTTCAAAGACACACAGATCCTGATACGTCTTCATCTAGTTTTTACACTCTAGACATCAGACCTGATCCCTGAACCTTCGGAGTGAAACTCCAATGTGTAGTGAAGGGCAGGTCTGCATAATGATGTATTAATAATATACAATTTAAATACAAATATTTAAGATACATATATAAATAACAATGTATACATCTTCAGAGGTAAAAGATGAAATTGTGTACCTGGCCAAAATGTTCAATGAGTAGTTTTTTGTATAAATCTATGCAGTTGTTAATTAATTAATAATTTTTGAACTGAATGCTTTTTTTTTAACATGTTTTGAACACTTTCCAGAAATTAACACAGCACTGGTAGAGTAATGGACGTTGTTGATGATAACAATAAACATTTTGTCACTACTTTCATGTCATATCTATTGTGTTTACAGCAAATTCAGTACGTATGCTACAAGTTATTTAGATTTAAAAATATAACACAGACAACGAGCAAACAACAATATTGTTTATATACCCTAAACTGGGTTGTATTGTTTCCCCCCTGTTTTGGTAATTTCATAATTACTCTAAAAAGTACTGATCACAAGACATTCCTCCATGGCAGCCTTCCAGTCATCTTGACCATCTTCTACAATCCACAATTAACTTTCTATATCTGGAGAAACTCTGTATTTCCCAGATGGTACAGCAGATTTGAGGATTAGTGCAGCAGCTTCTATCAATATTGACTGTACTGTCCTTGGCAAAAAGCAAAAAGCAATGACAAAAATAGTTAATCTGACTCAACATAAAACATAACTTCTGTGCTTTGTTGAGTGATCATGATGAGTTTTTCTTGCAAATGCATCGTGGCAAATAGTTCTGTAGAAGCTTAAAGTGTCTCCACTACTCACTGGTGAATTGGTGACTTTATGTATGTAAGATATATCTACCTCCTATTAAAAAAAAAAGGATATTTAAATATACCTACATGATGTTTAATGTGTTTGGTGGAGAAAAAGCTTGTTTGTTCAAGTTTTGTTAGGCTATAAAAAACACAAAACCTATAATTATATTATTATTATTATTATATTATTATTATATGGATGACTTCCTAAGCTAATGGACGTTGGTGAGAGTGACCAGGCTGAACTCTCCTTTTCCATTTTCCATTTTTTGTTATCAAAGAGCACAAACACCCCTCATGTTTATTTTATAAACGTATTTAGTCTTAGTTGTGTGAAAGAACAACACAAGAGAAACAAACTGTTATAGATTTTAAAAGAATATGTATTTTATGTTGAACTATGAAGCCTTTTGTAAAATAAATAAATACATACAATTATATCATGATAATTTATATGAAAAAAAGTTTACCCAGGCCCTCAGGCAGAGTGCCCATTGGGGTCTCCGGACTCCTGTCAGGCTGCTTGGATGAGGCTGTGAGGGGGGTCCCGCGCGTCGCCATCTTTGTAGTTCACCCAGAAAGCCCCCCCCCCCCCCCCCCCCCCACCACCGTGGTGCATCTTCACTGGGAAACCGTCCGACTTTCATTCACTTCGGTGGGAAGCGCCTGCTGCACACTGACGGTGGCGAAAAAGATGGCCTCACCAAGGACAATTACTATCGTGGCCCTTTCTTTCGCTTTGGGTCTGTTCTTCGTGTTCATGGGAACCATTAAGCTCACCCCGAGACTAAGCAAAGATGCATACAGTGAAATGGTGAGTACATCCGAACTGTTCGCATCTAAAAGGCCATTGTTCTGTGGTGCAGGCTGCAGACGCGAAAGGCTCTCAGGCTCGAGTAATGTGATGCTGACCTAAATAGTAAAAGATAGGAAAAATTAACGCTTTCGATATTCCTCTTCTCCTCTGCCTCTGTGAAGCATTTGTTTCCAGAGGAGATCACTAAATAGATGCACCATGTTGAACCCTGCTGTAACGTTATTGCATGTAACACAGTTAGCACATGGGCTAAGCCTGTGTGTTTTACGATAAGCCATCAAATATGTCGGTATCAACACGGAGGACGTCAATGAATCCGTATGGATACATAAAATACTCCCTAATGTGTCCATCGTTCACGTTAACGCTAGTAAACGCTGTAACGGGGATCGACATGAACGCATCGTGCTCACACATGCTACAATGTAGCTGAATGATGCAAACGTGCCGGATAATGAACCCGTTTTAGAAGTTGTAGCGCGCTCTTTGTATCTTATTAGAAGAGGTTGTCGCTGCTAAGCTTCTCGTTTTGATCAGAAGAACAACAGCTAAACAGCAATGGCGGCGTGTTCCAGCAAATTCTGTGAGGTGCACCTGCCGCCGGTGCTGATGCTGAAATGTGGAAGATGATAGCTTCACGCAAAATCAAAACTAATATGATTGTTTTCGCATAATAATTGTATACGTTAATATGTTTTTATTGAGCCAGGTTGCAATAGATGGAAGAGTAATTGTGCAACCACAGTGATGAAATAAAAGCGTTTGAATGTTGAACTCTTGACTTGTGTGACCTAACATTATGGCCCTTAAATGGCCTTTTAAAAAAAAAAGACACCCATGAGAGTTTATATGACCGTAGTTAAATGTGAAAGATATTTAAATAGATCTTTTGTGTTTTATCCTTTCAGAAAAGGGCATACAAGAGCTATGCCAAGGCGTTGCCAGGCCTGAAAAAGATTGGTATCAGCTCCGTCCTGCTCCGCAAGATCATCGGCTCTCTGGAGGTGGGCTGCGGCGTGGTGCTCACCCTGGTGCCGGGCAGGCCGAAGGATGTGGCCAACTTCCTACTGCTGCTGGTCATGCTGGCTGTCCTGTTCTTCCACCAGCTCGTAGGAGACCCCCTGAAACGGTACGCCCACGCTCTCGTCTTTGGTATTCTGCTCACCTGCCGCCTGCTTATTGCCCGCCAGAGTGACGACCGGCCGGAGCGAGAGGACAGCAGAGAGGAACAGCACGTTAATGACCAGGAAAAGAACAAGGTCAAGCAGTCTTAAGGTCCTCTTCTACTTTGGTCCAAGCCACAACGAAGGGAACCTGGTGCGCCCCTTTGGATTGTAGTAAATCAAATTTTGAAGGAATCAGTCACATCCAGTAATACCCCCCCCCCCCCCCCCAACCCATCTCCTGTCCCGTCCAGCTAGCTGACTGATTACTCTCACCTCCTCCTCGGCACTCTTACTGTGAAATGAGAACTCCCGATCCATACATCCTCTACATAACCGTGGACAATCATACCTGTGGAAACTCCCATGAGCTCGACTCGTTGTCTAAATTGTGAATCCATGTTCCCTATTTATTCTAGTCCTACACTGTGCTAAATGTGTTTTGTTTGTAATTAAGTATGAATTTCATTTATGCTACGAGTTGATTTGAGGATGCTGTTTTCCACGAAAGAATCTTTCTAGCTTGTTTTTTCTAATTTGTTTTTATACGGAAAGATTTAGGAATTTCAATAGTTCAAGCATGCTCCATTTGGTCTAGGGTATGGAAAATGAACGAACACTTTTAAAACAATTTTCTACTAATAATACATCAGCTAGTATTACATATCCACATCTAACTTTGATGCAGTGTTACCAGAAGGTTATTAGAAAGAAAAAAATATGATTCCTCGTTCATTTTTCATCTCAGTAGGCCTACATTTTTGTAGCAGTGCGCATGAAATCCTTTCTCCCAAAGTAAATAAGCTGCATCCCTCTTTCTCCTTTCAGTTCAGTTATCACAGTGGACATGTTTAGCTGGGAAGTACAGCAGTCGCTGCCTCAGGTGTCTGCTGCAAGCTTGTACAGCAGAACGACCAAATCAAAAAAATGTCCTTTTGCCTGTTAAACAAATGGAATTTTACCTTTTGTAATTCACAGTTTGAAGTCTTAAACGTATTCACTGTCTCTTAAAGATTCTGCTGATCAGTTTGGTTTTACTTCTCTTTGAAGGTATTAAAAAGTATTCCTACTACAGTTCTGCTTAGGGGATGATTTCTCAATTAGAAATCCTGTCAGTTAGTTTTAAGGTTCACAATATTTCTGTAAACGATATACTTAAAATAAAGAATTGGAGGTGAAACTGACTTTTTTTCATTAGCTCTCTTGCAACAATGGGTGCTGTTGTGTGTTGTTTAATCTTGTCATATTATTATCAGGAAATTAATGTAGCTTTGAGGAAGAGGTATCCTAGAGGAAGTGCCCAGATTCAACTATTTTATTTTGTGAATATATCTTTTGATGATTTCTGACACAGATTTTGAAAGAATTGTTTAGGGAATGGGCTGAAAATGTGCTTCGTTTAATGCAAAACCCATCCCTGAGTCTAACCCCACATGGTCGACCTCACACTGGGGATGAGGGGACAAACGGCATAACTTAGACACAAGGGTCATTCTGTTATGTCTCTTGCCATCAAGACAAAATGGAGGGATTGTGGCCCTGCTCCTCCCCCGAAGCATGAAAACCGGACTCGGGGTCAATTATAGTTTACGGCTCACAGTTTGGGCGAAAGACACTGGTGTTTGCAGAAGAGCTTGACCAATATGAAAACATATAAATAAATGCAGCAACGAGTACATTTCCACAGAGACTGCACCTACTCCACTTTCTCATGTCTGTCATTTTCTGTTTTTGTAGTTTTGGTTTTATTTGGCCTGATTTTGAGAAATCCTCATCTTATTAGTCGATTAATCTAATCAGTCAGTCAATTGTTAATGCCTTGTTTTAAAGATTCAGGTTCTCACATGTTAATTGGTGTTTTTCTTTGTCTGCTATGATAGTAAAATAAAATACAAATAGTTTTTTGGATTGTTGGTCAGACAGTTGAATAGGTAACATAGGCTACTTGAGATGGACACTATTTTCTGACATTGTATAGATCAAAGCGATTATTATAATTATTATATAGAAAACAAAAACATTACTAATCTAAAATAGAAATACTCGGAATAAAATGAAGAATTTAATTTGCGATGTTCACAGCATTGAAAAATTACATTAAAATGTCTGAACCAAATAATTTTCAGAGTGACCCAGTTATTTTTTTAATTTTTTTTTTGTGAAATACTGACGAGTTTTTGACGTTATTCGACGTAGCCTCTTCGGATTTATGAAAAGATGAACAGCTGCATGACTATTGTAGTCCTACTCTTTGGCGGTATGATGGCAATACGGACTACAACTTCCGGGAAGCCACTGAGCGGAAAGACTACACTGCGCAAGCGCACACCAAACGGTCGCGCGGAGGATTTGAGTTTTTGAATGGCTGGAGACAGAGTGGAGCACAATATTTACATTTTTTTAGCAATGTAGAAATGGCAGCAAAGCTTAGCCTGTCGGGGCCGTCAGATTTAGACCAGTCGTCTCAAAGCGACCTGTCTGTGTCCAGCCGGAGTAACAACAGAAGTCTCAGAGTCGCAGAAAAGGAGAGGAAGAAGAACGAGGCGGAGGACCCGTTTGTTCTGGCCCTGAAGTACTTCTCTGACGGTAACGGACGTAACTCATACACAATGGTCGAAAGCAGACGGTAGCGTTTGTTACCAACAGTTACTTTACTAACGTAGCTGCCCAGGATGTAACGTTAACCTAAGTTTACGTTACTTTCTTGTTGCATTTTTGAGTGTACCCCCCGGTAGCATTAGTGACAGCTAATGTGGCTAACTTAACGTTACTTACGGTATTAGCTCTCACAACTATGAGACAATCCGAAACAGAGCTAGCCTTAGCTTTAAGTTATTTTCAAACAAAGAGAAAAACGCCATTATTAAAAAAGCTGAATATCGGAGGAGTAGCCCTCGTGACGTCATCTGTTGCCATTGCATGTGTTGTCCCAATTACACTGATTAAGTGACTGATCTAACCAAATAAGACGACTTTTGTTTTATCTTTACATCCAAAATGAGGTTTAAGTTACCATGGGTACTCTCTCTGTCTCTCTCACATACCGTATTTTAATGGCTGTTATTTCTATACACTGTCAAATTTTGATATTTTAGCTGTGATATCAGACTCCAGTACTCAGTAGTGTAAACATCTGTCTGCACATTACTAAACACATCACCTGAAAACCCATCGGTGTGTTTTGACTGAGTTGACACTCAGTATGGACATGAGTGGAACACATTTTCCCCCTTCATGTCCATATCTAGCCAGGTTGCATTATGATTATTGATTCAGCAGCATTTTAATTATTATATTTCCATAAGTGAAGGTGATTATACTGGCTTTGTTAAATCCACCTCACACATTGTGTTTTAATACTGTTTCTTGTATCCATTAAAGATGTGTAAAAAGCTGGTCACCCAATCCACTACACCTATATCCATACACTAGAAAATCCCCCCAAACGCGTAGAAATAACTAAATCACATTTCCTATTCTGTCACCAAAAATACTTCAATGGGATTATTTAATGTATACAAAGCAGTTCCAGGATTTGTCTCCAGATGATATCAACACTGCAGTGTGTTTATCTAAAACTCAAGGATGAGCCACCAAATTCCTGATTATTTTATGTTGGATTTTACACGCAGCTAAACTGTAACATAGTGTTTTTTCCTGTGCTAGTGAGTAACTATATGAAATAAACAGGTTTCCTGGAGTTTGTTCTTGCAAATAGGTTGTACAGTATCAGCTGTCATGTCACCAAACATCAACATTAGCAGAAAAAACCCTCTGAACTTGTTGACGTCCCCTCTTGTTTGTGTCTAACTATGTAATTATTTTGACCTTTGAAACACATGATGTGACGTTATCCCTCCCTCCCTGTAGTTGAAGCAGGTACTCCAGTGCACGGGAACGATGAGGTCGAGAGGAACGTGGTGCTGGTGGAGAAGGTGGCCTACAGTAAAGGACTTTCCCCCGAGGCCGTCTCTATTATGCTGGAGTTTGCCATGAGCCTCCGTATGGGTAAGACAGTCACTTTAAATGTAGTGTGATTGGTGCAGTTTAATTGACAAGAATGCCAGAGCCAAATATTGCTTATGTAGTAGATACGGTGTCAATTTGAACACATGGCACACATTCACAAAACTTTAGGAACATCTGTGCAGTAGAAAGTGTAAATGAATGACTTGGACAGATGGCTTTTTTTTTTTTTTATATATATAAATACAGTCAATCTCAACATTTGCTTTCTTTAACCGATTGTGTTTCTGTGGATTTCTATGCGTAGGGACTACTTTATGTGCCCGGGTGCTGAAGTGTCTGATTCCCGCCACGGTGGTGCCACAGGAGGCTGTTGTTCGAGCGGTGGTTTGGCTGGGGGTTGGAAAAATCCCCGTCAGCACACAAGTGAGTTGCAAATTTGATTTGTCCAAATTCTTCAAAGGTATGTTGGAATAGACGTACTGCTGCTTTTGATTCTGTATGTGTCATCTTTAAGATTGCACGACCGTTAATCCACCTGTGTGTTTATTTGCATGTACACTTTTCAGATTCTTTTTATAAAGTGGGTGTTGACCGTATTTGACATGATTGACGCAAAGGACCAGCTTCGGGCCGTCTACGGCTTCATCTTCAACTTCGTCACAGAGGAAAATCTGGTATGTGTGCTGATGATCTTTGCATTGTTGTTGCAAGATGTACTATTCATTTACACATGTCCTTGAGCCACAAATTAAGGGTTCACTACGCCTATTCATCATTTAAATGACATGCGTATATTGTTTGCCAGAGCTATTTTTACATCTGATTTGAAAAGACAAACGCCTCACTGTTTGTGAATGCGGTGCCGTGTTCGAGACACAGACTTTGTGTGATAAATAAAGGTTAATTTCTGCCTGACTGGATAGATAATATGCGTATCTGGTTTAGGCATATATTACATTAGTTACAAAAGAGAATTGTAATGAAGTGACGGCAGCACTGTAATGTGATATGGGATCCACTGAAGAACTGCTGGGATGTGAAGATATTATGTTTTTGTCACATTATTTCAGTGTCCTTTCATCTGCCATCTGCTCTACCTTTTGACCAGAAAGGAAAGTGGTGAGTCAAACAATTTCACAGCAAACATGATTGTAAAGCTATTTGTTCTATTTCACTCCATTATTTCTGCTTTTCAGTATTCATACGAGTTCTGTAAGCATTATTGACCGCTTCATTGTTTTTTCTTGTTGCAGTGCGGGTCTTCAGAGTCAGGAAGCTACTGGAGCTACAGTCTAGACTGGTAAACCTCCTGCTGATCCGACACCCCCTAGAGCCATTCATCAAAGCTACAACACTGTTGCCTTATTCAACGAGAAATCACAGAACGGGGCTATTCTACACTCACACTGCATTATTCCCATAAACAGTTACCCTTTTCATATCATTGGTTATGTTGTATTCAGCATTATTAGGAGACGTCAATCACAAAGCTGTCATATTGAGCATGTTGATCTCGTTTCCTCAGGGAAGGCAGCCGTTCCTCTTGAGCCTACTGTCCCTTTACAAAGTGTTTTGCCCTGAACTGGTGACGCTCTCCATCCCATCACGAGTTAAGGTTTGTACATGTACTGTGCAGTTGATGCTCATTATGCTCTTATAATGGGCAATGACCATCACCTCTAAAGCACCAGATTGTGTGTATTCTGTTTTCTTACAGAGTGGCTTTAGAAACCACAACATGCCCTGGAAATCAGCGCTGATTGCGATCCAGAAGCGGGACGGTGCGCAGGTTGCCTCCAGCATCAGTCTGGCCTCCACAATTAAGACCAACCCCAAGAAAAGGGTACGGAAGTGTATTTAAGTTGGCCGATACACTGCTTGCAATCACTCCTGCTGCACTACAGTCACTGCTTGCCAATGCCATTCCAGCATTCTAATCAGCCTGATTGCAGGAAGTGACATGGTCAGACAAAAACGCCAAGTACCAGATCTATAAAGTATATTTTTTTCAAATGAATCAGTATATCCTCATTTGAGCCTTTTATTAATTTCAGGAAATTAAAACGATAAAAGGCAGCCCAGGCTTTCTGTTAATCGTGTTCTTGTTTTACTTTGCTTTCTCTCTCAGAAACACTGCCACCTGGAATTGCCGGTGTTGAGTTCTGTGGTCAGTAAACAGGCTCAGACTGAGGCGTCCTCCAGCAGAAAGGTGGTTCCCCTGGTCCAAGTCCACTCCTTTGCTCAGCTCCTGGACAATATGCACCGTATAGAGGTAAACTCTGTCGGGACAACTCTCTGAGTTCTGTATCTGTGGGGTGTCCCTTTTACTGTCTTGCTTCTTCTCAGTCTTTCACTCCCTCTGCTCACATGTACTGCTTCCACAGTTAGTCCCAACACACCTGGGCTGGGAACAGATTGAATATAAATCAAGCGATAACCCTATAGTTCATTAACCATTTAAGTAGCAGAATAAAATGTGTGCAAGTTTCTTCATGCCGCTAGGATTTGTAACCATTTGTCAAATTTCAATGTGATGCATCCTCACAGCCACAGGGTGGTGCTGTGTCACTGTTATAATTTAGTCCAGACATTATAGTAGTATTATCTATTTTTTTTTTTTTATTGTGATGGTGGTTTATTTGTCCTTTATGAGTAATTAAAACAATAGGCCCGAGATAAGATGAATCTGTGCAATGTATTGAACAAAGTTTCAAAGCGAATGGTCATCACAAGTATCTGTTTGCACTGCCGATTCAGTGACCTGATAAACTAATACAAGTTAATTTTTATGACTCACAGACCTTTATGTGTCGCGCTACATAAATCGTCCTCTTTCAGCGCCTGCAAAGCCGATGCGAGGCTTTTGGACGGCGATAGCGTCAACTGTGTTTATTGCCAAGAAAGCTCTGCTTTTTCCGTATCTTAGGCAAGACAGATGATTACAGTCCATCTCACTCATAAAACCATTCAGCACAGGGATTGACAAAGACTCATTTATTTCTTTCCCTCATTGCCTGCACTCAGTTTTATGGTACGATTGCCACATAATTATTGGAAGGCTGATCTGTTTCCATTCACAGTTTGTCTTCTCCTTATTCTAATTTATTATATTGATGAAGTCCCCATATTGGGAGGCAGCTGTTAATACACAATACGGGACTGTATCAACTATCCAGTTTAATGACAGAAATGTCCCAGTGCTGGTATTATAGGGATTACTGGATACTGAGGAATTAGCTCAGTAGCGGATTGGTAGCCCACTCTATGAAAACAAGGACATGAGCATATAGTTTATTATAGGTTTATTAACGGATTCATTTGAAACTGATGCGAGGGTTGGAAACATGATTTTTGTTTTCCATCTCTTTTTTATGGTCGTTTGATTATTTTAGCCTCTCAGTTATACTTCATTGCATGCGTGTCCTATTTCTTCATTTTACCTCCACCAGCTGCCCGCTCAGATGGGCTCGCTGCTGGGCTCCAGTCTGGCGCTGCAGTACCTGGACTGTGTACAGGATGAGTCTGCCCTCCTACGCCTCAACTTCTGGCTAGGCTACGCGCTCCACGAAGGTAAGGGGTGCGAGGGGGGGGGGTGGCCCTACCAAACTGTTGTGACATCTTCTGTCAGGAAGATTCATCCAAAGTAAAGCCAACCTTAAGTTGAACCCAAAATATCCAAAGGAGTTTTTCAGAGAGCGATTTAAAAGAGACTTTTAGAGGAAGTCACTGTGTGAAGATGCTGTGAATATGGATTCCTCTGCTGTTTTCTTTTCGTTCCCTTGAATTTATCACTCACCAAATACCCTTTTGTGCTATTTTTAAGAATTCTTGTTCTGTGGCGATGGAGGAGCCTCCCAGAACTCAGAAGAAGCTCTGCAGTTTTTGAACAAGTTGCTGTCCACGCAGCACTTTCTCCAGGTGAGCCCCGCGTTTCAGGCCCTGATAAGCTACCGCTGTACCTCGCACCCGTCATTCACTATCCCCTGAATTCATGAACCTGCGCTGCAAAACCACAGTCACTGTTTTGAATTTGTCACTTTTCTCCACCAGGAGGGGTTTTCCTGTTCCGAGGCTTTTCTCTACAAATTTCTCAATGTTTGGGATGGTTCCCTCCTCCGCCCACAGATCCTCGGCCTGCTGAGCAACATCCCCGTTGTCCCGAGTTCCCGTAAGTTTTCCACGCGTTGTATCTGTCACCACTTTTAGTGATCTGTCTTTATGTATATCTCTGTCAAACATACAGACACAACCCAAGCCTTGCTCTGCATTTCAATGTAAGTTCCCATGTTAGAAAGGCCTGCCTTTTTGTGTCACATCTTAGGATTTTAATTGAACTATATAGCTGGTAAAACTGTAACCATCTGTCTCCCCCTCTTCAGAAATCGGACGGCTTCTGTTTGAGCCCCTCATGCAGCTCTTCTTCACATCCTCACTGTTTTTCAAGGTGAGTTTCCCCCCCTGAGGCACGAGTAAAATATTCTCCTGCTAACGGACTTGAATTTCAAAACCATCTGCTATAATTTGATAGAAAAGATGCAATGATGATTTTCTTGTAATAAAGCACTCATTACGGGCCCCATATTCATTAAGTGGTTAAACTGCTGCAATGTCAATTCTGTTCTGAAATTGTTTTGTATTTTCTCCTCTTAAAAGAAAAACAAATAGAACTGATAAGAGGTCCAGTAAAACGCCAGATTGATAAGCAGTATCTGTAAGAGTAGTATTACAGTTAAAACACCCATCTCTACTGAGCACGCTTTATTTTCTCATACGTACTCTTTAAGAATTAGCAATCTTGAGGAGTAGCGACTGCTACAGCCTTGTTTTGAATAAATCACAATAATAGACTACAGTGTTGTGATGATGGATATGTAAATGCACTTGTGGCAAAGAGCATTGTCAGCATCGACTCTAGTGAAATTTCATCTCGTTCATTGTCACTAAAAGGTGTGTGTGTGTGTGTGTGAGAGTGTGAGTGTGTGAGAGTGAGTGAGATGGCCCCTCACACATACCACAGACTCCATGAGAGATATCTCTCTTTTGGATTGGGAAGACCAAAAATGCATCATAGACGAATAATGTCTGAGTGCAAATTAGAAACAGAGTTAGTGAGATAAAAGGTGGAAAATAACCTTTTATGTTGCCTAAATAAATAGGAAATCTGTGTTATTCATTTCTCCAGTACCAAGAGCAGAACCAGTAACATCTAAGCTTATCAATACTGAGGTCTTTAATAATTCAGCACTGGCGCCCAATGTCCATTTCATACCATGTTTCCGTACGCTTCCCTAATGCGCGGCGCTTTTCCTCTTCATCATGCGTCTGCAGTGTGGACTGATGGAGTGTCTAAACAATATGCTGTTGAAGTGGCTGACCTGGCACTCAGTGTATGCCCTGGAGGACGACTTGGACATCAGCCTCAACAGCCACACCTCCATGTGAGTCTCGCATCTACTTCCTGCTACTTGTTTATGCCCTGAGCATAAAACCGAAAAACACTTTGTGAATTTACTTGAGAGCATAGGGGTTATAGCTCGTTGCGCTTTTGCTTTCATGCCAAGAACTCCCAACTTATCGGTTCTCACAGATGTAATAAAAGTGTTCAGGTGTTGCCTCGGTTATTTACTGTGGGTCAGTGTAATGAAAAGTAAGCACTCCTCGTTGCAGGTGTCCCAGTTTAATTACACATTTTTGTTCTAAATGTGAGGCCATTAATTAGCGTTATCTTCTAATTTTGTCTATTTTTTGACATTTGTTACTCTGATAAAATCATGACCTAATCCATATGCTGGTCTCTACAGTAATGCTTTAGCTTGAATCCAAGCCATCTATCATCCACTAACCCAAGCAACATAGGCAGAAGTGTGTATCGACATGTTTTCCCGTTTGGTTTCGAGCCCATTTATCCATCAAATCCTTTAATTGAAATTAGTTTGCAGATAAAAACAGCCCTAATCTCCAGTTAAATGATTTTCCAGCTTCCAAATTTAAGGGGTGGAGTCAGTGTCGGTTATGTTTAAATACCTGGGCTTCATCAATATTGAGTCCTCCCATGTCTAATCCCACAACAAATGAGCCAATAAGTGTTGGGATGCACTTTATATTAACTGCTATTTTCAAACTCACCTCTGGTATTTAGATATAGGAGTCATTGATTGTGTATTGGAGTACACGTTCTCAGCATCACTCTTGATTCACTTTGTTCTTTGTATTGTAATGAAGTGTCATGGGGCTGGTTTGGGAGCTTTCTTGTGTCCTATCAGAGACCTGAGTCACTGCTGGAGTAATGCTCGAGGGGCAAATAGGCTGCTTGGTGTTACAACTCTCACTCCACATCATTCTGGTTAAAGGGTGCGCCTGACCCTCTGCTCTCTGTCCCAGAAACATGACTCTGTCGGGGTTCAAGGATTCGGTGATGGAACTGGTTGACTTTGTGGGTCGGCTGGCCTCTCTGGGCCTGAAGCTTGAAGGCTGCCACTCTCTCCTCCTCAGCTTCATCCTGGACTTCTATGAGACGGTAAATGAGCCGATACTAACGGCTGAATCTACTTCTGTGGCTTGTGTTAAGCATGATGCCACCTGAGCCCGGGCTGTACTGGTGCTATTTACACATCCTCTACACTCAAAAATCTGTTTTGCATATAGTTATATACTTCACTAGGATGTTTGAGCTTCACTGTGCAGATTAATGTATGTGCCGAGTTTAACACTGGAAGCCTGTTTTCACATTCATGTGTTCAAGGGGGTGCTCACATAATACGTGAACATGATGGCATGAATTAGTTTGCTCTCAACTAGTTTGGAAGCCACTCATGGTCCGACATGTAATTGACACACGTGTGATGTGTAAAACCTGTCTTGACAGTCGTGAAATGAGTTAAATAAAATATGGAAATAACAATCAGGGATCACAAGAAAGATCAGATCAGAAGGATATCGTAAGATTCATGAAATAAACTGCAATGAATATGACGTGGAATATATAAAGAGGTAGATTAGACATTGTTGAGAATGAATCCATACAATAAATAAAATATTCTTACATTCCAACCAAATAAACATCTCAGAAACACTGAGGTTTGGCTTTCAGAGAGCTTTTAAAAGTGTGCAATGAGATGCATTGATTGAAACGTGTTACAATAAATACCAAGAACAGCTTCAAGATCAGCGTCTACCAGCTTCTAACAAAGCGGAGTGATGGTGCGAGCTTCAGCAGTGAGATGTTCTGAATGTTTGATTATCTACCGTTTCATTCTTAACTCTCTGTGGGTGTCTATTCCACATCCTTCTCTCCCTCCCCAGGTGTGTGACACGTTTCTGAAGTACGGGCTGCCCCTGGTGGTGATGCCTCCACCTGGAGTGTTTTATCCAGCCTTGTTTGCCACTGACCCCGTTAGCGTGGACCGACTAGCCTACACCATGTACAGGTGGGGACTCTTCACCTCATGCGTATGCCACGATGCATACAGTAGAACCCTTAATGTAGCATGTCATATATATCAATGAATATTTGATGATGGAACAGAAAAGGAATCAAATGGTTAAATTGTACATATATTTGAATGCATGATTTATGGTAATGAGAGTCTAAGAGGCAACGCACTTAAGCACTCTTCTCCGTTTTCTCTAGATTTCAAGCATCATTTTTAACTCTAGGCCAAGCTTTAATAACACAAATCCTTAGTGTCGGCTAATTGACTACACCCCAGGGCTCTGAAGTAATTCTGCCAAAGCTGAGCGTAAAAATGTCATGGCGAAAGGAAATTGGAATGTAATCGCGCTATACTTTTTGACAGGCCATAGAAAACAAGCAGTAATTCATGATCACCGGTTCACTGGTCTTTCTTGTTTCTGTTTTTTTTCATTCAGGTACAAAGTGAACTTGACATCAGCCAAGAGTCAGGAAAGACTCACAGAGGTATTACAGTAATACTGTAAAGAGTACATTTTGTACTTGACTTGCAATGTGAAGCAAATGATTTTCTGTGAGCAGCGATTTGATTAGAAGAGCTAATTTAACCTTTTCTCTCAACCCATGGATTTTGAATGCATTTCTTATGATCGCATTTACATTTAAGGCATTTAGCAGGTGCGCACTTCCGAAGTGATTTGCTTGTTTTGATTCACTGTGGTAGCTTTTATAGATACTCCATCGCTCAGTCTAGCTCTTAAGGAATTCACATCTACAACTGCTAACCTTTAATACCCTCTCACATGAGGAATTAAGAGGTTGTTTATTTTAATACGTCTGCCACTGCGAGCCGTGAATTTACAAGTATGTCAGGCAGCCAGCATGCTCCCCATGAAACTTTAGAGGCACTTATTATTAAGAAAATGGACTTGTTAAATGGCATGCAAATTCATCAGCCCAACACGCATCAGATGTGAAACATTGCAGATCTGGAGAGTGGTTTGCTTCTTTCCTCTCATTGTGTCGCTCCCTGTTGATCCTGTTTTTCAGCAGGCCTTTCACATCAGCCGTCAGACGTTCCGTGAGTTCAACCATTACGCAGTCGTCATGGTCAACTGCCTGTGGAACTCCAAAATGTTTCAACCAGACATGGGTATACAGCTGGGAGAGGAGCTGCTGCTCAAGAGCAACGTGCCACAGTACGGGACGAGCTTCGACCTCATCCACCACCCGGCCTTCATCAGCTACGCCGTCGACTTTCACCGGAGGGTGAGTGTGGAGCGTTTGGGGATGTTTTCGTGTTTCTTCTCGAGAAATTTGAGTTGGATCCTACCTGCTGCACACCACAAAGTTCTATGTACCAGGCAGTTTCCTCTGGGTCTGAAAAGTGAAACTAATGTGAAAATGCCATCAACTTGCATTCTTTCTATTAGCCATCAGGGGGCGTCTCAAAAAAGAGTCTGGTTGTATAGAAGTCTATGAGAAAATGACTCTACTTCTCACTTGATTTATTACCTCAGTCAACATTGTAAACATGAGTTTATGATCTCTAACGCTAGTTTCTAGTATTCTTCAATACAGCATGATGTTCATTTAGTAAAATATGATCCCATTTAGTGTAAAATAGAAGACAAAGCAGGGTATGCTTTAGGGCGGGGCTATCTTGTGATTGACAGGTCGCTGCCAAGGCGTTGTCCAGTCTGGGAGTTGTCCGTGTTTTTATTTTACAACTTAAACCCTTTCACAGTGGTTTTTACATAGTAAATACCTACATAGTAGCTTGTTTGTTGCTTATTTTCAACCTTTAACAGGCGTGTGATGGATCAGCCGCTCCGTACAGTTTGGTTAATGGACTTACAGGAAAGTCAAGGAGACAGATGTGGTATTAATGTATCTTTCATAGAAGATACATTAATACAGAAGGACATTTCATTATTAATGGGTGCAGCATGAGACGTGGTTTTCGTCACGTTTAATAATACACGTGCCTTTTTTTGGTTCGGTCCAGCTGCAACATCCAGCAGCGATCTTGTGAGATTTAGCAGGATGGACTGACAATGAATATTAATGTTCTCTCTTTATCAGTGTTGGCCGGGGAGAAAAGACATGGACCTCAACTCCATAAAGGTATGAGGGCTCTCCATTTTATTTTTTGCATTTATTAATAGTCTGATGTCAGTCATATCTCAGAGATGGAGAGCGATTGCTTTGATCATAGGAACCTTCTGATGTCTTGATTGGGTGTGTTTCCGTCTGCGTGTGTCTTTCAGCATTCCAAGCCGTGGAGCTGGTACCAGGAGTATTTGTTCAGTCAGGGTTACGATGGCCTCAAACAGTTTGTTCAGAGCAACATCAGCCGGCAGCTGAGAGCGGGCGACAGTCTGTCCACATAGCAGAGGTAGATGCTCAACTCAGTGGAGAGGAAAACAACCACTTGCATCTTACCTTTTTTTTTTAAAATGGACTTGTACATATTCCATATCCTCCAAGCGATCTATATGTATCTTTTTTTATGTACATAGGTGTATCTGTGTTTATTATGTATTTTTACTTGTATTACTGTTCATTCAGTGACGATAGACCAGAAGCAGTGTCAGTAGTAGGTTTGAGTCAGCGGATCATTGGGAACAGGCATCTGTCGGGTCGGTAACAAATATCCACACGATCCTTTACGGCACAGAAAGAACTTCTGATCCACATACAAGTTGCCAAGATAATTAAGAATAAGGAAACTTTAAATGATTCCTTTTCAGTATTTTATATTTTCTTTCTAATACAATAATTAACTTTGCTTAACGTCAACTCTCTGTCCTTGAAACCTTTTTGTGTCGTATTCTTGTACAGCTTGCCACCTGCTAAACCTGTCTCTTGCACCTTGTTGAAAATAAATATGTGTAAGACTTTTAATTTAGAAGCAAATAAAATCAATCTGTTGTGTCTTACTTACATTACACTGCATTATGTCACAGTTTGCAACTTTCTTGGTCTGGTGCCCTCGTGTGAATGTTTGCCTCTTTTAAATGGCATCAGTTATTTGAGAATCTGCTACACGGATAAGTATTCTCATCTGGAGCGACTGGCTGAAGAATACACTTCAATCAGTCCCTCTGCCATCTGGAAAACTGCATTTTGTTTTAATTGAGGGACCCATCTGGATGGTTATACAGCCTCTGGCTCATCGTCTCCTGAAAACACCGGATGGAATCATGGCATGCCAGGTACAAGCAGTGATCAGCTGTCTGTAGCGAAACATATCGACCCGGAACATGTCAAATACTTGTGTTGCGCTTCAATAATAAACCTTCATATTGTAATTTGGATGCAACACAAAAGGGAGGATCAGTAACCTCTGCAGGTACCCAAAAAATCCATAATGCAACGTCTCCATTTTAGGGCTGCAACTGACTGATGTTCTCATCATTCTGCTATTTTTTGGATTGATCTGTTGATTGATTGTGTTGGCTATGACGTCAAATATTTTTTTATTAAGTAACTTTTTTTATATGGAGCCCATCAAATGTCTTTTCTTGTCCAAGCAACAGCCCCAAAAACTCAAAGATATTGAATTTAAAATTGTATGAAATATGTTAAAATATGAAACCAGCAAATGGTAAGCAGGTTTGCTTCATTTAGCCAATCAACATTGATTCATTTCCTGTCATCCACTAAATTATTCAGTTTTACATTGTTAGCAAACCTGAGATGAGGGTAAATTAGTTCCATTATTCCCTGTTTTTATATCTTATAACATTGCTCTCCATGGCAAAAGTGATAGGATTAAGATTTATACATTTTTATTTTACAAGTAATCAATCTACTGTCGGAAGATGATGAAGAGTTGCAGAGAAGATGTGCTCTCCCAACCTTGACTCAACATCATCCTGACTGATTTTGGACCCCCCCCCCCCCCCCCCTCCTCCTTTCAGAGCCTCTCTCCTGCAGCTCTCATAACGCACCAGAGCCGCGGAAGTTTTTCTGCTTAGCATTTTCATTTCATTCCAACTCTGGCTTTGTGTGAGCTGCTGTTATTGTGCGTCGGGGATAGTTAAACCCCAGCAGATGAAACCATCGGCGCGTGTCGCTGCGCTGGTGTGAGTGAAGCGGAGCCACCTTAAAGACAGCAGCCCGCTGATGTCAGCGGCAGAGACGCGGACCCCTCCGCCGGTACAGCGCTGCTTCTCCTCACACTTTATTCAGCTTCAGTCACGGGAGTAGCTCATCGCAGCCTCTTCAGCCAACACATTGACCTGATCTGTGCCGGTCCTACCCTCATCCAAATCCCTGCCTCGGGGGTGAGAGAAAGGTAAGATTGTTCAAGGCTTTTTTTTTTGTTGTGTGTGTGAGTGTTTTCCGAATAAAACGTGTTGTGGTAGAAGCCGGTTTAGCCTCACAATCAGGGCAAACACGGGGACGTGGTGTGACAATGTGTCAGGCTTCTTCAGTCGCCTTTGGGTCACTCCTGTGCATGTCAAGGTACAGATTGGCTGCTGTGCTGCAGTTAGGGCACTGTGCGTCGTCCTGGTCGCAGTTTGGCAGCTGGATTATTTTTATTTTTTTCATCCGTGTGATGGATGATGTTTGCCGGATGAGCTCCAGGAGACCTACAGCCTGTGCGTGTTCATGGTTGGTGGACCTCAGGACAAAAGGTGCGCAACTGGACGTTTTTGGCATCAAGTGGTAAAGCCTCCTCTCATGTCTCTCTGTTCCTCATTCTGAACAACATACGGCTTACAAACTGAACGAACAAGACGCTCAGTTTCTCCATTTACTAATTGCGGATCAGAGGAAGTACATTTACCGACACTGATTGTAAGTGTGCGCTTTGGTTTTCTGGAGCACAGAGGAGGAAAAGCCCTTCGGACCTTTTTTTTCTGCGAGTTTCCTCGCAACTCTCGCTTTCTGCATGAAAAATGAGCATTTTTAGGTCTTTTCTGCCTCATCAGTTTGTGTGGGTGGAGACTGACATGTGATGGCAGACTGAGGTGTTGAGCCGGATTTGAACTCTGCATGTCGCGAGTAATTATTGTTACAATTACACGGTGTGCATCTTAAGCCCCAAGACTGTTTTTTTTTTTTTTTTTTTTTTTTTTTTTGGAAGGCCTCGGGAGGACGCAACACAGCGTGGGATAATTTAGGCAAATATTTGTAGTGAGGAGTAATCCTGCCTCTGTGGATGTGACAGCAGTAGTAGTTTATATTTGAAATCCCCAAAAACACACATGATCACTTTGGATGCTCTCAATCCTAATGTGCTTGACAGATGACAACAACTAAACTAAAGTTTGTTTGCATCATGTTTGACTGTTTAGCTATGCAGGCCTGTATTCAAAGGATTTTGATTTCTTTTCATCTAAAACTTAAAATATGTGGATGTCCATCAGGTTGATATAGCCTGTGTCCAAATATTGACTTTATATTCATGTTCAATAATCATTCAAACACATGAGCAGAGATTCCCTTTATAAAAAAACCCCCAATCATCTCGGTTTTAGACATCAAAAGCATTCCTCTGTCTCTTTCTCACCGGGTTGGTTTTTGCATTCTTTCATCTGTGATCATAAAGCTCGGTAACTCGGTGTTCATGGCTCATTTCAAGATGAAATTGAAGGCCTCTGGAAGCTTTTAGTGGTTTATTTTGGTAAGAAGAAATAGCTGAATAATGTTTCCTCTCCCCGAAAGGATGCATGAAGAGACATCCTGCCTCACAGAGAATTCCTCTGAAAATGACTTTCATGTTGTCATTATGCAGGACATTTCAGTGTTATCAATCTGCATTCAGTTAAAATAGCTTCCAGTAATTTTCGTGGACGGAAATCCTCCAGTAACTACACTGAAAGATCATTTTCTTCAGAACCCAAAAGCCTAACAGGAGAGCATCAGAATTTTCTTCGGGCGATCCAATTGGATGTGATGATAGAATCGCATGTCTTTTGATCTCAAAGACTGCTGCAAAACATCTGCACATGTAAAGAATAAGAGTAAAATTTCTGCAGATTTTGGGGTTTTGTAACGGTTAATAATGAGTAGCATACGCTGTGATGACCGTAGCAGCTTGCATATTAGACCAATGTGTTGCTCTTTGTAACCAGATTTGGCAGAGTATTTCTTTAGGCTTCACACAGTAGTGAGCTATAATTGTGAACGACGCTAAAAGGATTACGAGGATGTTCTATTGTCACTGCCTCTCTCCATCTACATGCCTCCTGGTCATGTTCTATGTTATGCATTTTCAACACTTTCCCCTCCAGCTGTGTGTAGAAGAATATAGATTAAATCTCATAGGGACATCACATTTTATGTCCTTTTATTTATCCTTAAGAGGACAGTGTCTGCCACTCGTATCAGATAATAATAAGGCAGCGGTTCCCAACACTTTTTGTCTGGTGAACCCCCACAGTCATCAGATGAAAAATATAAGATTAGCTCTTCATCGACACCAACTCTGTTTCAAATCTGTTCATTAGAATTCATTTCAAACTGGATGCCGTGACAGAGACACTGGTATCGTTTTCACCTTGTGTGTGTGTGTGTGTGTGTGTGTGTGTGTGTGTGTCTCATGTCAAAACCTGGTCTTGGAGACACCTACTGTAGCAGGAACTGTCACAGAAGAGGTTTTGAGTCCTTTGTCAGGTGTTTTTTTTATGTCTGTGGACAGATTTAGTCTCTGCAGTAGTGTGACAACCATGCAAGATGCAGTCCTGGAATCTTACAGGTGTGTAGTCGAGATCAAAAACGAATGAAGAATTTGAAAGATGGGCGTGGTCAAGCAACCAATCCCATCACCCCCAAGATGGTCTCCAGTTTCACACCATATTGTTCCAATATTTTTCGTTCAATCGATTGTGAATGTTTAGGCTGGTTAGGTCCAGTTTGCCTTGGTGCTGCCGTTCGGTTAGGAAGATGCTGAACATTTAAATATGCTCAGCTACATTCAGCCATTTATCCGTATCTAGTTACTTCTACTATTTTATACTTTTAGCTAATTATTCACCCATCAATTTCACTCAGCTAACTATTTGAAACCTTTTTATTCATGACTTTTAGCTTCATTCACAATGTAACGTGCAATGAAATTCTTTTGGGCATAGCTCCAGGAAGCAACTCACAAATAGAAAAAATAGAATGAAAATACATTTTTTTTTTTTACAAAAGACATGAACAATATAACATTTCCCCCTGGGCTCCGAATACCCGTGATTAGAATCACTGCGTGAGGGCATTTTGTATCTTTCTAGACTTTCTCTGGAGTCTTTTCACAGCTTTGGGACTTTGAAAGGGTTAATCCCAAATATGCAATAGTTTAAGACGAGGAGCTTGTTTCTTTCATGGTTTGTTTTCATCTCCTCTGATGAATCCTAAACATGTATTTTGGGATTGCATTATTTATACTTTTATGTGGAGAGCAAGCTGTGTTAAAGATTGTCTCGGGCATGTTTTTCTTTTCCCCCCTTTTTTTTTTTTTTTTTTAATTCAGGAGAGTGATCTGAAAATGTCATCCTCTGTTAAAGTCTGCCCCGGGTCTTCAGTAAGTCTAGCAGAGCGTTAAGAATTAGCAACCTACCAACTGCTGTAGTGACATTACATATTTGCACCGAGGAGATTTTTCTTTATTTACAATGAAAAGGTGACTGTAGGTCAGGTGCTGTGATTTCTTGTAAGGGCCGTGATCGTGAATAATTAGTATGGTGTCATAATGTCTTGCTACACACACAGCGAGAGGAAAGCAGTGATGAGTTTATAAGTCGTGACCTCACTGAGACCCGGTGGAGTCAAACTGTCGCAGTGATTTAATTACATATGACCTTTCACCTTGCTCTCAGGTGGTTCAGGTAGAACCTCAATAATTTGCTTTTCCATATTGCCTTCTTTTTCTAGACTGAATATTATGAAGGTAGATTTGTGTCTTTATTACGCAAACCAAAAAATATGTTTTGAAAGCAAATTTCTCGCACTGCAATCAAAAATCAATATATCAATATATATATATATATATATATATATATATATATATATATATATATATATATATATATATATATATATATAAACTGAGAATAAATTATTTGTTAGTTTTGCTTATGAAACTATCATTTTTGGTTGCAAAACAAAAACCTTTGCTTTCAAAACCAAAAGCTACGGTTTCAAAACCAAAAGCTATGGTTTCAAAACCAAAACCAAAACGTAAAGCTACGAGTTGAGTTTGGACGTAGTGGGCGGGGCATACGCTGCTGAATGAGCCAGGAGTTTCTATTGGTGGGTTCGACTTGGATCCCGGCATCTACTTCCACTGTAGAGGTTACTGTGATGAGCGGCATGGAGGTAAGTTGACATTATATTGCTCTGGTAGCACTTCACTTTGTTTTCATGTTGTTAGTGTCGTAGGGTCTCTTTTTTTAAAGAACGACATGAGGTGTTGTTGACATGAAGCTTCACTTTCTGCGTGCATGTAACGTAAGTCGAACCCACCAATAGAAACTCCTGGCTCATTCAGCAGCGTATGCCCCGCCCACTATGTCCAAACTCAACTCGTAGCTTTACGTTTTGGTTTTGGTTTTGAAACCGTAGCTTTTGGTTTTGAAACCGTAGCTTTTGGTTTTGAAAGCAAAGGTTTTTGTTTTGCAACCAAAAATGATAGTTTCATAAGCAAAACTAACAAATCATTTATTGTCAGTTTATATATTTTCACTTCCAAACTTGATTTTTGATTGCAGTGCGAGAAATTTGCTTTCAAAACATTTTTTTGTTTGCGTAATAAAGACACAAATCTACCTTCATAGAATATATGCAGAGAAAGAGCTTTTGTGACTAAATTCTTCTCAACATTTACAGCAAACTTTCTGTTTGTGACAGTTTTCAAGGCTACCCTTCTTTACATAAGTATAATTGGCAATAATGTTTCCACGCAGTCGGCATAGCTGGATATATCAGAGCTCATTTGACTCCTTTCATAAAGGGGCCTTTTGTCACTCACTCTTGCACGGTATGAAAAACATTTCCATTAAACTTAAAAATGCTTTAGTCGAAATTTCTCTGTTGCGTTATTTCTTCTTTCCCTGTTTGATGTTTTTAATTTCACCCCATGCATGCGGAGAACATGTCAGACTGATTAGAGGAGTGAGGCGGAATGTCTTTTGTGGTTGAGTTACACTAATGCTTGGTTTACTGGTAATCATTTCTTAATTGTCACGTTCATGTCTTCTCATTTAAAGAATATCTGATTAGTGTTAACAAATCCCATGAAAAGACCAAAACCAAAAATGAATTGATCCTACTAATAAGTGTTGTCTGCACAGCTTGATTTCTCTTATTCCCCTGAGCCTCTTACCTCATTTCCTTTTGTGTTGATTCCATTTCCACTGACCTGGTGTCCACAACAAATATATTTGTTCCTACTTGTATATTTGTAAAAACATAGCCCAGCTGATGAAAGTATATATTTGTGACTCAACTTAGGTTTCAGGTTAGAAGTGTGCTCTGTGCTGTTAACCTTACCGTACAGTGATGTCACAGGGTCCTGACGTACACTTGTACATCACTGCAGCGAGGTAAGCAGTTAAATCTATGGAGCTCAGCAAAAACAGTTCTTCAGCGGGTGGTAAGTGGCTCTTTAAAGATGTCAATAGGTACCAATGGGCTTGGAGCTGAGAGGCACAGAGAGGTGGAATATGGTGTTAAGAGAAACACAATAACACATTGTTGATTTGATCTTTTCTTGGGTTTTATGACATTAACAAATATTGCCAGGCTTATCCTTTTATTTTTCAAAATAACAAATTAATAAATCTTAAAAATTGTTTGTGTCCAAAATTTCTGTCCAACAAAAAGAGCCACTGGTCCCAACCAAACACCTCCGGCCCTGGGGGAATAGAAATATCTCCGTGCCCTGTCAGGTGGCTGTCCCTCCTGAGACCCAGATGGACAGATAGTTGTTGTCCACCTTGGAGCGTCATCATCCGGAGCTCTGTGGCCGTAGGATAAGTGTGCTCAGTCAAGCAGGCTGCAACAGTCCCATCATCTTCTTGCACCTCTCAATCATCCCCACCCTGAGCTGAGAGATGGCAAAATGGACAAATGGGGCAAGAATGGGGATAGAAAAGCAATTTGCTAACTCCATAAATTCCTGCGCCTGAGGTACCTATCCTTGGCCATCGTGACTGCAAGCTATTATTTAGAATCTGGTAACCGATGCTTTCCTATTAACATTAAATGGGTTGGTGTCTGCTGGTTGTCTCCCGCGACACGTTTATGCTTGTTATTTACTGCCCGGCACCGCAGGCCTTGCTCTCGGAGCTGCTCAGAGGACCTCTCCCAGTGTGGCAAGTCATCCTTAATATGGCGGGATGGGTGGGGGAGAGGAGTGGCAACTAGTTGCTTTATTTACAATTTGTAACTAAGAGTAGGGGGAATGCTGTCAGTGTGTTAGAAAGGGGATCCGTAATTGACACAGAAAGAGAGAGCATTCGAGTGTGAGATGGATATTTGTGTTTGGAGTGCTGTGTGTGTGTGTGTGTGTGTGTGTGTGTGTGTGTGTGTGTGTGTGTGTGTGTGTGTTGCCAGTTTTCTCTCAATCCCATTGTTTGTGTGTCAGCTTGTGTGTTTGGCCACGCTTGCGGAATGGATTAAAGGATGGCAATGTCGATCATTTGGTTGGGTCACCACTCTGGTCCTGATCAGAATATCTCACCAACTATCGTTTGGGTGGCTGTGATATTTTGTACAAACCGTCTCATGGTTGTCCAGACGATGAATCGGACTGACTTTGATGATCCCTGGACTTCTCCCCTTGTCTATGGTCTGTGGTTTTAAGTGAAATGTCTCTGGATGAATTATCATGAACTTTGGCACATATATATTCACGTTTTCCTCAGGATGAATCATGATAACTTTTCATCCTGCACCATCCGTTGGTCTAAAATATGTCCAATGTGTCCATTAGGTATTTGATCATAAACCAATGGTATTGCCATCGTCTTCAGCTGTACCGAATGTGTTACATTTCAGCTTTTGTGCTGAATAACACTCAATTTCCCCTTCTGACAGCAGCGTGTCACAGCAAATTAATGATTAAACATGTGACAATTAGTCAGTGACAATTGATTCATGGGTTCTTTTAACATAAAAATCCATTGTTTTCAAAGTCCTCCTTCACTGCTTAGCGATCACTGCAATGCTTTAATGGTCCATTCTAGCTCGAGAACAAAGTGTATAATTTAAAGGGGAGCTACATCTACTCTGTTCAAATGGACTCTCATACATACAACTTCTCGAGATGGATCTTAAGCCTGTAGAAGACGCTCTGGTCAATAACATTACATCAGCAGTCCTCTGCAGACGCTCCACTCTAATTGGAGCTAATGGCTCCTGCAGTGAGTTTAACATACGTCTCGAGGCTGCTGCCGAGCTTGTTTCCCCTGGTTGCAACTTCTTTTCCAAACTGTGTTGAAGGACATAAGCGCTGCTGTACCGTTTCCTCTGAATCTTATTTTGTGAAGTGAACAGATAGCTCCTGCGTGTCAGGTCTGGTTTGAGTAACGCGGCGTCTGCTCTGCGCTGGTCACACTTCATCTTCAGCACATGTGCTGGATGCGCTCCAATTAAAGCCGACATGTTCCGATGTTCTGATCGGCTCGCTGTCGTGTCTGGCGGTGTGACCTCGGGTGTGTCCTCCACTGCTCGGTCACTCGACTCCATCTTTGTTGTTTTTTTATTTTTTATTTTTTATCTTGGCTGGCTTCTTAAAATTCATGGAGCACATTGTTGACATTATGCAGCAGATGTGTGTTGTTTGTGTCTCTGGCTCACACCTCAGACAGTGCTCGTTTCTTGTTTTATCTCTTCTTTTTTAGATTCGGGAAATGGGATGGGCTTATTTGGATAATTGCCATGACTCACCTGGTTTCAAGTCATTTTGGAGACATGATGGAGTATTTATGGCAATTTGAAATCCCCCTCTGCCATATAAGATGATGAACTCATTAAAAATCCCTCCCGATCTTCCCCTTCTCTAGTTTAACCTTCAGGCTAAGAAGGAAGAAAACTAGAGACTATTTTCTGGCAAGTCTTAAAAGCAGGTATTATATCTGTCTTTGAATTAAACATTTTCTACGTATTGTTCTCTGATAGATAATGCTTTATGTCTTAGTCTTCATGGTTGGAGTTAAATGTATAAATGAGATCATGCATAAGTGGAACATTCTGGCAAATATATACACACTCAATTCAGTTTTTGTTTCCTGGTTAAGTCTAGCTTGGCATTTGTCCTCTCTTTTGTTTCAACCTGGGTGTTATTTTCACAGTTTTGGCCATAATAACATTTTACTCACCTGCACATTTGCTCACATTGCAGAGTCGGCGACTCTGCCAATTACAGTTTCAGAAGGGTAGCCATTAGTGCAACCAACACAAGCTTTAAACCCTGTCATTTCAACAGCAAATAAATTCTCCAGAGTCGTAATCAGTTGTGTGTGTAATTCTATTTCATATGGCCTTTCTATTGTGCTGACTGGGGTTGGTTTTCCGTTCCTCACAGCATGCAGTGGCCACAGAAATCTCCTAAAAGTAGAGTGTAGGATGATCTACACGTCTGCCTCGATTTCTCTTTTGGCTCTTTGTCTGCATTTAAGGTCACATAAATATGTGAGGCCATCGAAGTGAAATGACCTGGAAACATCTTCGTAATAATGATCATTTGGATTGTACACAGCGTTTACTTATGATAAAATGATTGCCGATCCAGTATATTGAATAAGTTCTGTTTTTCAACTGCAAACGCTGTGTGTTCAGCTGTTAGGGTTGTGTTTAAGTTGTGTTTTGTTATCACAGCGGCTAAGAAACTGCATTTAATAAGGACGTGTATAGAAACCGGTCTGAGGCGCAGAAAATAAAACCCAATTTCAATGAACTTTGCTGAACCCTAATGGAAAATAGGAAAAGCTCAGTATAGTTGGAGATTCTGTATAATACATTAAAAAGTTGGATCTTTTTGTACAAGTGACCTCAGAAGTAAACTGTTATAGATTTGTATCCTTTGTAGTCTTTTCATTTTCACCTCACCACTCTGTCGTCTTCCTGTGCTGAATATTCTGTCTTTTTTAAAATGTATTATCGCATTTTAACAATAGAGCTTGTGTTTACTTTATCACATTGCTGAAATAATTAATGATATTTCTAAGCCAACAAAGAACAATGGATTAACTCAGCTGTAACATAGTGCTCCTCACTTTGCGTGTGTGTGTGTGTGTGTGTGTGTGTGTGTGTGTGTGTGTGTGTGTGTGTGTGTGTGTGTGTGTGTGTGTGTGTGTGTGTGTGTGTGTGTGTGTGTGTGTGTGTGTGTGTGTGTGTGTGTGTGTATTTGTCAGTTTCTATAAGAAAACGCATGTCATATGTATGTGTTAATACAATTTAACATGAATTAATTTGAGCTGAGTTGTGTGGTATAAATCACAGCTGCTTCAAACGTGTGCTGAGTTCATGACCTCATATTGTATCGTATTTAATAGATAATGGAGTCTGACTGCTTTATTATGATGAAATCACATAGAAATCACACTTGACTCTCTACCCTTGTATGGCACCTTGATAATAATTACTCTCCTCCAAATCTATTACTACCTGATACCTTTATATGTATGGTCAAAAGCTGCAGATAAGGAATTGAGACCTTGTTCCGAAGCCTCTGCTCTGACATTGTCTCACAAAGCCAATGAAATGTGGTTTTCCCTTTAAAATGAAGTAAAAGAGCACCTAATGACTGTCTACATTATTCACAGTCCAGAGGCTAGTGTGGCTCCTCCTGTTGAAGCCTAATTGAGCACCAAGGAAAAGCCTCTCTTTACTGACTGATGAAATAGGAGTTTGAGTTCTCCTCAGACAATAAATCGCCGGGCGTCTCTGTCCTGTTTTGAGAGGAAAGAGGAAGAATAATACAAATTTTGCATGCGTGTGTGGGTGTGTGTGCTGTATGTGTGCTGAAAGCACAAACCGGCCTGGTCGATGCAGCTTGAGATCCGAGATCATTTCTCAAAGCTGCGTATTTCCCATCTCAGAGGCAAATGGCAGTCTCTTAGGCTTTATGATTTATCAAGCAGAAAAGGTCACTACAGCAGGCTGCAATTAATTCTGTCTGCTTTTATTTGGTGCTGTGCAGGGTGCTCACTCCATTACTGACACATGCCATTGTATGGGATGTCTTCAGGATGGGAGCAGAAGGGGAGGTGGTATTTATATGGAAAAGCACAGTTCTACAGCAGACACTGTTTCATTGTGAAGTTGTTTCAAGCAATGTTGGGTTACTGTGTTGATCTTTGGGAGAGCAGCTTTGAGACAGAGACAGAATGTTTATTTTTCTCCAATTAATTTTTTGAGCAAATGATAGGCTCAAGTTTCCACATCTTTTCTGAGTTCACTTTTTGAATACAGATAAAACACCTACGTCGTCATCACATTGATTGGTTTGTAGACAGACTTTTTCGTCCTCTTGTGTCCTCTCTCTCTCTCTCTTTCCCAAGTTTTTTTGATTCTTTATAAAGTATTGTTGGACCAACAATTGGTCTCCTCCTCTCCCCGTGTGATACTGCCGATCAATTTGTTTTATTTCATGGCTTTGTTGAGAACTCAATTCTGATTGGTCAATTACGACAGTCTACGGTCTATTTTTCCTTCATAGCAGACCGCTGCTATGAACAACAGACCCTTGCTTATAGACACAGTTCTCATCTCCACACAAAGCGATCAGACTATTTTTTTTTTGCAGAGGCAATAAAATAATTTTTACATCAATAAATCATTTTTTTAATCTATATTTTAGGTCAATTAATTGATTTTCTTTAGCAAGCAGAGTGATTTAAGTCCTGCCCCCCCTGTGGGGGCTCATTTCACAATAATGACCCGCTCGCTGTACATCACCCCTTACTTAATGTGTTGTAAGTAGTTTTGATGATTTGTGGTCTTTTCTTAATTAATGGCATTCTTTTTGCCTTATTTGTTAAGTGTAATAGTTTGAGTTGTTGTCACTAAATGCTACTAGCTTAACTACTGTATGTGGTATTTGTTGGTGGATCAGTTTATAGCATCAAATCTGTCACCTGGGAGATTGTAAACACATTTATTGTTGCTAATACATTACATTATGTGTTATTACACAATACGTTGTTTTTGTGCATTTACTCAGATCATTTTTGTTTTACTCGTTATTCAGAAAAACACTGAGTTTTAATGCTATTGTGCACGTGAACGCAACAAAAAGGACAAAATGAATAATTCAAACAAATTTAGATAATAAATACAGACTTTTGAGTTAATCAGCCTCGGCTAATAAGGGTGATAGCTTTAAGGATAGTTTTTAACTTTAAAGAATCACTTGACTTAAAGAAATGATCATAAACGAAAGTCAAGTAATTTAACTCCCTGTTGTGAATTTCTCCCCACAGCAAACACAACAGCCGTGTTTTTGGGCTTCTTTCCATTTTGCTAGTTCTGTTTTCTGATGGCAAAGACTTCACATCTTAGATTAGGGCACCTTGCCTCAGGCAATGTTTATTTTTGTGATGTTTGTGCTGTAGCTTGAATGATGAAAAATCTCAAGTTCTTTCAATATGTTTCATAAAGCTTGGTGATAATCCTTCTTAATTAATGCCCAAATCATATTCAGTGCCTTGTGGCTGTGTTTTGTACAAAAATAGTCTTGCTTCTGCACTTAAAGCGCCTCATCAATCTGTCTTGTGAGCTGATAGCCCCCGTACTTAGTTCCTATGGAAACTGCAGTGTTAAGAGTTCAAACTTATTGCTATGCAGACCAATCCAATAGTCGGTGAAATGTTGTGTGAAGACTGCAGAACTCTTTGCCCTGTTAGACCGTGTTTCTTCATGTTAAATCCTCCTTTTTGGCAAAGGGCGGCAGGTCAGTGATCCGAAGGCAGCCAGTTTAAGCCATCAGTTTTACTTTGGGCTTCTCTCCCAAAGACCCGAGCGCTGTGGAGTAGACCTGGATTAAACCACAGAGATTCAGATGTTCGATTATTTCACTGGCTTGACCTTTCGGATCCTCTCTCATCATGTTGATATTTCCATGTGCCAGTAGATGCTGCTGTAAGACTTTGCTCTTAACATATTAAATCCTGACATACACTCCAGAGATCCTCGTTCGCATCGCCAACGTTGCATCCAAATATCATCCCGCTACTCCTCGGTGCTGCTCATACAAAGCTTTGCCTTTCTTTCCAGATTGAGGGAGTTTTTCTGACTGGTTCTTTGTGCTCGACGCCTGGGCGGCTGTGTCTGTACCAGAGCACGATGTATAGTATGTGAGGAAATGCTGATGGTGCCATGGTCTTTATTTTTAGAGTCAATCTCCTGTTAGTGCTCAGTCTTAGCGAGGAGGCAGTGACTCATGTTAAAACCAATGAATGTGAACTGACAAACCCCCATGGAGCGATAGGAACCTCGCATCTCCCGACTATGTTGCTGGGTGGTATTAAAACCTCTCTTTTCTTCACAAGCAAAGTTGCTTTGATTGGTAAACATCCGGCTGGCGGATTCTGGGGCGGCTTTGATTTATGGTGTTTTTTTTTTGCCATGGCGTGACTCTGGGTAAGGACTGAATTATTTGGCTTCATTTGGCTTTCTGCAGCACAAATTAGTTGGAGCAGGATGCTCGCTACACACTTCATACACCCACTCAGTCATCAGGCAGTGCCATCTTTCTTCTCTTGTTGAGGCATATTTGCTGCTCACCAACCGAATGGCTGAAGACATGCACACAGTGCTGATGTATTTCATTTCGTTTAGGACACATGAATTTAGTAATATTATGTGAGGAGGGGTACGAGTACAAATACATTCTCCTTCTCAATTTTTCTATATTAACAGCTTTGTTTAGCATTTTTGTGTATTTTGTATTTATTCCAAGACAAAATTTAAACCCCCCTCTATCAACTCACCAGGATTTGTCACTCATGGTATTATTTGTCTTACTTTTATTTGGTAGGTATTCAAGTTTTTGAATTGCGGTTCCCATAATTAACAGGAAGTACAACGTTACCATGGATTCCGCGACTTAACTGTTGGCTACGGTTTTTTTTCCATTCTCGTAAACATAATAATTCCAGAACACCTGGTGGGAATTTCTTTGAATTTGGCACAAACCTCCACCCGGATTTAAGGATGAACTGATTAGATTCAACACACACATTTATATGCTAATTATGACAATTTCACACAGATGTCTTAATAGGATTAAATGATGAAGTGATGACATTTTGGACCGACATGGATGTAAACTGCAACATGACTAGTTGGTGGAAACATTCAATCGCAAGGCAACAATTCTAGTTTTAGTTTATAGTTTATAGTTTCACAACTTGGTGCTATTAAAAGTATGCCAGATTAGCTCTTAACAGTTCATCTTTGCAATGTTGCCATGGATGTGCAGACAACCATCACTGGTTTACTTTGACACCGAAGAAAACATAAAAACGTGATGATTCTCAGGCAAGTTCTGGAGAAGAAGTGTGTTTTTTTGCATTGTTTTTAGGAGATTTCTGGATGTAAATTTGCGATGGACGTTAGTGATGATATCCTCAGGAAGTGCAATCACATCCAACCTAACAGTACGTGTGTTGTGTATCTGTGTTGAGATTTGACTGAGTTTGCTCTCTAAGGGTTTTAGAGAACCTTCATTGTTTTTCAGAGCAGCTGGTGCTTCTGCTGACCATGCCGAGAAACAAATTAAATCATTTCCTGTTGTTTTTTTGTTTACCATTAAGTCCCTTCTCGTGAGTTAGTTGTAATATAATGTGTTACAAGAATATATATTTTTTACAGCTTCACTTCTGTTGAGGTCAGAACTATCCTCTGCCATAAAATAGTTCCTTTATTTTTAAGTGATTCTCGAGACTTTGATATTCCAGATCACATTTCACCCTCAGGCCCTGAAAACTCATAAAATTGAAAAGTTATGAGTTATAAAAGCACACTACATACTATATATTAAAAATCCCTCTCCTTGAGTTTGAGGCTGCTGAGGCTGTCACTAGTGAAGACAGCTCTGCAAGATCTCAAGTAAATGTTATATAAGGACACAAGGGCTGCATTTAGTCAAGCTAAAGTTATTCACTTATTAATCTGAGCTGGATTAGTAATCATTTGTTTTTGCTGATTGAAATTACATGCAGCATTTGGAAAACACTTGACTGTCGCTGCTTTTATGGTAATTATGGAGCCACCGCAGCGAGCAGGCCTCCGGTGACAAAAGACGTGTCAGACTTGGCTTATGATTGAAAATACCTAAGTTAAATTGTTGGAGGAAACGCATTAATAATAAAACGTGTAAAGTCATTTCAGAACTATTCCTCAACAGCTGCATCAAAACAATAAGGCAGCCGGTCTTACTGCTGAGAACATTTTGCAACACTTTGAGAATTTGTGTCCAAACAAGATTTTTGAAAAAGAATCGATGCCTTTGTCCTCAGTAGGTTGAACTGCTGTAATGGGCTTCTCTTAGGTCTGAAAAAAAAATCTCTTGGCCATCTTGATATTCCAGTCTGTCAGCGAGTCAGTTTTAAGATGCTGCTTCTCTCAAGTGGAGCAGCCAGAGGTAAACCAGATGAACACTGGGGAAACGCAACACCAAACGCGTGTGTGTGTGTGTGTGTGTGTGTGTGTGTGTGTGTGTGTGTGTGTGTGTGTGTGAGACACTGTACATTTGATAACACAAGACAACTTTACCGCTGATTTATTTCTCCGCTCCGATGCCCCTACTTCTCGTTTTGAATTGTCAGTGTAGTGTTTATTTATTTTAAGAGACCATAATGCTTTGTATAATAATGGAAATAATGATCTTTAACACAATATATAGGTTATGCAAATATTATTGCAATTTTTATTCTATATTATACATCTGCAGAACTGAAGAAAAATCAATCATTATTTTTACACAAACTTGTCGGTGCGTCAGAGTGCTCTTGAGTGTGCATAGATTCTGTTCTCGCCTACGAACAAATCCCAAATGAGAAAACATTGGTGAATGTCAGAATCTTTGTAAAAACCGTGTCAGCAGGTTTTAAGAATACATTTCTACTCAAGGTGAATGATGCTCACTGAAGTTTGGTCAAACAGGTCCATCTTACTGATAGCTGTCAGTGCTAACCACTGCGCCCAGATACTGGTTAATGATGAAGTATTCAAGGTTTCAACTCTGTCTAATGGATTGGAAGTACTAAGTGGTTTCCTCAAAGAGGCATTTGTTCTTAGATCTCAGTCCATATGCAAATGAACCTGACAAATAAAAGACATGAACTTTAGATCGCTGCACAGATTAATCACTGATGTTTAATTAGCTGAGTAGCGTGCAGGGCAGAAGAGAGATGGATGTATAGATGACAGAGTGAAGCAAGTGCTCAGCCACAAAGACACTGACCTCAATAGCACCTGACTGTTTATCTACCGCCGTCATGGCTGCCATTATTCTGAAGGCCAGTCTTTTTTTTGCATACTCCAGTCTCTGAATGCGTCTTGCATAGATACAGCTTAACATCAAAACGTATCTCTGGAATTGAGACTGGCAGTCCTTATCCCTGTACTCTTTCATGCCCTTATTCAAAACACAAGAGGTTTGGCAAGGCTTGTTTCACTCGATCTCTTTAATATGGTCCTGAGAGGAAATTCAAAGAAACAGACAAGAGTTGTTTTTTTTTTCATTATTTTGAGTTAGGGTTAGTTTGTGCCCGAGTGCGCATCATCCATCGAGAGAAAACAAGAAAGAAAGAGGAAACAAAGAAAAGACCGAGAGACAATCCTGGAATTAAGCTGCCCTGAGACAAGTGTTGGGTTCTGCATGTGGGACTGCATGCATCATGTCTGATTAGAGTCAAATACAACTGTGAGCGTATGTGTGCTAGTGTTTTTACTGACGAAGCTTATCTGCATCGCGGTGCAGCCTCGGGCTGTCCAGGTGAAGGATAAAGTCTTAGGAGGAGGACAAGGGAGGTGAAGATATTAGTTATTATTACACACACACACACACACACACACACACACACATGCAAACTTTTAATTACATTTGGATTACTTCTACACTTCAGAGAGTGTAGGTGAAAAACACAATTTCCAGTCTATTATTTAGATATTTGAATCCATTTTTTACAGTCTGGTGGATAGATGATGTTGTGGAGAGGAATGCAGGAAGCAAAGAGGAAGAGTGTTGTTGTGTTTGTATTCACCTAACAGCAGTTTGGAGAACTCAATTTTCTTGAAATACAGCAAATTGGACCACCTTGAATGCACCTTGAAATGACTCGAGGCGTGTGATTTGAAACAATAGTATCTGTAATCTGAACCCCAGTGGTGAGATGTTGTTTGTTATGGTCATGGATAAGTTAAGCAGAAAATGTTTCCAGAGCACTTTGGAGGAACGTTATAAATGATCCCTATGCATCTTAACAGATGTAGATAGGTCTGTATCAGCAAAACACAATTTTGAGATGCAATTTTTTTGTTGTTGCAGTTATTCAAAACTTCTACACATCAACTAATGCTGTACGTGTTGCCTCTACCAAATATTGTCTTGAAGAGGATGAATATCCATGCTATAAATAATTTTGTTGGATCAATTTGTTTTTCACTTTGACACATTGGCCTTTTCTTTCAGCCGATGCAAAAAACTAATAAACCTCAGATACAGGAAGAAGAATGGTAATTTGAATTTGGTTCATTGACATTCAGGTGGAACCTCTCCTGTTTGCAGATAATATCGTTTGATGTTTGTATCCGAGGATAATGAACTTCAGCAGTCAGAAATCATAATTATTTGCAAGATAAAATGAGGCTTTTCAAGGCGATTTTCTCTATGGAGATTAGAGATTCAGGATGTTTCTACTTTGGAGCATTGAAGAGATTTAAGGTCCTGATATGGAAGCCACCCTTTTGCTGTTGTTTCAAGCACACTGACTGGGAGGAGACTGCGGGGTAGTTGGAGGACATGTTGGAGGGATGGCACTAACGGTTTTTAGGCGTCCCAGCAGTGGCGGAGCCGGGGGGGGGGGGGGGGGCACGGCCACCACAGGCCAAAGCCTTACCCCACACAGCACTCTTTGTGCCGAACCATTTCTCCACTGCTGCAGCTCCACTGGGGAAGCTTTTTTAGCAGCGCACCCATCAGGCGGTACTGCCTCCCCTACACACTGTGTGCGTTCAACTCACTCGCTCCTGGACCTCTACTGCTGAGCACAGCAGAATTAGTTTTCCATAAAACTAGAAAACAGCCTCACCGTCTGTTTCATTTTTCCCTGTGATCATTAAAACTGATCCACCTACAAAAGGTGTCTAAAATACCCAAGTATTGTGTGTATGTGAGTGAAATGGTGTCTCCATCAGCATTATGTGGGCTGCGATATTATTCCTGTCAGTAAAAAAAAAAAAGAGCAATGTGTCTGAACATTTAGTCTCTTCACTCTAGAACCAGACCTGCATGGAGAAGCCTGTATCCTGTACAGGCTGTGACCTCCTGTCAGTCCTGCCCTGACACAACTTTGAACAATGCGGTCAGATATGTGCATGGAATACCGCAGGAATTTCATGAAGCTGCAGGCTTCGAGGTGTTAGTTTGTTGTGCTCTTAATGCATTTTCATCTTAGCTCCATGGTATGAATAGTTAACCTCAAAGTCATCACCAACGGTTGTTATTACACTATGGACAATGGAAATTGGTTTAGCGAGAAAATTCACCACTTTATGCCTGATTTCCGAGCAATATCATTGAAATGGAACTGACACAGTGTTTTGAATGGATAATGAATGCTTTTAAACCGTAATTTGGGAAAAGGAGTCCCGTCCAGAGGAAAGTGAGAAGAGGAACACAGAAACCCAACTCCAAACAGCAGAGATTCAGGAACAAGCTAAAGAAGTGCTGAAAGCTGCTTGTAATAATATGAATATTGAACAATATCTGAATAAATACAATGGCACTGTTTCTCTCTCATTGCCTGCACATACACAAGACTGTTGGGGGCGTATTTCACAGTAGATGCTCACATACATATTGGTTTTTTTGGATATTATTCCAACTTCTATGCTTAAAAATGTACTCGGGTCTATTGGTCCCTGTGTGGTCTCTATTATAAATAGTTCCCTGAGATCCGGTTGTGTCCCAGCCTATTTTCAACATGCAGCCTCTTCGAAAATAAAACTAACCGAACACTACAGATATCTAAGCTGTCAAAAACTTTAGAGAAAGTTGTTGCCAAACAACTCATTGCTGTCTTGACTAAACCCAACATTTGAGATAAATTCCAATCTGGTTTCCATCTGAAGCATTGCACTGAGATGGCTCTTCTCAATGACACAATGATGTCTTCTGATGTGTGTGTGTGTGTGTGTGTGTGTGTGTGTGTGTGTGTGAGAGAGTGAATGCTCTCTTTTAGTGCTGCTAGATCTTAGCGCAGCCTTTTGATTCTGTAGATCACAGCATCCTGACTGCAAGGCTCAGGGGGTGAGTCTCTGGCAGCGCCCTGGACTGGTTCTCATTTTTTCTGTGTTTCTGGCGGGTCAGGTTATCAGGGGTTAGGTTTCATTATTGGCAGATTTAAAGGCATCTCATATCGCTGATGCCATCCGTATGTCTCTTTTAAGCCTGATGAGACGGATAAACTGACTGTTTAGCACAACTGTCAGACTGCCTTTAAGGGCTGGATGACAACTTTCTATTGCTGAGTACAGATAAGACTGTGGTCCTTATCGTTGCTTCTGAAAGCATAGCTCTTCAGGTTGCTCAGTGTATGCGGTCCCTTTCTTCAGCTGTACAGTCTAGTCTTTGAAATCTCGTTATATTTGATTTTGATCAGTCGCTGTACTTCAATCAACATATGAAATCGTTGACTCCCACACGTTTCTTTCATTAAAGAAACACTAGTGCGTTTCCCGTTCTTGGTGTGGCCATTCGTTATGGACCGGTATTGGACCGGTATGCTGCTTGCAGGGTTTTCGGGGAGCGTGGCCGTATGGAAAGTGTGTCCATTCGTCACAGAGTGAAGGAGAGTTGTAGCTGACCACGGCTTACCTGTTGTGCCTCAAGCTCGACTAAAGAAAAAAGATGACTGTGTCTTTGAAGTGGTGGCTCCGACACACCAGAATGCTCTTCGTATATAATTTATCTGCGGCCTCTGTTTAAAAACAGCTTAAGACTATCCTCCTTAAACTTGCCTTTGTTTCACCTTGTGCTGTGTGATTCTGTGTTTTTATGGTCCGTTGTTTAGGTTTTATTGTTTGTTCCTTTTTCTATTTTTATGGACTTATTTTTAATTTTTTTAATTTGTTCTATGGAGGGTGCTATATTAAATACACTTTACTCACTTAATTACATGTGTGTTGTGTTTGATGTTGAAGGACTTTTGGGTTGTTCTTTTCCCCCGTTTGCCACTAAGTGACCAGGAGAAAAAGTTGTTTTATAGAAACATTTCTTTCCACCAAAATACTCTTACATTTTGATACTGTTATTTCCCAGAATTTGTGATGGATCATTTTTACAATAGGTAACCTTCATCGTGTTACATGATCCAACACTCCCAAGCACTTTTCGTGCACATAAACACTCACTTGCCTGCATTCACACCTCAGTCTGACAGCCACAAATGGCGAGGGCAGCGTTACTGCTATCATAATGTGAAGGTCATCTTCCATGCTGTTGTGTGTTTATGTATCATATAATCACAACCTGCGTGGCTCTTAACTTTAAAAATAAAATCATACCCAGCATTTGAACTGTAAACCTTGACTTGGACATTTTATTAGAAGTATATTGATAATAAAAGTTTTAAGGGAGAACAAAAAGGTTGAATGTCATGTCAATGTCTTTTTGTCAAAAGTAAAAAGGAAGCGACCATATGACTATTTAGGACAACATGTGGCATACATATTTTATGCCTTATTGTTTGGCTACAATTGTATAATTGTGGCTGTTTGGATGCTAACGATCCAACTGAACTAACCTTTATCTAGTTCATTCACATCGATATGTTGCATTAGCGCCGGCCAGATAATGCTGCCATTTTGAACGTCGCCACATCCCATAATAGTTTTATTGTAATCATAATTTGTTTGTCTTTGAACCATTAGTTTTTTTTTAATCGCACAAGGAGTCGGATCAGATCACAGGAAACCCAACCACCCCAAATGGGCTCATTAGATATCTGAGGGCATGAGAGAGCCTCATTCATAAATGTTTTTCTTATGATGGAGCTCAGAATTTTCTTTGTTAGAATTATCCACAAAAACACAAAAAGAAGAAATAAAAAACAACAACATCTGCTTCAGAAAATCACACTAGAAGTAGAAGTTAACGCAAAACTAACGGCCATAATGACATATAGCTAGTAAATACTTTAACTCATACTTACTCTACTAATAGCTTAAAACTTGAAAGACATTGAATGGGATTTTAGTCATTTAGCATCAAAGCTTTATTATTTGTTTAAGCATAATTCAACAAACGAATAAAGCTCGACTTTATCTGGTAGTTACGAAAAAAATAAAAGCTTTTATTTTGAAAATAGAGGGACGGTTGTAACAGGATGCCCCCTAACTTCAGGTCAAATTGAACAGGCTCTGCTCTGCTCTCTGTTTCACTTTGCTCTCAGAGGATTCAGACAGCCAAAAGTGAGCACCAGCAGCTGTGATCACTACGAGAGTGAGAATCTCTACTGCTGCCTCAAATGTAGTTACACAACTCCTCTAGCTGCTCAAATCATCTGCTACGCTCATGATCCTGTCCTCTCTCCCTCACAAATCTAATTCTGCTCTTTACAAATCTGTGCCTGTGTGCTCTCAAAGGCTGACTTTCAGTCCGTGTAGCGCTCCCATTTGTTTTGTGCCCTCTCAAATCTTTTGCCGTCAATATACCTCCATATTTTTTAATGATCTTGTTCCTTTCACTGCAGATATGTCAAGGGAAGACGAAGCATAAACTGAACCCGGGGTTGTTTTGTTTGTGTCCAGTGCCAGACAAAGTGATGCATTAAACGTCTTTTCATCCCGGTACAAAAGCAGGTGTAGTGTAGCGGGCTTGAGAATGGAACCGAAGGGCAACGCATGGGCAGCAGGTGAAATGAAAACTGCCAGAGGGAATGGTGTTATTTTAGGTATTTGTATTCCCTGTGAATACAGTAGCAGACAGAATTGACAGATTCTTAGAGGTGGAGTCATGAAAGATTGAGTTTCTGGGCTGCAGTGTTTTGAGATTTCAACACACGCACACAAACACACTTCAGTGTTAACCTGTTGACTCTTAGAGCCACCGCTGATAGCTGTCACCGGAGGCATTGTGTTTTTCGGGTTTTCCGTCCATCTGTCATATTCTCGGGAACATGATATCTCAGTTACGCAAACATGCACCTGCACTCAAGGATGAACGGATCACATTTTGGTGCTCAAAGGTCGCTGAGACCTCACGAAGTACATTGTTGGCCATAACTCAAGAATTGATATGCTAATTGTGCTAATTTTACACAAATGTCTGACATTTGTCAGACATTTGACAACACAATGTGATGACATTTTGGACAGACATTGATGTCAACAGCGAGGCGGTAGTTGACTTCTGGTTCAAATAAAGGTATTGTTTGTTTCTGTTTGTTTTAAAGAAGAGGCTTTTGTTACGGTGGTTAAAATTGAAAGAGTCTTTTTATAGATCTCATTACTGATGAAGGCTTTCTCCAAATTTATTTCACTACCCTCCTCTTGAAAGATTCCTGCACTTTCTTATCAGATGTATCTTGCTGAAAACCACTTCTCCGCTAAGGTGAGACCTTTTCAATCAACCCTTTTAACATGGATACAAATGTGTTTCCACGGTAACAGCAGAGCTTAAAACATATTTTTTTTGAATCCTCAGATAGTATCGACTTAATTTCAACCCACACTTTTTTTTCCCCCTCTTCCTCCCTGAGTCTTCGTCTAAGTGCTTTGAGAGGCTGTGTGTTGGGGGGGGGGAGGTGTGGAGTGTGTGGCGGCATGAAGGAGCAGGAGGAGGAGGATACGAGGTCCTGAGTGGGGTGCGTGTGCCCTTATCAAAGTCTTGTCGCGCTCCTAGTGAGAAAGCTGTGAAGATGAAGCTCAAACGGTGGTGAGTGGTCCTCATGTGGCCTTTTCGTTTTATCCCCCATCCTCTTCTCCCATCTTCCTCGTCCCAGTGGTCTGTGAGTATAGTGAGCCTAAGGCAAGGCTGGCTAATTAGACCTGACATCACACCATAACTCGCTCACCACGGCTCCTCTGGACACCTTTTGACCATGTAGATATTCATAGAGACAGAAACACGCAAATGTAAAGCCAACACACACACACACGTATATGTGCACAGCTACCCATGTTTCCCCGAGTCTGTCAGGCCCCATGCTGCACAGAGACCTCCCTGAGTGTTAAACCTGTGAACGCCTTCCTGCACACGCTTATCCCCATCATCCGTCTTAACTTTTAACATCCATACAAGACCCCCAGAGAGGGTCGTGGGTGAGGACGGTGGGGTTAATGTCGGCGCTCTAGGCTCAGAAACAGCACGGCATGTGTTATTTCTGCAGTGTACTCAGAAGGACATTTTTTTTTGTTTGTTTCTACACCATGTTGTCTGACCTTTAACATTTTTTTTTTTTTTTTTTTTTTTTTTTTTTTAAAAAGAACTGTTCCTTAATGGCCACACTCGTAGGTGAGGTGAAAAGTTGGTTTTCATGAAGAGGGATGGGATGCTATGTTTGATTGAATATGGAGTTAGCGGAGCACGCTTTCATACGGTCTGTCCTGGCGGGTATTCAGGACGTTGCACTCGTTTGTGTTCACATGACAAAGGCAGAAAGCTTTCAAAACCTGCACGCTGTCTCACCTCTGCACACCTAGCCGGTCACTGGGTGAAGTGGATGTCGGATTGTTGGTGTCAAAAAGTTACAGAAATGATGGGAGGCAGCTCTCGCAATTCAGACATCGGAGATGTGCAGCGGTGGAAGGGGTTTCAGACGTCTGTTGGAGTGTGCTGCAGGGGAACACATTTCTATGTAAATCCTGTGGATTTAAGGCAATGTAGGTCTGTCGGTCGATCCACCTCTTTGGTCCGGAGTCAAATATCTGAACAACTATCTGATGGATTTGCACATATTTTTGTACAGACGTTCATGGTTCTCAGATGATGATGTATCCTAAAGTCTTTGGTGACCCTTGGCTTTTCCTTTAGCGCCAACATGAGGTTGACATTCATGGTTTTGAGTGCAATGTCTCCACTGCCAATTTGTTTCTGTCATTTGTGTTCAAATACGATGAATTGTTGGTTACGAAACACATCCCTCTATCGGTATAATTAGAAACCGTCTGACTGTGGCGCTCCCAGTGGTAATACCACACTGTGGGAGGCAGCAATGCAGACTAACAATACATTTGCAGAGAGCAACACATAATCCTGCAACAATTTCCACCGGGATTGTTTTATTTTTACACAAATAAAAGCTTGCCATCAGAATCACCTTAACAGAGATCACGTAACAGATCTGCACATAGTGGTTCTAATAGCAGAGTACTGAGAGCTTCTTTAACTATAATCAGAGTTTTTAAATTCCTGGTAATCAGCCATACATATAATCATTGAAAAAACAAACACAGCCAGCTTTACGGGTGTCAAGCAAATTTAGAATGGAAGATTGCTCGGTTGCACTCCGTTCACAAGCATCATTGAACTAAAGCTTTGACTCGATCTCTTTCGAATCAGTCACTCGATTTTACATTTGAAATCCTGGTTTATACATCTGAATCAAGTATGAAGATCTCTATTAGAGATGCTTTGGGTTTTGGAGGGCATTTTCTCAGTGTTATGCTTTGAGATTTCATAAAAGTGGTTGTTTGACGAGTGTGCTTTCTCTCTGCTTAGCAAACGGTAAGCAGCCATGTCTAAACATCGCATCGTAAGACGCTGAAGCATATTCCTGTATATTGTGAATGACACAAAGACCCGTCTCTGTAATATCTGTGACCTCTATTCAGCCGGCTGCCAATGGCTGGGTAATATAACTATTGATTTGTAAAGCAGAGAGTAAATCACTGGTATGACTGGTCTGAAAATTCCTCTAAGCATCTACTCTTAAATGCGCTAAAACTGGAAGCACATTGGGACTTGCAGCAGTTGCTACATGAGGTTATAGCTGAGTGGAGACAGTGAAGGGGGAAATAGGTCAGAAAGTGAGAATGTGTCCTGTCGGCTTTGTTCAGGATAATTCATCTGTATTGCAGACCAGGAATGCAGTCCATTCTTACGTCACAAAGAGGTCTCCAGTGCCGAGAGGCGGGAAAAGAGACGGGGAGCGAGGGAGCAGGAGGGGATGTCTTTTCTGCTCCCAGTGATAAAGGTGCATCTCCTGTGGCCTGTGTCTTTGCGAGAGGCTTGCACCTGAGTGAATAATGTGCTTGTTTGTTGCTGCTGGCTGGCTGAGCTGTTGAGAATGTGGCAGTTGGTACATGTGTTTGCATATTTGCATGCATCTACAGCACAAAATGATAGAGAGATAGTCTCTCCCTTGTGCTTTTTTAGCATATAGTGGTTTTGTGTGTGTGTGTGTGTGTGTGTGTGTGTGTGTGGTCGGCTCGCTGTGTGAAGAAGACTCACTATTCTGAAGGATTTCCAAGCACAGCACAGTTGTGGTCATCTCTATAGCAACTCTCTGTTCCTTACAGGACTGCAAGATATGCTGAATATAATTAAATTGTGGCGTGTAGGAGGAGAGAAATCCACGTGTTTTTAAATGAAACTAAATGTTGTAATTACATCTTGCTTTTTTTAAACACAACTGGGGAATTTAATTAGAGAGAGAGGCGTCCCAGCCGGTGCCGTCCAGAGGGAATGCTCTGTAGAACTTGAAAGTAATTTGTTCCTGCTCTTCCTTCATTCCTAAACCCTGAAACGACTCTGATAGCACAGGGAAATTAATGTTTGGAATAAATGTTGGTGGAATTTAATATTGGCAATCACGCACCCTTTCTTTTCTCTTTATCCATTTCTCTCCTTTACACACACATTTTACTTTTTATACCTCTTCACCACACACACACACACACACACACACACACACACACACACACACACACACACACACACACACACACAACACGTCTCCTCCTCGGTCAATACGTCAAGTGGTGACAGTTAGGTTTGTTGACGCCTGCTTCACTTCACAGATTAGTCTCTCCGCTTTGTGAATATGACAAGGCATTGTTCAGCATTTTTTTTGGCCCGGGGTAAAGATGTGTTTGGAGTTCAATTTTCATAAGCGCCAAACCCTGACATCTCACAGAGCTGTGAATGAGCAATAGCAGCCTGTGGGGAGTTGCCAGGCAGTGAGGGGGCTGCAGTCTGCTCGGTGCAGTGCTGTATATTTACTACAAAAAAAAAGAAAAAAGAAAAAGGCGTGCTAGCTGGTTTATTGAGACCTTTTTGAAGTGAGATATAGTGGCTCATCAAATATGAATGTCATGCCCCTGCTGCAGTAGAATTGCATTTGTCATTAGGAAATTAAAGTTAATTTACAGCCTGCTCATTTGCTCGGCGGGGATGTGACGCTGGGATTTGCTCCGGGAGAACTGATCAATTGGTAAACATCTTGAACAGGGAAGAGAGAAGAAACAAAAGATACACAGCGCATGACTGCAGAGCTTAACAGAAATACACCACAGCAAATAAAATGTTCATGTTATCTTAATGCAATTACTTTACTGAATATTCTGCTCCCAGCTGGGGCTATCAGGGCTGAGTTCATTTCAGTTACTCTACATTATGCATTCTCATCATTTGAAAAGGACAAATATAAAAACGCATCATCGCCCTGTGAAAGGAGTGGAGGAATTAAATCCAATATAACACATACAACACATTTCCTGGTGAAACCTAACACAAACTGAAGAATTAAAAGTAAATATTTGATCTTCTTATCTTTCTATAAAGCTCTCTTTTCCCCACATTGCTTCCACAACTTTCAACACATTTAGCATAGATATAGTTCTGTTGTGAAATAAAGATGTCATGTTAGCAAAAAGTAAACAAACTAAATGTGACTGTTGCCGTGATGGATGCAAAGAAAGTTGTCATACTTTTCTTCAAGCAGACTATAAACAAAATAACACATTGAATGTAATGGGGACAAGCTCAGATAATTTATCTGATATCTCTGGATGTTCTTTTTGTTATTTGCGTGATCTTTTACTGAGATCTTTTATTTTGAAGGATTGTGCACTGAACTTTTGATACCATATTTCATTTTTGCCCTGCCACAGACAGCTTTGACAAGCTATGGTTTTCCCTCTTAAGTCTTGTTCCTGACCGAGTCAATCTCCTCTCCATCAAGAAATGTATGAACCTTGACTGTTCTAATTAAGAAAACTGGAAAAACGTGTATGATGGCTTGTCTCTGGTTGCCATTCAGTGTTATCCTGCAAAAAGTGCCACCTAGTGATTAAACTGACAGATCCTTGGCCTTTATTCCATCATCCCCCAAAAGAATCAAGATGTTCTCTATGGGGTTGCCATGATAGCCTGCGGTGTTAGCTAATTCGTCAGATGCTGTAACTGTGATGACTATAAATGTCGCTTTGAATGTTCTGGCTTTCTTCCCCCCACTTTCCCCTTTTCAGCACATGTTACGGCACCAGAGCCCCAGCTAATGAGCAATTCACTGCCCTCTGTGCAGTGTGCCGCAAAACACGACAATAACGGGTGAAAGAAAAGAGAAAAGAGAGAAACAGCGCTGCCTGAAGCTGTGAACATGTAAGCTAAGTGCTGACCTTGGTGGCCTAATGGCTCTAAATAGCGTCTGAATGTCGGTGTGGTCCAGAGAAGGGCAGCTCCTGCCCAAGGGTAATGGGTGAAGCAGTTTTGAAGTTGTGAAAAGGGGGACAAGGCGCCAGGTATGGGGGCTGTTAGATGGATTAGTGTGGTGGAGCTGACCGTGGTGGTTGAGTGGAGCCGGCGGGGCGATGGTGTGCTGTGCTCTCCTTCTCCACGGGAGGCACTGCCTCACCGCTCTGCCTCAGAGAACAGCTGAAAGCAAACAGACATAATGTGTTTGTGGCTATAAATTCAAGTGGGCTACAAATTCACATTTTCAGCGATGGGTAAGTTATGGCTGGACAGTTTGGCCACATATTCAGTCCTTAATGCTGTTGAATCTAACATTACGAGGTGTCATTAACTGGGTCCAGAAAAGAAGTGACTTGAGATTGTTTGTTAAGCCTGTTGCTTCACCACATATACAGTTTACAATGATAACAGCAGTGGGTTTACTGCTCGAAATTCATATTGGTTTTTGAAACAACAGGTCCTTGAAAATCAGCCTCTTAATTTCCAGCCATCAGCTGCTGGTTTTACTGGCTGAAATAACAACTGTTGCTCGCAGGTTTTACCAACGGTTGCTGCTACTTAACGTAGCTAATTAGGCTAACGTTAGCTGTTTTCATGTGATATTGCTGCTTTACCTTTAAAGGTAACGCTGGGTTACTACTGCATGTAGTAAGCTAATTAGCCAGGGATGCTAATCTTTGCAGCATACATCAGAGCAAATAAACACACGGTCTATAGCATTTCCTTACACTTTTGCTCTTGTGTTGGTTTGGTTTTGGAAAGGCCAAAAAATGACCTGCTTAAAGTTATAGGCTATAGCTATCATTAGAGAATCATTGCTCAGTGGAGGTGTTTAGTTAACGTGTGTTTGTCCTTGCTGGTTTCACCCAACAGCTTCCCTGTTTTAATGAGCCTTTGGGTGTCGAGAGGAGCAGCCAGGGCTCGGAGACGATTTCCCAAAGTACCTTTTAATTGAACAACCTTTCCTGTCGGTCCTCAGACAGGCTACTGGGGGAAATGGTCTTGGGTTTGCGAGTTGACTCTGTGCTCCAGTGGTGTAGATGATGACACTGTATACATTACGAGGCTTCCAGATGTGAAGTCTTAATCAGAATTAAGGCAGGCCAGGTCCCTCATAAGATCAGTAAAACCCAATGAAGTGGAGGCCTCGTGTAATTTACGGGATCCTCCTGACTCAATAATCCATCTCATTTTCCCTTGCGTGGGGCAATAAAAGCAATCTTTTATTCACCACTGATGTCTTTTTATTCATCAATAAAGAGCTTGAGTGGGACATGGAAATGAAGTGAGCAACATCCATTGACAAAAATTGAGTGGGGCGTGGATGAGAGGGCGACAGGTGCAGGGTTCTAGTGCCATTGTGCCAGATTCTCTTCACGTGTCTGTTAGACCTCATCACAGATAGTGCTTAGAACAGTGACGCTCACACAGTTTGAGTCATTTACGAAGCAAAACAGAGTTATTAGTAGGACTACTTCAACCTCGCAGGCCAGCCAAAGTGTTTGAAGTGTGTGGGTGCTTGAGTCTTGTAGGGTATTTCTGTTCTGTTAGGCTTGGTTGTATTTGGGACATTGATGAAAAGGGATGGGTACAAAACGTGGCTTTTTCCTATCTGAAGGCATTGTCTGTGTCATTGGGCTTTCAAAGTGTTTTATCAGCAGAGCGCAAAATGGCTGTGTGAAATTTGCTGTGCAGGCTTTACTGAATTGGCAGTGGCGGAAGTCTATTCTTCTGAAGATGTCTGGCTCAGGGGTGTAGAATAACCACCATTCCTACTGCTTGCTATGTATTTCTTATTTAAATGAGAAAAGCATATGTGGATCTCATTGGGCCCTCATAGAAGGGTTATTCCGGGTGTTATGTCTCACGTCTCACTGATAGCACAGGACACAGTGTGACATTGATATTTAAATCTGCTACTTTTTTATAAGTCAGATATTTCCTCCTGGTAAATAGGATAGTTAAGATACAGATGTATCACTATGTATATCAAATTTTGTGTTCTCTATATTGTAAAATAGTAATATTATTTAGGTGGAGGCTTCAATTAAGCCCAGTGAGTTTTCTGCCTCTTCCGACACTGTGATATTATTTATCTCTGTTATGTTTGTGAATTGTTTTAATTGTGCCAAACTAAACTAAAAACACCAGCACCTCTAAAGCTCGTTAATATCTCTTTGTTTGAAGTTGTGGTTTTTTCTGGGGGGTTATGTTGTGGTTTTACAGAACTATCATCGCCATGATAGTCCCTTAATAGATAGTCTCAGTTTTACACACCATTTAAAAGATAAAACTTGTGTCATTTATGAGCTTTACAGCCTTTTTGCTAAGATGAGATAGCTCCTGGCTCTAGGTACACGATGGACAGATACCCTTAATCTACCGGTGTGCTTGAGCAGAAGAGCTTGCTAGATGGTTGAACACTTTTTGTTAGATACAAAGTTTCTCTCGGTCTTCTAAAATCTGATGCTATAAGAGTAAAAACAGGGATGTAAAGACTCACAGGGACAGGTAGTAATTTTCTGGTGGTTGAGCTTGTTCCTAACTTGGTGACAGTTGAGTATAGTGTTTTTCTGCAGAGGGAATGGCCATTTAAGCATCCAAGTAAAATACTGATCTGTCTGACTCACCACAGGTAACTGTGTGGAAAAATAGTTTTTTTTTATAAAACAAGTGGGGCTGGAAAGGCCTCCATCTGAACACTGCGTTTCTGAACTGAAAATAAACGGACAGTAATGCTGTATTGGTGGAGAGCACTAACACTGTAAGCTCCCTTATTAATGTTCTTTTTTTATTGCTACCAATCGATGTCTGCATAGACCTTTTCTGCCTGAAAATCAATGCCCTGATTGCATTTGGTTTTCTTTCTTTAACCGTGGCTAATTTAATTCCTCAAACTCCAAATTCCATAAAACTCCTAAATATCATCCATCTTAGAATGTCACTTTGTTTTCTGCGAAGATGGTATGTGTGCTGTGTGCTGTGGGCTGCAGCGGGGACTGAGGGAGCCATGTATCTGTCAACATAACTCAGCCACATTTAGCTTAGCTCCGCCATGGTTCCCACTGTACTCTGGCATTTCAAGGACCGGAGCGTAAAAGAGGAAGCACTGGGCAACAAATGACGGACTTACTGGGAAAATAACCTGGTGATTTGTGCAAGGAACAGCCCCACAGGCAGCCTCGTTACAGCATGCTTTAGTGGCAGCGTGTACAGTTAGCACAAGGACAAGGTTAGCTGGCATCTGTTTGTCCTCAGCCAGACTCCTGACAGGTTCAGGTTGGAGGTGGTGGAAGGGGGTGCAGTGCTCTGATAAGGAGCAGCTCTTCTCCGATTCAACATGACAGCCATGATTGGATTTAGACATTAGAAAGTAAACATAAGAGAAGGACTGTAAATCCCACATGGAAAGAAAGCTGTGTATGAATTTGAAAAGTGTGTGTGTGTGTGTGTGTGTGTGTGTGTGTGTGCGTGTGTGCTAGGATTGCCACTCTTTCATATGGGCTGCCTTTGAAGGAGAGCAGTCGAGGTTGATAGATGTAGGATTTATTTTTCATTTGCAGTTTTTCCTCTTAGAAATAGTCTCTGGATGTGTTCAGAATCACTCCCTATTTGCTCGGCAGGCTATATTTACCCACTGTCATTTTATCTAAGTGTCCGTAGTCTGATTGTGAAATGTATGCACTATAGTGTCCTTTTAATAACCAAAATGGGACCAAAAAGTATATGTACTTTCTGCCGACGATCCAACAGTGCATTGAGTCACATTTTAATGGAGGCAAAAATCACTGTTGTGCAACAATACACATGTCAATAATGATGTAAAATAACAATGATCCGATGAAGTACTGCTCACTCTAGAGTAGACTGAGTTTATATTAATTATATAGGGAGGCAGAACATGAGTGAATGAACAAGTGATCTCAGACACATTCATACATTTTCTTCCTGAAAGACATGATAAACATCCCATCGCTCAGAAAGGAGTGATTAAAAGGAGAGTCAAACATTGGTTGTGTGTGTGGTGGCACACACAGCCTTAGCAATTAGATCTCACTATTTTGTACCTCTCTCTCTGCCCTTGTCTGTTTCTGAGCCCTGCATTAATTCAACACATACCGTAACAACACTTCAGATCTTGTTCTGTCACTTTGTTGCGCGCTGTGGAGGAGGAAGATGACTGATATTCGGCAGCTAATTCCTGGAATCTGGACAAGCACTTCACACTTGCTTGTTTGTCTGTGTTCTGCATAAATCAATTCTTATTATTATGTGAATGAGTTAAGATGTCTTCCTGTTCTATAGCAAACATGAAGAAAAGACGCTGTGAGGGAGCGCTGCCCCATTTGCAAGAAAAACTAATATTAACTATAAGTGGTTTACTGACATATTTCTGCTGCATATGTGGGTGATGTGGCTATTAACTACTGTGGAGTGGTGCGAAAACCCAAGTGTGAAAAAATAACAGTACAGATGGTTTGGCAGCGGCACTTGCTTGAATCCCACTTTACACTTAAGTGTTGAATGTTTGCTGTTTGTAGCTAATGGTTCAGGTCGTAACAGTTGTGTTCACATCACAAATCATGTAATAGTTTGAAAATAGTTTTTCATTAGCACCTATTGAAAAGTGTATTTACTTAAATTATAGATTACTTACTTTAGTCAATGCACTTGACAATTAAAGCATTGATAAGATAAGGGAACGTTTGTGCTTAGTTGCATAATTTACATATTCTGGAGACACTGAGTAACATTTGAATTTCCAATACTGTCTTTTAGCTCCGTTTTGGTCTCCACCAGCTACTGAGAACATGTTTTTGCTCTTTACCTGTTTCTGTTGATGCTCCACTTTCTTCCCCAGGTAGTCGCTAACATTGTCTGTTGTGCCGTTTGGTGCTGAGCAGGTAGTGTACAATCAGTTTTGCTGAAAACACCTGCCTGTTAAACTAAGCTGGAAAACCAATCAATTGCTAAAAGAACAAACCTATTACCAGACAAGAACATCAATATTGGACAATTCTGGAAACCTCCAATTTTCATTCAATGGCAGCTTTTTTTTTTTTAAACGTCTAGTGCCAACTCTTACATTTTATTTGACCTTTTTAGCACATAGCAACTATTGTTTGGTTATGGAAAGATTGTGATCATGGCAAGTAATGTAATGTTCAGAAATTTCTCAAACAGAGAGGAAAAAGGCCATAGTGGAGAAGAAGGCCACTGAGGAGAAGAAGCAGCAGCCCCCCCCCCCCCCCCCCCCCCCCCTTTGCCCTCTTTGTTGCATCAGCAAGCAGGTCCAGGTCAAAATCAAAAGAATTTAATATTGTTAACAGAAGCCAAAACAATCACAAACCAAATTACACTATCAATAGTAAAATATTTCAAGAAATATGAGACCCCGTTCATACCACAGGACAGATTGATGTATCTGCCCCATGGTACGAAGGAAGTCTGATTCTCTCAGGGGACAAACAGCTCCTTTGCCCCCCCAGAGTTACATTCCTCAACCTATCGATCAGCTCCACGATTGACTGAAGTCCAATGGGCTCCTCCTTGGATCCTGACCCATTGTCCTGGGCAGACACCTCTGTGAACTACCCTCTTCCCCCGCAGATTTACACCTCCTGGCATTCCTCAAACCCCCATCACAGACACTCAATATACATTCAATGACCACACTCCTTGGTTTAACACTTCCCAAGTAACCACACTGTGACACATAATATCCAGCACTAGGAATGCTTTAAAACTTAAAATTCCTCACAATTCCCCCCTAACTCACTCTTCAGAGTGAGTTTATTAAACAGTTGTATCTGTCATGCATCATCTACTCATAACTGTTTGCCCTGTATATTTGTTTCACTAAGTGTTAATTAATCTCTGCAGGAGTCCACTTGAACATCTGCATTAACAATCCATGAGACAAATACGTTTAAAAGTATTTCTAACAGTTCAAGTGTAGCATTTCTGAGATAAGTACAAGCTATGGAGGGAAAAGGATCATTCCTTACACCTAGGCGTCATCATGATGTGTAAGCAGAATAGGTGTTACAATTGACATGTTAAAAACAGCAGACAACACATTGTGCCTCTGAGGCCACATAGTTCTCGGTGTTTCATCGTCATCCAATGGTGGTGAATTGAGTCTGACTTGCTGCCGGTCCGACATGTCCTTCCACACCATTCCTGGGCCTCGTACCAGAATGTCTTAAACAACTCAGATTGTGTGGGAGACAGAAACAGAGACAACAGCAGTATTTCTTCCAATAAACTCTCATTCTACCATTAGAACATTTCCACTTCTATCCCTTCTCTAAATCATACTTCCTCTAACCTTTAACTTCCTAAATCCTTCAATTTCATTTGAATACATGTGCTATGTGGGTGTGAGTGTTGTTTGTCTAATTCCCAATGTGTGTATTGCATGTACAAGTTTGTCATCTAAAGAATCTAAAGTTAACTCACCCTCTGTGTTGTAATGTGTGCTCGTCGTTGGTCCATCACCAGGGTCCACTCCGCTTGCCTGCTGCCCCTCCTCAGTCTGATGGCTGATTGTCAATCCCTCCCACCACTCCTTGCTCCATGGAGAATGAGCAGCCTCTTCTCCAATGTCCAAGCGGCCACATTTATGGCAACCAAAGTCTCCAGTTGGTGTGTGTCAAAGTCTCAAAGTCTCTGCCCCTCTTTCAGCTTCCTCTCTCTCATGACCTGATACATTATCAGCTGGGCATCCTTGTGCCTGTGCTGACTAAACTTCTCTGTCCATCTCACACAACTTTCTTGTGTGATGTTTTCCAGGCTCATAGATGGCGGAAAGCCTTCAGTCAGGGCCGACACTGTAGATCTTGAATGAGTCTCGTTTGTCTTCTTCATCCTCGAATGTTGAGTGGTGGGTGTCGTTCATGATGTTTGTGCCTGGGGAGCGTATGTCAGCAAAGCGGAGACCCCAGATCAGGATCCACCGACCATGTACCTCAACTAAAAAGCAAACAAAACAAAACAAAAACTTCCCAAAGATCAGCAGTAAACGTTAGAATACATCTTCGCTAATCTATAGTTGAGTACAACGTTGTCTCATGTAAAGATAAAATTTACAATCCAATTCTTAGATGTGTGTGTGTGTGTGTGTGTGTGTGTGTGTCACCCCCCTTTCTGCTCCTGCATTCCTTTCTCTCTACATATCATTTGCTTTCCAGTCCACTTTAAACATTTCTTTCTTTCCCTCTTGGACATCATTTCATTTTTATCTGCTTCACCTTTTTCTCTGCTCCAAGCACACTCCAGGTTGGTCCAATTTTTTGTAGGCCAAAACTTGAAATTGATAAATCAAAAAAACTGAAAAATGATAGATTATAGAATTAAAAATGAAATCATAAAACAATGAAAATTCAAAAATAGGAAATCACTCTAGAATCACTCTATTGTAATTTCCTTTCTGATCCACTGGATAACATACTTTTTGTAGTTCTATGTAATTACCTCTAGGGTTTCTGGGTAATGGAGTTTTCTGTAATTATCAAGCAATTACTCCTCCTGTCCGCTAGTTGGCGGAGTTGTTTCTTTTCTTCTTCTACGTTTTTAGAAAGACATGTGCTTTGTAGCTAACACAACAGGCTAGGCTAGGCTAACGGCAACCACATGGCTGCAGCTAGCACAAAAGCTAGGATAAACAAACCTCCTCTGGGCTATCCCAAGAGGCCATGCTGCCACGAGCATGAATTTGTGCAAACACAACAGGCCATGCTACCACGACCATGAGCCTGCAGCTCACACAAAAGGCTATGTCAACCTCATCCAATTAATCACGCTATCAACTGTACCAGTTATTTCTCATAATCTCCTCTATTATCTAAATATACAAGGTTAGACACCAGAGCCTGCAGTCTCCAGTTCAACCAATTAATTCACGCCTTACTTATCACAATAATCTCCTTTACAACGCAATTTCAACAACACAACAACACGCTACCTATGTCCATACACAATAAGCCATTAACACAGCTAAGCTGTACTCTTGCTGGACTACAATCAAATATCACAATGCGGCTTTAGCCGTAACTAGTCTCATCACAATAGATTTCAAGTTATTATACTTCACCGGCCTCCTGCAGCTTCTCCCAGCAGCCAGTTCTCAGAGACGCAGACTGTCGGACACCTCCGCGAAAAGTGTCCACCAAACCACGTCCCCTCAGCCCTCTCCCAGTTCTTCCAAGAAATCACATCGGGGTCACCAAATTGTAATGTTCAGAAATTTCTCAAACAGAGAGGAAGAAGGCCATAGTGGAGAAGAAGGCCACTGAGGAGAAGAAGCAGCACCTCCTTGGATCCTGACCCATTGTCCTGGGCAGACACCTCTGTGAACTACCCACTTCCCCCGCAGATTTACACCTCCTGGCATTCCTCAAACCCCCATCACAGACACTCAATATACATTCAATGACCACACTCCTTGGTTTAACACTTCCCAAGTAACCACACTGTGACACATAATATCCAGCACTAGGAATGCTTTAAAACTTAAAATTCCTCACAGTAAAATAGTAGGGTTAGGCAACAAAACCAATGCTAAGATTAGGGAAAGATTAAAGTTATATTTAAAAAAACAAAACAAACACAAACATTATTGGTAGGTCTGTGATGTTCAGCAAACTCCTATCTCTTGCATGAAAGTAAAAATTTGCTACTAGCCGGACATGCTTAACGTCCATCCATCAGCCAGCGTTGGGAGTTGCACACCATTTCCAGAGATACTGGGCTGAATGGATGGCAACTGCAGATTTATGTGATAATTCCCTGCAGTGTCATTACAATGAGTAACATCTTTTAACATAACTCATTGTTATGTGAACCATTGTTAATATGAATAGTATTGATTAGTTTAGCTTAAATTCTTCTTAGCCTGAGGTGACAAGGGAAGTTTGCTGGTGTTTCTGCTTTACCTATGAGGGGGAGGATGTCACCATCAAAACCCTGTTTACAATCCGCAACAAAGTGATACTTTTTTGTTTTGTTTTGGATTTTTGCAGGGGACAACTTAATCCTCTTTAGTACTGAAGTGGATGTGTCCCCTGTGTTCTCCCTGCTTCCTATGCCCTTGGACGTGGGTAGTAAATATTTATGATGTAGCCATGCTGTACGCTTCCTACTGCAATGCTTGGGTTTGTTGTTCCAGAGGATCATAGTGAGGTCAATGTGGATGATTGTGATCTTATAGCGTGCAGTGTTATGACTAAAAGCTATCTAACACCACAATAATTACCACATTTTTTTCTTCTTTGTCCATCTATCCCTCATTTAGGAATATAAAATTCAGTACTAACCTCTTCCACTCAGGTCGATACGGCCTCGAGATAGAGTAGCAAGTTGTAACCTATCAACCAGAGCGAGATGTCAATCTACCACAGTCAACAACATAAAGCCCATTACAGCAGCAGGGTGGGTGATTATAACACAAGATAGGGGGTATCAGAGAAAGGAGTCCTTGTGATCATAAGGGGCGCGGCGTGATGCTGACCTGCAGGGTAATAGACCTGGATGACCCTTCAAGGAGGATTGCAAAGAGAACCTCGCTCAAAGCCTGTGACCTCTCCGGAAAATGAAAGCCTTGATTAAACACTGCACACTTCTATGGGAGCTTCATAAAAAATGCAATTACTTCTAATGGCTTCTACGGTATCTGAATGAATAGCGCTGACATAAGGGGCTTGCCTGTGTCAAGGCTTGTGTAGTACATTGTTAGAACTCACCGTAAAAACCTTTTTTTAGCTCAATTTTAAGAAAGTCTATGTATGCTGAGCACAGACAGACCTTAGTAGACCTTAAAATGGTCTTACTCATGGTTAATGGAGGGATGTGGGCGGGGTGAGCTGATATTGGAGCACTGCCTGAGGGCTACAAGGAGATTGTGCATAGAGGGAGGGGGTTCACAAAGTTGTGCAGCAGAAAACTTGAAGTGAAAATCCTTAAGTGAGAGTTAAAAGAAGAGGTGACAAGTGGGGTTCAGCCACACAGCAAGTTGGGCAACACTAATATACCTCTGCTCCCCAGTTAAGTTGTTGTTCAATCGCTGTGTATCAGGGGCACTGTTAATGTGGGGGAAAACAGATTTAATGGTCATATTTATTGTCCATGATATCAACGATGGACTATCAGCGGCTGCAGTAACACAAGGTGTCATCATAATTATTCATAAGGAGCTATAAAGTTTTGTGGTTGTGTCTCCCAGTGGGGAGAAAAAAAAAAAAAAGGTCTTTTAAGATGGGCAATCAGCAGGAGCAGGCTTCCTATGGCTACTGCACCCCTTCAGTTGCATCTTGGTACACAGACAGGGTTCATTACCAGAGAAGATGGCCCACAAGTAATCTCAACACTTAACCCTCTGGAGAGCCCGAGTCGCCAGACACTCAGGGGCAAAAACTTCACGTCTGACTGGGTACATGGGCAGCGTATAGTGTCCTCCCATTAGCGAAGTGAAATCGTTCAAAGTTCAAGCAAAGTCTTGCAGCAGACCCGGGGCCCAGTCAACATATTCCCAGAGTCGTGTGGGATTGAAGCGACGACTGAGGCAGTAACTGCACACGTGAAGTATTACTGGCTGTGCTGCACAACTGGAATCCTAGACATTACGTACACAATCACATAACCCAGCACAAAAAAAACCCCACTTCTCCAGAGTCCATGAGTAATATGGCAATATTCAGGACACTAGGGGTATAATTATTAGTCTTCTGAAATTTAGAGAAATTAGCACCACGCCTGAAACACAGATTGCTTGTCTCAGACATGAATTATGCGATGATTGTGTTACTGATTATGTGACAATAGCGCCAATCAGACACAACAATTTACCTGTTTGTCACATGAGAAAGGAACGTAAAGGTTAGATTGTTGTGGTTACATGAGAAATAATGAGATAAGGAATGAAAACTGAGAATACCAACGCATCAAAGCACAACACGATCAGCGGCTCCCTTGAGCTGCAGGTGGGTGAAAACATTCACCTCTACATTTTTACCAGTCATGTCTTCTCATTTCTTCACGCCGGAGAAACATGTTTCTCTCATTGCACAGAGCATGCTTTTGCATTTTGAGATACACTGCGCTCACCGGACTAAAAAGCAGACTCATGTTACACTCCAGCCACTGCATCACTGCTAGAATAAACTTTCTGCTGGTGATCCTGTAGCTTAATGTGTAAAGCGCAGCACGGTCACTGCAAGGGTTGTGATTCTGATTCACACTGCAGCCATCCGTGCTAAAGTGGGTGCATCATACTGCCGTTATTCATCAGCCTCTTGTCCCCCGAGGGCAAACCCCCCCCCCCCCTGCTGCTACTACTATATGACCTCAGCGGCACTAAGAAACTCTGAGACTTGTCTTACCTTTTGGCCGAATGTCGTTCATGCTTGGGTATGAATAATGGAGTGACAGCAATGTGAGAGCAGGGTGGCGGCAAGGACACCGAAATGGAGAGGACCTGCTCAGAGACGGTCAGTCGGCGTGGCTCGTCATCTCTGCTGGGCACCAAGCTGTAGTGGGGAGATATTTATTCTGCTCTATTCCAACACTGACTCATGTCGACAAGAAAGGTGAAGGAAACGGATGAGCTGGTTAAGAAAGTTCTGTAGATTTGTTCCTGGCAGTTCAGGATTTTCCATTTTAAAGCTTACATATGTTTTCGGTGTAAAATGTTTTGCAGACATTATTGTGTAGGTGGATTCTGCTGTGTGTTGTCAGGTTTTTGCTGTCTCTGAATATACTCTGCTGTATGGTTAGATTGACAACTTGCCAACTGCAAACACTGATTGAAGCTGAAGCTGGAAAGATGATTTTCACGCTGGAGTCTACAGCCGTTGCTGCTGCATTTGGGCACAATGCTAACACATGTTTATCATGGCCATCATCTTAGTTTAGCGTCTTAGCAGGCTAACACTTTCTGATTAGTACTAAACACAAAGTAAAGCTGGGGCTAATTAGACAATCTTTAGTTTAGGTATTTGGTCATGAACCAAATTTTGACCTGCCAATGTTGGTAGAGGAGTTAAGGGATCATCAAAGTGATTACACTTCATGCTGAGGGGAATGTCGATGTCTGAATTACATGTTCATAAACCAGCATTGATATGCTGCTGCAACAGCCTCCACTGTTCTGATAAGTAATACCAAATGATTTCCAACCTGGCTGCAGGGATTTTCTCCCATTCAGCCACAAGAGAATTGGGCCGGTTGAGCTCTTGAAGTCTGGCTCAGAGTCGGTGTTACAATGAATCCCAAAGATCTTGGATGGGGTTGAGGTCAGGGCTCTCTGCAGGCCAGTCAAGTCCTTTCACTGCAAACTGAGTGTGCCGTTTATTTGGCTTTGTGCGTGAGGGCATTGACGTTTTCAACCACCGATCCTGGGATTAATGAGCTTCCCCACAAGTTGGAAAAAAAACTTGTCTTAAATATCATTGTGTAGCGTATCAGTAAGATTTAACAGTAAGACATTTTAAACTAAGGAACCTCTAACACAAAACATTAAAATCAGCCCCAATCAAAAGTACACAAAAATATGTTTGGCCATTATATTGTACTTCTATGCTCTTTATCTAATCATTGTACGTCACTGTGTGTGTGTGTGTGTGTGTGTGTATGTGTGTGTGTGTGTGTGTGTGTGTGTGTGTGTTAAATTGAGATTTTTGTGCCTGTGCTTAATTACCCCACTCGGGATGAATGCACTTATTGAATTGACCTGAAAAAGTGCCTTATAAAATACAATAATGTTTCCAGGCCGCCAGCTATAAGACAAAGCTGCACTACTGGCTCGGTTTAAGCCTGCTCAGCAGTGCAGAAGCCACCAAGCTGGTGACAATAATGTTATCTTAACAACCAAATTACACCAAAAATAACCCCACAATAGACTTAAAGTTCAACTCGGCAGCTCCGTTTTTGTTGTCGGTGGCAGGTGAATCATATTGGCCACTTATTGTGCTGCTAACTCTAAAACACTACAGCTTTGTCCTGTTAAGACTTGGTGCTCTCTGGGACCCAGCTGCTGTATAATGGTAAAGATATTTCTCATTCCAAACAATGACTGCAGGGACCTGCTTCAGGATTGCTGACATACTTTTTTGAAATAAGTAAGTGACAGGAAGTCCCCCCATTATTTCAGTTCTCGTCCCACACACCTTGTCTTAATGGGAAGTGTTGGACCAAGACTGCTGCCATGTTCCTGGGTTCTCTTGTGTTCAGCACTTCTCACTCAGTATATAGAATATCCAACCTATTCATCTGTCATGCTCTTTATCTTCGATTCCCTATTCCCTATTTTCACTTTCCCCTATTTCTCTCCCCCTGCCTTATCATGGATTTTTCTCCAATATTCTTGCTTTTCTTTATTGTTGATGATCAAACTTTCATCTTCTGTATTGGGTGGAAGCTGTTTTCTATTGTATACTATGCAAAGTTAAATAGTGGCTGTATCCAAAATCACTCGCTGTTTGTGTAGTTTACTTTCTGCCATTTCATTTGAGTCGATGGCTTGTAAACTACTGTCTCGTAACGCTGTAATGCATCACATTTTATAGATGCAAAAATTTGCAATTATGCAAAATGAACTATGCATAATGATTATTAGTAATAGATAAGCTCTTGAGTATCATTATATACAGTGCAGACTAGTGAGTGAGTGAAGGAGCGAGTGAATTCGGCATACTGAATAAATATGTATATTGGGTCACAAGTACACATCAAATACATTTTTTCCCAAAGATGGTTTCGGTCATTTTTGGCAGGTCTTATCACGCTGATGTATGTTCAAGGGTTCATTTTTCTGATAAGTTTGGTTTTAAATAGTTATTTGATGCTATAAAAAAGGAGTTGAGACGTCATAATTGACAGCTGCTCTGTGTGAAGTAGTCGCTGTAATAGAACGTGTGTCAATTTGATCATAAAAGCATTTAAATTTAATAGGGTTAGTTGTTGTGTCTATAGCCAAACAGCTACCGCTACCACCATCTGTGGGCGTGTTTGGGTGCGATTGGCTCGATACCGCGACGCCCCGATCAATACTGTGCATCACTCTGGCTCTAAGTGATGTCAAAATCTCAAGATTTCTGATATTCGGGCTTCTTTTTTGCACAGCGGGAGGAAGTGGAGATGCCATCTGTTCCACAGTAGTTACTTTACACTTTGCAGTTTGGGTGAAAATATTTAGTAACAATTAATATCTACGCATTTAGTTTATGAGGTGCAACAAATTAAATTCAGGGATTATGAAATCTCTAATGTACTTTGTCTTTGTGTTAGTATCTCTACCTGTGTTTCTATTTTTCCTTGCTTCTTCCTCTTTCACTGGAATAATTATACTGACAATCATCCTACTTTAAATTCTGCTCTTTTCTCAGGCAATAACCTTTCAAACTCTGTGTAGATACGTCTTAATTACTCTGTGTGTGTGTGTGTGTGTGTGTGTGTGTGTGTGTGTGTGTGTGTCTGTGATTTCTCTCTGTCAATAGGATTGACAATAGTTGTTTCTTGTGACCAACAATCACATTTTTATATCCAATCTGTTACAATGAATTTGATTAAATTATGGGAAGCCAAACCTATAAAGCACCGCTCTCATCAAAGGCTATTTCATGCCTCTGAAACAGACTTTTCTGAACACCCGCTGTGCACACTCATCCCCAGTGACGAAATGCTTCATTATCTGGGCAGCATGAATGTGACAGTTGGGGGTTAACGCCGTAGATGATGAATTGCGTTTGTGTGGTTGAAGAGCACCTCGGTGTGCTGTCCTATTTAAATTGACAAGCAGCCTCTGCAGCCATATATGACTAAACTCTCATACGACTAAACTGGTAAAGGGAAAGCTGGCGGGAGGATGCTGTTGAATTGCTCTGGGCAGTGAGAGCCCCCTTATCCACTATGGAGCGAGATGCTTTGACAACCTGGTGTCCTCCGTGAGAGCCAGGACAGATTGAATCCCCTTTTTGAAATGTTGTTTGAGGCGGCTAAACGCTCAGGGTCAGTGAGGAGGAAACAGAAAGGGGATGTTAGTATTCAGTAATACATCATGTCAGTGTCAGTGTGAAGGAGTTACAGAGCTGCACTTAAGATCTAACCGTCGCTCTCTTTGGCTTTCTGTTTGTTTAGCTGCCTGTCAGTATGCGTATATATATATGTCAAGGACATGACTTTTGGCTTTTCACTTTGCTGAAGCAAATGATCTTTTATTGTTTTTTATAAATGAATTATCTTTTCAGAAAAAAAACCTTGCAATCATGCAATATCCACATCATATACAGTACTAGCTTTTCTTTGCATGGTTAAAGCACGTATTGTCAAGAGACTTTTTACATTTCCCAACAACATGTTAATCAATGATAAAAAGCCCAGTGGTGGACTCCTAATCAGGAGGATCAGGAGAAATCCAGATGGGCGATACAATTTAGGGCTGATTACCGACGGCTAACTAACGATAGTCCACTGTCCACCGTGACGATTCATGATAAGTCTTCAAGGGGCTCCGGACTGAATCAGCAGATCCTTGAGGGTCCTCTCCAGGCTCTTCTGAACTTTCTGAGCCCTTTGCCAGGTTTTTTAATTATGTTGTGCATTCCCACCAGAAAACGCAAAGCAATTTCAGCACATCTTGCTTAGAGAATTACAGTATGAGGCATTTAAACACCCACCCCAAAACGGTAAAGAAGCGGACATTAACAGGGAGAATAATCACACACACACACACACACACACACACACACACACACACACACACACACACACACACACACACACACACAGCAGTGTTGGAAGAAGTATTCAGGTATTTTACTTAAGTAAAAGTACCACTATCACACTGTAGAAATACTCAGAAGTCAAGCATTTACATTTTTAATGAAGTTTAAGCACAAAAGTCTTGGCATCAAATTATACTTTGAGTACTAAAAGTAAAAGTACTCATTATGCAGAGCGGTTCATTTCTGAATTATATTGTTGGATCAAAATCATCGTTTTAATTTTGCAGCTGGTAAAGATGGACCTTATTACTTCATATACTGCTGGTAGTTTAAGCTAATAGTACTTTACTAAGTTTACTTTACTAAGTAACTACATCCAAAAAGTGATCCAATGTTAACAATGGGGATTACAGAAGCCTCTTAATATACATGAATGATTATATGAATGAATAAATACAACACTATATATATATATATATATATATCTATATATCTATATATATATATATATATATATATATATATATATATATATATATATATATATATATATATATATATATATATATATATATACTGAGTGTACATAGTTGCTGAAGGATGTGGCACTGACAGGCATACTAATAAAAAAAAATATCTTTATTTGATAATTTCTTCACACTTATAGGGAGCTGAAGTCCTTCTGTTCCACTAGCTTTCAGTTTGTTTTTCCTCATAAAGGGTTTCTTTCATTGGGCAGAAACAAACTGGGATTTAATATTCACATTCGCAGATATATAAATATCCACCACTGTACTGGATGTTAATCTTAATCAGATCTTTTCAACATTTGTATCAAGATAAAACACCAAATATTTTCTTTGAATTCAACATTCATGAGTCTTGGGCAAGCTACCAAAACTCCAAACTGAATAAAATAATACTAAATGATTGATTTGGAATCGTTTGTTTGAATATTACTGTCCATTAAAGAACTAGATATCCATTTAACTCAGATTTTTTTTTAGGTCAATGAAGGAAGCACTGTATGGAGAAATAAAGAATGTATGACACTAGTAGAATAAAGGCTAATACAGACTTAGTCTCTCTGCATAGGAGGACTCAGTCATTAGAAACTTCAAATGAAATGGGAGGTCTGAGAATGACTTAATACCAACCACAGGGATAAGAGAGGCAAAAGAAAAGAACTGCACTACAGTGAAGGAGCTCTTCCACATCACGGTTGAGGACTCTCTTTGCATTTCGCTTTTCAGTTAAAAGCCAGTCTCAGTTTGTCACTTGTCATAACTGCCACCATGTTTCTTTGGTTTACCATTAAACAGTAAAATCAAAACCTTCATTCACATTCGGAGAGTATATCAATCTTTGCTTTGTACAAAGGGATGTGAATATAGACGATTAATAATATCATAAACGGGTGTTTAATTAAAACAGAAAGTCTGAATCTCATATTGAAGATGAACTTCATAAGAGCACGTTGTCTTGGGACTCTTCATTTTGTCAGCAGCATAACCTGTAAGTTTAGAGGAACAGTTGATGTACTTTGATTTCTCACGTAAACAGACAGAAGAGGCTGCAGATTTGATGCTTGCCTTGAACTTTCCTCCAATCGCATGCACATCCTCCTCATGCAGCATTAGCATTGTTTTCTGTCTGCAGCAGCAGCGGGGAGCTTAGTGATTTCTTGTGTTTTTATTGTGTAATTCAGTAAAGTGGACATTTATTCTTTGGGGGAGCTGTTATTGCCATTACTGTGGTTATGGCTTAACGCTCTCATTTGTGTTTCAATCCAAGTTACATGTTTATGTAAAGTGACATTGGTTTTGTTATTTTGTTCAGCGCATTGGCAGACGTCTGTTTTCTACAGGCTAAGTAGGAAAATGTAGCTGTTTATTGATATTTTCACATTTAGATTAACATCTTTCTTCAATGTTGTCTCCACAGTTAATTAACATTAATCGGTTTTGAATTGATGAGTTGAATAATAACAGCTTGATGCAGTTTCTCACATTGTCTTGCTTTATTTGTGCTCGCGTGGATAATGTCTGTATTCAACATTCTTTGCTCAGCCTCTATCTCTTTTGCTCCCTGCTGCTTCCTCCCTCTGGGTGATCCGGCTGTAACCGCATGAATATCTATGGCAACTTTTGATCATATTAATATCCTCAGATTATCACGTCTCATTTTCTCAGTGAACAGGAAGATTTCATTTATTCAGATTGAAATAGCCGTTGCGCTCGAGTCCGATTTGAAAATGAAAACTGTCACTCACTTTGTTTCCTGCCGGTGATATCATGCTGTCTCATTTTTGGACCTTTGCAGGATTTAATTTGGAAAATGTAGCATATTGAGTGCATTAAACCAATGAAATATTCTGTTATTCACACAAATGTAAAGCAACATACAAACACACAGTGGCTACAGCTCAGCCATCACTGCTGTCGAGCGTTACAGACAGGAAGAGGAAGACGATATGTACGAAGGAATCTTCAATTTCTTCATATTAAACTATAATGTGAATTATGAATGCCACTTACTACTCTGAAAATAGTTCAGCTCTTTCCCTTTCTGCTGGCTGCTTGCTGCAAGCTTGACATTAAACTTTTATATCTGTTTTGAACGGTTAGGGAGTGCTCTCCTTTCTCCTGCCAACCTCTGCACTGCTCCCTCTAGATTTATTGGAAATGTAACACACCTCTAAGGCAACCTGTTAACTGTCAAACTTTCTCTAAATATCCTCCTCTTTATTTTTTAAGAGCCCTCGTTTCCAACCCCGTCTGGGCACGGCCTTCACCGCAAACTGCCTGGTCGGGTCGAATCAAAGCAGATTAATGTGGTTATTAGTGTTGGTTAATGGTCAGGATGTGAGGCGTGGAATCAGAGAAAATGCTGTTAACATTGCCATCAAACCTGAGGCCTGGATTGAGTGGCTTTGCAGGGCAGCGTTGTGCCAGAGTAGCAAATGAAATCTCTCTCATTGGCATTCCTCCTGCGTCGCCTCAGTCCCTGTTTCTTCCCGGCGGCCAGCACCCAGCGTCTCAGAAGTCCTATATTCCAGGCCCGGGTGTGCTGTCTGCTGATAATAAACAGTCCAACAACCGGGCCAGCGTCACAAAGGTTTGCCGAGTTAGAGCCCAGCCAACCAACTCTGTCTATCTCTCTCAAAGGTTAGGCGAAACCTTTACTTTCTGCTCGGTGTCAACGCGTTTTAAAACCCCTGCTGTTACTGTTTTGCTCCCAGGTCTGAATGGGCTTGTAGGAAAAGGGAGCGCTGAGAAGGGATGCTGGCATTTGTCCCAGCAACAATATAGGATTAAACTCTAAAAGACAGCTGTTAAATAGTGTTCCTTTTTCAGCCTCTTATCAAATTTCCTTCAGTCCACTGGGGAAGAGTTTCTGACCCTGTTCTTTGTGTTGCAGGTTCCACCCAGCGTGAGGAGGTTGCTGCTGCTGTTACTCCACATCCAGGCCTCCCCCACCCCTCCTCCGCCGGCGCAGGGCAGCCACACAAGCGTTGGCTCGATTCCAGGGAGGCTCCGATCCTGCAGCCACGTCAATCACGTCTTCACCGCTGGGTAGCTATCAAGCATGCAGTCAGACTACTCCTGCCTTTGAATTTATTTATTTTTTTTGGGGTGAAGAGAGAACACAGACTTCTGAGATTATGTGGTCTTGTTTTTTGGGATAGTTTTTCATGCTTGTTGGTTATTTCTGGGGTCGCTCATGTGTGCATTTTTCATGTAAAAGAGACATTTTCTCCACCCAAGCATGCAACACTCCCAAAACACACACACAAACAGAGATGCCAGAGGGCTCAGGAGTAATCTCATGAGGTTTGATCAGAGCGGGGTTTTTCTTTAAGCCCATTGACTAGTTTGATTCTGGCTCCAGGTGTCGTCTACTGAACTGTGTCAAACTCAGCAACTGCATTTCAAAGTACGTTCTCAGTGAGGCGAAGAAAAGCGTAGGATAAATCAGCGTTGTGTATGAAATGTTGTCTTGCCTGCAAAGCATAGCATTGCAGTTGAACACGTCGGTTACACATACTGATGAGCTGAGAGGCATGCAGTATGTAAGGGCTGAACTTCTTCAAGCTGCACTGTGACTACGTGTAATGTGAGAGGAGTTCTAACGATGAGCTCTGAGTACTGTCTTACCGCTCATTGTTTTATTTATCGCCCATGACTTACTCCTATGGTTCACTCTTACTGCTCTCATAAGCCCTGTTTTCAACAAAAAAGCTCCGATAAACCCAATGTACAGTACCTGCTCAGCAAACGGACAGAGTTAGCGACTAGCTGGGGAACATAGTGGAGCATTTAGTACCTAAAAGGCAGATATTTCCCACGACTTGGTGGATAACAAAATAGATCCAAAAAGGAGAGTCGATATTGCTTTACATTCATTGGGTGACCTAACAATTGACTCTAAATGGATGCTAATGCTGTTCTGTCTACTTGATGTCTGATAGGCAACTATTTGTGACCACGATCGCCATTTTAACTTTACAAATATGTCAATGTTATGTTTTCATCTCGTTGTGCTGGCCGAAAAAAGTGAATTATTGCTGCTTTAAATGTTTGTTTGGATAAAGACTGTGTGGAAGTAGTCCCCGGTTTTAAGCATATCTATTCATGTTTGTTATGCACAGATACCCATAAAAACAGGTGTATGGAAATGCACCTTGTAACTCCTTTAATACCTCTCTTCTCACTCTTGTTTCCTTTCAGTTTTTTTCTTTCCTGTCCCTCTACTGTTCTGTCTCTGTGTGCTTCCTGCTTCCAGAAAGCCCTTAAATGACCCGACTGACATCATATCCCTGTAGGTCTCCTTCCTACACACAAATCAGTCTTACATGATCACAGATAGAGATGCAAGCCACGGCGTCCTTTTGTTTTCCTCCCCTCTCTCCCCTCCAGCTCTGCTCCGCTGCATTTCATCATCACGTCCCCCTACACTCTGCCTTTTGTTCCGAGTTAAATAAATGGGTCCTGGTTTTTCGCCGAGTTCTCATTTAGCCTAGGTGTGTTTGACCCTCTGGATCCGATTCAATCACTGTCTACCCACAAGTAATATCCTCCGCCTGCCCTTATCTCTAACTCCAAATTACTGAGCTTCAGCCCTGTCCTAAGAGCACTACAGAGGGGGGCCAGGGAACAGGGAAGGAGCCTCGTGAAGGCCATAAAAGGTAGCTGCCGGACAGAAAAAAAAGACGAGAGACACCCAATGAGGTTGCAGCGATTCTGAGGACGTAGACCCAGCTCCGTGCCCTGGGCTGGCAGGGAAATTAGCGCTGCACAGTGCTCACTCAGTCATCCAACTGGTGTGGCATGAGGGAACATTGTCTCGCCTCATCTGCTGCACATAAGGGATCTGGTTTTGGAGTTGCAGCCTGTTAAAATGTTATCTCGCTCCAAGACATTTGAGAAGGGTTTACTGTACTTTGTCAGTGAGAGAGATGTCCCTCTCTGCTTTTCCCTCTTCTCTAGTCCGTGGGCTGCTGCATTATAGCTGGTGATTTACGGAATGCAAGTGTATCCCATACTTTTTATGATACAAACCAGTGTAGCAACTGTGTCATGTGCATGTGCATGGTCATCTGCTCAACTGCTGAATTAGCCTCGCCTCATGTTGCTGCACTCCTGTGTCACAGAACATCCCCAGCCAAGTGTGCTCGACAATGAGCTAATGTGGCAGCGCCCTCGCCACTGTACTCCTATGCTAATCAACGAAATAGCATGAAGCACAATCATCAACATGTTTCCCCCTCCAAAGCTCCCAGCCCATAAATCCTCCGTCTATGCCGACTCCCACATATATATTACCTTTGCGTCATCATTTTCTGCTTTACATCGTAATCCGTGTGTTAATAAAGCTAAAGCACATGATTACTTGGTGCATCTGAAACTGGCTAAATATGTCAACATCACAGTAGTGCTTTAGGTTTTTAAAACCCTCGTGCGACCACAGAAGCAACTCTGCAGTGCACTGCAGAGCTCAGTGTTAACATCACTCACTGTTCGTGTGGCTCTCTGCTAATCTGTGTTCAAGGCAGCTTAGCCTGCTTGCCCACCCTGAATGTCCCTGAGTGTGTCAAAGACCCACCACAGTGGCTTCTGGGAGCATCATGTTCCACATCACGTTCTTCTTTCTCCCTCCTTCTGCTCTTCCTTTGCTCAGTAATTCTGCTCCTCTACTCCCTTGTCACAGTTTGATCGTCTTATCTCATCTATCATTTGAATCTGCTGCCTTCCTCTTTCATTTTCTCGTTCTCCTTCCTCCCTTGTTGTCCCATGATGTGCTGGAGGCAGCCATGAATGTGTGTTGTACTCCAGAGGCCTGAGGATGAGCAAATGTGGCACTCCCCTATCGTCCTCTCCCTCTTCTCACTAGTCTCCCTTTTCGCTGTCACATCTCCCACTACTCCTCTTCACTCCTTTATTTCCCATTTCACTTAGCATGTATCTCTCCCTCACTCTCTCTGCCCGTCGCCTCTAAGAATGATGGGTAATGCTCGGGGAATGGGGCTGGGTGAAGGATCAGAGATCAGCTTCTCGACAGAATCTGCCTCACCATTTGTTCTTCTGATGTTTGCGTATGTGGTTGTTCGTCTTTGCGCCTGGTTGTGGGAATATGTGGGAGGTAAGAATGTGTTTATGTTCTCGATGTTCTCATTTGAGGAAATAAGAATGTATGCGTGTACACAGTGGTTGAGTGGTGTGTGAGGATGATGCTTTGTATGCGTTTCTTACGGTGGCCATGATGTGAAACACACAACACTGAAATGAAGGCAAGGCAAGTTTATTTGTAGAGCACATTTCAACAACAAGGCAATTCAAAGTGCTTCACATAAAACCATTAAAAGCATCAAAACTCAAGGCAAAAGAAAAGGAGATTTAAAAACAATTAAGAACGTTCATTGAAACATGAAACACAATAACAAAACAGAAAACTAATTTTTAAAAATGCAACGAATAGAAAACGCAACATTTTAGAAATGTAGCATCCTATTAAAAAAAAAACGGCAATATTTTATGAAACGCACTAAGATTTCACAAATACAATTTTTTTGTAAACTAAACTAATAACATTTTTGTATTGTGTTTTGTCTAGTACTGTTGTGCTTTGCACCTCAAGGACACCATTGTCCATGTTGCATGTACATGTATAATATTGTGTATATGCATGTGTGTAGTCTGGTGTACACTCACGCAAGTTAGCAGGCGCGTAAAATGAAATGCTCGTCAGAAGGCAGACATTCAGAGAAGATTAACAGGACCTGACATTTCCTTCGTTGCAGACAGATGCTTGCTCCAGCTCCCTCAGAACATTTCCCCTCTCCTCCGTACTCCAAATTACATTTCATCTCAGTCTGAAGATATTCCTTAAGCCCCTAATGTTAACCTTCCTGCCCACAGCAAGACCTGTTCTGAGCATTCATTTGATTTCTGATATTGGTAGGGCAGCGTGATTATGAGAGCATGAGCTAGATTAAAGGCTTGTTTTAGGCCATATTGAAGCCAATTAGCTCCCAGTACACACTTTGAACTCAGCAGACAGATGACCATAAAGGCTAATAATATGTATGCAGGCTGTCTCTGTGGTACAGCAAAATGTAAGGGGAATACAGTTTTTGTGTCACTCTGTTTTATATTTCTATGAATGTAGAAGAAATGAAAAATTCATGTGGCTCATGTATGACTTATATGTCAATTAACTCCTAAATTACATTATCACTCCAGCCTTCCTTGAAGTGACAACTATGATTTGATTTTAAAAAAAAAACTTGTTATAAACTATTATTTTGCATGAGAGCGATAATGCACACATGCAAGTGTTAAATGAATGTCAGTTTGAATGTGCAGTAAACAAACATGTGTAACGTGCCGTACAGTGAAGGAGAGAGATTCATGAAAATGTGCAGAACATTGGGCCATAATGTGGGTTAGTGAGTAACACTTAAATAGATGTGGACATCATTTATACATAAGCACAGAGGATGTCACAGCGATGTCACCAAGGGCCACTGTGAGGAAATGTGATTATCATTTATGCATAAGTACCATTATTGTGTGGGAACAGAACACTGAGAAAAGTAACAACATCAGTGTTTTAAAGCAGGTTGATTCTTCCTCTAAAAGGGCTGCTTTCAAGTAAACTACCTCACCAGTAGTACATTTACTTTAGTACAGTTTTATGGTACTTTTTTTATTTCTTTTGTATACTTTTATACTTCTTTTTCACATTTCTTAGGGAGAAATTAGTTTTTTACTCCACCCCCATTTATCTACATCTCTAGTTACTTTGCAGAATAAGCGTTTACATTAAAAAAAACAAAGTCATTTCCCTCTTATTTGTTCAGATGGTTTCATATCAATAGCTGTTTAAGGCTCAAGGGGGTAAAATGACAGCATTAGTCATTTCAACAAGTGCCCCAAAATGACACATGTTTACGATCAAATGACAGAGCCCTCTAGCTGCTGTCATAGTTAGTCAGGTGACGTTATTATGAATCCACGAAGTCTTGGTTGAGGTTGTGGCAGATTGATGGTTCAACAGAATGTCAGATTTTAACTCGGGAGGCTGCTGTTTGTTGACAGTGTTGATTTCCTTTTAACCGCGGTCATTCCCTCGCCACGTGGTTTTTATTGTAGCCGGAGTAGTAATTCTAACCTTAGACCGAACCAAGTCATTTTGGCGCTTTGACCTAACCAAAACCTTAACCATAGCGTTGTCACATTATAATACTGAGTTATTTGTCAGATCAGAAAATACTCAGTTACACACAATGTGTTTTGTAGTTAAATTTGGAGAATTTTTGGAGGACTGTCCAAAAAATGAAAACAGATTTGTGTTGCAGAATAAAGTTTTCTTCTTCTTTCCAACCGCATTAATCATCTCAAGACCCCTCAGATTTATCTCGTGACCCTTTAGAGGGAAAAACTCTAATCTACTTAATTATATAAAGTAGTTAAAACTAGTACCATCTCAACCGGCTTCTAACGGTAAAATGGTACTTATCCATTGCTACATCAGTATAAATCTAATAACGGCTTATATACAATAATGTATCAGTCTACAGAAGAAGAACTTTTGCTGGTAATACTTCTGTACTTTGACTCTAGTAAAGTTGTGAATGCAGGACTTTTAATCGAGTAGTATTTTTACCTTGTTGTATTTGTACTCTTGCTTAAGAGACGTATTCCTCGACTACTGGCTCAAGTGAACGTTAGCTGATGTGGCAACACCAAAATTATTGATATCGTCACAAGAATGAATGACCTCTCATCATAATGTAGTGGACGGGGAAGCGTGACACAGCCTGCCTTGCCTTTCATGCATGCGAGACCATTATCGTGTGTGCTGCGTGAAATAGACTGGAGGTGACTGAGAAGTAGCTTGGCGGTGTGTGTATGTGATGCTGCCACTCTGATGTGTTATGAGCCATTAGTGGGGCTATGCAACACGGGACTCAGAGGGAGAAGTCATTGATCTTTTGTGTATGCGTGAGTTTGTGCTTTTATGCATGTGTGCACCTATAATAGGCACATACATGGATGCCAGGTAATGGGCGTTGGTATGCACTCTGCTAAGTATCAGGCTGCACTTTGCATTCTGCAGGCATTTTCACACCTTTAGTGCTAATCCTGGAGCGCAGTAATTGTGAGGGTGACGGACAGAGGGTCTTTTCATTGGTACCCATCGGTTCTAATAACAGCACTGAGTTGCCCTTCATTAGGGAGAAGTTAATCCCTGCTTATAGTGTTGCAGGCAGACGCTACAAGCGCGCTGCAGAAGTCAGCACATTCATTACTCTGTTGCCTTTGCTGGAGAAGGTTATCTGCTTGAGGTGATGGGGACAGCTCTGTTGATGTCTAGCTGGAGGCTAATGGGCATATTAAAGTTTTGCATTCTTGAGGCATTTACTGTTTGTATGTTGCTCATTTTCTTTATCCATTTATTTATTTCCACGAGGTCTGAAGTCTGCGCCAACATAACCTCAGCAGAAGGCAAGGGAGACACTGAAGGCAGCTTGCGACTTTAATATTTTCCTAATTATTAATGAAAGGTGAGGAGAACACGCTAAGGTCATGCAGAGCCACGCACAAAGATTGTAATAAACAGTTTGAACATTTACTAATACTAAGAGCTTTAATTATGATGATGAACTCGCAAAATCTTGACTTGTTCACTAATCTTCTTCAATTACATGAGTGGGAAATGGGGATTCAAGTTTTTCCTATCTCTGTCTGCTTTCGTTGCAGGTCATAAAATCCCACTTTCAGAACATAAACAAATATAAAAACACGTTCTGTTGACGTGTTTTATTACATTTTTGTGTTATGACTGTGTTAGCTTCCTCTTTTTTTTCCAGTCGTCAAGCTTGCACATTTTAAGATGTAATAATATATTATTAATTATTTTCCACTTCCCCAAACATAAGTTACAACCATATTCTGTGCTGCAACATATGCTTTGTTAGGATTAATTTATGTGCTAAAGTATGAGAACCCTTTTCACCAGATGCTACAAGAAAGAGATGCTCTATTTCCCACTGACAGGCGAGGGCAGGGGTGGAAAAATATTATCAGCAACTTACAGTTTATCTTGTCCAGGAAGCTGTACAACTCAATGTTCGGTATCACATCACACGGCTTCTACGAGACATTTTTTTCAAACTGACTGTATTTCTTTTACCATTCATTATTGATTAGCACCCCAGATGAATTTGTTAATATGTGCATACCGTATTTTTTGGACTATAAGGCGCACCGGATTATAAGGCGCATTAAGCAAAACAACACAGTCCGGTAAATCAAACTTTATTCAACTCAGTTGTAACAACAAATACCGGTACAGAAAAATACACTCACTTATCGATTCATTCCTCTTCCACAAATCCATCGAATTCTTCATCTTCAGTGTCTGAGTGAAACAGCTGTGTGATTTCGGCATCAAGAATGCCCGAATCCCTCTCGTCACATGAATGCACTTTTAGTTTAGACATTACATTCCTGTTACGGGGCCGATCAGGTAGTGACACAGCGTACCGTAATGCTCCGAATATCCATTGAGCGGAGCGGCTTCGTTGCTTACCATAGTCGTACTTACACATTTCGACAGATTTATGAGCGCATTGTACCACATCAAATCGATCAATAAGCACAACAAGTAACCATACATAAGGCGCGCTGAATTATAAGGCGCACTGTCAATTTTTTTGAAAATTTAAGGATTTTAAGTGCGCCTTATAGTCCGAAAAATACGGTACATATAGATCAGTTGCTGACTTAATTATTTAAGTTGTAGTGTAACATGTAATATCCGGGCTGCTACAAAGTAAAACTGATCATTTTCAGGTTGAGAATACCAAGAGAAATTGCAAAGCTAGCTCTCCCTATAGAGCTTATCTGTTTGAAAAGCTAAAGACAATGAGGTGTTACCTTTCTGAAATTGCTTTTTGTACTTTAAAATGCAGCTGTGATTGGCTTAAAATAATAATCACAGAGGGCCGAGAGTTCTATAAGCAGCTCTGGCTCGGCCGCCCCTGTGAGGTAATAAGTCAAGGATTTGAGTGGTATCACACTGCGAGAAATGGCTCTGATGGTGGCAGACCTCACCCACATTACCAGAGAGCCTCAGAGTCATGAATAACTCTCACCTTGACTCACTCACTGATTGAACGGTGGATTCGGGCAGCAGGACAGCTGTGAAACATCACATGCATCTATCAATTGCAGTAATATTAGGTAACTAGGTCAATCTTTACTTTGTCAGCAGAAAGATGTGTCTACTAGAATGTATTTGTCGCTGTGAACGATGACGGGACACATCCGAGCGGCAGAGTGGAAATGCACATCTCGGCTCACGGGCCGTACGCTGCTTTGAGAAGTTCTGCGTTCGCATGTGTGATGGCGGCAGGAGTTATGAGGCTCTGTGAAATTGAACAAACAAGTTAATAAAATCCCGTGGCTATCCGTTACCCAGGAGTGTGCTGAAGTCGACAGGCGTGAGCTGAAATGTGTGGCGCGGGTCGTTATTTGTGTGGCGGCCGTCGTGGACCCGCAGGCTTCCACAGAGGCCCTCCATTGAAGGTAGTTCCTAGATTACTTTATGTTTGGATTTACTTGTGAATGGATGCTGGTCAATTACACCCAGCCCTGGGCCTGATTCCACAGCTGAACTTAACTGGACCATAGGTTGCCGTGTCACGCTGGGGTCGGATGAGCAGACGGCGTGGGCGCCTGTGATTGAGAGCGCTGTCACTGCACCTGCGGTCACAGCCTCTGATGAACTCCTCCGGGGGCATGAATAATATACACAGTTGGCCTGAGTGATGGGTGGTGTAATAATGCCAGGCAGAATAGCGTGACCAGAAATCCCAGTGACAGCCAATGTCTTAACCAGTCTGCCAGCCAACACACAAACACACAAAACTACCAGGGGAGAGAGATGTATTTAGCCTGCAGTCTGCTACTGAATGGCCTCTCAAGTGCTGCTGTGAGAGTGAAACTGTTTTGCTTTCCTTTAGCATCTGAAATTTTTATGTAGCCTCGGTTTAGAGACATGCTCAGATGCATTGGATCGTACAGTTGTTGCATTTAATGAACTGAGAGCCAAAAGCAGACTCCCGGGACAAGGCACATTATATATAAAACAGACTTTACTCAAATGTTGGTCTGTGCAGGTAAACAAATGTTGAGGGGGAAAAGACAAAAGCACAACTACAGACATAGACGTTAGTGAGGAGTACAGGCATTCAGGCTGGACCGCAAGGCAACATATAGGCAATGTGGCATAAAGACCGCAGGAAACTAAGAGACAAAAGGCCGAGGTACAGTATGCTGGAAGCCAAACTAGTTTGTGTAAAGTCTCACCACATCTAAAGGCAAACGTGTTCATGGTGTTGCACACCGCTAAAACGTGACAGAAATAGCTGTGGAAAGAATAAAAAAAAGTTTTGGGAAGATGCAAAAGTTGTCAAACAAGCTGAAGTAGGAGAGGTGGAGGCGAAGGAGTTTCAGCCCCTGTTCAACCATACGTCAAACCCTTGAGATGACCGACCCCTTAAAGGCTTGGTCACACTTGGCTGTGTATGTGTTCTGTCTCTCGTTTCCTCCAGTTGAAGCCTTTGTGATCAATAAATAAAAAATTGAGTTTACTATTTCCGTGCAAGCTCAGACGTCGGAGCTCTTTTTTTTTTTTTCACGGCAGACATTTTGACTTGTCAGGTGTTACTAATAACAGACGGCTCTGTTGTATTCAAGCGTCTCAGTAAGCCGTGACAGTAAGCCAGCATGCACAATAGCAACTCCCTGAAACTGAAGCCGCTAAATGGAATTTTCCCATCATTAATATCATGATTTACAGCTCCTACTTTCAATATGTCAAAATGACCTATAGACAGTTTAGAGTGTTATTTATATCCTACTTTTAGGGTAGCCAACATTTAGATTTGTCACAGTTGGAAAATCCCAGGTGTGTGCATGCTTCTCACTGACAAAGGTTGGCTTGGCACTTAAATGGAACAGAGCCATCCTTTTCTTTTTTTTTTTTTTTTTTTGGTGTAACTGAGCTTTTTCCTGCTATGACAAGTCAAAATAGCAGCTGTGGAGGCAGGTAGATGATGGCAAAGCCAGTCAGTCAGGCGATCCACAGTCGAGGACAACTCGCTGTGGGTAAGTAATGGGGGCAGGCAGAGTGTGACTGGGTGTGGAAAAACTAAACAAAATACGCAGGAAATAAGGCCGAGATGGTAGAGAGATGGCGTCGCCATGACAACAACATGTTTCAATAATGTGACTGATAGCTCTCAGGAAAACGGTGTGAAGTTTAACACAGGCAGTCAGTTCACCCTGAAACATATGCTGGTGTGGCGTCTCATACTGTGAGAGTTTTTTTTGTCGAAGTGAGTAGTTTTCCTGGAAATGTTGACTTGTTTCTTCACAGACTGTGCGTCCTCCAGTGGGGCTTGCCCTCGTTGATTACAGCTAAGCTCTTTCTCGCTCAGATCCCTGTCTCTCATCGACTATCTCCTTGTTGTTTTCCCTCTCCACGTTCTCATCGACGGTCCCCGTGTCCCTCATCACCCCACTTTTCCTTGTCACTCGTCTCTCTGCTATTCTGTCTTTTTTTTTTTTCTTCTTTCTGTGTTACGCAGGTGTATTGTGACAACTTGAGGATAATGGGAATAAAAAGAAAACGAGAGACACGAGAAAATGCCATCGTCGTCCTTAACATCTCCCGCCGTCTCGGGGATTGAGTAAAAGAGAGCGGGGGGTAACGAGGGAGAAGAAAAATGGAATTGGTGCAGATTAATGGAAAAAGAGAGCATGTTTTTCTGTGCTCTTTGATGGGGCACCAAACATGAAGCTGCATGGCAGCACTATGAGATTCAAAGCCTCTCTCCCACAGTCCCTTCTCACTCCCTTGCGCCCATGTTTTCTTGAGAGAGAGTATACACATCAGCTGGCTTCAGGCAGGAAGCTGTCGTAGCTTCAAAGTTATCATCCTATCATCTCATGCTGACAAACTCGCCATACCCTTCGCTGCATTCTTCTGCTGACAATCTCCTCTATCCTTGTATTTAAAGGCTTTTCTTTCATAATTAATTTAGCAAAAAGAACATTAAGGTAAATAAAATGTATTGAATGGTTAAGCTTGATTAATTGGAGTCTCAAAGTTAGTAGTCACAATACATTACTTTCTCACTAGTTCACCTGCCTCTCACTGGCAAAAACAAAAACAAAAAACATCAGACATGTCACCATGTACCAGCGCTCTCCTCACTTCCTGCTCACTGATGGCTGGCCCATAAAAGCTCTATGTGCCACTGTGGATAATGCTCACAACTGAAGCAGGGCCACTGCCTCGGTTTTTCAGAGAGAGAGAGAGAGAGAGAGAGAGAGAGAGAGAGAGAGAGAGAGAGAGAGAGAGAGAGAGAGAGAGAGAGAGAGAGAGAGAGAGAGAGAGAGAGAGAGAGAGAGAGAGAGAGAGAGAGAGAGAGACTTGCTTTTTATAGGGGTTTGCTATTTTTGTGCTCCACAAATACCTTCCCTGTCCTGTTCTCTGCTTTTGAAAATCCCCTCTATTTAATCCAGTTTCTGCTCTTGGCTGGATAAAAATAAACAATAAAAAAAAAAGACAGCATTTCTCACGGAGGTGTCGCTCAATATTTATTTAATCAATATGAAATATTGTCGTGGGACTGAATACAAATGTCAACTACATGCATGTGGTGAAATCTTAATTCAGGATCATGACAGAGTGATGGTGTTGTTTACCCAGCAAGGTGCCTAAAGGACGCCTTTCAGGATGGTTTATGAGGCTGGTTAGACTCTTGATTAAGGACTTGCTTTCCATCGGGATTCCATCCTCACTGGAGCACAAAAAAGACACAGTGATCTTTTGAGTCTTTCTTCCATCATCTGTGGGTGCGGTATGTGTGGCGCTTTTAAATATTTATGTGGCTGGAATAAAGTTGAAAAGGTAGACAAAAAATGCAGGTTTTAACCACAGAATCTGACAAGTGAAAAACATGTATTTATTTATTGCTTATAGGATGTCTCCTTTGGGTGTTAGGGGAGAAACTAACTGCAGAAACACAGTGATGTAGTCATAAATGAAAGATCTTTATAGGAAGCAGTGCCTGTGGTTATTGCACTCTGTGAACCACTAATCAAAGTACTCAACCATTTATTTGTCCTCCCTCAGCAATGCTTTCATTAGTAGCCACGCCAGGAACTGCAGCAAGCATTAGTGGCTACAACCTCTGACACCAGAAATCAAACAGAACCTGCATGTTCATATGGAAAACCTCCTAATATAATCCGTTTGCTTTTGTTGAATATTACATAATAAGCTGGAGTACATGAATGAGAAACTACCTGGATGGATGCCATGTCCCGTGTGAGTTCTCTGTCTAGGTTTGGCTTGGAATCGGACCATAATTATTTCATGAGATCTTGTCAGTGTCAACCCCAATGCTCTCTGTGTGTGTTCTGATTTCACGATGAGTTGGCACTAAGAGGGCAAAGTGTGCTGCTCAGAGAAGAGCAGCAAATCTATACAGACATTTTCCCAGGTGACTGTCAGGCTGCAGATCAAATGTGTCACTGTCAATCAGGGACTATATATATATATATATATATATATATATATATACTGTATATATATATATATGTGGAAGCTGGCAGTGCTGCTTGTGCCACCTGAGCCGTCCCAAGATACAATGAGCTCACTAATGATTGTCCAACTCTATTCATCAGCAGCACTGACTCTTGTTTAATATCCAATCATAATCAAATCAAAAAATGATCATGTTTTATGTACAATTTGCTCAATTTTACGCAACTAAATTGTGTATTAAAACTAGTTTAATGTAATAAAGTAAATAGTTTTTAGCCACACTAGCTGCATGGCTCTCACAAAGACTGAAATATCTCAACAACTATTGGGTGGATTACAGTGAAATGTTTTAAATGCATTCACGGTCCCCAGAGGATAACTCCCACTGACTTTTTTTCGATCCCCTGACTTGCTGTAGCACCGCCAGCAGGCTGACATTTTAGAGTGAAATGCCTCAACAGCTATTTTATGATTGCCGCTCTATTTGGAGCAGACAATCATGTCTCCCTCAGGATGAGTTGTAACCTGACTTTTCATCCAGTGCCGTTCTTATTTTATGATATTTAAAAAAGAAAAAGAAAAAAATCTTTGGTTTATGACCAAACACCTGCAAGTGAATGACATTCACATCAGCCTAAGCTGTGCTTTGTGTTTAGCTGTGCTTTGTGTTTAGTGCTAATTAGCAAATGTTAGCATGATACCACAATCGGGCTCGGGCATACTTTCTGCTATCAAAGGTCCGCTGCAGGCACGCTGTTTCCCGATCCTCACTCCACTCCAGTTGGTGACGGTAATGCACCATAAAGTTGTTCGCCAACCGCCATAAAAAATTAAGAACAAGAACCATGCGCATTAGCAAAGAAAATTGCAAAGCAAGAATAGCTCCTGTGTTTGTTGTTTTTGCCTGAACAACAACAAAAACTTGCAAGAAAATATAATTAGCGTAGTATGAATTGGCCTTGAGATCGTGAACTGGGTAAACATATCTGCTAAACGTCATCATGATAGCATTGTTATTGTGAGCATGTTAGCAAGTCGACATTAGCATTTAAAGTACCACTGTGTCTAAGTACAACCACACATAGCAGCTAGCATATGTGCACGTCTAGACGCTTCAGTTTTTATTCCTATCGGTAATAATAATAATATTGTACTCCACAAGTTCACTATTGAGATCTGTGGCACAAGCAGTCAGATTTAAACAGGCTAGCCAAACTCAGTTCCAACATAAATGGGAAAAATGTTACACAAACGTTGTAAACATTTATCGCAGTTTTCGCACTTCCTGTTTCAACTTGGGTCTATGTATATAAGAAGTTTATTTGACTAAATAAAGTTACTTGTTAGTATGCAGATTAATATTTTACATACAAAACCGATCAGTTTATGAAACAATAAAGTGGTTAAAATTTCAACAACTACAAAGTAGTAATAATAGTATAATATCAAAAAGCCTTATAGGCCTGTATGACAATATAAAGTAACCATTCTGCATTATAAGTTCTTTTAACTTTACTTAGAATTAAGTATTTTTTTATATTGTCAAATTACTATTTAACTTACTGTAGGCAAATTATCTGAATACTTTTTCTTCCACATTATCATCATTTTATTTTATTGCTCAACATATTTTTACTCAGCAGCGTAATAATTGGACAGAATGGATTGAGATATAATCTATTTCCTCCATTAGTGAGATCGAACATCCATCAGTGTGTGGAAATAAAAAAGCAACTCAATTTACCCGAATTTAATGGCATGCGACTCTCCTATCACATTTAGGATTTGGGAAATGTTCCGTTACAGAATATTTTTTAGTCTCGACCGGCCCGACATCCGACACCTGTTTAACAATGTATTCTCACCAGGCCGACCGTTGTTTATCATTTAACGGCCTTCACCGCTTTATCATCCGTGGCCATTATCACACGGCTTGCTGGAACATACCATCTTGTTCCAAACTCAGGAGAAATGATTCATTCAGAGTTTTATGCGACAGTATATTCAGTAGCCTTAAATGTCAGGTCAGTTCTTTCCACCCAGCTCTCTGCCTACTGTCCGCCACTGAAAGGACAGTTTGTTTGGGAATCTGTTTGCAAGGCCTACTCAGCCTTTTCTCTTCCAACCAGCTTTGCAATCACGTGCAATGATATACTGCAAATGTTGTGTGCATCTAAAAGAGGATTTACTCCCCTTTGGTTCGTATCCCCGAACTAATCAAATATGAATAGACTTTAAATTGAGGGCATAAAGAAGGGTAACAAGAAGACAGTGAGAGTATGTTAATGCAGGTCTCAGAGTTTCATAGCGGATGAGTGCTACCTGAATATTTTAAACTCTCCTCTATCATTAGCTCTTCATTAGTGCATTGAATTCCACCCTAGATTCATCTAATGGAAACAAATTATTCTCTCCTTTTCTTTTCCCCCCTACCTGCAGTCGACCACTAATCAGCAGCATACAGTGCCTAATAATTGATTTTACTCAAGCCTGACTTTCTATTGGGGTTAGGTTTTTAAGACATTAAAACGTTCATTTTCTCATTTTAAGTTAAGCTCTCTGTTCTTCAACTGGTGATGATTCGCTGTCCCAATTTCCTCCCAGTGTTTTCCCATGTAGTCTGTCCTGTTTTCCTGCATGTAAATGATTCTTGAAACATATTTTTTTTAATTAATTTATTTGTGTTCAGTGAGAAGAAAACAGACATGACCCTGTTTTAGCAAACAGCTGCTTTCACACTTGATTTGCAGTTGTCCCAATTACATAGTTATTCATCCACAGAGTTTGTGTCCCAGGGTTTTGTGACACAGGCAAAGCATCATTGTTACATTTTCTATTTCTATTGCAATGTTTGTTAAATCTGAATGTCTCCTGTGTGTTTTATGTCTCCTCCTCTTTTTGGCGCTGCTGCTAAGTGCTGTTCTCTCTCAGTGAAACTCTGATTTATGCTGCAGCTCACGCTGTGGGCTGCAAATATTCTGTGGAATTCATTGTCACCTTTTTAATGGACAGCAAGCTGTCAACCAGATTTCCTCTATTGGAATCTGTACGGCTCCCACAGCAAATAGGAAGTGACAAGGTTGACAGGCCAGAGAGTGTGGACAGTTAAGCAGAGAGCCAAATGTCACACCACACCCTGTCAAAAGCCTTTTCTTGCTGTTATAATGAGGTTTGTGCTTTCAAATGAGCCTCGGAGGAGTGTTGAATCCATTAACGCTCTTTCCCTGTTGATTTGGGCTTTCTGCCGCCTTTATTACCATGAATGCTCATCATTAGTGCATACCGACACTGCATGCAGTTACTGTGAATATTCAGTAATTATACCTTATTCTCCGTTGATATCAAAAGCTCTCTCAGTGGAATCTGGTGGAACATCTTTTAGAATTTCACAGTTCTGACTTGAAATTTTTTGTTTTGTAACGTGTCACACATTTACTGCGTATCTGTCTCTCTGTAAATCCTTCAGTGTGTAGGTGCACAGTTATGCAGCAAGCTAAACCCAATTCCAATAAAGGTCAAAGATCTAGGATTTATTTTACTGGAAGCTGTTGTGAAATTGTGAAAACAATATTGTATCGACAAAATTGTTGTGGAGTCCAGCAGTAAAAGAGTAACATAAAAGATAGTAGTTTAGTAGTGGTAGTAGTTAACACTTTAACACTGCATTAGCAACACATTAGCCTCAGACAGCTAGTCTGAAACTCATCTTAGAAACAGGAAGGGCAGCATATGTTAAATACATTTAATCTTACTTTTAATTCTCAGGAAAGAATAATTTGCATAAATATTCAAATATTAGTTGAGTATTCTACAGATCATCCCATTGATTAGGAAGAGAAGAGTTTACCAACTTGTTTGTGTAAATTGTGTCGCAGCTCTTTTGTCAATTGATTGAATCATAATTTAAATAACTGTCTAATTAAGTTAGTTATTCCGAATGTTTCTCAGGTTGTTCCTCCACTGCTTGTTTTGGACTTTAGAGCTTTATGTCTTCTTAACTCACGCTGAAGAACTTCCACACCGACGACGCATCTCTGTGTGGTTGTGACGTTACTGTCTGTGTCACTGTGAGTGTTGACGTAAAACTTTTGACTGACAAAAAATGTAAATATGAAACGGATCAGCTGGTCACCAGTCATGGCCAATCAGCTGAAAACCGTCCAGTTTCTATTGGTGACAAGTAGATCGGTGTATCTCTAATAACATCAGTTCCGTCACATACTAACCACAAAGGGACACATAAGGCATAATCTTTATAATAGAGTATCTTTTGATGTCTGTTAAGAAACTATTTATTGAGTGTATATTGTTGGATTGTGTGTCTTGGATGGTATTTTATGTTATAATCACAACCATCACTAGTGACCTCCCATCATGTCTTTACAATGGCCGGTATTTGAACCTTCGCTTGCTGAATTGGAATCCAAGCCTTTCGTAAATGTCAGCTCGGATATGCCTGCAGTTGAGCAGGAGGTGCATGTACTGGCTGGGGAAGAGGATGATGATAATGAAGAAGGATGGGTAGATGCTCCAGTAGAGCCCCAATTTGCCGTTGATACTCACTCTCTGTTGGCTTTAGAAGGCCTATCACCTCCGCCTTCACCCCCAGTTTCTGCAGCTTCTCCCACCAAAGAACAGTCAGATTCTGGTTTAGACATTTTTGCTAATGCTGTAGAGTCAAAGTTAGAGTGGACAGTGGCTGTCAAACATCGCACAGGGCAATCAGGCCCTTTCTTTAAGACTTACGAGAGATAGGGAATCGTAAACTCAGAGCATTCTGATTATTCATTCTCCTTGACATAATGCAGACCTCATTCAGCCAGAAACTCTTGTATTTAGGCCCTTTTGAGACTTCTTTGCTTCTTAACTTTTCTGATTGAGGTTGATGTTGTGCATTCTGAAACCATGGAGTGAATATTAAAGAACAGCTTTCCTCTAGGTTACCTGCATCAGGGAAGACTTTAGCACTGTAATGCCTGCGGGCTTTATTTTGTTATTTTGTCTATTGTTTTATTTTCATTTAAACTCCTTTTTTACAGTTATCCTTATTACCTTATTGCTAATTATCGAAGAGATGCGTTTCATTATAAATGAAGAGGTGAAGACACTTGTGGTATTATATTCTCATATTAACTGATACTTAAGTTTGTTTGTGTTCTTCACCTGAGACTTTTCAGAAAGGGAAAGTGTGAAGAGTTACAATGGGGGCTGATCAAACCGGGAAAGGTAAAATGCTAAAAGGACTCCCTGGAAAAAGTAATGATTTGCGGGTAATGTGACAAGTTAAACGCAGCTAGCGTTAACTAGCATGTCAGAGTTAGCTTTACATACAGTGATCTGAATCTGTGGTTGTTGGGATTCAGATGAGATTGAAACCATATAAAGTAGTAATGCAAACGATCCCACTACAATGGTAAAATACACTTGTGTATAATTAGTATATCACCAAGGCATTGCGTCAAAACTCTGGATTTTAAATACCAAAATATCACAAACTTGTTTATTTGGAGTTTTTTTTTTTTTCTTCGATATTATGATTTTACTTACCTTTGGCCTGTATGACCATTTTCATTAGGTCATCACTAAAATGAATGCATTTGAGATGTATGATTATTAAGTTAAACAAAATAAACAAATCTAAAACATTTTGAAAACAGCAAAGCTTGAACTCGGCAAAGAAAAACCAGCTAATGGGTTTCCCATCAAACTCAAGTGTCTTTGGCACCAATACTAAAAACAAATTGAATATTCAGACCTTCTCAGCTTTATCTAGTGCAGGATGTAGTTAAAAACATGTTTGAATAAATAAAAGGAAATGCTTTTGTGAGCTGTAGCCCAACATAAACAAATACTAAATAAACAAAGCTGTTGTGGTGAAACAAGTGCAAACGCATTACTTGGAACCAAAGTCCAGTAAATGGTGGGTAGTCGGGTCTGACAGGGTCAGCAGTACCTACCCTGTGAAATTCAAATTAAAGTACGTATTTTTATTACTTTTATTTTGTGCTTTTTATGTGCTCTGTTATTTTAATCATTAAAACTTTAGATTAGAAAACGCAGAGTTTAGCGGCCTCAGTTAAAGAGAATGCCAGATGTTTCATACATGCACTATTAATCCTAAATGCTACACAAGGCTATAACAAAACCCTGGCTCTTCATTTGCATTATTTTTTATGTTGTTGGCTGCTGCGGCATCGCTAAACCAAATTACTGTGACATTTTCCATGGAAGGGTGGATGAACTAATGGGTGGCCTGATTTTTAGCATCTGGTGTTTAGTCACAATAAACTTGCAAGGTTTTCTGACCTACTTTATAATAAGTATGTCCAAGGAAGTACAGTAAAGTCAGTTGTAATACATAGCATGATGAACACGCCATTGTGGGAGCAATGTGGAATGAGTGATGAACTAGAAAACAGGAAAAAGATTTGAACTTTTTTTGTGTTAAACTTCAGCTGACTCTAGGAACATGCATTCTCTCCCAGCTGAATATTTCATCTCATAGTCTTTGCAGCGGAAGAAAACTCATCTTAATTAGTGGGGATTTCAATTGGGGTTACTAAATTACCTCCTTTCTCAACCAGGCGGTTCCTTCTCCACACACCACTGCCTGTTTAGGAAGCAATGACAAGGTTGGCTTCTAATCAGCGTTGCTTACACAGTAATTGTAAGGCGGCGTGTGCATTTCTTTGTGTTGATTTTCTTTAATTAAGTCAAAACACAGCAGATGCACTTGTCAGTAAATGGGTATTTGAAACACAAGGGTCTGTTGTAATTTATTGACTTCCCTGAGTTTTATTATTTTTTTTTTTTTACTTTTTTGCACAAACAATGCAGCTGTTGCCTTTTATGAGTATGAACTCTTTGAGATGACCGCTTTTATGACTTGGCTAATTACTAAAATGCCTTTTGATATACAGTTGAAACTGCTCATAGTGATCACGTTACAGCGATCAATGGCCATCAAATGACAGGAAGCGGAGGAAGCACCTGTGGGTGAAACAAATGTACTGTATTTTGAAAAGGTCATTAAAATGTAGTTAATAGCGAAGGTGTCCGTAATAAATGTCAGTTGGATGGTTGTCTGCATGAGAAATAGGGTAAAAGTTTTATTTTATTTGAATAATAATCATCCACTTATAGTGATCAATTTGACCGAGACAGACGTGATCACTGAGAGGTTTCCACTGTAATTATAACAGACTACATAATCTGTTTAAGATACATGAAGTGATATGTTTTAAACCCTCTTTAGTGGTGTGTTGCTCCAGCTCTGCTCGCCAGTTGCCTTGTCACATTCTGTGTACATTACACCACTGCAGACTGAAAGGATTACATGCATCTTAAACACAACAATGCATTACTTATATCACTTTCTTTTACAGGGATTACAATATGAAAGTGACATTGTCAGGACATTTAGTGCACTTCATTTTGAGTTATAATGGACTGGATATCAGCAGTTGTATCATCTTTAAAACGCACAGATTTGTTTGGCTGCTCGGTCTGACAGGCGTTCCTCTGCGTTTTCAGCACATGCATTTTTCAGTCGTCTCTCTCGCGTTCGTTGAAGGTGTGCTTGAAGTCACTCATCCGAGAAAAGTATTGCAATCTGTGAAGTTAATCACCATTTTTTGAGGTTTTGCTTCAGTAATGAGCCTAAAATCAGAAGAGTTCATTTTCTGATTCCTTCCCCAGTAATTTCAAGCCTTGCGGTCTTCTGTTTTTAATTCGTGACTTTGATTCATATCTGCTCGTTGTTTTTTCAGGATTCGTTTCAAAGCAAAGGAGCTATTTTTCCGTTTGTTTGATATAGGATGAAATATACCTCAACTGTCATCTGCTGCCTTTAAATAGATCCAAGACTTCAAACTGTTTCCTAAGTTTGAACCCTGTGAAACTCCTTTCATTAGTCATTAACATAATTGAACAGATGACACGTGAATCTCAAGGTGTCTATTCGCAAGCACCGTGCCCACACACGCAGATTGAAATACATTATGATTAAATAAGCTGTGTGTGAGATTGCATAACAGGTTTTTCATCTTTCATTAAGGTTGCACAGCTGTAGATTCAATTTTCTTGCAAAAGACAGCGGGAGAGGCCAAGTTGACTGTATGAAATGAGAACGGGGAGTGTTCACAATAAGATCATTAGGATGCTGTCTGTACCAGTGGCATCAACAAAACAGCATTGCAAAGTGTACATTTTGCTGTAATCTATTCCTTGCTAGAGAAGCAGAGACCACTCAGGGCACACGGCAAAATAACTCCATCTTATCAAGTCATTTGCGCTTACTATTGAGGCCTAAAAGCCTTTCTTTCTTCAAAGAAAAACAAATGCTGGGGAAGTTATTCAGGGATTCCTGGGTTTTTGAAGTAAAAGTCATGTTCACTTTTTTTCAAATGTTTGGTTATTGGCATTTGAAGCAGTTCAAAGGCTTGGAGGAACACGAAACTCTCCTTGTTAAATGATCAGTAAACGGGATAAACAATTGCGTCAGAAAATATTTTGTTCTTTAATAAAAAGTTAAAAGTTCTAGTGAATATGAAAACTTAAATCTGATTTAATTAATATTTTATTTCATTAATGAACCAAATGATTTCTTGAAAGGTGTTTCTACTAATGACAAACCCAAAGAAGATTATCACCCAACTCTTGGCTTCCCCTTCAGTTTAAAGGAGACTTTTATCCTATTTTAGCTCATGGTGTTGTTCGTGTGGCCACAGCTACTCTGTTTTTTTTTTTTTTTTTTATTCACTCTCACTTCACCTAACATGATTGTTTCCAGACGCAGCAGGCAGCTGTTTTCTGCAACAAAAAACAACCTCCGATAAACCCACCGTAGAGTGCCTGCTCAGCGCCGAATGCCAGCCAAAGCTAGAAAGTTGGTAAACAAGCTGGTGAACACAGGGGCGGCAGCAGCAAGTGCGACTGCGGATACTTACCTCAGGGGATGGTGGAGGCGAAGCCATTTCACCAGTAGAGCACCATTCAGACACGAGGCACTTCAAAGCGCTTTACAGCCAATAAGTAGTTAAATATTAGAAAGAAATTGGATTTTAAAAAGCAACAAGAACAAAAAAGCAATCAAATAAATATATTTACAGTTATGTATCTTGTTTATTGGAAAGCCCTGATTTAAGCAGACTGGTTACAGCAGACCTCAGGTATTCAGGAAGCTGGTTCCACAGGTGGGCAGCATAGAAACTGAAAGCTGCTTCACCTCGTTTGGTTTTTGGGGAACATTCCTGTCCCAGATGACCTGAGGGGGTCTGGATGCTTCGTAACGTCCAAGTTAATCAGAGATGTAGTTAGGCCTGAGACCATTATTCCTTTATAGAATTGTATAATAATACTCCTTTTAATAGAGTTTTTTTTTGGACAAGCTGCAGTTATCAACTCTGCTACAGGTCCTAGAAGATTTATTACCAAGAACTGGGAAGACACCATTACAAAAGAGTAGCTGCTTAAGATGCACAATTGTTGTCTGTACCCAGTCAGAAAACCTTTAATGAGACAGAACGAATGAAAAACGCTGCACAGCATTTAAATGTCGTTTTATAATTTGAATGTAAACTTTTTGAATGACGCTTCAAAGCTTCCAACTATTCGGTAAAACCCTAGAATTGTATTCTATCGATGAGATTCATATTCTGTTTACTGATTAAGAAGGCACTCTGTTTACTATTTGTCGCTGTTCATTGACAGACGGATGCTGAATTAATGTGTCCCATATTGTAGAGGGACAACTCCATTTGACTGCATGTGAGCAAATGCACCAATGACCTATTTAACTGAGGAGGAAAGATTTGCTGCGCGACCTTGTGTTTGTAACCAGCAGAGTTTGCGTGTTGTGAGGCCCATCTTACTGTCAGAATAATATGCCCTTTAAATATCAATATAGACCTGGTCTGTGGCGCAATCCCTTTCTGCTGTCTCAAGATAGTAACGCTAACTTCATTGGTCTGAAACTAGCAATGACAGTTGTGCTGCGCTGTGTGACGGGGTGATGGTCATAAGCACTGAAAATCTAGTTCTCTTGTATAAAACGTATTGAAATGCATAATGATGCACAAGATATCTAAGACATTTGATGAAATGGTGCAGCCATAAAAACATCGTCTGAAACGGAGGTTTCAATATTTCCGTCAGCGTAAACTTCATATAGCTTTATTGAAGAGGTGGAACAAGCTAATACAAAATATACCGTTACGAATGTGATGGCTTTGACAAGCTTTATGCTATTTGAGGGAAATGAAAGTGGGAATTTTCAAGTGTTAACAGTGGGGATAATTACCTTGGTGACCAGCGACTCTCCCGGTGTATGGGCCCATAAAGCCGATTACTGCACTACATACACACAAAACTCAATCTATCACAGAATAATATTATCCTGCGATTGTCAGTTGCTCTGGAAGCACTTCGCTCCCTGTGCGGTTGAATGAAAACACAAGCATCAAACAACCTGAACCTGTTGCTACAATCAATGACAATGAGCATCCTATAAAGTCTTCAAATAAGACTTCCCCACTTCCACCTGCAGCAGTTGTGGCGTTAATGTCAGCTGAGCTCTTATTTCACCGCCGAGCTCTCGCTTCAAACCTCCCCCCCCCCCCCCCCCCCCAAAAAAAAATGACACCGTGTAAATATAAATGTGTGGATGCCATGTTTGCTCCTGGGGGAAATTCCTTTGTCATTGAAAAGATAATAAAGTTGGAAGGGTCATGAAATAGGCAGTTGAAGGGCAAAACACTGCATGCATGACAATGTGCAGTCGTTATGGGAGCGCTGGAGGAAGACGACGGGAGGAAGAGGGAAAGTGAAACTCTTTCCGTTCCCCCTGCTGTTCTGTTGGGTGCTTCCAATCACAAATCACCGTGCCACATGTCTGGAGACAAATGGAGTCGAGCTCGGGAAGAGTGCGGCAATGTTTCAAGGGGCAAAAGTAACAGTTTGACAGCTGCCTGCGCCCAGCAGGGGTGTAGAGGGTATAGCTGATGTAGTTTTTCTTACAGTAAGCGTGTGTCTCCGTGCATGCCTACTATTTAATAGATGGTATTGAAGAGTTCCTATCTGAGTATATGTATGTGTGTGTGTGCTGTGTCATTGAAGCCTCTCCAGTCCCTCCAGCAGTGTGTGACGGTTGCAGCTGTGAGGGGAAGCTCAGCTCGCTCATCCTGCATCAGCAGCAGAGAAGGGACTGAGAGCTGGAGGGGGGTGTGTGTGTGTGTGTGTGTGTGTGTGTGTTTTCCCCCTTTCCCTTCTAACTGGTGGCTGTTGAGGGGCTGTGGGACAGCAGGACAGAGCAGCAGGGAGGCAGTGGTCCAACCTCTACTAGCCCCCATCAGGCACACAGCGACAAGTAAACACACAGAGACACACACGCATGCACACACACACACACACACACACACACACACACACACACACACACACACACACACACAGACCTATGCACAAGTACAGTTGCCTAACTATATCTACCAGCAGGCCTCATGGACACTGATACTCTGAGTCATTGTTGGCTCGGGCTCTAATTGTTGAAGTTAAATCAGTGCTCACCACATTCAGTGAAGCCCAGCCGCTAAGTTTTGGGCGTCCGTATCAGCGCTCGCCAGTTCTTTTGGACAGAGCATAATGGGCTTTATCACTTCTGTTAAGTGTTTGTAATTGTGGGTGTAAAAGCATTTCCAAGTCGTTGTTGGCTTAAGCTCGCTGACAGAAGGATGTGTTCGCAATTACAGTTTGAAATGAGTTCCATTTCAGTACATCATCACTCCATCTATATATATATATATATATATATATATATTTATATGTTACTTATTTAATTCTTTTTTCTAAAGAAAGTCCCTAAGAAGATAAGTAAATTAATGGAAGGACATGTTTCACAGCTGTAGTCATGAACTCTGGTAAACTTCTTGCCTGCTGCTGTTTCTAATAGCTGTAATCTAGATTGAAAAATTCCAGAAGATTCCAAAATTCGGGGAATCACTAAAGTCCATGGGAGTCATCCTCTGGGCACCGTGATTGCCTGTAAAACAATTCAACTCCATCCAATAGTTTTGGGATATTTCCGTCTGGATCGCCCTGCTGTAGCGACAGACCGATCGCCCGTCATTGCTATCCCTACAGCCAGGCTGCTAGCGTGGCTCAAAATCCAAGCAAAAGAAAAGTGACATTAAAAACGTCATCCGCTATTATCAATTTGTATGTGGTAACGTACTGTAGCACAACAAGCCAGAACCATTAGTGCAGGTTTTTCTGTGCACTGGTCAGAGAGTGTGCGTGGGTCGAAGGACATCAGGCAGATGGCCTTTTCTTCCCCTCGGTCTTGAGGAGTGGGGGGGGGGGGGGGCATGTAGGTGTGAGCGGGAATGTACAAGCACAGAGAAGTCTTTGACCAAGAGAGGAGTCTTTGCTTATTAGGTCACCCATCTCTCCCCATGCCTGTGTCTGTCCTCCCCTCCCTCCCTCCCTCCCTCCCTCCCACTCTCTCCTGGTTTGTTTCTTATATATCTCTGCATGCAGCGTATCTCTTGATTCTCCACCAAGCCAATCAACAGACAAGGTAAATATTGTCAACACTCCATTACCAGTAGTGACAGGTTCAACAACGTAGGTCTAAGACTGGAATGTTAACGACGCAGCAAGGCTGTACTTTTAAGGTAGGCGCTGCACATTGTGAGAGAGCTGCGTCTATCTGCAGAGCTCCAGTAATGAGAGTAAATCCTAGCTATCTTATTGCTTCTCGGGGAAATCTCAGCTCCAGTCTTGATTCCTTCAGATTAATATCAACGTGTAGACATGGTGTGGCGGCACGGTGGCTTTGATCCTCCGATGCTTTATCTGCACAGTTGAACTGTCTTTTCTCTTTTGCTCTGAAATCCAGCAAAGCTCTGTGTGCTATCTGTTATCATCTTCAGCTCCTTTGATTTAAAATGCACATATTGTCCGGAAAATGTCCTTCCAGGTTGCCTTGGCTCGAGAGACGAATATGCAGATATTCCATCTGCACCGTTCACATAATTGAGCAATTTTTTAAAAAGTGTTAAGCCATTTTGTAGGAAACAGTCAAGAGTACATGGAGGTGAGAGTCGTAGCCATCGCAGCGAGATGAATATTGTCTGTGTCACTTTGTGGCATGTTAGTGAAATCTCTGCTGGTTTTTCAGCGTCTTTTGAAAACACGCAGCACATACGCCTGACTGAGCAACGCCATATCCGATCAAGGCCATAAATAATGCATGTTTAAAGCTTGAGTCATGTTTTTGAAGTTTAAAGCTGGAGACAGACCCACCTTGCACTTTGGGCTGATACATGCCGGCCTGATGCTGATGTGTGCCGACCAGACGGAGATAATAGAGACATTTGCATGACGTGATTCTTGTGGACGTGATTTCCCTATTGTGATTGCTTTTAATGCGACTTGCAGGATGAATTTTGAACATATATATTTGTTTAATGCAAGATTATAAATGCATTCCTCCGGTGACACGATGATGTATGAGTTTGTCTTTATGTGAAACCCTGGTAGCTCTCTGAGAAAAAGTTGAAGGAGGAGAAGAGAGATTTTGAGGTCGCAGACAGCGCTGTCTGTCACTCGCTTACCTCTTCGCTCCAGAAACAAACCTCTCTCAGAGCTATCGCTCAGCTCCAGGGAATCCTCTTGGTGTTTGTCAGAGATGTGGTTGATGGTTGTCATTGTGCAACTCCATTTCACATTTTGAAGAGTCAGCTTTACAAAGCAAACAAACAATCATGCTGCCTTTCTGTTTCTTAAACATCATTGTGTCGTGTGGAGCTTCTGCTGCCTCATTTCCATGTTTTATTCACAAACGCAGCAGTGAGGTGAATCGACTTTGTTCAAAGAATATAAAGGCGTTTTAAGTGGATATTTGAGCTCAAGTGAGGTCACATGACCTCTGATTACCAGCGAAGAGAAAGAGACGGTGAGAGCAGGACAGAGTGGGAGAGAAGGGCTGATTCATAGACTCACCTACACTAACCAGAGCTGTCTGAGGAAGGAAGGGAAGGGAAGGAAGCGGAGAGATAACGTGAGACAGCAGTGGGAACGAGATGGTAATGATTCATGTGGAATTGGAAAAAAGAACAGCATTTGGCCAATCTGGGGTGAAGTTGTCTATAGAACAAACGAGAAAGGTGGAGAGAAGAATGAATGTGTACGGAGGAGGAGGAGGCAGAGGAAGGATAAAGATAAAGAAAGGAGATGAGTCCATTGAAAGCAAGGCTTTCCCTCCCTGTCACTTGGGAGTCGTTCACTCAAATGTTGACACTGCAACACAATTTCTTTCTTCCTGGTTCATTTCGGGCTCAATTTGTTTGAGACAAACCACCTGAGCTCAAGAAAGAAGCGCTCAAAGGTAAACAGTGAGTTGGTTAACCCTTTAATGATCCCACACAGAAAAACAGCAATGGGAGTTCAAACAACAAAAAACAATGTTTCCTAACTATGATCCTCTGCCAAACAGAGATGGCTATCTGCAGTCGTATATTTTCAACGTGTGAAATCCTCGAGGAATTACATTTTACATATAAAGTAAACATTAGGGCTGTTACCATATTGATTCTTCTTTTGATTATTTTGATTATTAATCGATTATTCATTAGTCGAAAAACATCTGAAAATGTCCATCCCAGTTTCTCAGAATTCAAGGGGATCTCTTCAGGTGTCTCGTTTTGCCTGATCAACAGTCCAAAACCCAAAGATATCAAATCACCTTTATTGGCCAAGTGTGCATGCATGTGCAAGGAATTTGACTGTTTTATTTATTTTTTTCATCTCAATGTACTCACACAGAAACTGACTTAACAGCTAGAGAGAAAGACACCAAAGCTGAACAAATAAAGGAACAAAATAGACAACGCTGCTATGTACACGTGTCAAAACCAGTATCTATAAGTATTATATAAATATATATGAAAAGCAACAATGATCAACAATAACGTGATAAATAAAAAGTCTATATATAAGTGTTCTTTAAGCTACAATACAAATGGTGCAAAAAAGAGACTGAATGATATAAATACATAATATAATACAGAGAAAAGCAGAAAATCCCCACATTGGAGACGCTGGCAACTGAGATTCAAATCGACTAACTGACTAATCGTCGCAGCTTGAATAAACATGAAACAATGTTAAATGCGTATAAATATAATTTTTAATTACCTATTGGTGATATAAAAACCAAAAAATCATAAGGTACAACTAGTGTTTCCACACGATATCCCACTAAATGGTTAAGGACTTGTGTTTTGATGGCTTTATTACCAATTGAATGCAATTGGTTTTTGTGTGTGTGTGTGTGTGTGTGTGTGTGTGTGTGTGTGTGTGTGTCTCTCTCCTTAGATGGATGGCTGACTGCTGCTGTAAAGGTTGGAGGTTGAGCCCTCCAGCAGCGAAGAATTGGATTGACCAGTTTAAAAAAACGATGTGATAAGAGCCTTCTGACGAAGCACAAGGGAAGCTCCTGGTTATACGGTGTGTGTGTGTGTGTGTGTGTGTGTGTGTGTGTGTGTGTGTGTGTGTGTGTGTTATAAGGCTGAAGGTGTTAGCTGAGAGGCCCAGCTGCTGCTGAGGTAAAGGTTGTGAAATGAACGGAAAAGACGAGAAGCCTCTGACAGCCCAGTGACCAAACACAAGATTTATCATGACCTGTGAACCGGGGAAAGCTTCTTCTGCCACTTATTGTGGCATGTGTGTGTGTGTGTGTGTGTGTGTGTGTGTGTGTGTGTACACACATGTGTCAGTGCATGTGTGGGCTGCCTCCTTGATATGTTTTTCCCCTACAGCTCCATCAAGGGGATTGCACCTCTTCAGGTCTAGCCTCACATGCCCCCTCACTCTAAAAGTCTGTGAAAAAAAGAAGCTTTTTGTCAGCGATTGTTTCCTTGAGTTTAATGGAATGGAATAATGGGATGAAACTGCTGGCGTCTCATGATTCAGGTTTTCTATCTTGCACACAGGACACAGTTATTCAATTTGACTCTGATTTGTTGACTAGATTTCTTGTGTGTGTGTGTGTGTGTGTGTGTGTGTGTGTCTGGCGCTTTTCTTTAACAAGGTGGGTGTGTTACCTAGAGGTAGACTGGAGGTATCTCCCTGCTGCTTTATTGTTCAGCTCATTTTGACCTTTTTTTTTCTTTTTAAATCACAAACGCAGGTCCTGCCCTGCACAGTCTTTTCATTTCCTTGTCATGGACTAGACGGATCATTCATGTCACATGTCATGTGGGACACGTGAAGGATTCACGTGTCCCAATGTTTCATTTAATCAGGTCTTAACTTACAGTAAACCTGCTGCTCACCTCCCAAAATGGAGAATGTTGTGTCAATGAGGATTTCTATTTGTTGGTTTTAGAGTGGTTTGGTATAAATGTGTTCAAATGTGAATATGGGTAAAGCTATGAAGTACATTTTTGTCTATAGGAACATGAGTTAATATCGTTTAAAATTGGTGTGGTACAGTAGCTATATGTTGCTCTCTGCTCACTCATTCTGAGTGTGTGATGGAAAACAGTGGCTGCATCTGAGAGACCACAAGTTGGAAGGCTTATCAGACACTACAACACTGCACAGCAGTTTATAATACCAGAACGTTGTCACTGTAGAATCTATATTTTGGCTCGACGATTGCAAAGTAAACGGTAGAAGTAATCAACCGGATACATGCGCTTGAATGTATTTGATGGACCCGTGCAGTACCTTGATGGATGATGTTGCATTATGGCAAAAGTTTATGGAGTTTTGTGAATTTTTGTTCAACAATACGTTGTTATGTCTTCCACAACGTCTTGTTTGATAAACCTCTGAGGTCCTCAAAGTTGTTCTTATCCTACCATCTTTGGCTTTATATATCAGAACAGAATAATAATTATTAGCAGGCTCAATCCAAAAAAAGGGGAAATACGTTGTCTGACCTGGGTGTCCCCCTGCTGTTTCTTGTCCTTAGCTGCTGGGCGGCCCTCGTGGCCGGGATGCCACTGTGTGCCGTGCCAGTCCACAGTGGACGGTGAGGGCCAGGAGGAGGGGACCGAGTGCAGGACACTGAGAGGTGGCGGCCCGCACCAAACGGGAGAAATGAACCTCTGCTGGAACGAGATCAAACGCAAGTCCCACAACATCCGGTAAGAGGACTTTTATAGTGGCATTTATTGTAGCAGTCTGGAAGGACGGACGGATGGATGTTTGTAGAGCCAAGACGCTTTTTGTATACAAGAGAGAGAAGTTGCTGCATATGCAAACTTCAGTGATCGTCCGTTCTGTGGCAACAATAGCTGCAAACCGCTGATTGTGGCTCAAAAGAAATCAAATTGTTCAATATGTTTTCTTTCATGATTTTGTCAGGATACAGATCATTTTCCCAAGGAAACATCTGATCAGTTTCACCTTTAAACAGTTTGTTTGTTAGCCAGTAACTAGCCATCATTGTCTTTTTCTAAACACGGTTTACTGAATACCTCCGAGCATTTCTGTGGGGGCTTTTTTTTAAAAACTAAACAACTTCCTGTGTCACAGTGACCAAATTTGGAAACAAATCTCGCGTGACAACCCAGTTGCTGTGAATTAGCCACACACCCAGTTAGTATAGAGATATGTCATGGAAATAATAAAAACCTTTAGGTGAGTCTGACAGCTTTTGGCTTAAAATCAAAGTTATTATACTATACAGACTGTTAATTGCCACGTAATTAGTACTTTTCTACCTGAACATTAGGCGAGAATTGTACTTTTAATTACTGTTGCAGTTGTCCACTCTTGTTTGAATCTGTGGGGAGACATTGTGCTAATATGTGTGTGTTTAAGTCACACAGGGACATGGAGCCTAATGAGGTCTAACATTTCTATATACTGTCTCTTCTGTTGTTTATTTTCCATTTTCCTCCAACGATTCTTGTCGCCATTCACAGTCAGTTTTCAGGCAATTAAAAACGTATTGTCTAATAATGTGCTGTCACACAACAATGCATATTTCAGCGTTCCTTCCCGTCAGCTTAATTATTGATATACTGTGGGTTAATACTGCCATTGCACAAGTCGCACTCGAGAGGTTTCTCAGTGCAAAACAATTAGGGGGCGTTGTTCTTTGATGCTTAATTGGAAACTTGCCGCATCATTTCTGTTTCTTCTATTCAACTGGCATCCTGTTTAGACAATTGGCCCCTTAATTGCTTACTTGACCCTGATGTATCTAGGAGGAGGGAGGGGGAGGTTAGCTGTGAAATTGGTTAAGACAGTTTCCCCTGCAGCCGCGTGTAATGAGATCACTATGGATGGCCTGCAGTGGATGTTTATATCAGAGCTGCACTCTGACTTCATCAGGCTGAGAGAGAAAGGGATGGAGGGGAAGAGAGAGAGCAGACAGCTGGTATTAAATCATCACAGAGGAGAGATGGGATGCAGGGAAACGGGAGGAGCAGAGGCAAAGAAGAATGTAGGAATGAATGAATGAGAAAGAGCTTCACTGAAAAGCTGTCTAACCTTGAGGGTGAGAGCTGTCCAGAGGAAACGTCTGACTGCGTTTATTGCCAGAGGCTGGACAAGTGCAGACGACCGGCTTTATAATGGCCTGTCTGGCATTGATTGACAGGTGGTTGAGGCTCTGTTCCAAGTCATGGCGGCTTCCTTCTATCCTTTGAACTGTTGTAGGCCTACATTGTACCTCATAGTATGCTGCACCTTGAGTGGATTTCAATTAAACGTCCTCTTTGTTGCTCTTAAGCTCATTTCTAAATCCAAGCAAGAAGCTGTGTGACGCTGCACTCAATGGAAATATCTGTATGCTAGCGTGCTCACAATGACAATGCTAACATGCGGATGTTTAGCAGGTAGAATGTTTACCGTGTTAATTGACCATGTTAGCGTGCTAATATTGGCTAATTAGTACTGCAGATGGGGGAGGGGTGTGTGTGTGTCTGTGTGTGAAGCATCGCTTTGTGGCCGTCATGGTTGGTGCTCTTGTAATCCGCTGCATTAAAACGGCGGTGGGACAGCGGCGACAACCCATGCTGTCAAACGTTCCTCAAACTTGCGATCATTATTCACTCATATTGTACTTTACTTTGCTAATATTGTCTCAGACTCTAAGGATTTTACTTTTTATTGAAACTAAAATGGCTACAAATTGTGCAATATCAAATGAATTACAGCGATAGCCCATTAAAACAAGTGAACTCATATGTAGGCCTATAAACATATGAATAAATAAAAAAGACTGTAGCCTATGTCAGTATATAAAATAAAAGACCTTTATTGAGACTGTCTATTGATCTCCTTCGCTGCCTTTCATTGCTCGAGCAGCGCCGCCACTAATTATAAAACATTTAGATGCTTAAGGAATAAAGTGTGATTACTATTCCTGATTTCATGGACTGTTTGTGACTTTTGAGGAAATGTATGTTAAAACAACACCAACAAAACGATGCATTCAAACACTGATTTGGACGTCTATTACCACGCCAACGGTCGAAGCTTGGAAGCGCCCGGGTCAGCCTTACACCGCCATCCCTAGAGTCCCGGTGCTCGCGCGGCTAAAGAATAATCCCCGCTCCAAAATTTGACGCTGATGTGAAAGCAGCCATTTCTGAAAAAAAAAAACAAACAAATTAAGATAAGGAGTTAATAGCGCACAAAATGCATTCTCTAAATGTTTACAGATGGCAGAGCCACAGAGAATTTATCAGTGTGACACAGTGTCGCTCAGCTAATTGGACTCGACGCTGATAACAGAAGGTTAGGGACTTGATCACTTTTTTGGCAACTTGTATGGAAAGTAGGCAAAATCATAAAACTGTGAGCCGCTCTACAAACACTCACCAGCTGCGTAGCATGTGTTATTGACTGCAAAACAGTGCTTTGATGCCATGGGCGAAAAGCTGTAGACATGCTGTTCTTATTGCTGTGTGTTTTGTGCTATACCAAGTTGTGGTTTAATGTTTTACGCAGGATTGAGATAATAGCACCAAACAAATGGGCCGCAACGTTGTTTTTGCGCTGTCTCTCATAATCACCGCTGACTGATTATCAATATATATATATATATATATATATATATATATATATATATATATATATATATATAAGAGACATATATCACTGCAAGCTTATTGCTGAGGCCGTTCATCCATCTGTAACTGTACAAAATACAGTATGAGAGCGTGGGTGGTTTCAGTGAATTTAAGCTATTTGCTCGCTGGAGAAAAGTTTCAATGGCTGTGTGATTCACTCAATGGACAATCAGGGAATTATCTGGCATTTTCTTTCACATTCCTTCATATGTGTTCATTTGCTTGGAGTGTACACAGCGTTAACACATCTCAAAGATGAAAATGAAGCACATGGCTACATCCTCCAGTGAAGCTAAGCTAACCGGCTGCTGGCTGCGGCTTCTTATTCACAGCACAGAGTGGTATCGATCTCCTCATCTCTGCAAGGAAACGTGCAAGCGTGTTTCCCAAAACATGTCCGACCATCCCTTTAAAGTCAGCTAAATGGGATGTACTTATCCGTGTGTTTTTTGTAACTCATCTCTTGCTCAGTGTGTGTTATTGTTAGCAATGTGATCAAGCCGTATTTCCACTGAGACCAGCCGTACTTTGCACTCTATGGCAATCAAACACACGGCAGCTTGAAGCTGAATCATCACAAATCTCCCCTAGTGTGGTAGTAGCAGGACAAAATGCGTAGTCGGTAAACGGTATGACTTCTTCAAATGCATTTCCCATGTAACAATATAATGCATTGTGGAGATTTACTTTGTGCCACATGGGGAGGGGCCCCCACTTTTGCACTGCAGGGAATGCCCACCGACGATGTTGTGGGTGTCTTGGTGGCATGTTATGAATTTATTTGCTGCATGGCTTGAATAACTGCAGTGAGCCAGCCCGCCCACGCTCAGCGTCTGTCTGAGGGCAAGGGGAGACCTCTGAGTCTGTTGTTGCCTCAGTCTGTTTGTGTCATTACAACAATGTTCCCGTCTCTATTCACAAGTACAGATATCTGCTGATACGCTCCTCATTCAGGGTCTCTTATTCTCATTCATTTTCTCATTCAGTCTTTACTTTTTTTTTTCTTTCCTACTTCTCTTCTGGTCTGTTGTTGCTTATGCATCCTCCAGCTATATTCTTCTAGTCTTTCCCTTGCTAGCGCCCCCCACAGGCAGCCCAGGCTCAGTGCGTTGCCCTCTGGTGGTTCTGTGCTCCACTTTGCCTACATACCTCTCAGGCAAGTTAGAGTTTAATGCCTGCAGGACTTATTGAGCTCCAATTACGCGTTAACGATAATTCTATTGTTCAAGGTCAGGGGTGAAACCCTGATGCTGCTAGGGGGGTTTGTGATTGGAGGTGTGTGTGCGCCATCAATCATTTAGTCGCTTGTAGGATTTTGCTTTCACTGCTGCCTGAGAATCGTTTTGGGATTCAGTGGTTTATTTCAGGGTATGAAAACGGCATCATTTTCCCAGGATGCCATGCACATATTTGCTCAGTCTCATGGTATTACTGTAATACTGATTGATTTGGTTTGAGCTTCTGGGCCAAATATTTAAAAATGTGACCTACATTTCAGGTTTTTGGGTTTACCTGAGGTTCCATTTGGTGACATTTTTAATAACTCTGTTATTCAAAGTTACTGTGAGGCACTTTTAACTGGTTGTGAAACCGTGTCATTTTAATTCTGACGCCTCTAAATGACCTACATAAGTAAACACGGCCATCAGCTGGAAGATTGGCTATTTCTATTAAATTATTCTTAATTCTTGTCATCGGTTCCGGCGGTCCGGGACAATCTGTTAAAAGCCCTGATCAATATGTTTTTTGATCAAACGAATTCTGCTTGTTTTTTGTATTTCATCATCTCGATTGGCTTGTTGTTAATTGGCATGTTTTACTGTTTAATCATTACTGAACTTTAACAGCAACTATAGATTTTGTTGTTACGTGATGTTAATCAAGGTATTAAAACCTGTCTGTCAGCTGTAGGGTGAAAGCAGCAATTTCCTTTCTCTGATCCGATATTCTTGTGCTGCTGTTTTGCACACCGGGTTCACAAAGAAAATAATTTTAATTTAAACCTCTACCTGTGAATCAGCAAAACATTAATGACACCTGCGGCCCACGGTTTCATTTAATCTGAACTCCTGCTGCTAAAAAGTAAAATAATTTCGCTTGTTCAAAAAGAAATGATTGTGGTGACTGGAGGCAAATATGGCCCACTGCTTCGTGGGATAATGAGTTCACATTAATTTGTATACTTCGTGTTGATGTCAAAGACTAATTAGCGACAGTTTGTATCTTCTACTCTCCTGCAGAGACATTTTAAGGTTTAGTGTTTTTAGGGGAAACTAGTTGCTGGTTGCTGGATATTTAACTTGTAATAATTCACCTTTTGGCCAGCAGCTGATTTATTGCTTAGTTTTTCTTTAACTTCCTCTCTCCTAAATGATAAAGTTGTATTAATGTTAACTGACCTCATCCAACAGTTAACCTGTTTAAAGCAATGTGATGAAAACAATAGAGCGTTTCCATGGTGTTGGCATGAAAAAAACTATTTAAGCACTGAGAATTACCACAATACGTGCACATTGCAACATTAGGTCTCAAGGCCACAACGCACTATGAAATCAAGCACACAGAATGTAGCCTCCACACGTCGCTACGTTAATTAACGGTTTAATCAGAATGTATTAGGACACACAGAGTCAGGCAAACAGGCAAAGCAAGTAATTACTGAGTACCACTCCTACACAGGGACAGAGAAAAACTGACAAATTGTGCCACCAATAGAGAAAGAAAAGAATAAATGGAAAAATAATTCCTCCTTAACTCAGTCACTGAAATAAACTGAATATGTTGACATATTTTGAATGGGAGTATTATCATTTATGATTATGATAATTGTAAGATTAACATCAGCAGCAGCAGCGGCTACAACAACAATTGTGGTAATGATAATTACTTTTTCTTCATTTGGCTGAGGGCTTTTTTATTTAAGATTGTTTTTTGGCATTTTTGCCTTTACTTGGCAGATGACAGTGAAGAAATGTTGGACAGAGAGACCTGTATGACATGCAGCAAAGGAGTCAAACCCGGGAGGTTATGGAGTCTATACAAAACGAGGCGGAGGCTTGAGTTGCTGTAGCTGCTAGACGCTCTGTACCGTCCTGCTTTCTTCATTACGACTCTCCCGCTTTTTTATTTAGGAGAGAAATTATCAGCCAACATACTGATCAGCTCTGTCCGCCCCAATCCCCCCAAACCCTGTTTCTCTCTGGAATACCAGTCTTGAAACTCTCTTCAATAAATACATATGTAGTTTGACTCTTGTTTTTTTATCAAGACGGCAACATTTTTTCAATACTGATGATATTACATCACAATCAAAGTTTATTCAGCGCTTGAAGTCGGATTGGCTTCAACTCTCTCACTGTTCAGCCCAAGTTACAACCCGTACCATGCCTTTTGAGGTTATAGTTGGCTTTAATATTGGGTGAGAATGGAAATGAGCTGTTGAAACAACACAAACACACTAGAAGTCTATTGCTACAAAACGACCAACATGTTTATTAAAAATGTCTATAAAAGCGGAATCTAGTTTTGATCAAATATGTTTTGCTATTTGCTATTCTCTATAAGGGTTTCTTCAGTTAGAACCAACAACTCCTCCTAATTAAATGTGACAATATGTTGTTTGTCCATGTGGTTTGGGTTAAAACCACTACTGCAATTAGCAAGTAAGTTGCTTTAATCCATTTTACAGTATGCTTACTGTCAAACTAATCACAGTATCTATACAATACTGTAATTATTTTTACAGTAATAACCACAGTACCGGCATTGTTATGACTATAACTACAGTATACAGTACAGTACTACTTGTTATCAGGGTAGCAGGTTATTGTATTTTCATATACTGCTAATGTTGGACTGCTGTAACATGCATCACTGCATTACACACTTTGAGTGTGTGTCGGTGAACTCACACATGCTTCTGCACATCAATGTTTCTGCATTTTAAGAACTTTTTATTCTAAAAAAATGTAATTAAATTGGACGATTCATTTACGTCTCCTTTACGTACGAGTGTCCTCATCAACACATTTATCACTTAAACCAGAAACACACTCGTGGCATGTGTGTGCTGACTGTACATAATGTAGGAATCTCTACATACTTTACAGAAGCAATCAAGAGTCTGTGTCAGTAAATTGTTTTGTAAGTGTGAGTGTCATATGGAGGCGCTCGTGATTCACACAGGGAGTCTTCGAATGTGGGTTAATTATAGCAGTGAGTCACTTTGATACAGAGGAGGACAACTTGTTCTTATTAAGATGGTTTCTGTTCTGTTCTTAAAGCTACGCCTGTCAAGACCGTATTTAACGACATTATCATAATCAGACTGCAAATGAGAAAACAGGATTTTTCACCCTAAATTGTATTACTTGCCTAAATAATTCTGAAACTTGAAGGTCAGAGTAAATCAAAAGAAAGTCTTCGATAACTATCAAGTTATACGCAGAGTTACTTTCAGCCCAGCCAGTTCACTGATTCTACGTTTCAGGGTATTGATATGTACGTATCATTTTGCATTTTTTATTTTTTTATGTCAAACTTATATTGTAAACTTGTGTTGTCGTTTGAAGCTACACACATGCAAAATCTCCATCTATAGTTGTGACGAGGAGGCGCAACAGGAGTGTCCTCCCCGTGGGCATCAGCAGCTGTAAATCTTCAAACGCAGACAGTATTTCCAGTCGTGGGAAATGGCCCCAGTGGCTGGTTTGCTCTTGTTACTCGCCAGATGTGTTTCCCACAAATCTCAGTAAGGTGGCTGTTGAAAGAGACGCTTTAGGCAAGGCATCAGTAAAGTCCTGCACCACAAGAGAAGTCCCTGAATGCGTCACACGCAACACACACACACACACACACACACACACACACACACACACACACACACACACACACACACACACACACACACACTACCTCTACAGTGCAGGAAATAAAAAAAGGGAAGCAGAACGAGTGAGAAACCCAGTGAACGTTGGCAAGACATGAACATGCTGCTTGTATTTTACAGCTATCAGGCCACATTATTTATTGATATCGGAGTTAAAATCTTTCAGTTACCTACTGATGCCATTTGAGACCACCGGGGCATGCAATAGCCTTACAGTGTGGGCTGCATTCATTCCAAACAACAACTTCAGTTAAGGTGAGGGACGGCAGCCGCCCTAAGTGACACTGATCGGGTTTCTGTGGACTTTCCATTTCACAGGGTATCGTTTGACGTGCTGTACTAAGAGCAACTGTGAATGGAGCCGGTGATTTGGGCGGGTGTGTCAGGAAAGCCACAGTAGAGGTTACCTTGAGGACATTAGAGGGACCTGAAAACATATCAAGTTAATTAAGAAATAATGCAGGTAGTTTAATGAATAAGAGGTCCAAGCAGTTCACTTCTGGCTGCGTCTTCTCGTTATTCCTCCTGCAGTATTTTAAAACTGATCCGACTACACGGAAACATTAACATGTCTGTACTTTCTGTAGATGTAGAAGTAGAAGTTATTTTGAAGTTGGTTCCATACCTTTGTACCAACGGGTGAATTCAAACCCGCAATTTGGTCTGAACTTAGGTTAGACTGTTTTAAGCTTATTAGTGTGTATGTTGGTGGTTACATCAACAACTGATTTTAGTGCAGAAATGACAAACTAGATTTGAGATAATTTAGAAACGGTGTCTCCACCACATAGTTTGTCCACCAGAGACTGTAAAATCTCACCTATTATAAACTATGTAAAGAAAAAACAAACAAATGTGCATGTTTAAAAAAGTACTATCTATAACTATACTATACTATGTTGTCATCGGATTTTTTAAACTCTTGTTTATTGTTCTTGGTATCTACCTACAAAATACAGTATTAGTTGGGCTACAGTCTGAAAAAGTCAGTGTTATGATTCTCACATGATCTTGTGACATTGTGCAGATTAAATATTTCCCTAACCGTAACCAAACGATACTAAAAACATAAGGATTTGAACAAAACTGTTCTGTTCGTTTCTAATCTGATGTCTATTTATGATAAAAGTGTTGTAATATCATGTTATGGTCTTTGTACGGTATCATCTGCCCCTCAGGCTTCCTATGCACTTCCTCGCTGTGGTGACACAATGCAATGCAACGAAACATAAAGCCTGGCTCCACTTATTTCTCTTTCATATTGCTGAACCTAATCTTAGCAAACTAGCTAAGAGTGACAACATGACACAATACTTGTGTCTATCTTAATCTACTTTGATTCAAGCCGTTCACACTGTGGCCAAAAACCCATACATTTACACACCTTTTGAATACCTTTCAACTCAATCCAGTGCTGCTGTGTCAACGTGGCCCATCACACACACACACACACACACACACACACACACACACACACACCCTTGCATTTTTTTTTCCAACTCGCGCAACATCTCTGCAATTGCAAGACAAAGAGAGAGGGGAAGACAGGAGATAGGAATGGGGCTGTTCTCAAAACTTCTCTGGGCCCCCGAGGCTCCACACTCGCTGGCTCCACACTCGCTGGCTCCGCTCTCCTAAAACAGCAGAAGCCCTGCTCCTATCTGCTATGCATTAATTAATCATTGAACCGAGCACTAAGCCTCTCTCTGTAATCTCTCCGACTGATTGGGGAGTTGGATTTTCTGTTTGACCGTGTTATTTACTTTGGATGTTAACTGTCAAGAAATGTGAAGATAAAACCGTTATTAGCATGCAATAGAGTTTCCCAACTCTGAAAACACTGAGTAACGCTAAATATAAAACTCAAGGTTTTCTAAACAGCAACACCCTTAATATTTACACACAAAACATGACGATTCTTATCCACAGCTGCCGACGGCGTTGAGCTGATAGCGGTTCTCAAGGACACACGGATTGATTGATACATTAATCAGTGTATTCACGTTCGTAATAAAGGTTGGTCTCTCTCATGCTGGGCTACTTATTTTATCAGTTCTGAGTCCTTTGCTTGAAGAATCCAGGAAAAGAAAAAGTCTACAAAGTTTATTATGACAATACTGTTATTTTCCCAGTTTAGACATCACGTGTTCCCTGGTGAGATTGGTTGTCTTTCATTCTTGAAACTGTTGTCTGCGATGCCGACAGACGACTCTGCGCGTCGAGTCTGTCCTGTTGTCTGTCAAGTCACACAGCATCTCATTAGTCCATTCGTACTGACCTTCCTTGACATATTGACATTGGCGAACCCCTGATCTGCATCTTAAAGGATAAGGTCTGCTGATATTTCTTTTATTCCCAACAAATCAAAAGAAAAACCAAAAATGAACTGATCCCGCTTATGATTTGTTTGTTATGGGTTGTTCATCTGTGATGCATCACACACACCAATAAGCCACACTCTTCCATTGGGTCATTACACTGCATATGCACACTTGTTAATACACAACCCTGCTGCAGCTGAAAATAGACATTTTATTTTTACAAGACAGACAGTATCTGCATAAGTTTGGCTCCTGACTCTGTGATTTTCTGATGTGGTCATCTGTGGAAAACCATTGCCCATACCTTGGACCAATGCTTTTTTTATTTTTCATATCTTAATATGAGAGGTGCTGCTCGTAGTGATGAAACCACAGATAATATTCATCCGACCCTGCAGCATCTTTCAGCTCATTGTTTTAGGTTTCACTGTTTTTTGTTAACTTTCATCGGCCACATCAACGTTGTTTTAAGACGCATACTTTTCACCTGAGGAAATAATTGAGACCAGCACAGACCTAAAATAGAGGCCAACTTCTAATGACAGTTAAATGTTGCTTCATGTCTGTTTGGCTTTTCAAATGGGCAACAGTTTGCCAACAAATTCACCATATCAACTTAAGAAAGTGATAATACGTCAGTGTTGTGTTTGCAGCTTGTTGCTCGGGCCCAAAGGGGCCCAAAAAAATCAATTAATACTTGTTTAATGTCCAACTCAAATTACCCTTCACAAAGATGGAGGAGCACACACACCCTACCGGTTTCCACTTTAGCACACACTTGGCATCTCCTACTCAAACACACAGAACTTGGCCCATAAATAGCACTTAAACTGATATCATGATGTTTCCACTGGAGATAAAATAGCTTCAGTCAGCCTCCTCTACTGGCAAACCTTTAGCCTGGTCTCCCCACAGCTTAGCAGGGTGAGAGTTGTTCTTGGCAGCACCCGCCATGTGACGACGTTTCTAATACAGCGCGGGCAGTGCACTATTTGTCTCACCCTCTGTGTGTGTGTGTGTGTGTGTGTGTGTGTAATGGAAGCAGTAATGGGTAAGTGTACTGTGTGCTGTGTTTGTGTACGAGTGTGTGAAACGTGTGGTTTTGAAGCGCTTCGAAACTTCTCTGCTAAAGTGCCAGGGTCATCCTTTGATGGATGGCCTCACTTAGACGTATCTGAGGGTCGGGCTCGCTCTGATTTGAGTCAGAAACCTTTCATGTTTTTTGTGTGTTTGTCTTGTATTCACGCTTGTTATGGACTGAGAGCCGGTTCTGCGGGGGCTATAGAAAACTAGATCCTCTCAGATTCACAGCAAGCTAAGCTGGAGGGGCGACACGAGGCTAGGGGGCAGCATGGTCTGCTTCACACAGGTTTCCTGACACGGGGTTGAACAAAGAGGCCTATAAACTCTGAAAAGTCCACTTACAAGCTTGATTTCACCTTTCCATCTCTCCTCCTTAAAGTTGCAAAGCTTTTTCCCTCATGCCCTCCTGCACCCGGCCTCCCTGACGTGATACCTAATTCCCTCATGTGTCAGCGGCTCATCTGCTTGCATGCTAATGGTGCAGCCGTGAGTGTTTTCTTGGACTCCGCACAGGATTTGCTTATGTTAACCATATGTTTTGCAAAATTGTGATTATTGTGTTTGACTACATTCAGACTTCTTCCGTCCTGAAGTGTTCCTCTGACTTCACTTACACTTTCCTCTGAATATCAGTCCAATTACATTTCTGAGCTGTTCCCCCTCATTTATAATCATGAGCAGTGACACTTAGACGGCCTGTTTCTCTTTCTGACTCTTGCTCTCACTCCCACTCGTCGTCTCTGATGTGACAGTGCTGGCAAATTGTGATGTGCACGAAAAAATGTTATTTGAGTGCTGGCTTCTGGTGTGTAATTGAAACACTGGGACACTTTTACACCGCTTTCCCCTCACCCCTCCAGTGCCAGCTGTGCCACTGATGAGCAGTATAGTTGCCTCAGACATCTCTCATGCTGCTGGCAGGTGGCAAGCAGATACAGTCTCTGTTATTTGTTCCTGGTTTACGCAAACAAACCTGCAGCAACTCTAAGCTCTCACCACCTAGTATGTGCCACAAGATACTTTATGCTTGTTTTGCTTTGACATTGTGATTTAACACTGTTGCAGGAAGACATACTGTATAGTGTCCTGTAGTTTGGAGATGCATGGTTCGGCTCAGATGACACCCAGTTCTGCATGTACTTGCTTACTTTACCACTCAGATTTAGGCAGGTTTGCATCTAAAACATCTAAGTAATTCTCAAAACAACGGATCCCTGATTTATACCAGAGGTCAAATCTGAGAAAAGAACCCTCACTGGTTGATGATTGACTCGTCATAATGACTAAGACGTTAAAATAATGAAACAGAATTGTTCTTGTGTTGCGCTGTAGAACTGGCAGAGTTCCGGGGGAGTTTTTTTTTTTTTTGCAAATGGTCAATTATAATAATTACATTTACACATTTTAATGGTTCATTATTTATCACTTACCATCATTATCGTCACCCCATGCTTGTTCAAAAAGCATGACTATGTTAGAATACAGCATTCCGTTCCAGAATTGTCCAGAGTGACGTGATCAGTGAGGTGTAACAAATTTAAATCCTATTTGTTCCCTTCATAACTCTTTCAAGGTGAAGTTGTGGCCTTCGGGGACAGCAAATCGTTGACCTTCTCACTGCAGTGTCAACAATGTGTCTTCTGACAGTTTGACGTCTGCTTTTTCATATAGTCGTCCAAATTAAGAACAGTGAAGAGTCAATCAAGGTCCTGTGGAATAGGACATTGCATTAAGATGTTTCTGTTGACCCATGCATCATTACTGGATTAGAACTGAAGGTTAGGTTCAGAGGTTGATGGAGTTTTATGTTTTGGATGTTAACAAAGCTAATACTGTCTTGGTATTATGGATAGTGGGCTACTTAAAATAATTAATAATAGTTGTATTGGAATAGGCTATACAGAATGTAGGCCACACAGACAGAGAGTCACAGAGAGAGAGAGAGAGAGACAGCTCCTCCCCCACAGTCCTCCTCAGTTTGTGAGATGATATTCCAGCATAAGTAAACAGTAACACGTAGTGAACTACTCCCTGCTGAGTTTAAACTGTTCTGCTAGATATCCAAAATGCTCCCACACTGGCCGATTTAAGAGTCTTCTTTTGGCAGATATAAGAGATTCGTTTTCACGTGGGCTACAATGCAGGAATCAGGACACCACAGATTTCGTAGTTTCTACTGTTCTTACAGTAATGAAACTGTGACGTTATGTAACTGTGGTTACGGCAAGACCGGTTAATCCTGACAGTTGTGACCAAATTTGATCTGCAATATTTGGTTGGAGTGTTGGAGAGCATTTGAGCTAACTGTGTGTGCGTGTGTGCGTGTGTGTGTGTGTGTGTGTGTGTGTGTGTGTGCGTGTGTGTGTGTGTGTGTGTGTGTCGGCAGGGTGCGACTGGAGGCCTTCTCCGACAACAGCGGGAAGCTGCAGCTCTCTCTGCAGGAGATCATAGAATGGCTGACAGCCAAGGACGAGGAGTTGTCGGAGCAGCTGCCCATAGGAGGCGACGTGGGGGCCGTCCAGCATCAGAGAGAGTTCCACCAGGTAAAGTGGATTATGATACTTTTTTAGTGCAAATAGTGCACCCCCAGTACAAACACTGATGGGATGGAGTCTATATTCTGCCCACGGGTAAATCCATATCCACGTCATGTCTATACCCACACAAAAACACACTTGTACTCAGAAAAATTGGGCCTCGTGTGTGAGGGGACTCATGCTACAGTACAGAGTGTCCTTTGATAAAGCCCCTATATATGCATCCATGTGGGAGCAGTGTGAAAAATATATTGAGGGTGTCCCAAGGGTAATGTGCTTTGATCTGTGATGTCTTTGAGATGTCAGAGGCAGGGGGTTAGAAGCAGTGTTTGTAGCGGCTGGTAAGTGGGGGAATTCGCTGTTACTGGAGACGGTTATCATGGTAAAGTGACATGAGGAGCAGTCGGGTATTATGGGTTGTGTGTGTGTGTGTGTGTGTGTGTGTGTGTTTTTTTTAGAGGCGTTTGCAGATAACAGAGTTTGTAGATATCACAAATATTGGTCAAAGCTGAATTTATTGTCCAGCCTGAATCAATAGTGCTTTCTCCAGGTTTCAGCTAGCCGTTGCTATTGATGGAGGTGGGGCTCTGAGCACCGCAGTGTGTGTGTTGGGAGTGCCAAGGACCGAGTCTAGTGCAAATTCATCTTTTCTGGAAAGAAGTGGTTTATTAAATGCGTAAATAAACCGTAGAATTTAACTACAGTTGTAACCGCTTACAGGCTCAAGGCTGTCCGGGTCAAATTGATGACTATAAGCTGATTACAACTAAAACTTTGTTCTTTACCTTTATTCCTCATGCAGATTACCATCTAATGGCTATTTGTATATTTATAACATGCATATAAAATAGGCCTAATGAAATGCACAGTTGGTTGTTTCAAAACACAGCCTCTTGATGAGGGTGGCTTCGACTACAGGTGCTTTCTGTTTTCTGTCTCCATCACTAGCAGCCTTGACTCCTTGTTTGAGTAACTACACAAGACAGCCTGAGGAACATCAAGCTTTGCTGCATCTTGTTGGCTCGGTTTTGGCAATTTGTGATGCATAAGCTTCAAGGAGGCTTTGTTTTTTATTGAGAGAAAATTACTCTCTTTTTCCATTCATGATTTCATTGTGCGCGCAGCACCAGCCTCAGGTAGGCAGGAATGAGTTTGCACTCAGTTGAGTTGAGGGCGGCAACTCGATTAATCTGCAGATTATTTCCCTGCTTAATCAAATAATCATTTGGCTTATAAAACATCAGAAAGTGGTTGAAGAATGATAGAAGTCCAAAAGCCAAAATATACTCATGTTTGAGGAAGATGCAATCATCAAATGTTTGGCATTTGTGCTTAGAATTTGACTTGAATCGATCAATGAATCGATCATAGCTATAATACTGATCTATAAATGTATGAATTGGTGCAGCTCTAGATGGAACAACAAGGCAGTAGATCATTATAAGACACCTAAAACGCATAAACCACACAAACACACAGTCTGCACAGTACAACCATGATTTATTTTTTTAAATCCAGTGACTCTTTGTTAAACACGTTCGTGTTGATCACCACTGAGCCAAGTGAGGATTAGCTGCTTCAGTTTTCATCTCTTTGTGATGGCGATCAGTCAACAATAATGTGTGCTGAATAAAGTAAAAAAAAAAATGGTATCAGATGTTTTATTTCTCATTATTCAATAGTTTTCGACAAACATTTTGTTTAGGCTGGTAATGCCTTTGGAGCTGCTACGCCTACTCCTACCGTCAACCCTGCTGACTCAGCGCCAAGCATTGATCCCCTCCCTCCAAGTAACCCCCACTTCTCCTTCCAGTCAGTACAGGAGATTGAGTTGCTCAGGGAGCTGCTCAAACTGGATCCTCATATTTCAGCTGTACTGGATACTCTAGATCCTTTCTTTCTTGAGTAATTTACTCATATTATCGTAGCCCCAACTTCTCCTTGCAGACCTATGTATTCCCCCAAGACTGGAAATCGGCTGCTGTCACCCCTCGCTATTTCCATTTTGTGTTGGGTGACCGTGGCTAAGTGGAGAGCAGGGCTGCCTTTCAATCAGAGGGTTGGCGGTTCAATCCCCGGCTCCAGCTAGTCTCATGTCAATGTGTCCTTGAGCAAGACACTTAACCTCTGCGGTGTGTAGATAAATACTGAGTTGTAAGTTGCTTTGGATAAAACCGTCTGCTAAATGACTGTAATGTCTTGCCTATCCAAAGGTTTTGAGAAACTGGTCAACAAACGCTTAAAGTGTTAAATGACATGTTATGTGCCATCAATAGGAAAGAATACTCTGTAGCTTTGTTTGTTGATTTGGCAAAGGCATTTGATTCTATGGACCATACCATTCTGCTTGACAACTTCAAGGACATATACCTTACAGAATGTGGTCTGGCATGATTTAACAGCTATTTTTCTGGGCGTGTACAGTTAGAGCTAAGGGTTACCTATCTGCCCCACTGTCCCTGTCCAAGGGTGTCTCCTCAGGGGTCCATTCTAGGTCCAACCTTATTCAAAATCTACATAAACGGAGTTGCTCACTCTGCAGGTGGCTCTCACATCCATTTGTATGCTGGTGACACCGTCTTGTACACATCTAGCTTCTCCCTGAATACCACCCGGACTTCCCTGCAGCACAACATCAATAGTATCCAACATCACCTTCTCTTAAACATGACCAAAACAAAATGTGTTGTTTTTTTTCAACAGACACTTACCACAAACTGCCTGCCCTCTCCAAATGTCCTCCATGGATGGACCAGAACTCCAATTTGTGGATTCCTATAAGTAATAGAATTGTTTTCCTGTACTGTAACAAAGCCTCCTTTACCCACTTTGCAAAGCACACCCTGGTTAAAAGGACAATTCTTCCCATTTTAGACTCTGTTGATGTAAACTACAGGTCCGCCTCCAAAAATCTTCTGAATAAACTAGATGTCATCTAGCACACCACTATTCGCTTTGTCACCGGTGCTCTTTTCAACACTAATCACTGCAGGATTAGTAGCCTTTTTAACTTTTTTATTTTTTATAGTAATAAAGTTCAAGGCTTAAAGGAACTTCAGTAAGAGTTGCTGACAGAGAAGTGAACCACCTTCTCCTCCTCCTGTCAGATAATTCCTCCATGGTTCAGTGATTTGAACTGCTTTTAAATCCCTTCAAGGGCTTGTGTGGATAGAAGGGCTCACAAACTCAGAGACTCAGACCTTATTGATCACGACACAAATCAGTGCTTGTTTATCTTTCCAATACATATTTACTTCTTCCTATTGAGGGCAGCAAACTAATACTTTCTCTAAAAACCTGTGATCAAAATTTGACTTTCTGGTTGTCAACAGATTCTGCGGTTGAACAAGAGTTCAACTGAAATGAAATGCTGTCTGTTTATTTTCCCTTTCAGGAACACAGGCCGAATAACATTTGCAACATACAACAAGCTTCGGCAAGTCTGTGTTGACATGGACAGATTTTAGTTTGGTAGTTATTTAAAGTTATTTAGCCGGGAAATGTAATGTAAGATATATTTCACCTCATCAGAGCAGTGACAAAAATCCTGTATTTCACTCTTCCCTGAATACGATACAAAAATACAAAACTTTATTGATCCTTAGGAGGGAAATTAAGAGTGATTCAGCAAGTCCCCCAACAAAACATAAAGAGTCTAAGTTGATGTAGTGAATATGATAATTACATTTTTTTAAATTAATTTATTGTTATTTGTTGATTTCATTTAGCCAGAGTTTCCCAGTGTGATGCCACAACTCTTCGAGACTGATAACTCTGCATCGTGTTGAGATCAATGTTCTGTGTGTATGTGCAGGACCTTTAACCACTATACAGGGGTTCATCTCATTATCCTTATCTCCTCCACTCTCTTTCCCATAGTCATCGCTCACTGCACTGGAATGAGGTGCTTTTGCCTCGTAGGGTTGCAACTTCTCTTTTGAAAGAATCTGCACACCCACACAATTGTATCCCATTATTTTTTGGCAAATTAGACCTCTTTATTTATGGTTAAAGTTGGTTTGGGGCTTTTGTTAAGAGCACCAAACTACAGGTGTAAATTAACAGGTGCAACAAAACTAACCAGGGAGTCAGAGATATGTCTGTGAAGCACAGCTTAAATGGGTGGATCACATGAGTGAAGGGCCTTTGAGCCCTTGCTGCAGCGTTTACTCACACTGACCAGAAAGCCTCAGGTCACTGGTAGCATTAAATACATACAGTCATATTAGACTTCCTGTATTTTGCAAGCTGACAGCATCATTTGAGGGTTTCAATATTATGTCAGTATCTTTATTGTTTCATTGGGCAGATCAAAATAAAATAAATGGCTTTTTTTTGGTGTTAAAGACTCCCACTGGTGGGACAGAAACAAAAATCCCAGGATGTCTTAAAGGCAGGAAAGTCTCTCCACTGAAATCCTTTTTTAATTGACATGTTATATAGCCCTGTGTGAGCTGTGTTGGGGGAGACTCATAAAGACTCATAAAGTTGGTACAGACAGGAGTTGCCCAGCAGGCAGGTGTGTGTGTGTATGTGTGTCTGTGAGTGTGTGTGAGAATGTGTGTGTGTGTGTGTGTGTGTGTGTGTGTGTGTGCATGTGTTTGTGTGCACCTGTCTTCCTGTTAGGGGCCTGTTCAAAAATAGCTCCAGACAACAAGCAGAATCTGACACATAGCTAAATCTTAACAGAGATAAATCTTATTATTCTTATTATTTGAATAAATCCACATTGAGCTACCACAATGTCTAAATCAAGAGAACAATAAAGATTCAAATGAAGACATTAAAATGTACTTGAAGGTGTGTGTGTGGGTGTGTGTGTGTGAAGGGTAAACGTTATGCTATTCTTGGTCCTGTGTGACAGAAAGCATTTGGAGAAACGCCACCTGGGATGTTCGGGATGTTCTTTCATTTCTCGGTAAATCACCTTAGTTGTGCTTGATATATCTCAGCAACTGTAACTGGTTCAGACATGAAGACGTGCATGCACGCACGCACACACACACACACATACACACACACACCCCCACACATACACACACACACAGTAGCCTTCATTCACACATATTTGTAATTGGTTCTGTAAGTACAGCAGAGTGTCCCTTTCCACCCTCTTTCCAATTTTCTGTGCTGTCAGTTTGTGCAGTGTTTCTGAAAGGTGACTTGTATCGACAGCAGAAGGGTTGTGGATCCCGTTTAATCCCACTCCAACTCCCATCTTGACGTGTGCGCTGTGAAATCATCCTCCCAATTAACAGGACAACAGAGAAACAACACCACTCTCACTTGTTCACAATCCTGCAGTTGCTTTTATCCCCTTTACTCTCCCTCTTTATTTCTCTTTACCCTCTTCATCCTTCTTTTGTCATGCACACTCTCTCCATGCTTTAAGACACCGCAGTCCATGTTCTCTCTTTCCACAGCTATCCCTCCAACATTGATGGAGCTGCTTAGTGATGCACAGGCCTTAAAAATCACTAAGTCATTCATAGGATTCACTGTTGAACATGCCTGCTCTCCTCTCCTCTCCCTCTTTTTCTTCCTCTCTAAAATGTTCCATTTTCCACACAGCGCCTTTATAATCTGAGATGTCTCGGACTGCCTCGTTTGGTCGCTCTAAAACTTTTCCGACAAAGCAGGGAGGGAAATTGCATCCCAGTTTTCTATAGAGAATTAAAGCGTTTTAAGAAATGTGAATTATTGATCTTAAGTGGATTTATTCTGATGTCGTTTTTGAGTGTGGGAAGATTTCTCGCTGTGCTGCATTTTGTGTGTGTGTGTGTGTGTGTGTGTGTGTGTGTGTGCATTTGCATGTGTATTGGTTTGGGAGCATGTTCATTGTGTGTCTATTTGGGGTGGCGAGTTTGGGCGGGAAGATATGTCTGTGAGGGTTGTGTATGTGCGTGTGTGTGTGTGTGTGTGTGTGTGTGTGTGTGTGTATGTGTTTGGGTGCTTGGATAAGTGAATGAATTCGGCAATGGGAGGGATTTTGTGCATCTGCAGCAGCTGCAGAATCTTCTCTGCCTCATGCGACAGGGATAATGAAATAAAAATTCCTCCTCCTCTGTGTAGACAGAAGCACACTGAGGGAGGAGTAAGAGAAATGCCATCAACATGTTTAGATGAAATGAAGTCAATGAAGTCATTTCCCCCCCTTGACTTTCTCTACCCCATGCATAATGTATCTTAATCTGATCTGAAGGCTTCGCTCTTAATGTTCCTTCAACCATAGATGAAGCCTCCGAGTGTGAAATTTAGCTGGAATTAAAGTTTTAACATGACAGCTGGCTCAGGGAATCCGTAGCTCAGCTCATCTTTGGGCGGCAAAGCAGCTAAAGAGAGTATGGAGAGAATAAAAAGAGCTAGAGAGGATGAAAAGAGGGGTAAAGGGAAAGGAAAGGAAGTGAGGATGTGAGGAAGAAGAGAGAATTGGTTTGCGATTAGAGAAAGAGTTTTCTCCTTGACTGTTGTAGAATCTTATCTCGGACCACAGCTCCCCACCGTTACACACTTTTGTATGTTTGCTCGGTGCCCGCTGGTGTTTGCTGGTGTTCGCTGGTGTTCGCTGGTGTTTCATTGGGTGTTATCAGGCCTACTGGCCTCTGGTCCTGAGGCTGAAACACTGTCACTGCTGCACCGCACTACGTTGCTAATTCCAGCTAGTAATGTTGATTTTCAGCTGAAATTGTAATCTCTTCATAGCGTAAAAGGATTGAGCACGCTGGCTTCACCTAAGTAAATTACTTTGAAGGGAGCTGGCAATAATTTCCACACCTGCAGAGTGTTTCATACAGAACAGAGATTAGTGTAGAAGAATGAAGAAGGTTGACACAACGGCTTTTTTCAAGGCTCTGGGGGAGGCGGGTCTGCTCAGTGCTGGAGTGAAGGCCTGTATATATATATATATATATATGTGTGTGTGTATATGTGTGTCTTCTTGCATAAGGAGTGCTGTTAAGTGTGGACCAGTGGAGCTGGGCTCTCCAGCTAATTGGCTCTTCTGTGTGTGGCGGCAAACTGACCAGTACTCCCAGTAGTCCAATTGTGCCCTGGGCTCTCAGTGCAAGCAGACAGCCATGTAATCTCATGCGGTCCAGCCAGTTGATCTTTGCTGTGTGTGTGTATGTTCAGTGATTCCTATTTAAACAATGTGTTCAAACTAATTTTCTCTCATGTATGCCATTTTGTGTTTCTTGCATGTGTGTGGGTTTGGTTTTAACTTAAATGGAGCCTGTGTAACTTTTAAATAAAGAAATAACACATTATTCCTCTTACATAATAAAAGTAAACTTTGAAAATAATTAAACACACCCTTGCCCAATTAAATACACTCAGACTTGTCTTCTGGTTCGACCGGTAGCCAAACTCTGAAAAAGTGGAAAGCTGATGTTAGTTATATGTTTAGCAAGTTATAGTGGTTAGCTAAGGCACTTGCAAACATAATACTGTATAGCTTTCTGATTTATCCACATTCCACTGTAACACAAGTTGCATACTGTCCAAATGCTTGAGCGTAACTTACAGAGCTGAACTGACGTTTGGACAAAATGTTTGCTTCTCACATAACGTTAGTCATATTGAGTGTCAGGATCCTCACAGTTTCCCCATTTTCCTGCTAATGCAGTTTATTAAAACGTAGTCCTGGGTTCCCTGTTGGTAGTGCATCCCACCACACAGCAGCTTTTAATCTTTTTCCTGTTGTTTGCTAGCAGACGGACCTTCACACAATACAAAGTCAATGGTGAGCAATGAATTGTTTCCCCTCCGGTGTGGGCGGGACCTAATTGCGCTCTGTCTCTATGGTGGCTAGTTTTCTGACTTTTTGAGTCTTCTCTACTTACTAATGTTCCACTTTGTTTTAGCATGTAAACTGTAACCGCCGGCTTTTTCCCCAATGAATGATCCTTCAAAGTCTGCATTTCTAGAATGAATATGTGGTAAAGGGCCGACAAACTCCAACAAATACAACAAAGAATTGTTCTTCTTTTGCCCAAATTTCATGAACAAAACACATGTCAGTACCCAGTAATCCACTGTGTGCTGGTCTGCGTTCAAGCGATCCTCGTCAACTTGCAAGAGCTGGAAATGCCGCCACCTTTTATGAAACAGGTATTTCTACTTATGGTCCCCAGTGATACATCAGTTCTGCCACTGCAGGATGTGAATAATGGAGGCCAGACTCTACTTTGTGTTCCTGGACGTGTTGTGAATCACTGGGAATAACAGATAAATGGAGTCAGGGTCATTTATTCAGGTCATTGACCATTGCAGTTTGTCTGGTAGCCTTTTCAATTCTTCAGAATGACACGCTGCCATGAAACTGTCACTTTTTTGTTAAATACTTTTCCACATGTACAGTAATAAATCTAGAATTTAAGAGCCTCATCTACTTTTTTTGATAGTGAAAAAAAGTAGATGAGTTCCCATGAGATGGGACTATGAACAATTTTACCATCAACATGCAACCCTATTTTTCAGTTTTCCATTATTTGTTGTAGCGAAGCATCAACACTTATACTGCCGATCATGGAATTTCCCACAAAAGAAGCTTGTTTCAGTTTGTGGGTAGTTTCCTGTTGATAATCCCTGAAATGTGTGACATTAGAAGTAAGATCTGCTAGAATGCACCAGGGCCACAACTATCTATTGTTTTATTGTCAATCAATATGTTGATTATTAATGTTTTAGTTTATAACATGTCAGAACTGACCCAACAACAGTCCAAACGCAAGGATAACCAACTCAAAATAAAATAAGATAATCCTTTATTAGTCCCACAGCGGGGCAATTTGCAGGATTACAGCAGCAAAGTGGACATCAGTAAAAAACAAAACAAGAAAATAAAAACAAAACAAGTACAATAAATAGTCAAACAATAAAGGTATAATAAATAAGTAAATCGCAAAAAAAGAAGAAGCTGAAAATACAATATAATCAGATTGAGTGGTTGGATACACATTATTGCACATGAGATAGGAATAGGAAGTGTTTATATTGCACAGAGTATTTATATTGCGCATACGTACATTGTTATTGATATTGATTATGCACATGAATGAATGAATGAATGAATGAGTAATGTCCTGTAGGGTATGTGTGGTCTATTGGGAGCAGTGTTGGTTGTGCAGGCTGACAGCAGCAGGCAGGAAGGACCTGCGGTATCTCTCCTTCACACACTGCGGGTGAAGCAGCCGGTCCCTGAAGGAGCTGCACAGCGCTGTCAGAGTGGGAGGTGTTGTCCATCAGGGATGATCTACAATAAAAAAAAAACAACAACTCCATTGCAAACCCTCACATTTAGAAGCTGGAACCAGCCAATCATTGGCATTACTTTGGGTTTGTATTAGTTTAATTTGAGTTGTAGACGCACATTCAGCTTAGCCTACAGGACTCATGCTCCTCAGCAACAACCAGCGCTTTAGTTAGAAAACGGCTTATGTCTTTCATTCTCTTCCACTTAGAAACACTCTTCCCCGTCTCTGTTTGTCTCCCGGCAGGCATTCATGGAGGATGTCAAGTCTCGCGGGCCGTTCATCTACTCAGTCTTGGAGTCTGCCCAGGCCTTTCTGGCTCAGCATCCCTTCCAGGAGCCAGAGGAGACCCTGACCGATGGAAAAGGTCTGCTCCCCTCATACTCTGTGCCAACTGCTGCGCCAGCCAAAATATCATACTCACAACCTCCCTCTGCTAAGCCCCGCGGAGTTCATTTGGTAGGACCCATGCAGGTGAAATCCACCATTAATAGTTATTAGCAGTGATCCGTTCTCTGGTGTCACACTGGGTTTAGGGAAAGTGTCTGGGTCGGAGCCAATTAGGTCCAGCTCTACTATACCATCTGCTCAGATCAATAATACAGCAAGCTCTGCTGTTTCTCCACCGACACATCCTCTTTCTTAAAGTTTGGCTCTCAGCACTGCCCTCTTGGGAAAGACTGTAGCAATCTACTTTACTGTGTTCTCCTTACGTGTCCAACTTGTTTTGCTCCCTTCCTTCCTCCATCTTTCCTTTCACAGAGTCGGTGTCTCCAATCATTGGTCTTCTTGTTGTCTGACTTCTAACCCCTGCTCTCCTCTACACCCTGTTATTTCTCCCACTGCTTTTTTTTTTTTTTTTTTTTTTTTACTTCCTGCTTAGCAACTTTATGCTTTTACCCTTTTATGCGTGGCCCCGTCTAACCTCTTCCACCCTCTGCAGAGGTGTCTCCACGCCGGCGAATCTTAAACGTGAGCCGCTCGGTGTGGAAGCAGGCGAACGTGGCCAGTGACCTGTGGGAGAAGTTGACTGCACGCTGTGTGGATCGCCATAGGTCAGACACTTCTTTAGCCCTGTGTGTAGATTGAATGTGGTCCCTGCAGTGGTGGAAAGCACTTTGAACACTAAAGTCAACTATAAGAACTTCACAACTGTACATAAATAAAGAGACTAGTCACCTCTAAACTAGCTTGATATAAACTAAATACGTAAAAAGATTTCAGAGGAAGTGTAGCAGAACTTTTTGTTTCCTGTTTTTTCTTTTCTTTCCAATTAATATCATCTCCTGACAGAATTGCGGTACATTAGATCCTTTGACTGAGCTATTTGCCTCTTCTTATTTTTTGTATACTCGTGCTGTGACCTGAAATGTATTGTCTGTAACTGCTACTTGTTGTATGTCTGAAACATTGTTTATATGCTGTTGCTGTCTTGGCCAGGACACTCTTGAAAAGAGGATTTTTGATCTCAATCAGGCTGTTTCTTGTTAAATACATTAAAAAAAAAAGTTTTTTTTTACCATATAACAGTAACATGCCTGTAACTATTCGAGCTATGAAGTCGAATGTTACCTCTCCCTGTGATTGTGAGTGCGTGGTTATGCTGCAATACATTACATGTAATACAATTACCATAACCAGATTACAAAATCTGGCAAATATAATCCATTACAGAAACAATTAAGAAAATGCATTTATTAAGTTTTAAAGCGGAAAAAAATCAGAGCTCACTAGAATATTAAAACGTGTTTTCGAAGAAAAAGCACTTAGATTATGAAAAGATGGTATGAAATAATTTGGGCACAGCTCCACTGAAATTACAGTCTGTAAATTTGAATAAATATTGTGTCTGTCTGCATGCTCTATGGACTTTGATGGATTTATTTGCTTGCATTACCTCCAAATTTGAATGCTGCAGGCATTAACTGTCAGGAATGATGTTTTCAACGAAACCCCCAGACACATGGAGAGGACATTAGAGCGTCTACTTCAGGTCCAGGCGGCGATGGAGGAGCTGGCGGTGGCCCTGGAGCAGGCAGAAGGGGTGAGAGACGCCTGGGAGCCCGTCGGAGATCTCTTCATCGACTCTCTGCAGGATCACATAGACGCCACCAAGGTAGACACGGGAAACCACGCTGCTTCACACACAAGCGCTCTCTTCCTCCTTATCGCTCTCGCGCACATACTCTCGTACACGCAGACGCATTATCATGAATCCCAGCTATAAGTTGCTTTAACCTGCGGAGCAACTTAATAGTCTCTTTTTGAGATAATCGCCCCGGGCTGAAGCTGGAAAAAAAATATTGTGACACGTTGTAAACAAACATCAAAACACTGACATCCAGATTTATTTATTTTTTTAGCACAAAAAAACAGCAGTGGTATGTTACTAATGAATAACTGAGAGGTGTGTATCGGGCTGCGTTGCTTTAAAAGGTTTGTTTTGGTTGCCTGCGTACACGTCCCTGATAGAGTAGCTGTGATGACAGATGATGACAAGGACGTGGCACTTCAAACTGACACGGTGAGATGGCAATCCCCCTGTTGAATAGATGTTAGACAAATGGCAGGTCAATGGTTCAGTCATTATGGAGTGCCGGGGTGCCGCTGCTACATGTCATTTTGTGGCGCTATTCATTAGAAGCGTGGGCCCTTCACAATAATTATGTCACTGTCACAGACAGCACATCGGTGGTTAGGGCAGGCTTGTCAATTGGCCTCATCGACTCACATTTACACACAGACGGATACAAAAGCACACGCACGGATGCAGACATACGTATACGTTATGCACACTTAGGGCTGCGACTAAGGCTTATTTTCTGTAATTTGGTCTGTAAAATGTCAGAAAACAGTAAAATATGCCTGTCACAGCTGCCCCAAAATCCCGAGGTGACATTTCAAATATCTTGTTTTCCAATCAACAGTCCAAAACCAAAAGATGCTTCTGTTGCTGTCACATGAAACTGAGAAAAGCAGCAAAACCCTCACATTTAAGAAGAAGACCATCCTAAAATCAAAATAGTTGCAGATTCATTTCCTCTTGATTGACAAAAATTGGCTATCTAGCTCTACACTCACAGCACGCACTGACATGTTGATAACAGTGAGGCATTTCTTTTATACTTCTGCTTGTCATTTTCTTGCCTCTGCCTTCCACATTGTCCCTGCTGGTCTGTAAACACAGTGAGCACATTCACAGATATCAGGGATTGATGTCCTGCCATTAAAATAATCCATTTTGTTGAATTTTATATCTCCAGCGTGAATCTTCCAGAGGGCTACAAATTGTTCAATATGCAGTATGCATTTGGGTATTTGGGTTGGAACATTATTTTTTTATCTTTTTACTTGAATTCACATCCTGTCATTCAAATTACACACAGAGGAAGAAATGCAGGGAAGTAATCCTTAAAAAAACATGTGACTTCAGGCTGTCAAATGGCTGCGTGTGCTGCCATGCAGCTCTCTGCTATTGAATGGCTTATCGCACCTTTCACTCCCAATCTTGTAAGAGTGTAATGTCATAAAAAAAGTACTGTATACATTTTCTGTTTTCCCTCAATGTTCACATGTAAAATCTACCATGGACAGCGGCTGGTGCTATTCCAATACCATTATACATTTGTTTCACTTTGATTTATGTTGATATATTGCTGCAAAATATATTCCTAGACAGAACAGAGCTGACAGCAAAAACGAATTCAATATATTTTTGACATTTATTTAATTTGGGCGAAGTTAGTTCAGACTAATGTGTGCCTATGTCTGAATATAAAATGTTTAATATTTCTGCTGTTTCCTCTTTACCATCCCTCTCTCTCTCTCTCTCTCTCTCTCTCTCTCTCTCTCTCTCTCTCTCCTGCAGTTATTTAAGGAGGAGCTAACTCAAGTGAAGGAGGGCATGAAACACATCAATGATCTGGCCCACCAGCTGGCTATCTCCGATGTCCATTTGTCGATGGAGAACGCTCGCGCCCTGGAGCATCTCAACAGCAGATGGAAAGTGCTTCAGGTAGAGTCCACTGCTGGGTCTGCTTTGTCCGTTTGACATTGTCAGCAGCAGCTTTTCCAGCAGTCAAATTCAAGGGAGACATTCGGGAGTGATTCCATGTGTAATGTACTAATGCAAATTTAGAGTTTTTGTGAGGCTCCAATAGTGCCCACACACCAGGCCTCCAACTGCTTTACAACATGTCTTTTATGTCTTTTTGAGCTTGTGAAGGACAACGGTGTGATTTAGGCATGGATAACAAGCCATGTGTGCGATGACAAAATCTCTTATTAGAAAGGCTGATCAGATCATTTTTCAAGCGGTTAGATGAATGCCACTCTCAGGGATTTTGAAAACCACTGAACTAAGTGCTTCATATGCAAGTGAATTATCAACAATTGTCCAGTTAGGCAAGTAGCACCAATCTGAACGTAGATTTAACACCTACGTCAAGGGGCTCCATGGTGGCCTGTGGGTTGATGCTCCGACCATAAACTGCAACATACCAGGTTCAAGTCCGCAAGGGAACCTTTGTCTCATGTTGTTCCCATCACTCCTCTCATCTTCTGTCATCTCCTTAGTGTCAGCTGTTGAATAAAGGCATATATGCCACTCAAAAACACAAGCATGCAAGTTTCACCTGTAGCTCCCCTAAAACAAATCTTGTACATTTAACTGTTTTGCTCATATTTTGAGGGTAGACTGTACAGTTTTAAGTATGTTTTGGGGTATTTTTTTGCTCTTACTTGATAAAAGACAGTTGAGGATTACATGAAACAAAAGATCCCTGGCTGCATTCCAAGCCACCAGGATACCCATAATTCCAGGGCAGCGATTTATTTCCATTCTTCTCAGTTCATTTCAAATTTATCACGTGCTTGACTCTTTTTTTTTATGTTTTGTAACCCATCTTAATAAAAGTAAATTGAGAAGAATAAAAGAATAAGGAATTGAAAATGAATCCAATTTCCTATAACAAGCATGTTTGCAAAATGGTCAGTTAATAAATGTAACAAGTGTTACAATAAATCAAGTTAAAATGTATGTAGTAAAAGGGCTAAAACATGTTTAACCAAATGTGCTGTTAATATAAGGCAAGGCCAGCGTCGGTATGAGGGGCTGGGGTTTACAGAGATTATCTTCAAAATGTGAAAATGTATATTTAGATCAATTTCTATCCACATCAAACAGCCTAAACACACCAGTCTCATTATGGACCTGTTTTCTAAAAGCAGTTGTTTTTCAGCAGCACTTCATTTATGTGATGAGTTGAGCTCAACATTTATTTATTCTTTCACACAATAGAGTACGACTATTGATCAGAATGTTTAAACGTTAACATGTAGAGTCGCTGTATAGATCAGGTCTTTGGTATGAATAAATATACATATATTAACTTACATTTATACACAGTTGCATGAAGCGGGCAGTTCTTCAATGAATCCAAGGCATTTACTCTCAAAGCCTTTTAAAAATTTCAAGGATAAAGTGCCTCAAATTCATTGAAGTGGACTTTGCCTTCCCCTCGATGCTTAGCTGAACGTATGGATGCATTATCCAGTGAGCGTTGCCTCCATCAGCAACCTCTGTAGTGCTTTTACAAGAACAACATCCACTCAAGTGCGACCCCCTGTTCCCATTAAATAACCTTCATGACACCTTCTCTACAGCCTGCTGTTGATGGCCTCGTCATTATGTTTTAATTGCCACTCTTCCTGTCTGTCTCTCTCTGCCGTCTGAACATGATGATATTATCGTCTCTGCAACAATTCCTAGAAATAATTTTCCACTTTGCACACTCACTGCTCTCTCGCACTGTTTACGACTTTCGTGTTAGGTGGTCCTGAAATTGCCCCGACTGAAACGGTTCATGAGGAGAACCGAGTGTAGAATAGCTGTGGGTTTGATTTGTTAGCCAGTGTTTTCTCCGCTCTTTGTGAGATAAATAGTGTCAGTTGCTTTGGACTGATATTGGTCTGTTTGCAGCAACTAATCACAGCTGGAGTCATGTACCGCAAACATGGAATATTGTACGTAGCAGTTAGTTGTGACTAGTTTTGTTAAAGAGGGCAATGCTGGTTTGCCGTTTCTGGAAGGAGGGGCGTTAAACTTTGTACAGACATTCATGGTCCCCAGATGGCGTATCTTAAAACCAGATACACCCGTAGGTCCCCCATTTGGACGCAGAGTACATCAAAACTTAGAGAGTTTTGTGTTAAAAGTAACTGGCAGAGAACCCACGAAGAACGAATATAGTGATGTTATAGTTCTGCAGAAACCTCAGCGTCCTGGGAACAACATGAACTAGGTCACTTCTACATGAGACAAACACATCTCCCATCAGCCAAGCAAACAAATAACAAAATATCATAAATCATACTCGATATGACTGGGACAGACCGGAGAAAAAGGCTGCTACACTCCGTTAGCAACGTGCTACCTACGAACATGCAGCATGAAAAAGCACGAGCGCCTGACGGAGATTACGGACATAGTTTCCATTTCTCTCCCCGGTAAACCATCGCAGAGATATTCAGCTTCGAACACAAAAAGTCACACAGCTTTCATCGAATATTGTACTTACTTTTGGTCGAATCTCAGCGAAAAATGGAATATCTCCGTACTTCCAACGCATGTTTGTCCAGCTGCTGGTGCTCCGTGTGAATCCGTTCGATTCGTGTCTCTCCGACACTCCTCGGATTCTTGGGAGGGTTGGAAGCTCAGCAAATCAGATTTCAGAGCTGGACCTTTTTGAGCTTTATTGGCTAATAGTGCTGTCAATCATCTAGCTTTCAATTCCAGGCAATTCTATTGGCTCCTACGGTTCGAAGGATGTCTCAATGGTGAAAATCGGAGAGGGGGGGGCTGAGATACAGCCCTGAACAGAGAGTCGAAGCAGGATTTGACCTTAAACTAAATAACTAAAAAGGGCATAGAAAGAGCTTAAAACACTCAAAAAAGGTCCAATCTTCGGTCTATTGATTCAATGAACATCATGAGTGATACATAGAAGTGATATAGAGTGTTTTTGAATTTTAAAAATACTTTTTTATTCAAATATTGGAGTATTTGATCAGTTTTCTAATTTGAAATGCTCTATATTTCATAAATGTTTCACTGTATCTATGTATAGCTGTGTATATAGAGCCTATATCAGTTGTTCTAAGAGCCCAGCATATTAAAAGTCTTGGATACCCATACTTTCCAAAAAACAATACCCTAAAAGTGCTGTTTTTCAAGATCGAGCTTTTGAGTTTTCCAAGTTCTGCTGTGTTCCATCCTTATCTTATGTGAACCAGTAACATGTATTCTGATAGTTCCATGATTTTTCTCATCTCAAAAATATATAAAAAAAGTTTTTTTTTTATTTTATTTTTTTATTTTTTATTTTTTTTTTATACAATTAATTAGGTATTTCTTATCTTTATTCGAGCTGAGGCCTGCAAATAGGCCTCGTTTTTAAAAGGTTATTAAAGACTTTGATGACGACAGAGCAGCTAGCATGGCTGTAGTCTCTCACGCCGTGTCCCAAATCCACACTACATACTGATTGTAAGCAGGTTGTTAGAGTGTAGGGTGTTTTACAATAGAAAAAATAATATGTTTACTCAAACCAGACATGCATACGGTTGATTCTTGAGTGTGCTGTTGATGCATACGTACTTTTCAACACACAAAGGAAATAGAGGAGCAGCTGACAGCTGGAAAAAAAAGTGGGTGGATGTAAAGCCGCTTTAAAAAAATCTTGGAAAGCAAAAGTATTAGATCTTAAAAAACTATATATCTTGATGTCTCTTTGTAAAGTTTATTTGCTTGCAGCTTTCCAATGTTGCAGTTTGATTGACATCTGATGTTACATTTATTGTTTGATTTCATGTGTAGAATAGTGTATTCATACGTCTATAACTGCTAAAACAGTCACGTATGTAGTAATTGCTGTATAGAACTATTAATTAGTGTGGATTTGGGACTCTGCTTGTGTCTTGTTTAAAACAACTCCTCCTGTATGAGGTCCTTCTACGGTGTTTATTTCTAGTTGTGTTCATCCCTTTGAGGATACTCCTTTGACCAAACAGATCAAGTGTCCTCTTTGTTCCAGTGAGGTTTGTCATATCTTACAGTTGCAGCTATAATGAGTGACATGCAAGCTTTTTTTTTTCAATGTGTGGGATGGAATGAGCTTGCATATGAATAGAAACATCTGTCAGTCTTATTTTTGTCAGTAGCATGTCTTCCTTCTGTTACAATTAAAGCACCTGAAAGGTTTCTTTCACGAAGGGTCACGATGCATAGTGACGTTTAAACAATCGGTAAAAGCACTCAGATGGGCATTAAATTCCAATGCCACACTTTTCGGAGCCTGAATTGTAGAGAGAGAGAGATAAATATCCTCTACAAATTGTCGCCACAGTCATGTATTTTAGGAAAGGATTGTCGGGAACGAGCTACAATGAAAGAAACAGAAATTGCGACTCATCTTTCTTCTCATTGATGTTTCTTTGCGTTGGAGGTGAGGAAAGTCTTCATGAAAATGTTCTTTTACGGCACAATTTCTGCAAAATCTTTGAAGCACTGTGCACTGCAGTTGGTAGTGTGTCCTCTGGTCTTTCATTCAAGAAGTAAGCCCTTTAATTGCGCCCCCGATGATCAACACTGTTAAAAAGGCTTTCAGTATCCATAGTCACCAGCAGATATTCATCTCCCAGATCTTGGATTGTTCTGAGTTTCTGTGATCGTAGATCCCAGGAGACATATGATGAGGCAGGTGTTGCAAATGGTTTTGAGGGGGAAAAAAAACAAAAACCTTCTTTGAGCTGCTTTGCCTGCACCCCGGTCGATCTGCTATCTCTACGTTTCCACATGAATTAATTTCAACGCAGTGCGATGCACTGACCTGCTATCTTTCACTGTGAAAACAAGCAGATTGGAGGAACCTTTTTTTTCTTTGTCTCTCTCTCTGTGTCCTACTTTTCTCTTAATTAAAATGATAAATGCTAAATCCCAGCAACATCCTGTGCACTGTTGGTTTTGGCTGCTCTGCGAAAATGTATTTCCAAATTTGATTTACTAATATTTGTCGATCATGGATAATTCAGTCATTTGTCTTCCTTATGGAAACCCAAATTGCCTGTACAACAAATAGACTGTACAACACCACACTGTTGGCAGCAACATCTCCACGGCACATTGACAATGCTCTATATTAGACCTAACCAATATTAATCACGCTCCAGATTATATTGTTTTATTTTTTGCTCAGGGAGCAATGACGTGTACACAGAGAAATGCCAACTTAATACATCTAACTTTCCGTCTTAAGACTCATCGCCTGCGCTTCTCTTTAAAGTCTTAAGGCCCCTCACAGTTTCTCCTTTCTCTTCCTCTCTTTATCTGTCGCTCTACCTCACCGCGAGTGGATTTACCTCCCATTGTCTCAAACATCCAGCTGACAACGATTCATGTGCCAAATCCAATACATTTCAAATAAACCAGGATTAGGCAGGCTAAATCCCATTTAGTGGGAAACGTACAGTAACTGATATGAAATGCTTTTACAAACTTAATTTAGTCTCTCGTTCTGCGTGGTTATTGATGCAACTCATGTGAGGCCCCCCCCCCTCCTTCCCTTTCTCTTTCTCTCTTCATTTCATCATCTTTTCCAAACTGACATTGCAAACCAGGTGTCTTTGTCCTCATTTCAACAAAATATATTACTTGGTAATCTCTGTCTTCATTTCCTACCTGCCGCTCTTCAAAGGCTTTCAAAGTCCTTCAGAGGGCCAGTAGAGGAAAAAGCCATCATTTATATTCCGTAGTTAACTAATGGAGGAGAAACAGGTGGTCTGTGTGCGTAGTTTTTTTTCTCTTTGGGGGATTTGTAGCATAGACAGCACGATTCCCTTTGATTTAACTCTGCATGTGTGTGTGTGTGTGTGTGTGTGTGTGTGTTTGTCCTCAGGCTTCCATAGAGGAGCGGCTGAAGCAGCTCCAGGATGCACACAGAGACTTTGGCCCCGGATCGCAGCACTTCCTTTCCAGTAAGACTCCTCTACTGCTATTTGAAGAGTGTAGGGGGGGATGAAAAGGTTAGGTGTGTTTCGCTTTTGTCACGATAAAGCTATAAAACACGGCGTGTATGTTTCTGTGTGTATTTGGGTTAGAGGTGGAGCTGACAGGCTGTGTACGTCTGTTTTCATCAGATCCAGCACACCGTTGCGATAGAAATCCCCAGCGATGCTCATCAGATCCGCTCTAATTTCAGCAGAGATACATATTTGTGAATTCTGTGTCTTCTTTTACCTGCTGCTCTTCAAAGGCTACAGAGATGCAGCAGGAGGGCTGAAAATGTGATTTTTTATTTTTTTTTTAAACCTAATTTAAACTGATTTGTGTTGAAGGGCTCCCTGTGTGAGTGCATCTGAAGCGATGTGTGCGCTTGTGTGCTTCCAATGTCCTCACCAAACCTCATCCACTTTTACTGCTGTCATGCTGGCTCAGAGATGCCACACTGGGGCTTATACTGCACTATACCCAACTGCCAGCTCAGCCCGCTGCGGCCTGTAGCAGCGTCTGTGTCGGTCCTTTATGCATCAACATGCAGTTATTTCTGTATGTCGTTTGAAATAGCACATCGGACATATGGAATATTGATTATGGCACTGTCTTTACATAGACAGATGGATTTGTGCCGTAGTGGAATGTAACTGTGTACACCTACTTAAGTACTGTACTTAAGTTAAGTACTTAACTTAAGGTACTTTACTTGAGTATTTCCATTTTACGCTACTTTACTGTATTGCAGGGGGAAATATTGGACCTATCTCACCACTATACATTTATCTGGCAGCTATGCAAATTAAGATTTATATAGTTTATATAGTTACATGTTAAAGGTAATATTAGTGGCTATTAACCTTTTTAGTTTTAACCCCTTATTAAAAATATATAATACTTTTGTATTAATGCGTCAGTATTAACAGTCTAACGATATTATATACAATAATATATCAGTCAAAGCGGATATGTTTCAGCACAAGGAATAATTGTACTCGTGATAATGTGTCAGCTTCCGCCATATACGAGACCGACTCATAGCAGACTATAATACTATTTGATGTACATTTTGATGATAATTCTTCTGGAGGATGTTGAATGCTGGACTTTGACTTTGAATGGAGTATTTTCACATTGTAATATCGCTACTTTTAGTTAAGTAAAGGATCTGAATACTTCCTCCGCCTTTTGGATTTGTGAGTCTACTTCAGTAGTGTTTTTCACATTTGCAGAGCAGCAACACACACAAGTCTGCTTTGTGCCATGTCGAGATACAGTAATGGACAATGACTGGTGTGTGTATGTGTGTGTGTGTGTGTATGCCTCTGTATCAGTGTGCCTCTTCCAGGGCAGTCTGTCCTCTTTGATCCTCTGCTGGACCCCCTGTGGTCCAGTTTGGAGGTCGGTTTAAACGCTGCAGTCGCCCCGTCTCACCGACTCCTCTGCCTCCCGTGTTGTATTCGGCCGTGCCAAACGAACCAACACTCTGTGGAAACCCGACACAATAGACGTGTCTCTTTGGCTTTACAGTTGTAAAAGTGCACAATGGCTTTTCGCGCGTTACATGCCAGTTCTGTAATTGATTTAGTTTCTGTGTGTTTGCACAGGTTCAGTGCAGATACCGTGGGAGCGTGCCATTTCCCCCAACAAAGTGCCCTACTACATCAAGTAAGTGCAACTTCAGGGTCAGTTTCTGCATTGTGTGTGGAATGTCTGCATTTTGGCTGGATTCAGTTGGGAATGTTTTGTTATTTTTATGACAGTGAGGATGACCATTTGTACTGTGTGTCAGTGTAGCACATTGGTTACATTTTTCTCCTCTCAGGTTAAGTTTGACTCCGATTTATTTTTGTTTCCAGTGCACGTCAAACTCTACTGAAACATGCTGTTTGTAGCGTTATTCAAAGCTACTTCTGTGATTGGTTGGTGGTATTTCTGACCGGGTCGTTCCATATAGCCTGATTTTATTTCCTTATTCAGTTTTACATCGCGTTCATGTTAGCTGTTTTCTTTTCTGGAGACGGGCTTATTTAGCAATAGCAAATCAGTTGTGACTGATGTGTCAGTTTAATTGACATAACTTTCAATCCACACAGAAACTGGGGTAGCAGTTGCTTGGAGCAGTTAACTTAACATTTGGTATGTTGATCATAGAATTATGATGATATAAGAGTTGTTGCCCATTTCACCATGTGTATTGATAATTTCTCGCCTTCAAACCTCTGATTGGCTTGGCTACTTTTCCATGCAGGAAAACAGTGGGAAAAGCACCAGACATAGAGTATTTGAATCACTGAAAATATCGGAGGCAGGCAGCAATTCAGAGGCCTGGAAGAAAGCTACCAGCTCCATGCTTCGAAACAAATCAAATCGCATCTCTAACTGCAAATAACAGCTCAAATTTAAGCACTTCTTGCCTCACATTATAAAGATATTTCCATTGCCAAAGCATTTGTACAGAGCTACCACTACAAAGCAGATATACGTACTAAATGATTCAGGAACTCTATTGAACTACTGTGAACCCTATATGCTTGAGCAAACATCTGTTTATCTATTTACCTCATCGTTACTATTTCACCTGAGAGCGCTGCTGGTTTTATCAATGAACTGCGTGTGTTTGTGTAGGCGTGTGTTGATGGCGAGGGGAGGATATCTTTGTGTGTGCAGGTGTGTAACTGTGCAAGCGTTTGTACAGTTTGTTCCACTATAGAAGTAGTATTCAGTTTCTTAATCATGTGCAACAGAACCTTGTGGGTCTTGTTTTCGTCTCCTAGTCATTTCTTTATGGGCTGTATTACTGTACCAACGGGGATGGGAATAGTATCTGAGTAGCACTATATCGGGTACCAATCAATGTGCGCTTGTGCAGGTAAACCGATGAGTGCTTCGCTAAAAGGCCCCTGGATGCTGGCATACTTCCTGCTCTGGGGTTTCTTATTTATTTTGCTGCACTTGTCCTTTTTTATTGGATCTTTTTTTTTTTTTCTGAATGTGCCCATAGAGCTAGTAGTGGAATCTGAAGGTGGTGTAAATGTATATTTTTGATGTGTGTGTCTGTGTGTTGGGATTTCATGTAGTGTCACTGAGTGAAGGCTTTTAAGTCACTGGCAGTATATCTCCAGCAGAGCAGCAGCAGTGGTGTGCAACTCTGATGCCTGAACCTGAATCATGTTTGACGTATGTCTGCACTTTACAGGCCTGAAATCTCTTGTAAACAATGGTCGCCCTATCCTGCCCTTTCATTTTTCTCTTTCTCTCTCGCTACCCTCTGATCTCATTTCTTTGACAGTCTGCCTCACCGGCCTGTCTCTGCTTCCCTCGGCTCATTTGTACAAATTTTTTTTCCTTGATCTTTCCGGTCTGAAAATGTGCACCTCCATTGTTGCCTGCTTCACAAATTCTTCTGCCCTTTTTGTTTCCACCAGCCATCAGGCCCAGACAACGTGCTGGGACCATCCAAAGATGACAGAACTGTACCAAGCACTGGGTGAGTAAGGAGACAATTAAAGATCCCTCAGAGTTGCGCTCATTGGCCCAGGACCCCCACTGCGCTGCAGCACCACCAGCAGCATTGCACCAGTGGGCTCCTGCTTTGAAGGCCCTGTCACACGGCTAATTAAGGGCCCTGTATTTCAAACACCTTAGGGACTACATCTCTACTGTCTTTAACCTACGAGGCCCAATTTGCCAGCGCTGTGATTGCTTTTTGCTCAGCCTTTAATTAATTGTGATTAAACAACATCATCTGTCTTACTTCTAATCTGATCTGACACAGAGAGCTTTCAGCGGGAGATAGGAACTCTGTCACATACACATGCTCAGCTAGACAAATGCATGCGCACATACACTTACAGTATAACATATACGGCACTAATGGCTTCTGCAATGAACTGATAACAGGAAGAGAGATAATGATGTATAATTTCTCGATGGCAGGGTGTTGCAGGATGGGTTTGTTTTCTCCCATCTTTTCATTTATTCTAATCTCTTTCCATCTCTCTCCCTCCATTAGCGGATATGAACAACATCAAGTTCTCAGCATACAGAACAGCCATGAAGCTGCGGCGAGTTCAGAAGGCTCTGAGATGTATGTACAGTATTTCATCGATGGTATTTCATGCCTGCAGTGCTGGGATAGCTGGTTAAGTGATACACTGTTATCCTGTACCATCAATAATCCACGATGACAAGCTCTCTCCCGGAATAAGATATAACGATTAGCCGTGGCACATTTCTTTATTGAGTTGTCAAAGGAATCATCGCTCCTCTCTACACTACTTGGAAATGTAATTGAAAATATTCTCTCCATTGCCATTGGCTTTCAATGCAGAAATCAAAAATATTGATAAACTGAAGAGCCACTAGAAACCACTCGACTGCCGGATTTCTTCCACTTTTTGGTGTTCTAGGTAATTAGAGCTATTAATTGTTCCATTTGACTTACAAAAGAGAAGGTAATTCGTTTTTGCTCCATGGTTGAGGCTTGAAAGTGTGGCCCTTCAGGGGTCTGCGTGTTCCCAACGCGGACGTCTGCATGCACCCTCCAGTTTGCGTATGCACCTCTTGCTGGTTTGCCAAGAATAATAAAGTGGACGCTTGTTTGGAAAAGATGTTGTGCGAGAAGATCCCTCGTTACCCACATTTAGATAAGTTGTCTTAGAGGAATACAAAGACAGCCAAATGGTGCTGAACGTCGAGCAAACAACATTATAGTGCATTACTGCAATCCACTGGACTGGAGTGTGGATCGGGAAATGCGTGGAAGGCCAGACCGGCACAGACCCTCAATTGTGTGTGTGTGTGTGTGTGTGTGTGTGTGTGTGTGTGTGTGTGTGTGTGTGTATATATATATATATATATATATATATATATATATATATATACACTCAATAGTGGGCAAGACCCTCTCACTTTCTGCCCATTTTTCTATTCTATGCCGATTGCTTTTCTTCATGATGATTTGGTTTCTTTATGCCTCAAAATCTGTGCTCCCTCAGTTTTTCCCTACCTCAAACCTGGCGATTTTCTTTCTCCCTCTTTGTGTTCTCACAACACCTTCCATCTTCCATCACCTGCAGTGCTCTAACACCTACTGACTCCAGATGAGCCCATATTTGCCACTGCAAGTGGTCAATTCGACCCTTTCCCTTCCTCCTATTACCCCTTTTTTCTTCTCCACCTTCTCTTGCAACCTTCCTCCAACCGTCTCTCTCTACTCTAAGTCCCGAGTTGCTGTAATAAAAACTCAGCATGCTCAGACCACTGTGAAAAACCTCTTTCAATGACTCTCCCTTGTTCTTACTCTTTCCCGCTCTCTTATCTCACCCTACTAGTTGATATCGTCACCGAATTTAATTGCCAAGCTGCCTTGATAACAGGGCTCTCACTCTTTCTCTCAGCACACTTTGTGAATGATTGAGCAGTTCTGCAAAAGAACCCATCAAAAATACATTTCTCGGTGATTCCCTCACAACTCTGAGAATACTCCTGTTATCTCCGCTCTCTGTTCTACCTCATTATCGTGCTATCCAATTATACCTGGCATCCACGGACACCCTTTTAGCTCCACTCCTAGGGATGGGCCATCAAATTAGTTTAGAAGAGCAAAATCAAATTTGTGTCACTGCTCTCAAAACATCTGGTCGGGCGTAAGTGGGCAAAAAGGTTGAATGAGCACTGTGCTATCGCCTGTGCGCTCATTTGCTGTGGTGAGGATGATGATCCTGCTCTGTGTGTGTTTGTGTGTTCAAAAGTAAACGTCCAGTCATCTATGTATGCGTACATGATTGCCTGTGTACATGCGCTCAAACCGATATCAGTTAAATTTATTTCAAATCATATAAGAATATCACAAGAACATATGTCACATCAAAGAAAAAAAAAACAGCACATACACATGTTCTCAATGAAAGTGTTGGAGTTAAAATACTTTCCAGCATGTTCTAAACTGTTATGAATGTATATCCATGTGTGTTTTAGTGGATTTGGTGGCGCTGAGCAGCCTCGTGGAGGTGTTTCGGGAGCAGGAGCTGCAGCAAGGGGAGCATGTGATGGACGTGGTGGAGATGATCCACAACCTGACGGCTCTGTACGAGAGGCTGGAGGAGGAGAAGTCCATCCTCGTCAACATTCCACTTTGTGTCGACATGTGTCTCAACTGGTTGCTCAATGTCTACGACAGGTGGGTGAGCTAGGGTGAGATGTTTCCAGGTATTTATTCAAATCTACTTGTGCTGAAAGCTGCATTGAGTATTTTTATCAAACAACAAAGTTTTTATATGGTGTTGGCTAATTTAGTGTCTACACATCAAGCAGACACAGTAAAATTGTATTCCTTTGAAGACTAATACTTCTCTGCCTTTTAGCTTTTATTTTGTCTCCATCAACTCCTGAGAAAAGTGTCTTTAGCTCCAGTGATGACTTGCTTATTGAGTGTTTACTGTATTTTGGCTCAGTTGAGACTGAAGACTACAAGTTTGGAAATACAAAAAGGGATGTAGGGAGTAAGAAAGAAGTGATCTTATCAGACCTCTGTAGCCTGCTCCTCATCTCTGCTTGAGGCCAACAAGGCTACATTAGCAGCTACTTGCATAGCACACCAGCATCTGGGCAGTTGCATTGTGGGTAATGTAGGAACCAGGCTTTGACAGAAGCAATGAATGCACAGAATGGCATAAATTCAGTCAGGTGACAATGTTGTAGAGTGCACGGCTAAATCGGTGCAGCACTCCTTTAAATGACTCACTCATCTCTGTCATGTAATGCTCATAAAGTTTGACGGCTCAGATGTGTTAAATGGAGTTCACCTGCACTCCCATCTGTGTTTTTGTTACTCTACATGTGACTGACATTGTAAATCTGGACTGTGACCTTTCCTTTAGTGGATTCCTATTTCTATCTATTCGTTTTACTGTCTTATTTGCTA